>NC_140452.1:14445774-15045774 GCF_963576455.1 Neolamprologus multifasciatus | reverse complement strand
TAATAAAAATATTTGTATAAGAGACGGAACATATATATAAATGTGTACATTAAAATACATGTATATGTGATCTTAATATAACAATGTTTGTCTGAATGTATTAAAAAATACTGTATATAATATACTATATATAGTACTTTTATTGTCGCAAAATATGTATTTGAAAGAAGAATGTACATAAAAGAATTAATTTGAGCTTGCACGGCTATTCACGTGCAGCTGTAGCCTGCTGAGATACACCTGGGAACACCGTTCTCTGGTGTTTAATTAGAAGCCAAAAAACAAATAACGGAGAAACGTCTCGAGGGGTTGGAGGGAGGACGCAAACAAATCAAAATCAGGTGGACTTCTTTTTATTCTTACTTTCTCGATAGTGTTTGCACTGACTTTTTACACCTGAGCGGAAGATAAAATAAAAATTTTTTTTAAAAAGTCAAACCGATAACAAATGAGTTACATCTAAAGTGAAGAAAATAATAATAACCCGATTACTGTAAAGCAAGAGGAAAATTCAAAAATAGTTTCCAAGTGTCCTCGGGTATCGAAAACTAATCCGGAGCGCAAAAGCTTATTTCGCGTTTCAACAGAAAGCGAGAAATGCCACTTCACACAAGTGCAGCCTTCCCAAAGGTGGAAACCACGCCCACGATGCGCTATTGAGACAGGTTTATTTAAACGTTTGACAGGAAACATCACAAATTATTTAAGACTAATTGTTCACTGACAAAATCATCAGGGTACATGAGCACAGTGTTCAGATCAGTAAAGCTCTTTTTTTTCCTCCCAATTATGTATTGCATCTCTGCAGGCGTTAAAAACTTATTTTTTCAGCCTGGTTACTTAAGACAAGAAAACACAAATCAAAGATTAAGAAAGGAAAAGAAAAGAAAAGAAAACACACACACACACTTACACTCCTACACAGATGGAAAACAGCTGTTTTACATTTCTCATGTATTCCAAACCATGCAAATGTTCACAGAGGTGAAGGGCATCTATCACCTTTTATGGAATAAAAGCACTTTTAATGGAAGTGATGACAACAATTAGCAAATTAATTACTTATGCTTATAAAAGCATGTTTTATAAATCTTCATCAAATCAAGTCCAAATCCTGAGAAATTTGCATCATAAGGCAGAGAGGGTATATATTCAATGGAAAAACCTCAGACAGACACTCTTGGCCTCTGCAGCTGAGCTCAAGCACTGTTTAATTAGAGGCGCTCTCCTTTGTCAAAATAGTACACATATGCATTCAAAAATCACAAAAGCAAATTTGAGGGCCTTTATCAATATTGGCATTTTGGTTAGTTTATTCTAAAGCACATTTTAGAAATATATATAGATATATATAGTTGCTTGAAGTGTTAGTGAGTTTGTGTCCTCTCATTTGTTCTCATTGAAATGAAGATAAAAATAAAACCTTTATTATACAATTGTGCTGGTATGAGTTTTTGGTATTGCAGCCCAATTATGAACAGCTGAACTATTTCTGGGCCAATACCTGATTCATAATAATATACAATTTACATACTGTGTGAAGCCTGCACTCAGAAGGGTAGTGTTCATACCTAAAAGGACCATCATTTTTGGAGTACTGTATTGAATTTGAGAGAATACTGCAGGAAAGAAATGGTATCTGTGAATACAAGGGCTAATGGTCAAACAATTAACAATGCTGCTAAATGGAAGTGAGAGGCTCAAGGCAAAAAAACAAGGATGCAAGTCATTTTTTTAGGGCTTAAAGAATAGCAGGAGAGGCAAGTCAGCGAAGGTCACTCTCCTCATCCTGTATGGTTTTCTTGATACGGAGAAGCATGGTGGTGAGCCACTGGTCCAACCGAGAAATGGTGTCAAATTCCTTCACCTGAGAAAGTAAGTATTAACACTTTTAATGCAGTTGCTATTAAACAATACTAAAATGAAGTATTTTTTTTCAACTGCATAAATGTACCTGTTGAGGCTTCAACAGTTTGGATTAAGAAAGCAATCTTTCAGATACAGACATCTGAAAAGTTTTCACAGCGTTTGACTTCTTCCACAATTCATCTAGTTTCAACCTTACTGCAAATGGATTCAATTCATTTTCACCTCCAATTCTATACATAACAGCCCATAATAACAAAGAAGGGAAAAAAAAAAAAAAGCTAAGTAGAGCTACCACTCCTCAGAAAAGAACAAAACAGCCCATCTGGAGTTTGTCAAAATCCACTGAAGGATTCTCAGATCTCAAGAAATTAAGCAAAGAATGTGAATACTTATGAACATGTTCTATTTTTGTTTTGCTTTTATTTTTAATGCATTTAAAAGTATTTTAATGAAACCTTTTCCCCACTTTGTCATTTTGGGAGATTGTGTGTAGAATTGAGGTAAAAATTAATTTAATACATTTTGAAAAAAAACAAAAAGGCTTAAAAAAGGTAAGCTCTGTAAATATATTTCAGATGTTGGTACAAGAAAGAAGAAACTGACACAGCAACTATTTACTGTCAGAGGACTGTTCTAATAACACTTGATTTGATCACTATGTAGTGATATTGTAAGGTACTGATGCAAATCGATATGTCAGTCATGGGACACATACAGAAAAATCTGACCTACTATTCTCATTTTCATCGCTATAATATTACTGCCAAACTCCAGTAGATTTTTTTGGGGGAAATGGCTTCAATGAATGCACAAACCACTCTCATTATACTAGGGCTGCTCGATTATGGCAAAAATGATAATCACGATTATTTTCACTGAAATTGAGATCTCGATTATTTGATGATATTTATTTAACAATAACAATGTATTGAATAATGACTTTAAAGATTGTCAAAAAATAATATAAAATAGTGTGCAAATACTGATAACAGTGCAAATGTTTGCAATATAAAAAAAAGAAAAGAAAAATGTAAACATCTATGTTTAGTGAACTTTGCAGTGTTGCTCTGTGGTGCAGCTACGACACCGTAGCAAAGTTTACACACTATGTCTACTTGATCCACGTCTGACTCCGCCAACCCATAATGTTTCCACACCACTGAAGTTTTTTTTACCTCTCTTTTCAACCAACGGCAGTCACTCTCCTCTCCAAATAACTTCTGCTTAGCTTTCCGAGCTTCCCTCGGGTTCTCTTAATTGTTGTGACACGTGTTCGAAATGCAGAGAGGTGCGCTCGATTTGCCAAACGGAGCAGAGCGAGAGTAAAGCACGAGGGAGGGGCTAATAATCGGCTCAGTCATTTTTAATGATCGTTGAAAGCCCAATCGAGATTAAAATTCGATTAATTGAGCAGCCCTTCTTTCAACTTGGAAACAGAAGCTACAGTCTGCAAAGTCTTTCACTGAACTGGTGTCAGGTTAGAATTACAAAAAAAAAAAGAAAAAAAAAAAAGAAATAAAAGACAGAAGTAAATTCTACATTTTTGCTACTTCCTCTATTCTGCTAAAAAAAAACCAACTGTTTACTCACTGCATCAGTATAGGCATCCACATTCTGCTCTTCCCAGGCATCTAGAAGTTTCTAATTTAGGAAAAAGGAAAAAGAATCAACCCACTTGAAAACACTTTTCAAGCACAGACAGGGCTTACTTTACTTATTCAACCCAGATGACTAAAAACAAGATTTAACTGAATTTAACCAAACCAAATAGGTTTCAATTCAATTTCAAGGTTATAGTCCAGTTATGTTTTCAACATTAGCATGTATATTAAACCCAGGTCAATCACATGTGATTAACACGAGTGTAATAGAGAGAAAGAGAACGGGAAAACAAAAACAAGCACAATAGTGGAAATAGATGGAAAACAGTCTCTTATGTTAAACGGCACTCCAAGTCTTCATGATTACTGGATGTGTCTTGATGAGTGATTTAGTCCCAAAATTACATCAAAGCCTACCTTCAACAGCTTGCACTCTCTCGAGTCTGAAAAGGCGGGAAACATTTCTTCATACTTCTGCACAGCAAGCTGGGAAAAGGCAGGGAGATTATTAAAATCAAAGGCTTGTATTACAGTGTCTGCATATTATCAGCAGATAAGAGTTGTATGTAATGGCTTACTTTTGCATTAAGATGGTCTACGCAAAAGTGACAAAGCGCAGCTTTGAAAAAGTGATCCTTGGCACTGTATTTCAGGAGCGTACTGTCCATTGCATGGGTTCCAACCTAAAAATAAATGAATAAATCAAAAAGCACAATTTAGCTTTACTTTCCAACTAAAGCTCCTGGAGGGATAAAACGTTGAAATAAAAGCTGCTGGGTGGCATTAACTCACCTGTTCGTAGATCTCAATAGCTTTTTGGTACTGCTCCAGCTGAGCTGCGTAGGTTGCTACTTTCAGAAGGCACTTGTTTGCTGAACTTTAAAAGGAAAAATCCAGCAATATGTCAGACCACACATTAACTGAAATCGAGGGTCCTAAATTGAAAAGTAACGCTACAGCTGTAAAACAAGACATAATATTAATGTATCAGAAATTTTAGATAGCACCTCATGTGCTCATTTGCAGTTCCATACTTTAATTCTTGGACTCCATTAGAATAGCTTCATACGATTCATAGTTCATTCTTAATTATCTTATACTGGGCACTAGTGCTTTTTTTTAATCGTCTACAATGAGCAGTTTTAGACCAACTTCCTTTTGATGGATTGCCATTCCTGAACGGAAAGTTTGACGAACGGGTGGGTGGATAGAGCTGTGTGTCAAATATGACCAGATTAAAAATGTTTGCTCTTGTTGACGTCACACAGAGCCAAATATTGGAAAAAAACTAAAGTCTGAAACAGAGTATTTAGAGCAGTCTGATGCATGAGCTACTTGCTATATGAAAGTAATAGGGAATTTTAGTACAGATGCACATGAGCAGCCAGCATAGTGTCTTTACACATTTACATTCTTTACTTCCCCAAAGGCTAAAGATAACAGTGCTTATTTAAAATAGTTACCTGGTGGATTCTTCACCTCTGTAGTAATCTGCTGCCTGCTCATAATGAGCAATGGCCTGGAAAAGAAATTACACAAACGTATGCATGAATTGTAAACAGAGCTTATTATACTGTTCTTTGACAATTAATAAAAAGTAAACGTAATAAGGATTTAAATAAAAGGCAAGAAGAAACAGTTTTTAACCCAACCTTGTCAACGTCCACAAGCTCTGTTTCATATATTTCAGCAATGCTGATATGGTGTTTGGCTGCAATGGTGAAACGCCCCTAAAATATGATTTTTTTTTTTTTTTTTTGGAAAAAGTAAAAAAAAAAGAAAAAAGAGAGGGAGTGAGAGAAAGCGAGAAATATGAGCTACCCTTTATGTTTTGCATCTGATTTCCTTAAAGATGCTCTTTAGAAATGAAACTGAAAAGAAACTCACCATATCCGTGTAAATCTCAATAGCTCGGTTTAGGCAGTTAATTGCCTCTGTTGAGAAATATATTCAAACAATTATTTTCAGAAATGTTTTTACAATTATTCAGTGAACCAATGTTAGCAAAAAAAACCCCCAAAAATATATACTACATAATAAAATACAACAAAATTCAACAAATTAATAGCTAGATAAAGGTTAAAGGTGTGAGTAAATATAGAAGGATCCCACTGTAAAATGAAATTTTTTATTTCGACTCTTCTCCAGTGTATTTGTTCATTCCCAATTAATAACTATAATGTACAGGTTCATTACAAGACCGATATACTTTAATTTGTGGCCTTTACTAGGATCAATCAGGATGCCCTTAGTGGTCTTTGTTGAGTACCACAGAAAACATTTAGGGTTTTTTTTTTTCTCAGATCCTTATCCATCACCCAATACTATCAGGAAGTTGTCTGATTCTGCCCAAATTCATTCTACCCAATGACAACAATCCCACACAGGAACAAGATGGGCTATGAAATGTGTACTGTGATGCCAGACCGAAACGATTCATCGGGTAATTCGAATAACTTGATTGGGGGAAAAAAAAAAATCCTTAGTACAAATTCAACAATTTCAACACCTCATTTAATGTACAGCTCTATTCGTCACCATGTAAACGTGAACACGAGTGTTTCACCCACATTTGCGACTAAAAACAGACGTGCAATACAAATGTATTTAGGGGCAGAGTGAATATGAAATTTAACACTAAACGTACGCAGTCCCCAGTTTTATGACAAAAAGACTGACAACACAACAGCAGCACTGATGCTAGCATAGTTTAACGTGGAGCCGGAGTCTGTTCACACACTGCGAAAAAAAAAAGAGGCAGCATCATTACAGAGATGATGAGCTCTCAGGTGGAGTCAAAGAAAATGTGTTTCTAGTATCCAAAACAGAAGCACTGTTCCAGTAATCGACATTAAAACCTTTACTGGAAAATGTCTGGAAAGAGTCCTTAATCAGAGCATCTGATTAACAAACTGTGACATGAAGAAAAGCAAACTTTGTAGCTGCTCCATCCACTGCCGTTTGTTTTACATGGTGAAAAATCTGGAGTAACAGGGAGAGTCTAAACAGGGGAATGGGGTGTACTAGACCATATTTATTTCATGGCTTTTGTAACATTTTTCAGACTTAAAAGTGAAATAATATACAATACTGTGTTAATGAAACTGCATTAATAGTTAAAAATAAAAAAAATTTCATTAAACTCTTAGCCACTGCCCTGTGGGTTGTTAGATAGGACACTGAATTATTATTATTAATATTAATTAATGTCTGCACCTTTTTTTTTTTTTTTTTTTTTTTAAATGTCTGCACTTTCATAACGCCTTGTTTTCAGCAGTACAAAACTTTGCATAAAAGCACAAGGAAAACTTTAGAATGCAGATATTTAAGTCTCATTAAAAGGCTTACAGACAAACTCACTGCACTACTCACAACTATCGTACGTCAGGTTTTTAATGCCACATGATGGCACTCTTTTAATATCTATAAATCGCAGCAGCTAAAATGAAATAATGAGACTACAATTAACTTTAAAAAACAAACAAACAAACAAACAAGAAAATTTGTTTACTCAAATTCTTTTCTGCTTTTCTTTTATTGATGCAGAGCTTATGTGCAGCTGTCACATGATAAAAGAGTACTTGAAACAGGGTCAACGCATGCTCTCACTAATCAGGAATTTGACTGTTTATAGCATTTGTATGAAGTTAAAGATTTAATAAAGTAAATAAAAGATTTAATAACATTTTTAAACCACTTTCACTTTTATTACTGAAAGCTTTTATATGAAAAGATGTAAAACTTACAAGTGTACTTAATCTATATTATATACCCCAAAGTAATGTATAAAGTTTACCTTGTGGATCTGCTTTTTTGAAGGCATTTCCAGCATCTATGAAGTTGGTTGCTGCATCGTGTTTGCTCTGCATCTGCAGGTGAAGGTGAGCAGCTTGGGAGAATGCATTTCCTGCAGCTATTAAGAAGATAAATTGTTGCATTTTAAAATCACTGAAAAAAGAAAGAGGCATTCAATACATTTGTTGTGTTGAAATGCGACAATCATCTTACCACACCAATTCTTGGCCATTTTGTACATGTTAGCTGCCCTCACCAACATGTCACAGGCTTCTTCCAGCTTTGAGGAGCCACTGTGTGACAAAACATGTTTGTTTTTTTTAATAAGACACCCATCCATTGCAGATTATCACAGGATGATATAAACACTTTACTCAGTAAAATCCCTTTGGAAAGATGTATAATAAGCAGATTTTTCTTCTTTTTAGTATACTTACATGCAAAATTTTAGCACCATAATATGAATATTTTAAAAGCAATAGGTCAAAACTTTATTCATTTTATTATTATTTTTTCCTCATTACTTCACGTGTACAGAAGACTGCCTTCTGAAATTTTCAGGGCTGACAAATATATTTAAGCTCCGTTTCAAAACAGCGACCAAATCGATTTTGAAATCCACTCTCACACCCAAGTCTCACAATCTAAAGCCAAAATCTAATTTTTGCCCATAAGGATCATGGGATATGTTATAATTTAAATAGTACAATTGCACCAACTGAATGCCTATGACATAGAAGAAGAGGAACAACGATTGGCATGCGAAATATTTGATCTACTTTTTTTTTTATAAGTCACTGGTCGAAACAAGTTATAGCGGTCCTTTTCCCAGTCGGCACTCACTGATTTTTCATTCAGTGTGCAATCCTTTAAAATTTAAGTTACTATTTAATAGTGAGTAAAGGTTTGTAAAACCGTATACAAGTACAAATATACAAGTGTTGACATTGCTTGTGATTTCAGTCCCATTACCCACACACAACTATCTTGACAATTAAATTTTCAAGTTTCGCCACAAACCCCTCGCGGATTTTACAGCCTCATACATAACACGTAGCCTTTAACCTTGCACGTGAGCTCCTGCTACAATAATTTAAAAAAAAAAAATCCAACCTGAAAAATTAACCTGCATTTAGGTTGTTATATGCAAAGCCGGTTGTCCAGGTTAGTGAGAGCTAGTCTTACATGCACTTTCGCTACATCACAAGCGCGTTTTCTTCTTTTGCTGTAAACAAATGTGAATGACACGTGATTTGGACTGAGTGACCTTCCGAAAATTGCCCAACAGACGGCGCTATAGGGGAAGCGCTGCCTTTACAATTAAGTGAAATTATCTTGAATTTTCAAACAATTCAGCTTTGGGTTCAACTGAAGCTATTTCTAGCATGAAAGCTGCCTTAAAGCAGAGTATAAAATGAGCAATTACCGACTATTTCCAGCTATCTTTCACACCAAACGCTTTCCAGATATACGACGAGCCGAGATAAGCTAGATATGCTAAACGACAGCCTTGAAAATAACCGCAAAACACTAACTACAATTTATAAAAGCAACCGACAATTATTTAAAATCGTTTTGTCCTGGCTTTTAACCCTTGTGGTCAGCTCCCAACCTTCCGCATAGCTGTCTCCTTTAGCCAAACGTTAACGTTAGCTAGCTGACAGACTCACCCAAACAACGCTCCAAAAAATGACTGAGACGATTTCATTTTCTTTTCAGCCTCGGCCATCAAAGCATTTGCTTCCTTTTCTTTTCCGCTGTTATCCATTTTCAGGCAATCGGTCTGTTTCTGAGAAAGAACGAATAAATGTAAAAGTCAACAAACTCGCTAACCACTGCTAGTGGCTGCAGGCTTGCCTTGTCACATCACCAGCCGCAAAGTAACCATCACCTCTGTCACGTGACACCGGAGCACCGACGCACTACTGTTTCTGCTGCTGGTGCATTCAAGTACTCTTTTGCTATCCAGTATACTAGTCATATCTGGTAACCGTTAAAAGTTAAAACAAAAACAAAAAAGTAACATTTTAATCTTCGTATGGTTTTAGTGTAGTTATTGACTTTGTTTCAGTAAACTGAGATGTCCTTTTTCTAACTTTGCTAATAAGTCATTCTAATTTTGTATTTAAACTTTTATGCGTCTTTGTGATTCGAGTCTATTTTTGTATGGAGTTGTAGTTTTGTGTCCGATATGGAACTCTTTGTACTTGATGTGTTTCTTTTTACAGTAATTATTGCTTCTTGTTTTTGTTTGTTTGTTTGTTTTTGCCAATAGTGGTTCTGGAATATCTGTTTATTGTCTGGTATGTGCTGGTATGAAAATCTAGAACTGGATTATCCCATAGTCTATCCAGCTAACCAGCTAACAACTACGTCTAGTATTTCTAATCACCAGTAATGTAAAGGAGAACACATCCCAGCTGTACAGAGACTGCTGTAAAGTTAAGTGGTGTCATAACAGTAAATTTCTATTCATAAAACACAACCCTAAAAATGTATTAAACAGCCTCCTTCCTTTTCTCTTTTGACTATAACTCAAACATACAGTATGAATACAAAATATGCATATGTAATCACAAATAGTTACATCCACAAGCTATAATATCCAGCACAATGGTTCTTGGTTTGTGATCAGCCTAAGAATAAATCGATGGATGGATAGTCAGTTCATGAGAACTGCATGTAACATTACATGTTAATGTTTATTAACACAGTAAAGTGTTAAAGTGATATCACGTGGTACTTCTCATGGTTTGCATATACCACTGATTTCTTAAATATGTTTTTAAAAAGTTTTAACAAAGAACAATCAAATAGTTCAACATATACAAAGCAACACCCCCCCCCCCCACACACACACACACACCTGACAGTTTTACTACACAGCAAGACAATCAAGGCTTATTTAGAAAAATAAACAAATACATGAATAAAAAGAAACATAATTATAATGGTGGTAATGAGTAATTAAGTAAAACAAGGAAAAATAAAAACAGTTAACTGTTCCCCACAAATTCAAGTGCACTGCATGCATGTCTTTTCAGTGTAATCAGTCAGCAACTGCCATCAAGTTGTAACAGAGTTGAGGTTATTTTCCGAGTCTAGGGGCATACAATCTGAAAAGAAGTGACCACACACTCAAGAATAACTCTTCCTTTCCCTTTATTTTCCTTCATTTCCATGCAAAAAATGGGTGATAAAAAATAGTGATAGTTGTAATTTTATTTGTAGCAATTTCTGACAAATTCTCCTGACATGATTAGTCATATGATTTGTGTCTTTTTGTGTTTTTGAAATTATTTTTGGCTCTGTTTAGCAGTGCTCAAACAATATTATTGATATGGACCATATAGAAACGTTTGCACATTATAATGCTGAACAGCATACTTCAGGGTCACCACATTGTCCAGGTGAGCAAACCTGATGATGTTTGTAACATTCAGCAGGTGTTGGCAGAACACTAAACATTGTTTGGAAAGTTAACATGCTACAATATGGCCTATCGCCTTTCAGTATAACTGCAGTATGTGTATATGAATATTGATTATCAGACAAATAATTCATATCAGATTTGCTGTTTAAACTGGTACACTATTTCTGCTTGCTTTGTGAGCTGTACTAGGCTACTTTGACTGATAAACACTTTATAGCATAATCCGTGACTAAGGGTGTAATCCCCCTGTAGCAAAAATGTAATTTTAATGTATTTTATTTGAAATTATAATCCAATTATACTTACCCACAAATACCTAAATGGAGGAACATTAGAATAAGGGAGTTACAAGACGAAGTTTTATAGGACACAAATAATTAGTAGTTAAAAGTAGTGCATAACTTCAGTTATTTTATATTAAAGTATGCACAAATTAGTAATTTTTAGTAGTGCACTGCAACTGTATCAGGGATGTGTCTTATCAGGCCTAGACGTTTCCAAGTATGTGCTATTTACTTCGTTTTTAAACATCAAGGGTTAGCTTTTCACGCGATATCAGCTGTAAATCTCCAGTCCTTTTTCCTAAATTTCAGACTTCAGCTTTACGAACAAAAACAGCCCCACAAATTTACTGAGAAATGTGTTTAAATGTACGAAAAAACTTTGCCAAGCACGTCGAAAGAAAAGTTCTGCCACGGTTTACGCAGGAGGATAAGATTTCAATCAGGCAAACCGGAAGTCTCCTGTTTCCTGCCTTGTAGTTGGGTCCTGTACAGCAGCCCGTGCGAGGCTGTCCTGGAGACCCCGCGCTGCCTGCACCTCTATCGTCTCGGGTGAGTTTGTTACAATGTAGCAATTTGTCTATTAATCCAAAAAACTGTTACAAAGCTGCAATATTCGCGAACTGCACGCGAGCCGCAAACTGCACAGCTACCGCAATCGAAGCGCCACGCTGCCGCACGAACCGGCGAACATGCTCATTTTCCACCGAATTCCCAAGCATACCCCCCTCATCCAAGAGTATTCCAACATTAACTCATATTTTGCTTACAAGGAGAGATAGCTAGCTACGCAATTGCGTTTACGCTTCAAAGCAGACAATACTGCCTTGTCTTTGTCAAATCGAGGCATCGTTGTGCAGTAGGAGTGTTAAAATTGTGTCACTCGCTGGTTTGTTTTGAATGTCAAAGCCTCAAGCTAGCTGTACGTCTCAATATTGTTGATAGCTTGTTGGCTTAGCTGGTTAGCTAGCTAGGCTAACGAAAGTCAACCCAGATGCGTTAAAATGACTGAAAATAGAGGCAAAACAGTGGTTTAAAATTAAACGTTTTGTTAAATTAGAGTTTTAATTCAGCAGTGTGGCTACGAAATACTCCGTGTTGTGAGTAATAAGCGAAATATACATGCAAAGCTCTTTGAAAACACTAGCTAGCATGTAGCAAGTCGCTTGCAGTGACTCCATTCATATCCTGCGTACTAGCTGCGCTCTAACCGAGCAATGGCTACGATCTGCTGCTGCTTCAGAGCGGCAACTGGGTGTACGGTCGCTTTATAGGTCTCGGTGAACTCGTGGAAGCTGATTTGAGATGGTATTTTCGTGTTGTTGGAAACGAAAGGCACAGCTGGTGTTTTGAGTTGTGGTAAATTCAGCGGGAGGCGAGAGCCCGTTCTCGAAATCTTTGCAGGCGGAGCGAAAACCGCGCGTTTTCAGTTTGTTGTCTATTGCCATCCGCTGTTTTTTCGGATTTTAACAAATATGAGTTCTGCTTGGTCTCTCGATGGGTTCGTTACCACATGGGGATTTCTGTTGTTGATAAGTGTAGGTGTTAAAAGACGTTGGATTTTTTGAAAATCAGTTTCTGTATTTAACTGTAAACTTTATTATTATTTTATCGTTTAAGGACCTCATATTTTATTTATCACGTCATGCTTGCTTTATCCTAACAAGACACCGAAATATCTGACAGTGATAGGTGATGTAATGATTTGAGTCATTACTCATAATTTGAATTTTAAAAACACACAGGGGAAAATCAAGGACTTTGAAATTAATGTGATGGACTTCATAAATGTTTATTAATATGGTTATTAACTAACTAACTATATAGCCCATACTACCTAAGAGTAATTAGAGTGAGTTTATGTTATTCGGAAACTATAAGAAAAACATTAACATTGAAATTTGTGTTGATAATGTATATCTAGAAAGGGTTAATACCATAATATTTCTTGGTGTGATCATTGATCATAAGGCCTGTTGGAAATCACACATCACTTATGTGAGGGGAAAGTTAGCACAGGGCATTGTTGTCTTGGGGAAAGTAAAACAATTTCTGGATAGGAAAACATTGTATATGTTATATTGTGCTTTACTATTACCATACATGAGTTATTGTGTAGAGGTTTGGGGAAATACATATAAAAGCAATATTCAGACTATAATCATAATGCAGAAAAGGGCTATTAGACTAATAAATCAGGAGGGGTATAGGGCTCATACAAACACACTCTTTATTAAGACGCAAGCTATAAAATTCCAGGATCTGGTGAAGTTTAAAACAGTGCATTTAATATATAAGGCTAGGAAAGGAATGCTCCCAATCGAAATAAGTAAATGGTTCTTAGAAAGAGAAGGGAGGTACAATTTTAGAGGGAAGTGGAATTTAAAATTACAAAGAGTAAGAACAACATTGAAAATGATGTCTATTTCAATAGCGGGAGTTAAATTCTGGAATGAGTTAGAAGAAGAAATAAAGGTCAGTAGTGATATAAACCAGTTTAAAATAAAACTCAAAAAAGAAATTTTAAATAAGTATAAGAAGGAAGAAAATGCAATTAACCCAAGACAGCAGTTAAACTGATGTTTATTTTCTTCTGCAAATTAGCAAATCTAAATATAGTTTTAGTTGAACATGAGAAAATATTTTTTTTGTGATGTTATGTTCTAAGTTGAAGGCATTGTATACGTTTTTTGTTGTTCAAATTTAGATGATGAGGATGTAAACCTGAGGGGGTAGGGCTAAATAAGTATATACTTCTGCCTACTCCTTTTCAAACAACTGCATGGAAAGATTTTATGAAATGTTGGTGACTGTATATGTTTGAAATAAAAATGAACTGAAATGAACTGAGTGTTTAAATATAACTTAGTCTTTTTGGATGCCAAATGACCATGATGGTTAGTACAGCTTACTGGATAGCTTTGGAAGCAAGAAAAATGTTTAGATTTTAATGTTTGTGATTTTTCAATAAAATGCATTTCTAGACCTGGTAAAGTGATGCCATTTTTACATTACAGCTTAATCCATACACTAAACTATATTGGAATTGAAAGTATTTCTGTATCTTGACAAATTTGTAGTCATAAAGAGTAAAATAATACATTAGTTCAGTTTAAAAACACTCAGAATTAGAAGGTTTTGTGCTTTTAGAGAGATACTGCTAGTATAGGCTGTTCTTCATCAGTGTTGCACATCGATAGGTAATTAAATGTTAAATGTTTAGTTGTACTCTAATAAATTAAAAGGAACGTATCTTATTGTGAAATTGTTTTACTGGTGTGGCTCACTAGAGATCAAATTCAGTTGTATGTGGCTCATTAACTGAATATAGTTTGAACCCCCTCCTTGTCTAAACTAACGATCTGAGAACATAATATTAAGATCTGTGGTTTCTTTTTGTAGTTCTTCTAAGGAGTGAGCAGCTAACTCAAATCTATGTTCAATTACAATTATGACTTCCAACAGTTATGAAAACAAGATAAATGAGGTAATAGAAATATTTTTGCTTTCTTTTTTTCTTTAGTTTCTTTTTGCAGCAGTACGCTTATTTTGCCTTTAGTTTTTTAATTGAGTGTACTTGTTTTCTTTACAGTGGTGTTTATTTGCCTCTCACTAAAACCCCCAAGTCACGCCCCCAGATGCTGTGACAGTTTAAATTTGGTTAACAAGCAAACAAATTAATCTGTTTGGAAACCGACTGATAACCAGGAGTCCAACGGGGAGCAACAAATATATTATTTCATTATTTTTTAAGTTAATTAGGAACAAAGTAATAGTGATTATGATATTTGCAGCAATAGAGTAATTTTGATGTTTTCTCATGATGACAAGCTGTGCTGAAAATATGTTTTATTGCTACTTTGCTGTGCTTTACAAAAAAAAAATCAACAAAAAATTGTTACTTCTAAGGATTAGTAATATTAAATAATCATATGAAATTAATTCCTGTCATGCTGAAGAAGCATAGGACTTGAAAAACATCACTGTCCTGTAGTTCACTATCAAGTGTGGCAAGCCATAAATCAGCTTCTGTGTAAACACAGAGACAAAAATGGCTGGGTTCGAGTCCATTCTGGACATTTCTTGTGTATCATTCCCCTTACTCTCACTGTTCTTTTGCATTGCTCCCTACTGCCCTATCAAAATAATAATAATTAAAGTGTGCACTGACAATGAAATAAATCAAAAGTAGTCATAAAAACAATTTCTCATCTTTAACAGTTGTCATGGATGATGAAGACGGCAGGTGCCTTCTAGATGTAATTTGGTAAGTTAATGATGACTCGATGAAAATCGGCTAAATCTCATCACAAACTGGTCAACCATTTCTTCCCTTGTACTGTGAAGATTCACTTTGTTTTCTCTTGCAGTGACCCAGAAGCTCTCAATGACTTTCTTCATGGATCTGAGACCCATGTGAGTATGAGTGGGGGAGGGGTTTTTTTTAAAAAGAAAAGAAAGAAAGATGTCTCATTTTTTTAAGTTTATGATTTCTATTTACAAAAAGTGAGTTTGTAATTGATGTGATGAGGAGTCATAATTATGCATATTTTTGTTAGTGTTGGCATCAGTTAGTGAAGTGTGACTCTGTACTTAAGTCACTTTAGATTGCACGTTAATGCACTCTGAAACCTGCTTCCCTCACTGCTTTCATGTAATTTTCTTATTGCTGTATCTGCTTAATGGTTTTCTTTGCTTTTGATTTGCACTATTTGTAGTTCCAGCCTCCCTTCCCTTTTTATTTGGCCTATTCACAAAATGAGAAATGATAATACTAACGCTTCCCAACTCTGTATTACACCTATCATTTTGCCCTTTTGTCACTTATCCTTTAACTGGTTCTTTTACAATCTGGGTTTCCTGGACTGTATTCTGTCCTTTCCTTGCCCTTCCCCTGGCTGATGGTTTGTATATTTATCTGTCCTGGTGACTTTTGCCTGCTGGTTTGGGTGCCTTTGGTTTCCATCTTTCCTATCCTTTGTGGGTGTGTCTGTAGTTGGACACTGACGACCTTTTGGATGGTTCAAGTGACCCCTCCAGCTCATTCTTCTCTGCCACTGGGGTGAGTAAAATCCCCCAATGCTCTTCCTTCTGTTTTCTATTTATATATGTCGCATGCTTCACCTATTACTCCTCTCCCATCTACTAACAAACCTACACTTGACAGGCTTTGTTTTGCTGCATTCTGACAAGATATTTTTGTGGGGTTTTTATATTTGCATTACTTTGTTCATTTCCACCCCTTACCATCATATCTAGTGATGAAAGTTTACGTGTTACCTGATTTCACTTATTTCCTCTTCGTTTTCCTCCTTTCCTTGAAGGGCCACGTTCCAGAGGTCCAGCCTACAGCCCAGCTGTCGGCCAATGAGTCAACAGGCCTTCCTAGAGTCAGTGTTGACTTGGACTTCTTGGAGGATGATGACATCTTGGGAGGGTCCCCAGGTGGAGAAGGTGGGAGCAATGGCATTGGGACAAATCATGAGCCATGTGACATCTTGCAGCAAAGTTTGGCTGAAGCCAACATCACAGAGCAAAGCTTACAAGAGGCAGAAGCTGAGCTGGACCTGGGCTCCTTTGGAATTCCAGGCCTTACACAGGTGGTTCAGACACTGCCTGATGCCAGCCTTGCTGGGGCTGGAAACAGTGCTGTTGGTGTAGGCATTGGTGTTGGGGGAGCAGCAACGATTTTTCCCGGGTCAGCCACGAGCACCACTGCTACTCCCCCCAACGCCACAACTGACATGCTAGGGTCAGTCCTTGCTCAACAGGGCCTTCAACTCCAATCCCAGGTCATGAACAAGGCAATCAGTGTTCAGCCATTTATGCAGCAAGTGGGCCTAGGAAATGTGACGCTTCAACCCATTTCAAGTCTTCAGGCTCTTTCTAATGGGAGTCAATCTGGACATTTGGGTATTGGACAGATTCAGGTTGTGGGTCAGCCTACCGTCATGACTATCAATCAGTCTGGCCAGCCAATCCTGGCTAAAGCCATGAGTGGTTACCAGTTGCACCAGTCTGGGCCAGAGGTATCAGGTGCTGGTCCTCAGCCAGGGCTTGGAGGCTCAGGAGGTGGACTTCTGATCCAAAGTAATAAAGCTACTCTCGGATCTCCAGCTTTAAATGGACCGGCTGTTTGTGTCAGCAGCACAAACAGCAGCAGTGGTGGTACAATGACTGCTCCTGCTGGGCTTGTGGGATTTGGCAACACCCTTCTAAGTTCAGGAATAGGATCCCAGACACAACCTCAAGGCCAAATCATGCAGAACGTGATCATCCAGCGCACACCACCACCTATTCAGCCTAAACCCCCACAGGGGGGAGCCATCCAACCGAAACTCTTCAAACAACAACAGCAGCAGCCACAGCCAGCACCCCAAGTCTTGCAAAATGATGCCCACAAGGCCCTAGGGCTGCAGCAACTTCCAGTTTCTGCTGCTCAGAATGTAGCCTTCCTGACAGGAAAGCCAGGCTCCAATGTTGTCCTGAGTACTCAAGCCACAACTCAAGGCGCTCAGTTTCAGCAAACCCTCTTCAAGCCACAAGCAGCACAACCATCTGGCAAGCCCCTGAGTGTACACTTGTTAAACCAATCTAGCAGCATTGTTATTCCTTCTCAGACAGTTCTGCAAGGTCAGAACCACCAGTTTCTCTTGCCACAGCTACAAGCAGGTGGGCAGATCCTGACCCAGCACCCCGGGGGCCACATCATCACAAGCCAGGGTCCTGGTGGACAAATCATTGCAAACCAGATTTTAACTGCAAACCAGAATATCAACTTGGGTCAGGTGTTGACGTCGCAGAGCCATCCTGGGGCAGCCCACATCCTCTCTGCACCCATTCAGCTCCAGCCTGGCCAGATGGGCACGCCTACCCTCTTTCAGATGCCTGTCACATTGGCTCAGAGCCAAAATCAGACACAGACCCAGACTGTCTCAGGTCATGCCCAAACAGTCATACAGGGCATGCCAATTCAGAACCCCCTGACCATGCTGAGCCAGGTGGAAGGACTGAGCCCCGCTGTCAGCCTTCAGC
This sequence comes from Neolamprologus multifasciatus, assembly GCF_963576455.1. NCBI lineage: Eukaryota > Metazoa > Chordata > Actinopteri > Cichliformes > Cichlidae > Neolamprologus > Neolamprologus multifasciatus. The sequence goes on along the minus strand of NC_140452.1, from coordinate 15,027,760 downwards.
CAGCCTTGCAGCCACAGCCAGGTGGAGTCCCTAGCAGCACAGTAGCAGCAACTATGGCTCAAGGACAGCCTGGAGAGTGTGTAACTGTGCTGGGAAGCTCCACAGACCAGGCTACTCATCCCACTCAGCAGCTTGTACCACAGCCATCTATCCTTGCCATGCAGCCGGCTTCTACTGTGTCCACGGTTACCACCGCATCTTCCTCCTCTCCGTCCATGTCAGTTTCCACCTCTTCCTCTGTCACAGCAGTGGGGCTGGTCCCCCCTCAGGCTCAGCAAAGTCCAGGGAGGTTACTGTTCACCAACCAGGGCTCCAGCATGATCCTGAGCCAAGAGTCTCTGCAAATGTTTCTTCAACAGGTCAGTGTTCAAACCTAAAACTTTTGCTTACCTTGTGTTCAGTTAACATTGTCTAAAAAGATGAATAACATGCATGGAGTGATATCTTGGTTTGACCTCTTTGGTTTACTATTTTACTCCCCCTTCCCTCCAAACCCCTTCCTCCTTCCTTCCCTCCCCCATCCTGAAATGGTAAATGTACTCCAATCAGGAGCAGCACCACCAAACAGAGAATGAGTCAACCCCCTCTGTGGGCGTACCTGCATCTGTAATCGTCAGCAGCAACAGCATCACTACTCCGGCCCCTGCTGTCCATGACAGCCAATTAACTGACTCTTGGGTGGGCCAGAGCCACAGCCCTTCCCCTGGCCCTTCCCACATGGTAAAGCAGGTAGAAATGCCCCTTTATGTTGAGCCCCACCCCCTTGTTGCTGCTGCTGCCTCCACAACAATGTTAGGATATCTTATCTTTTCTCGTTACTATTCTGTACCTCCCTTCTGCATTAGTCATTGCTTCTATGGCGCTCACCCTTGCTCTGCATTTCCAAAGAACAAATATGATTGTTGGCTTGCGGCTTCTGTGTGTTTCTTATGTTGCTTAATTACATGCAAAGGCATGATCATCCAGTTGTCCATACCTATTGCGTGCTAACTACTCTGAATTTAGGACTGGCAAACAATATTCAAAGGAATAACTTTTTCTTTTCTTTTTTTAAATTAATTTGATATTTTTAATCAGTTCTAACATCCTTGACTCAAAGCTGAAATCGGCAAAAGTTATGGTATTACTATACCATACTAGTTACTATATATTTTAGCATGCTGAAATATACGAGATCTAATCTTTTTTGGTCTTTTCTAGATTTCTGCCTACAGCAGCAAGGCTAGAATAATCTCTTCACTAACACTGCTTAGTCACAGTAAATGAACTCATCTTCATCTGCTGCATTACTGATTAAGGACTGATGAATTGATTCACTCCACAATATCTTCCACCTCTCACCCCTCTGACCCCTAGTGTGACCAGGGTAATGAGCCCCCCCAAAACCAAAATGACATGTTCACCTATCCCTCGTCCCTCAAGTCTGCAGATCACCTCCTAATTTACCACCACAGACCCACAGATCTTGATTTCTTGCTTTTGTCTACAGTTTTTCTTTTGGCTCGCTAAATAATAATTGCCCTCTTCTTATGTGTAAATGCTAGAAATAAAATCTGTGAGCTTCTACTACTTTTACTTTAAAATCTATTAGTTTTTAATTCTAACACTTTGCTTTTGTGTTTGTTTGGTCGTTATTTACTTGTGTATGTGTACGTCGGGATTGGGTGATAAATCTGTATTATTATCTATTAGTTTGATTGTTTCTTTTTTCATTTTAAAGTGTGTGAGTGTATTATGATATTTGCAATTAGGAGTTTTAACCTAGGTGTAAGTATTAAACTCAGTATTATGATGCATAAATATCATATATATATATATATATATAAAACATCATAATAAATATTGATGTCAAAAACGTGAAAAGCCATATCGCCCAACCCTACTTTGTGTCAAATCTCAGATCGTGTGCTGGAAACTTATTCGCTATAGACTTTTTGTATGTGATTTTTCTTCTTTTTTTTATGTGCTTAATATCCTGATTTCATTCTTCCTTAAAATGTTTGCTCCCTTGAATCAGATAAGCATACTGTATTTTGATTCCACTTCTTCAGGTACCCTCCAGTGGACATCAGCAGCCTCTGAAGATCCATAGAATGTCTCCTTGTCCACCTGCCACAGCACCACCAGTGGCAGAAAGTCCCCAGCCTTCCCAGTCTCCTCTTACTCTGAGCCAGCAGATCCAGTCACCACACCACCAACAGCAGTCACGCCCTCCCTCTCAGCCTCAGCCACAGTCGCAAACTCCTTCTCGCTCATGCACACCCTCATCTCACCCTCCACTCTTTATTGTCCATAACCAAATTGCAGAGTCCCCCAAACCAGCTCTACAAGGCCAGCCACAGCAAACGCCACCCCAACAGACACACATTCAAGTTCAACTTCAGCCTCAGCCGGCCTCTCAGTCTGTCCCTTACCAACAAGACATGCCTCCTATGTCACAGTCACCGAAGCCTCCACCTGCACAACATCAGTTCACTGCAGCTCCTGTCAGCGCTTGTGCCACCACTGTGGTTAAAACTCATGTTCCCATCCAGGGCCTGACATCAGATCAGCAACATAATCTGCAGTTAGTAGGAGCACAAATTCAGACTCTTTCAGCCATCTCTCAACCCTCACCTAAGCAGAAACAGCTGCTGGAAAGGCTTCACCAGGTATCATTACAATGTTACACATTTCTTCTTACTGAAAACTTGTAACGTAATTAGCATGCAATTAGGGATCTTGACTGTAAAATCACTGTGTGTATTTTTGACTTATTCTTTTTTCTGAGGTTCAGCAACATGTTAAGTTGCTTTCACTAGTACAGTTTGTATTGTCGTGGAAAAATAATATATGTGATTTCTGCATATATACTTAGTTGTTATTTTCCCCTTGTTCAGTTTAGTTCCATTTATGAATTTTTTTTTCTGTTATCAGTTGGGTTAAATACATTGTGAACATTACCAATAAATCTACCAGTACAATATCAGCATAACTAAATTAGGAGCCTAAGCATGCTCCAAAATATTTTGAATGTAGGTACAAATATATCTGTCCTGATGGTATTTGGTATGGTACCAATACTTATGGTATTTCCAGGTCCAGCAGAACATCATGCTACAAGCTAAGCAGCCTACTCAGCCTCAGCCTCAAATCACCACTCAGTTTAGTTCCCAGCAAGATGTGCCTCTTGATAAAGTGGTGATTGCATCATCATCAGCCAGCACTGGTACACCTGCTCAGCTACCCTCAATGCTGCAGCCGACATCAGTGCTTGTCAAAACTCCTACAGGTTAGACATTAATTATTGTCAGTGATGCAAAACAGTAGGATCCAACACACGTTGAAGTGTTTCCTTTTGTAATTATCTTTATTCTTTATTGCTAGCATCAAGTGACTTACAGGTATTCTCAGGAGCCCAAGGGCAAGCTGGAGCAATGGTGAATCAGACTGTCACTCCTGCCAGCCTTACCCAGCCTGCACAGGTATGTAATATAACCCAATTCCCAGTAAGAACATATGTGTGGTATTTGCCTGGCGTTATTTTGTGCTACTCTAACACCTTTGTCAGTGAATGTAAAATTTATTCAATTCAATTCAGTTTTATTTATATAGCGCCAAATCACAACAAAAGTCGCCTCAAATTTAACAGGGATAGTATTTTCCCCAATACATTCCTTTTGTATGTGTTGTCACTTTCTGCTTTAAATTTCCCTCTTCTTTTCCTTTCTCAGGTTCAGCCAAAGCCAGGAGTGATAAGCTCTGTTGGAGGGGTGACTCTGGGGAAAGGTGGCATGCAGATACAGGTGTTGGGAGCTAGTCTGACTCAAATGCCTGCTCCACAGCCCCCAGCTTCAATACAAACTCAGGTAAATGAGTGTTGCTACATGTTTGTACTGCCTCTGGTATTTAAGTTTTAGTATGAAGGGTTTTAACCCTTACACTTTATATTTGTTTGTTCCTGTTACAGACAACAACAATAATGAAAATGCCTTTCAGCGCAGAGCCCAGTAAAGAAGCCAGGTATGTTCCATGGTAATTTTCCAGGGCTTCTTTTAATTGATTCTTAAAAGCCATATTTGTGAACAGTATTAATTTTACACACTTCACTGCAGGATGCTAGAACAGCTAAGGAAACATCAGGGTTCAGTGCTTCACCCAAACTACAGTGCCCCTTTCTGCTCATTTGAGGACACACTGCACAGACTCCTGCCTTACCATCTCTACCAGGGAACTGCCAACTCTTCTCAAGATTATGAAAGAGGTAACAAATTGCCTCTTTTGTAAAGCTACCAATGTATTGCTTGATTTATAGTGGAGAATTTTCAACAATTTGGTTCTCTTTTACACAGTGGATGATGAATTTGAGAAGGTCTCCAGCCAGCTGCTGAAAAGAACTCAGGCCATGCTGGATAAATATCGTTACCTGCTCTTTGCAGAGTCAAAAGTAAGTTTATAAATCAGCATGTTCACTGCAAGCATTCTTAGTGCGTTTTTGTCCTGAATTGATTTTAAAAGTGATGCTGTTTGGCATATGAACATGAGCAGAGACTGGGCCCCTCGGCAGAGATGGTGATGATCGACCGGATGTTCATTCAAGAGGAGAAGGTTGCATTAAACCAGGACAAGATTTTGGCAAAGGAGAGGCCAGGTATTTTACCACTGTCTGTGGTTGTTAAATTATTAATAAATAATTAATAAAATTATTAATACAATTTTGTAGGTATTCAAAAATAAAGAAGGTGTATTTTAATTATACATTTCTGTTTATTTATTTGCAGAAGAGTTTGTGGCAAATGTGCGAATGTTGGAGAGTGTTTCATCCCAGCAGAAATTATCATCTGCTGAACCCACCCCAGTAAGCGGAGGGGTATCTGCTGCTGTCCCTGCTCCAGCGCCTGCTGTTGCTGTTGCTGCTGCTCCTGCTCCCGCTGCCATCCCATCCCCTGTTCCAATCATTGCCCCAAACCCTCCGCCTGCACCCACACCAGTTTCTGCTCCTGCTCCTTCTCCTGTCTCAGTTCCTTCTGCGGCCCCTTCTCTTTCCCCTTTCCCTCCTACCAAGCTCGTGATAAAGCAGGGTGGAGGCAGTGCATCTGTGTCCTGGTCCAGTAGCTGTCCTCCTCCTCCAATTCCACCAGTCAAGCCAGTGGCTGAACCCACTAGCCAGATCTCTACAGTTCGTACTCCAGCATCATCATCCTCATTTTCATCCTCGACATCAAACTCTCAAGCAGCTGATGACGATGATGCTCTTCCACAGCGAACGAGCAAACCGCCTATCAAGACCTATGAGGCTCGCAGGAGAATTGGTTTGAAGCTAAAGATCAAGCAGGATCAAACGGGGTTCAGTAAGGTGGTCCACAACACTGCCTTAGACCCAGTGCACACACCTCAACCTCAGCTGAGCAGCCAGTCTATGTCCCAGACTCAGCCGCAGTCTGAAGCTGCTGTATCACAAGCGAAGGTTCACCCTTTATCAACCCTTTCGGCCACGGTTATCAGAACTCAGTCCCCTGTATGCACTACTTCGTCTGGCTTGTCAGTCACAATATCAACCTCTCAGTGTAACCCATCACTGAGAGGAAGTGTTCCTACCATTTCAGCCTCATCTTCCTCCACCTCTTCATCCCATACTTGGTCTTCATCCACCTCTTCATCTTCCATTCAAATGAATGGGACTTTGGATCACCACGACAGAGGTGGGGTCAAACACAACCCTGCCTCTACTGCCACTTCCTCACAGACAACTTGCCGTCTTCCCCTTCGAAAAACTTACCGGGAAAACATTAGTCCTCGGGTCAGACCTGGTGTGCCAGGTGGAGGAGATGAAAATTTGTCCTACACCAGAACCACACCATCACCCCCCAGACACGAGGCCTCAAATCCTCCCTCAGAGCGGACAGTGATAGCAAGTGTGAAAGTAGAGAAGAGAGACAGGGAGGCCTTACTCACTCACACAGATTCAAGCCACGAAACTGGCCGTTTGGGGAGTGCAGTGCAGGGGCTGGACGAAATGGATGTGTTTAGTCGTGGTATCAAAACCACGCAACACCATCATCTCCCACAGCTTCTAGACAGAGAAGGGGCAAAGGAGAGAGGGGAAGAGCACACAGACCAAGAGACAGATGTAAGTAAATACAAGAGGTTGAGTGGAAAAAATCGACATAAGGCAGGAGGAACATTCAGAATGGACCAGCATGCCCCTGGGCCTCCGTCGCCAGAGTCTTCCTTCACACGAGACTCTTTGCTTCCTGCCAAACGCTGCAAGTCAGACTCTCCTGACATGGATAACGCCAGCTTCTCCAGCGGCAGCCCTCCAGATGACTCACTGAATGAGCATCTGCAGTGCGCCATTGACAGCATCCTTAATCTGCAGCAGGAACCCTCTACCCGCGGACACCATATTAAAGGGGGCAACAGCAGACCCCACCAACACCAAAGTCAGCGCCCTGGGGGCTCAGTGCCCTCATCACACAGACCTTCAGTCCCATCCTCTTCCTCTGCTTCTTCGTCCTCTTCCTTGGGCCAGCACCCTCAGGTTGGTGGCCGCGGCCACAACGGCAGCCTGGTGCCCCAGACTCAAAGTAGATAACAGCCCCTCAGCCTCGGACTCACAAGGGGAACTATGAAACAGTTTAATGAGGCAGGGGAAAGGGGCACTGTGAAAACAGTATCACTGTAGTACTCTGCCAGGCTGTGTTGGCTTTGTTTGTTTATTTGAATTGTCCAAACATTTCTTTGTCATTTACAGTCTAAAGTTGCCCCACGATGGAAATACAAACATAGTCAAAAATGGTGAATTGCAGACTTGAACATGCTCGACAGATGTGCTCCCTCAGCCAAAATCGAGTAACAAGATGAAATTGTCAGTGACTATTGTTCTCTAATTCTGTCTTTCTTTTTCACTTTGGTCTTTTTTTCTCATTCACTTGTTCATACATTCCTTTCATGTGGTCTGAACACCAGTCTCTGTCCACAGCGGTTCATCTTCTGGTTTAATCAGTGTCGTAATGAGCATCAGGCATCTTATTCAAACAGTTTAAAAGGTAACAGCTTTTCACTAAGAGAGCTGCAGAAGAAAGGCCAAAGAGGTTACAGCAGTGTAGTACTGTAAACAGTCATAATACATCCAGTGTGCTGCCGGACCTACCATATTTGATTCTCTTATCGCAAAGATAGTGCTGCTCCAGAGATGCAAACAACAAATGCTAAAATGAAGCAGTCCAACTCTTTATCAAGACCACGCTTCTTTATGTAGTATATTAACCCTAAATATCAGTTGATTTGGTCTTAAGGTAAACTCCTCTTGAATTGAAAAAACTGAGTACCATCAACCTCTGTGTGTCTCCATTTTAAACAGATATCATGTCTTTTTTTTCTTTTCTTTTTTTTAAGTAAATGTTGAGGGGAAAAAATTGAACGTTTGTAAAATTGGTTTGAAATTGACTGCTCAGATGCTGTTGTACTGTCAGGATGTAAATGAACTTGTAAGAAATGCATTTTTTCTGCTTCTATTGTCAGATGATTTTCCAGTTTCTTGTTTTTAGACTGCACCTCCACTCACCCCCTGTTGCCTGTGATGCCAGGTTAGGACTTTATGCATTTCAGTCAGCAGGGGTCAGGCAAGGTTTCTGTGTTTTCTGTCTTTTGGATCTTCCTGTCACTGTATGCCTGCCTCACTTGAGTTTTTGTTTTTGTTTGTTTGTTTGTTTTATTTTCCCCCGTTTGTATAAGCCTGGTGGACAATTCAAACACAAACACAGCACAAGCATTGAAATTGAAAAAAAGGAACAATAATAATGTACAAAAAAGACCGTAAGAGAATTTGAAGTATAGTATTACAGATTAATTTTGTATTGTATTTATTGTGTATAATGACACTTTTTAAAAAGAAAATGTACATTTAGTAAAACTGTAAATTAAACCTTGCTTCTTTTATGAAATATTGCAGTGTCCTGTCCTCTACTCTTTTATTCCTCAACTCTGTTCCACCACTTGAGGCTGCATTCCTTTCGTTTACTAACGCTGACTGAGAAGGACTGTATGATAGTCAGGAGGAGGAGATGGTGGTAATGGTTTCAGCACTGGGGTGTGTTCTCTATCAGACAGTCAGCAGGTGGTGCATAGAAGTGAAATCATAGAGCTGGTTTGTATGCGTCATTGCTTGGAGCATCTGCAGAATTTGGAAAGAATAAGTCATTTTTACATGGGGGGTGGGGGACTGGCATGTCTAAATCTAAGGCATGTGATAATACTGAAATACAATTATTGTAAAACAAGGAGTTTCCAAGGTATAGTCAAAAGATTGCAGAGTGAAGTTGTATATATTTAAAATGTGCATAAGGACTGTGGGAGGTTTTGTCCTTTTTTTTTTTTTTTTAAAAAAAGCAACTCCACCCAAATTATTTATTCGCAACCCCCTCCTCCAGTCCACGCCCTCTAGCCACGACTTAGCTCATCCTTGCCCTGAGTAGAGTGTTAGTGCTGCCCACATATTGCCAGGCATCCCTGGAAGAGGAGGTGTATTAAACTTAGAGAAGCAAGCAAGGAGAGAGAGAAAAAAAATTATCCTCGGTGTGGTGCGCCTGTGTGTCTGAGTGTTTGCCTTGGGTTTTTTCAGCAAACAGATTTTGGGAACCCTTTCCAGATGATCTGAAGCTCATCTGAAATACATTAAACCCAGGAGAAGAACGATCCTCTAATTCAGCTGCGTTGACGCTCCACTGAGGGTTCCTATTTGCTGTTAGAGGTACACCCATACATGTAGCTGCAGCTCCCCAAGAGACTGTTTTCATCTCCTTAAGCCAAAATATTTTCCAGGCTCCAGAGGGCAAGATTGGAGAGCTAGAGGGAACTCCCTGAAGAAGCCTGCATAATAACTTGGTAAATACTCCTTTTAAACTTTAAATGTGGCAGTAATGATTGGCTTGCATTTTAACTGAAAATATGTAGCTGTAATTGTAAAGTAGAGAGAAAACTAAGCTTTGATTTGGTATATAATGAGTGCAACAATTTAAAAAGTAGCTAAATAATTAATGCACTGGGAAACTTTCTGTATAGGCTTCTGATATTTTTCACTCCCCTGATACTTGCTGCTCTTGCACGTTTCAATGTTACTTTCCATGTTCCAAGTCCAAAACTTTGTTGCAATTCCGGTGTGCAAACCCACGAGGCATTTTCCTTCATCCTTAAACATTATAAACTGATCCCAAAGCCTAAACCAGCTTTTTGATTTTCACAGTGAGACCATAAATCCACGTTTACTCATACAGCTTGACTGCAGCAGAAGTTTTGTATATAATGGCTACATTTAATGCCTCTCCATTAGATCTCCAGGGTTCGCCATTTTGACAAGAGGGCTTTCCACACTGGTCTTATGACATGTCAGGACTGTGATTACTGTTTTCCTCGGGGGGAGATTTTTTAATATCCTAGTTTAAATTGGATTTGCAAGAGAAGCTCTTCACAGATGAGCTAACATCTGTTGACATGTGTCTTGCCTATCTTCCTTAACGTCAGTCTCTTTCTATAATGAGTTATGCCTTTGACTCTTAATCCAGGGTTTCTGTTTATATAGACTGCTGTAAAAAGATAATTACTCAAGGGTTACATTTGTTTTTCCATGAGAACACTATCTCCCGAGATGTCTCCTTGTATGAGCAGTCTGTGCACGAATTACATGTTCCACTTAGGGAAACTGCAGCGGATAAAAGAATGTCTTACTCATTTCACTGTAAAGGCATGAGCTGTGCCTGAGCAAATCCTGATGCAGGGCTGGGTTTGAGGGTTTTCCAACATGAACACCAACTTTTTCCAGGCATCCACTGAAAATGCTTGGCAGACTGAGGGTGGGCTGAAGTTTGCTTTAGATTCCACATTGTTACTCTAGAATGTGGCAGACTTTGATCAAGCACACACGGGTTTCTTTTGGGATGTGGAGTAATCTCTTTTTTTTTGTTTGATTAAACCTCTACCTGCCTCATTTTCTCTCTGCATTTCAGGATCTAAAGGTTTCAGTGTGTTGACTCAAAGGAGAAACTCCCAACTTTAAACTAAACACCAGCCCTATCGTTTCTCTAAGTGTGTGCAGAGAAGTGCTCAAGGACAAGTGAGCAGCATTCGTATAAATACAGGAAACACCTGAAGGTTTTTCCGAGGCTTGGCCACAGGAAATATAACTCCAAGCAACTGATATAACTCTGACACCGATTTTTGCAAGAAGCTCTCTATCCTCTTGTCAATCAATATGTCACGCTGGGGGAGAAAGAATGTGAAGAAGGCACCTGAGGTGATCCACACTGTGACAGAGGGACTGAAGTCCCTGTACCGCGAGAAACTGCTGCCTCTGGAGCAGTACTATGGATTCCATGACTTCCATTCTCCTAGTTTGGAGGATGCAGATTTTGACAATAAGCCTATGGTGCTAGTTGTTGGACAGTACTCCACTGGAAAAACAACATTCATCAAGTAAGACACTACAATGCTATGGTATACATTTGCCCATTCTTATATCTCCTGAGTATTTCTACTTTATTTAAGTGACAGCAAATATAAACAAACAAACAAAACAAACTACAAGCTTTTTGTCTGATTTACAGGTATCTGCTGGAGCAGGATATTCCTGGGAGCAGGATAGGTCCTGAACCCACCACTGACTGCTTCACTGCCATCATGCATGGGGACGTGGAGTCAGTCATCCCGGGGAATGCCCTTATTGTAGACCCTAACAAGCCTTTCCGCAAACTCAATCCATTTGGAAACACCTTTCTCAACAGGTGAGAATCTGGCTTTTATTCACAGTGCGTTGTGATTTTTTTTCCACTAAGCAAGACAGTTACATTTTAGCATGAAATAGGCAGAACATGTGAGAGAACTCATGGAGGGAAAACAGAGAAGGAGATACTAAGATTACAGAGAGTGTTTTAGCTCTGGAATTTCAAGGGCTTGTGCCAAATTTCAGAGGAGGAGGCAGTTGCCTTATTTGTGGAAAAATGGTGAAACAGAGCGATATCACCCAAGAGGGTGATGAAAGTTCATGTACTCAGGCAGGAACTGCAATGTATTAAAGTTCAAAACTGAGGTTAGTGGGGTCTACAGCCTCTTAGGGTAAAGAGAAACACAGAAGTCACAGACTGTGGAGGGACTGGGGAAACTGTAGGACAAATGTGACGTTTATTCCTGCCATGTTTACTGCCCAAGCTGATGTTTTTCCACTGTTGTTAGCCAAGGAAGACGTTACGTCTTACAGTGAAGTGAGGTACTAGAGGCATAGCCACACAGGCCAGAAGTGACAGGAACTTAGAGTGCTTCTGTTAATGGGCTCCATCATGACATTCTGGTGCAAGTTTTCCAAGCATGCGTTCCTGTCTCCCTCAGCAGGGTATGTTTGAGAATGTATTTGCGTCTCTCCTTTTGCGTTGACTTCCTGTTTTAGGAACCAGTGGGCTCGTTAAGCCCATAAGCTGCAGGAAGCAGTGGTGTTGTTCTAAGCCACACATCGTTAGCAGGCCTTATTGTTTGATTCTGGCAGTAATGGTCATTTTCCTTCAGGAAGCCCAGAGCAAAAGAGGCCTGCTTGCACACAATGGCCTTCAGTGGGAGGGACAGGGTGTGTGGACAGAGTGGCTTTCAATCTGCTCCTGAGATTGCACTGGCTTTTTTTGATAAGAATTGACTATTTCCACATAATTTAGACTCTTAAACAATGTTATGTCATTCTTTGTTTGCTGATGAATATGCTAGATTCCAGTGTGCCCAAATGCCTAACCAGGTTCTGGAGAGCATCAGCATTATTGACACACCAGGGATCCTGTCTGGTGCCAAACAGAGAGTGAGCCGAGGTGAGAGAAGTGGCAAAGGTGAGGAGAGGGCATAGGGGGCCTGCAGAGACACACGTCCTTGAACATCAGCTCACAAACTCATCTCCTTGGCACGCCTGGCTAACTCATGGGACCAGTTTGCTCTGTTGCAATGACATTTGGCAGCAGAGATAAAAAACATCTCTGCAGTACACAGCAGCCATAAAACCATAATAAGGAACAGAAACAGTGCAGTCAATTCTGCGAGCACATCTGGAAGAATGTACTGTTGAGCATTAACTATCACAATCACCTCACACCATTTTGTTTTTTTCTAATTTAATATTCACTCATGCTCCAAGCAAACCATTATTCCAATCAATCTGCATGAGCAACTAACAAGTTTAAAGTGTCAGTATACCCAAATTATGAAAACATATTTCCTTGCTTACCGCTGGTGGTATCTAGCCATGTAAACAGTTTTGGTTTGATCACTAGAATTTTTAAAATATTCATCTGCAAGATTTGCTTCTATATCCTAAGAGGATGGAAGTAAATAAGATGTTAAAAGAGAAGTCTCAGTTTCTCACTCAACAAAAAATGGACTGGATTATTCAGAGATACTGAGATGCTCTTTCAAAAGTAGGCTACTACTTTTTTTTTTTTTTTTAGCATTTCTTCTGCTGTGTGTACCACAGTTCAGTTATCAAAAATTTAGAGATGCTTTCTTAAAACCAAAAAAGATAAAAACCAAAACTATTTATGTGGCCATCCCACAAAAAGTATGTGGAATCTGTTTTCTTTGGGGGGGGGGGATTTTGATAAACTTATGGTTTAGTAGAATCATGTTGGTACAGATCAACCAGTGCCTGAAAAAATATTAACTAATTTATTAGACTTTCACTTTCATACATTAAGTCAAAGAATTGTTTTTTTTATTATGTCTTGCACAAAAATGAAGCCTCTGTGACTGGGAATTCAGCCTTTGGGATTTTACAGATTATAATCTTTAGGGTTTGTGTCTGTGTTGACCTTCTTCCCTCTCCTGACCCTTGTTTGTTCAATGCATACTCCACATTTAGGTCTACGGATGAATCAGTGATTGCATCTTTTTTGTTTAAACAGGGTATGACTTCCCAGCTGTACTGCGCTGGTTTGCAGAACGTGTGGACCGCATCGTCCTGCTGTTTGATGCTCACAAGCTAGAGATATCCGATGAGTTCTCCGAGGCCATCGGTGCCCTGAAAGGCAATGAAGACAAACTGCGTGTGGTGCTAAACAAAGCAGACATGGTGGGCACCCAGCAGCTGATGCGAGTGTATGGTGCCCTGATGTGGTCCCTGGGGAAGGTATTTGGCACTCCAGAGGTTCTACGTGTCTATATTGGTTCCTTCTGGGCAGAGCCATTGCTGGTAAACGACAACCGTAAGTTGTTTGAGCTGGAGGAGGAGGATCTCTTTGCTGATATTCAAAACCTTCCTCGAAATGCAGCCATACGCAAACTCAATGATCTGGTCAAGAGAGCCCGTCTGGTTAGGGTGAGCGAGTTGCATATTTGTTCACGTCTCAGCATGTTTTCATTAAATGATTATTCAGAAAGTCATATTGGTGCACTTTGTGTGTTTTATTTCTCTAAATCCTAGGTCCACGCCCACATCATCAGCCACCTGAAGCAGGAGATGCGTTCTGTCTTCAGGAAGGATAATAAAAAGAAGAATCTGATCTATCAGCTACCAGTTATTTTCTCCAAGATCCAGCTTCAGCACAACATTTCTGCTGGAGACTTTCCAGACTGTGCTAAGATGCAGGTTTGTTTGAAACACTGGCTTTGTTTACAAGCAACTTCTGTTAATTTGTGGTTACAACAGGAAAGTTTATTCTGATGTAACTATTAAATCTAAGGACTAACACATTATTCTCATTTTTAAAGGAACAACTGATGGTTCATGATTTTACCAAGTTCAAATCCTTGAAGCCTAATCTGATGGCATCCTTGGATGAGTTGCTCTCCAGTGACATTGCCAAACTGATGCCCCTCCTGAGGCAAGAGGAGCTGGAAGCAGGTGATCAACCAGGTGTGCAGGGTGGTGCCTTCTTGGGGACCCGTGCTGGACCTTTCTCAGAAGGTGACCCCTTTGTTGAGGAAAATGGAGAGGGTTGTGAGGAGGAGGAAGATTGGGTGGTGACCAAAGACAAGCCCAAATATGATGAAATCTTCTACAACCTTGCTCCCAATGAGGGGAAACTAAGCGGCACCAAGGCAAAGGACTGGATGGTGAGCTCCCGCCTGCCCAACTCTGTTCTGGGTCGCATCTGGAAGCTCTCAGATGTCGATCGTGATGGCATGTTGGATGATGAAGAATTTGCCCTGGCCAGCCACCTAATTGAGGTCAAGCTGGAGGGTCATGGTCTTCCCCCTGAGCTTCCCACCCGTCTGATCCCACCCTCCAAACGCAGGCAGAAAGGCTCTGATGCATAGACCATCTACTGGCTGTCACACCTATGCTACTGTTGTATTTGCTCTTATTTTCCTGCAGACCCAAATCTAAATGTTGCATGTTAGGTATGCAACGTTTCCTCTGAGAATGATTATAATCTTGCACAATGAACATGCTGTATTTAAATATAAGTCGACAAACAAGGGCTTTCAGAAAAGGATTGTGTATAAGTCAAAGGATCTGTTTGCTTCTTCCCTTTGACTCCTCAAAGTTGGCTTTTTTTTATGATGAATATATATTTGCTGAGCAGAAATGAAAGGCTGAGTCTAAGTGAGCAAAAATCTGCATGTACTTTTAAAAACTCCAGAGCAATTTTATTCTTAAAAAAAAACCCACCTTTTTTGACATTTTAACATTCCTTCAGTGTCTAGATATTAGAGATTATTTGTAGGAATATGCCTTTTTTCACATGTGATCAGTCCAGCGAAGCATCATTTAGAAATTTATTTTCAACTTATTTTGTTGTGTTTTCAACATTTTCTTCTCCATGTAACAGAACAATCATGTACAAATCTAATAATCTGAATGCATTTCACTCTGATGCTTTATATGTCACATTTTTGTGCTGAATTTATACATTATTTTGTAAATTGTCGCCGTTTACGTTGTATGTGCAGGATCAGGATCTGCGTTGAATAAAAGAACATTACATTCTCAACTAGACTGAATGAATGCCATGTTACTGACTACTGTACACAGCTCTGCCAACTGTTCTTATGTTAACAACCATTGTAACCAAATAAAACTACCTGACTGTGTCTAGTGTCTTTGGTTATTCTTTCATACAAGCAAAAACTTTTGTACAACTTGAAAAGGTTTTTAAACTCAGTTATCAAAATGCCTACAATCTGAAAATAAATAACCTAAAATAGAAGTAATAGCTATGGGGGTTTGATTTGACTCTTTTTCAACAAAATTTTGTGTTTTATCAAGCTCACTTGGTCTCTCAGTGACAGACCACATAAACAGTGACTCACAGTCTCCTCTGCCAAGTCCCCATACCACCATTTTCCAAGGCTCTTTCCCTTGTCGTTCCCACCATCTGAAGCCTTTTTTCTGCCTCTCGTTCTCTCGCACATACACATGCAGTCTATTTGTACCCCTTCATCCCAGTTTAGTTCTATGTTCACATTCACATTAGCCTCCCAGCACACGGTGTTTGGCTTTGGTGTAAACTATGTGGTATGAGCGTGAATGTGTCCTGTGTAGAGCTGCGTATTTCACATAAGAGTTTCAAGCTTTCCTAAAGAAGGAGTGGCCTCCCCGCCTTCTTTTTCCACTCCTCCATGGAAAGAAACACAAATGAGAAACAGAAGCAATGCAGCCCTTTCCTTGCAGCTCTCCAGCTTACAGTGACTCACATGTGAAGAATGTGGTGGGCTGGACTGGGAGTTATTAATATCTCCTTTCCTAGGGTCTGCTAAGTTTCCTCAGGATCTAAACATTGTACCTTTATGAAAGAACTTAAAATTCCCCTTTTGGACTGTTCCCGAGTGAGCCCTGCTGTTTACCACACCCTCTTCTATGTATCTGAGAGAAAAAGTGTGAGGTAATGTGTGTGGAAAAAACAGCTAAATCATCATAAAGACATGCAGTTTCTTGACTACAAATGCTCTCCTTGTATATTATTAAGTCACAGCTACCAACACCTTCTTAGAGAGTAAAGAAAAAAAATCCCAAAAGCAGTTTGAACAGTGCTTGTCTGTTACGTAAATAGTTATTCTGGGTCATAAACCATCTCAAATATTTGGTATTCAAATCAAGCTACCAAAGCAACCCTGCAAGCAGCCTAAATTACAGTTGATGACCCCAGCGACGACAAAGATCCCCTTACTCAACAAAACTGGGGTCTCCTTATACGTCACTGATTGTTTATGTGGGGAATTCCTCACTAGGAAACCTGTGGTGGAAGAAAAACTGAGGCCGTCAGCTCTGGAGATGGGGTGACACCTGGTGGATACAGGATTCCTGGCAATCTGAAATTGTTCACTGGAGCTCCCAGCTGTAGATGGCAGACTGGAGGCATGCAGCTGTGCACATTGAAGGACATGTTCAGACACGGGAGAAAAAGTGAATCCTTAGTGTGTAGAAAGCCCTACTTGAATTTTAACATTGTTTACAATTTTGGCTTACAATGTTTATTAAGACAATAACCAAGATAAAACATATAATTTCCTGCCTTCTGTTTAGGAGTTATGCTCTTGCTGTGTCTCTTACTGGGGGCATGCTATGTATTGCATCTATGCTAAACATCCATATCAAACCAAACACTCACATGATTTTAGCCTCCTTTAAAAGTTCAAACATCTTGCCAGGACGTGGAATATTTAGTTCAGTTCACATTTGTTTGTTTTTTCGCAGTTAAATTATTAACTGGGACTTTCTGTGTGGTGTTTGCATCTTCCCCGTTTACACAGGTTTTCTCCAAGTACTCTGGCAAATGCAGCAACCAGCAGCTGTGAACGTGTCCGTTAATGCATGTTAATATAAAACTGTTAACTTGGATTTGTCTCTTAATATTTCTGCTTTTTGTAGCTATCCTACATTGAGACACAAACAAGTTTAATAATTTCAAGTTTATTTTTTTTATGCAAAAAGGTGAGCAAACAAAATTGAAAACAGCTGTATAAGGTTAGTTTAGCACAAATTATTTTTAATTTTTCCTGCCTATACACGGGACATTAAACTTAGTATGTCAGTGACTCAATCATTAACATGTCAAAAATATTGATGTAGAAATATACAACTTTTTGTAAGAGAAAATCCAACCTTTTGTATTTCTGTATTGTGTATTAAGGAAAAACATTTAGTATGAAAGGTAAAGTTACACTAGCACATATAAGATATAGCATATAAGAAGATAAGAACTCATTACAGCTTCTTATCAAATGTCAGAAAAATGCAAATGTAATAACAGTGTATTTCATGGAAAATTTGAAATATTTTCCCAACTATACAGAAAAAACTAGCATTTTTCTGCAGTGCTTAGAAACTAAAATGATTTTTGATGTCTTTGATCTGCTTCATCATGTCACCAATTTGCTGTCCTTGTTCTTTGAGGACATCCTGAACAACCTTCTTCTGGGGAGCGTTGAGGGAAACTGTTGCCCTAGTTCCGGGCATATCCTTGTCCACTTGTGTCTTCTGGTACTCCATCTTCATGTTCACCTGTCTGATGCAGTTTTCCAGGTGTTTCAGTTGATCATTGATGGTCTGCAGCTCCTTCTTCATTTCCTTTTCACTGTTTGACAGTATGGGTAGCTGGCTTTGCAGGCTACACAACACTTTCTTAACCCTGTTCATAATGGTTTCTTGGCGATACTTTGCATCTTCGTATTTATCAGCCAACCTTTCTGCTGCTTCTCTCAAACTCTTCCTCTCCTCCCTGCACAGAGACAACTCCTCCAGCTGCTTGTTCTTCTGGCCTGTCAGGAGTTTCACCCTCCTCTGCATCTCTTCACGAGCCATGTCCTGCTTGAGAATGTACTCCTCACGGAACACCTGTGTGGCTCTGCTGAGGAGTTCCAGACACTCTGGAGGTGGTGGCGATGTGTCCTTGTCTCCAGCTTTAAGTATAAGAGGATTGGTGGAGCTCCGTGCCAGGATGTTGCGAATGTGCTGCTCAAAGGAGTCTTCGGCCAGCCCACGCAGAGGGGAGCTGGCAGAGCCCAGACCTGGGTGGGAGCAAAGCAGGGGAGGGGAGGGAGGACGAATGGAGCTCAGAAGGGGTAACAGAATGCACTCGTAAGTGCTGGTGATGCAGATCATGGTGGCGCCCAAGGCAAGGTCAGACACAATCAAAAAACCACGAATTGGAGCCGACTGACTGGTCAGGAGCGGTCTGGTGCAAAGAATGTGCTCTACAATGCAGCGCTTCTCAGCAGCCAGCTCCTGGAGACTGTCCTTATCCTCCTCATCTGATTTAAGGAACCTCTGCAGCTTGTTGACCCAGATTAGCCCCACGCTGTGCACTCCTGCTTCATGGGTGCAATGATACCGGTGCTGACAGAGAGGGTCTCTGTGCAGTTTGATTGGACAGGTGAAATCAAACTCTTGCGGCTCCTCGTCCTCTCCTGTTGCCACTTTAAGTATGAGCTCTAGCTCAACACACTCAAACACATAAAGAGCTGGCACTGTCTCTGTGCCTCGGATCCACTTTTCCACTGCCCCCGTGTCGTCCTCTTCTTCAGACTCCAGCACGACACAGTGATACAGTGTGCCCGTTTCTGTGGCGATGACCAAGATACTCGGAACACATGGCAGGCACAGAATGGCACAAGCATCATAGCCATAGTTATCCTCTGCTGCTGGATACATGGGGAGAGGTCCAACGGGTTTACTCAGACTTATACCGTTTACCTGGCTCGTGTAGTTCACATAGGTCTCCCCATTTTCGTAAAGAATATAGAGAGGGTAGACCAGCTGGTCTTTGGAGACCTGTCCTGGCAGCTGCCGAGGAGGGGATGAAATCGGCCCAAAGTCAAACGCCACTGCTATCTCTCCCAGAGAAGCTGCGTACGAACGCACCGGAGGGTGGAGGCTGCTCTCATCTTCTGACTGCGACACTGGCAGGATTTTGGCCGGTGTCTGCGGAGACTTCAAGCCGTAAAATCTGATCGTGTTGTCTGAAGTGAGTAGCACCATATGTGGCTCGTCAGTCTCGCTAGGGTACCAAGCAGCCTGTCGCAGACTGACCGACGTTGAGCTGGTGAAGAAGCGCTCCGCCACCGGGATTGTCTTGCAGTTGATTTTGCTGCGTCCGCCTTCAAACTCGGACCTCTTGCCCCACCGCAGAGGAAGCTCCAGGACCGAGACGCCTCGTTGACCGACCAGCGCGACATGGTGCTGTGTCGGGCTCACCAGCACCTGGCACACTTCAAAGAGCGGCGGGTTGATGCACAGCAAGGTCTGATACTTCCCGCTACCGGAGCTCTCCTCTGAGTTTAACTGCCGCAGGTTGGTTGTGTAAAACACGCGGTCTGAATCGTCCCACACGAAAAAATCCGCTCCTAAACAAAACGTGAGGTTCTTAGCGATCCCTCTTTCACTCGAGGTGCACTCCAAATCCAACTTCTCGCGTATTATTTTGAATATCGTGTGATTCGGTAAGTCATTCAGCCACCGTTCTGAATTGAGTGCCGCCATCTTGATCAACTGTCTGATTTCTGAAGGAAGCAGTAAAGTGTTGTTTTTTTTCACGACAGTCATTTAACGTGTTACGGTGGCCGGTGTCGTATATTTTGCAGAATCACCATGGCGCTGAAGGAGACCGCTGGGCTGTATGAGACACTTAAAGCGGAGTGGAACAAGAAAAATCCAAACCTAAACAAATGTGGAGACCTTCTGAGCAAGCTTAAGGTAAAGTCGCACATTTGCTTGACCAGGGTTGATTGTAGGAAGGAAGTCTTTCTATTTGTAAACGTTAGCACTGTTAGCAAACAGATTGCTAACTTACGCTAGCCCAGCTAACGCTGTACGTTAACGTCAGTAACTGGATAAACACCGATAGTTAAATTAATTTTGGTTGAATAGTGTAGAGTTTTCACTTGCTAACTACAAACCAATGTTTGGAGAGGGATCGAAGAATATCATCATTTTAGGATAATGATGAAACAAATGATTAACTTAGTCAATGAAAGCTAACGTCACTGTACCTTTCGTTAGCTCAGTTTTCTGTTTGGCAAGTTTAAGCCGAGTTGAAGGAGGTATCACTAAAAAGAAGTGCCCCATTAAATAGATTAGAACCTTTTTTTAAGTGACTCGTGATAAGGACATCGGCAAATATGTTTTTCGTATTCAAAAATTGTTCGTATATACAACCGGTTTTGCAAGGCAAAGTCAGTCAAATCTATTATATTTCCATTAAGAAGCAACCGTTATGAAAGTTATATTAACCTATATATAAAATACACCTATTCAGTTCAATCAATTCCACGTTTGGTACAGACACTTGGAGATAAAGAGCTCATTGCAGCTTCTTGTTAAATGACAAAAAATACAAATGTAATAACCAAGTGCATTCCAAGGGGAATCTGAAACGTTCCCCCTAACTATACACAACTAGCATTCTCTTCAATGCTTAAAAACAAAAAGGGTTCTTGATATCATGTCACCAGTTTGCTGTCCTTGTTTACTAAGGACATCTTATTGGACAACTGCCTTCTGGTGGGTATAAAGGATAATGTTGAGGAAATTTCACATTCACAAAACAAGATGGACCATCTCCAAGTCAAGCTTTAGTCATTTTTTAAATTAGGAACTATTACTATTACAACACGGCACTATAGTTAAGATCTTGAAAAGGGAAAAAAAACCTGTTACAATAAAATATAACTTTGATAAATTAGATTGTTAATGCTTGTTACCGCTTTTTCCTCTGTATCTTGTGTTCTTCCTTGTTTCTTCCCTTTTTCTTGTGATATAACCCTGGCATTGAGATGCTCTGTATATGTAATTGTTATTTTTTTTAAAACAGAGTTTGACTGAGAAACGAAGGGGAAAAGTTTCAACAGGAGTCTGACATCAAAATAAATGTTTTATAAGGTTGTCTAGGTTGTTAGAACTCAATGAAAACCAACTTTGGGGTTTTTTCTGTTACAAATGATATGTGGTGTAATTTAGAGTTACATTGTTACATTTATCTTTTCTTTTTAAACAGATTTCATTATTGGATCTGAACTTTTTACCTACCGGTGGATCCTCTCTCACCAAGCAGCAGCTCATTTTAGCTCGTGAGTACCTGCAAATCAAGCTGCCATAAGTTAACACAACAGCTTTTTAAGTTACTTGCAAAATAATTTCTAAGTACAAGTTTATGTTTGTATTTTAGGTGATGTACTTGAAATAGGAGCCTTATGGAGCATCCTCAAGAAGGACATCCCATCCTTTGAGCGATACATGGCCCAGCTAAAATGTTACTACTTTGATTACAAGTAAATGCCACTTTCTCTTAGAGAATTTGTTGCCCAAGATTGAGATCTTTTTGTAACTGAAGTAATTATTTACATCTTTTTCTTTTTTAGGGAAGAGCTGCCTGAAGCTGCTTACATGCATCAGTTACTTGGACTGAACCTGCTCTTCCTTCTTTCGCAGAATCGCGTGTCTGAGTTTCACACAGAACTCGAACGATTGAGTGCTAGAGATATTCAGACCAACGTGTACATCAGACACCCAGTGTCTCTAGAGCAGGTGCTATAGCTTACTCATGGACAATGCCTGATTTTGATTTGGATGATTTTTATTGTGTAATATCAGGTGTTAAAGAAAAAAAAAAAACAATTTGTGTGTCCAATTGGAAATTTGTACCCTTAAATTGCTCAAAATTAGTGATGTAAGGTTCCAGATTACTTTTTTTTTTTTTTTTTTTTAAACCAGTCAGCTGGGATGAAGCACTAATATCATTAGTGGCAGGCTATAGTGTTGCCTTGAAATTATAGAAGCTACATTTGTAAAATAGTTTTGATCCTCCAACAATATTTTATACCCATTATGTATTTAAAGGTATATATATTAATTTACACAAACTAAATATTTATTTGGACAAATGCTTGGCTTATTGGAGTTTTACTTATACACAATAATTTAAGTCCTGTTATAGTAACTTTGATGTAAATGCAATCTTAATATTTTATTCTCTCTCTGCTAATTTCAGTACTTGATGGAGGGAAGCTACAACAAAGTATTCCTAGCCAAAGGCAACATCCCTGCTGAGAGCTACACCTTTTTTATAGATATTCTTCTGGACACAATTCGGTAAGGACCATAATGATTTCAATGCCTTTTATACATTCTGTATTCGTTGTAAATTTTAAAATATTTATCAGTAGCCTACAACCACATCACAACAGTTAGGTGTGCAAAAGCTATTTTAATCCATTTTACATAGTTACAGCAAATAGTGTAAAGACAACTCAACACAACAAACACAAGGATTTATTTTACTCTCATAGTTGTACCAATACTTTTATGGAACGCCAGGACTGCCATAATGAATTAATTAAATACACCATTAAATAATTAATTAAATGTGTCAATAATTAATTAAAATGGGAAATAATTAATTAAATAAATAGTTATGACACATGTAATTAATTAATTATTGACACATTTAATTAATTATTTATGTATTTCACATTTTAATTAATTATTGACACATTTAATTAATTATTGACACATTTAATTAATTATTTATTGACACATTTAATTAATTATTTATGTATTTCACATTTTAATTAATTATTGACACATTTAATTAATTATTTAATGATATATTTATTTATTTCATTTTGGCAGTCCTGGCGCCTGGCTCTCATCATGAAATAATTTTATCTGTCAACCTCACCCGTCAAACGCAGGGGGCGGGGTTAACGCTGCCCATGCAGCTTCTCTAACATTTGATTGGTTGCCGTGCAAAGTAAGTCAAAACAGGTCGATCCTAGATAATCGATTGCTTGTGTAGACTTGGGGCAGCCAGGTATCCCAGAATGCATTTCAAATCACAGGCAGCAATGTTGGTGGTGTAGTTTTAAAATACCCCGTTTTTCTGTCACCAACTACACTTTTAACTGTGTTTTAGCTGCGAATGTCGCGCTGTAATCTTCACATGGGTCAGGTTGTCAACATAGAACATGTTTGCAAAGGTGCTCAGATGTTTTCAGAGATTTCAGTAGCTCTGCTAACAGTCAGCATGCAGAGTGCACCGAGGGGGTTACGTTAACCGGTTTGTTTACATATTCCACTCTCCGTGTTCCATGTGTTGCATTCGCAGATTCTCATTTTCACCGAACGATCGTCTCTTTCCGCCTGGTCTTGTGTCTCTGTGCTTCTGTAACATAAAGGACGAGCTGACATTTTTCTCACGAAACCAGCGATCAGCTCAACAGGCCCTCAGTTTACCTGCATGCATCCTCCTCCTCACCTGTCAGCTGTTTAACACCTGCTGCTAATTCAAGAAACACGCCCACGTTACCTGGTGATAGTCACAGTTTAACTGGGCAGCCGGTGCTAGATATTACGCAACCTCAGCACATTTTTCTGGACAAGATAAGTAAATATAGTTTTTCCCGAGCGCAGAGCTGCTGGAGCTTGTTTCCCAACAGAGCACGAACCCACTTTATCAGCGGCTGATGTCCAATCACCGGCACAGCTTTGAAACCTGAGCTGAGTTTTAGCTCTCAGTGTTAAACGCTGGACTTAATTCACTCAGGTTTTGTCTGTCGGGTCACGTTTACTTCGCTGTTTTATTTACAACTGAGCAAATCGGTTTGGCTGAGGTTAAAGTTACGTTTCAGAACTGCACAGTTTTACAGACGTTTAATGGTTCACTGTGTTAGACTGAACCATTCGCTTTTCTTTATCTGGTGTGTTTTGGATTTAACAGTAAATTTTGAGATTAAACTGACTTTTAAAATGTTTTTATACAAAGAGGAAAGAGAAGGCGCATTTCCACCGAGAGGAGCAGAGTTTCCAACTACATGTTCATAATGCAGACTGCAACCTGGACAGAAATATTATATCATCTGTTTTTTAATAGGTTTTCTAAGCACCAGCGATCTGTTAGAATTTTTAGAGTTTACTTAACTAAAAATAAATGAGGTTAACATATAATTTGTGTGATTTTTCTCTCTCTCTCTCTCTTTTTATTCATTTTTTTGCTTTTTCGGTCATGTTATGTTTAACTGTCAAAGGTTTGTTACAAACTATGAAACACATGGTGCAGACTTCTGGATGTTAGAAGAAAACTAATACTGCTAATAAGGCAGGAAGGTGTCCTTTAAAACTAAACATGTTAGTAGGACTTTACATCATAGTTTATGAAATAGCACGTGTATTTCAGTAATAGCCTACTGATTTCAGTGTAGTAGTGAACAGTCACACAGCTCACGTGGGTGTTATCTGTGATACTCCTTAACTATAATTTATCCAGGTTAACTTCAGTTAACTCTGAGCGGCTGGATCGACGGAGGTCAGACAACAATTTTACATGTATGATCTTAAAACAGGACACAGCCATTATCCGTCCTGGCCTCATATCAAATGTGAACGCAGACTGAGTCTATGTTTGACGATTGCTTTATATCTAATCTTCCTCTCAAACATTTAAACAGTCTGCAGCTGAGGGAACACAAACTCAAATTGTCGGAACAGGGTTGCTCGTTTCTTGCGTTCATTTGGTAATTTATTAAATGTATAACTGTTATTCTAATCTGCTGCTGAGTCTCTTACGCTGATGAAAATGCAGAAAACACAGATCACGAACACCTGTTCAACCAATCGCTTTCATTCCACTTTGACAAACTGACGGTTCATCTACAGTGTTGCGTTAGACTGCTATATTTTTGTGTTCTTTATGCTGTAGATTTTCACGTCTCTGGAATAGTTGGCAGTATTAAGGATGCTTTTCTGTAAAATCATATTGATATGACCCGTGAATTATTCGTAGATGACAGTTAGATTAGTCAGCTGGGAAACTCTGTGTTACCTCAGAGAGCTGAAGATATCGTGGATATGCTGACCTCGCTCTGTGGTGTACAGGTCCGTTTACCCTCATGATTAATATTCACAATAAAAATATTAGCCGAACATCATGAAGTCTGTATGTGTGTCATAGTTTCGAACAACCTTTGTACAGTTAAAGCCAGCAGTTACTACATGAGGAAACACCAACGTTATCTCTTTTATGCGTTTATACGCAGGTCACGCTGATTACTGAACAAAAACCCAAAGATCAGCTGTTAATCGAATTTATTTGCTCTCTCTCCTCCTTAAACATGTTTTTAATGTTAGTTATAATTCAGAATTGGCGACTGAAACACGTAGGACACATAAGAACATCAGGAAATAAAACCCTGATAAATATAACCTCAGTAAAAGAAGTCCGTGTCAGCGGGGGTTATTACAGCTGTGTACCGGGGCCTGAGCCTTTTCGGTGGTAATAACAGCTCGATTGCTTGCGAGGCGAGCGGGTCTATCCACGCTTTGCCGTGAGACTGGGCAGACATCTCCGAAATCATCGAAGCACTTTTGCAAAGAGGCTGTATCTTGAGAAACCGACCAGACACATGAAGATTAAACCACTACATTCTCGGCTAAAAAAATATTAAAACTGTATTTGGTGACACACACAAACAGGGTTTTTCAAAGTTCAGTTCTGTTAGTTTCCACATGCTGGTTGTTGTGTTCTAAAAACAATGGCCACCAGGCCAAAGCAATGGTTTTGAGTCGATCAGCGTTAACCCCGCCCCCTGAGTTTGATGGGTGAGGTTGACAGATAAAATTATTTCATGATGAGAGCCAGGCGCCAGGACTGCCAAAATGAAATAAATAAATATATCATTAAATAATTAATTAAATGTGTCAATAATTAATTAAAATGTGAAATACATAAATAATTAATTAAATGTGTCAATAAATAATTAATTAAATGTGTCAATAATTAATTAAATGTGTCAATAATTAATTAAAATGTGAAATACATAAATAATTAATTAAATGTGTCAATAATTAATTAATTACATGTGTCATAACTATTTATTTAATTAATTATTTCCCATTTTAATTAATTATTGACACATTTAATTAATTATTTAATGGTGTATTTAATTAATTCATTATGGCAGTCCTGGCGTTCCATATACTTTAACCTGAGCAAATGTGAAATAGATGGCAGTTTAAACACCTTTTTAAACAACATCTTTCCTGTCTTTGTCTAATTTTTAATGTTTCTTGATTTGTACTGTGAACTCTGGAAAAAAAACAACTTCATTTCACTGTGTTGTGCCATAATAATGTAGAAGTGTATAAAACGTCATTAAAAATACAACTCTGTCCTTTGAAGATGACTTTAACTAAAGCTGACCTTTTCAATTGCAGCGATGAGATTGCAGGTTGCATAGAGAAGGCGTATGAGCAGATCCAGTTCAGTGAAGCTACTCGTGTGCTTTTCTTCAGTTCCCCCAAAAAGATGACAGAGTATGCCAAGAAGGTAAGTCTGTTTTCATTTGGGAATCAAGCCTGTAGTCAAATCCAGATATTATGAGGAGGAGACATTAGATTCCTGCTGTGATAACATGATTTAAAGAAATTAAGTTCCTGCTTAACTCTGTTGCTTCTGCTTATGCAAATGCTTATTAAGATTTATTAGGTAAACACTGACTGTCAGGTGGCCTTGGTGCCTGAAATATTTATGTAAAGTCTAAGTTAGTTCTTAATCAACGTGTTATGTTGTAGATGTCATTATGATTGGATATAGGAAGGGGAGTTGTCAGAAACTGGCTTGTTAATATACAGAAAATGTCCCTCCAGATGTTAGATAAAATATGTGCATAGGCAGAACCTGAAAAATAACTAATATCCATAACGATTAACATCAGATGGAAAAGATAAATTTTACTGTTTGTTTTCAGATGTTCCTTAACAAGTTGTCTATAATTAAAATAAAAATCCTTCCTAGATTATTGCATATAATAAGTCAAATAACTACATAAGCAATCTGTAACTGTTGATTTTCATTTTATTTTTTATTTGTTTAAATTAATAAATTTTCCCCTATTTCAGAGAGGATGGAATTTGAGTGCAGATGGCTATTACTCTTTCACCAATCAGCAACAGCGGACAGAGGAGGTGAACATCCCTTCTACTGAGCTGGCACAACAGGTCATCGAATACGCACGACAGCTGGAAATGATTGTGTAATCCGCCCCCAGGAACACACTCAACCATGTACAGATGCACTCAGACAAACACGCCACTGGTCCAGTATACATCCAGTCAGCTCAAACAGTTTCACTAAGGGATATGACTTCCTTTATTGCCAGAGTGGTTTATGTTTCCTATGCCTCACAAATCAACTGGCATCCATTATTCCTGTTTTCCCAAATCTACCTGGAAGTCTGGCAGATTGGTTTTTATTTTAATACAAAAAACCCCCACTGAAAATATCACTTTGGGCTAATTAGCAGTTGCTATATAAATGTCTATATTGCAGACATGTGAGGGTCTGAGTGTTTAAAGCTGGTTCTTTTATTCAAAATACCATCTGTCCAACATTAAACTTTGGTTTTCTTTAGTTATTCCCAGATATTTTTTTAAACACTGGGTCTCTTCTTTTTCAACTGTAAGAAAGTTTAAAGTCATCACCCTAATTTTGGTATTCAGTGTCAAACAACTGTCAACAATCTCACTATTTTTTTCCTGAACTTCAAATTCTTTTTGTATCAAAGTTTTCTCTCCTGGGTAGAACAAAAATAAATGTATTGCCCTTGCCTTGTATCTAAAATTGCCACTGAAGTTTGTGTTTGACTCTTCCTCACTAGACATTTTGTAAACACATTGATCTACAATAAATGATTCATAAAACAAACTTTTTGCATGTTAGTGTTGTGTTCTTTATACATGTCTAACTTTCCCCAGAATTAAGCCACTGATAGCAGCTCAATAGTTATGCCTTCTTTCATTGGTCAGTGTCTTTCCTAGTCTCTTTCAATGTTGAGTAAGCTGAATGCAGCTGGTGCATTTGGAAGTGGAATCAAAAAATAGAATTACTGATTATTAACCAATGGTACAAAGGAAAATATAAGGAAGGGTAAAACGCTTGAACTTTCATCTCAAGGGTAAGATTGTGTCCTAGTTACTATCACATAGTTATTCAGATTTTATTAATGATAGCCAGATTCCTTATGTTGAATGTATGCTATACCATACCACATGTCTCCTGTGCACGTCTTTTTCTTTGGGTGCTAAGCATGTTTTGGTTATTCTGACATGCCAGAGGTGGTGTTGGATATCTGACTTCAGAGCACCCAGCAACTGGTGATGATGCAATTGATCAAAATATCCATTCAGTTATTCATTATCCCTTTCAGCAATTATGAGAAAAGATTTTAAAAAAGACTATTTTTCTTTTATTTTTGGTATGTTGTTTTTGTTTCATTGTACGACTCCTTTAATCCACGATTGTTGGGGGGTTTTTTTGTGGGGGGGGGGGGGGGGGGGGTTGGTTGCTTGTTTTTAAGAGATGTGAATTGCACTAGAAGCTGATGCAGCTTGTGTGATTTGTGTTACTGGGTCAGCGTTTTGTGGTCACAGCCTTGTGAATCTTTTCATTGCTTCAGAGGGGCAAACTACAGGAATTGAGTCCAATCTGTGTATTGTTTCACTGCCATTGCTGGGTTTCATTTGATGTATACTTATTTTTCCTGATTGTATTAATTTGTAGGCCATTTAAGCAAATTAAGGTGTTATGCGGCCAGGTAGAGGTTTGGAAGAGCATTGTGAATAAGATATGTAAGTTTTGAATCATTAGTAACATTTCGTGTATGCAAATAACCTTAAAATGACAGATTAACCAAAAAACAAAACAAAAATAAACTGTGGTTTCACAGTGGAAGTTTAGTTTTTTGAGTACTTGGATGTGTAATGACGGTTCCATGTTTTGTCATTGCCTTACTGTACACTTACCGGCCACTTTTTAAGTTACACCGGTTTGAATGATTCGACATTTGTATTAACAATCAATCTGTTCAATCCTTTAGGCATGGTTAAGATGACTTGCTGAAGTTCAAAATGAGCATCAGTATGGGGAGGAAAGGTGATTTAACTCACCTTTAATTAACTTGAGTGGTTAGGTATGGTTCTTGCTGTTGGTGAGTGTCTTAGAAACTGCTGATCTACTGGGAAATTCTCACATCCATCTACTGGTCACAGGAAAATGGCAAGACTCCTTCAAACTGTGAAGAAAGGAAATATTTTTTAAGAAAGGAAACAGTAACTAAAATAACCAATAACCAGTTACAACCAAGGTATGCGAAACAGCAAATGGGCTACAGCAGTAGAAGACCACACAGGGTACCACTTCGGTCAGCTAAGAACGAAACGGTTCTAATTCCACAAGCCACCAATAGGATAATCCAAGAGTCAAAAAATGTTTTGTGGTCTGATGAGTCTCCATTTCTGCTGCAACATTTGGGGTCAGAATTTAGCATAAAGGACATGAAGTGTGGATTCATCCTGCATTGAATCAGTAGCTTAGACTGCTTCTAGTGGTTTAATAGCGTGGGTGATATCTTCTTGACACACCTTGGCCCCTTTAGTACCAACTGAACATCTTTCAAACACTATAGTCGGTCTTAATATTGTTGCTGTCCACCTCTTTGTTACTAAAGTGTGCCCATCTTAGCTGCTTTCACGAGCTTAAAATATATCACATTGGTTTGCTGACCATATCAATGTCAGGTTCACTGTATTGAAATGAACTCCACAGTCACCTGACCTCAATCCAACAGAGAATCTTTGAGAAGTGGTGGAAAAGGGAGATCTACGTGATGCATATTGCAACTGATAAAACTGCAATGCTATTGCATGAAGGAATTGAAGTGAAATTGTGGTGTGCCTCTAAACACATAGAGATCATGACATGGTGCTGGACGTCATTTGGAAAAATGCACTATGTGATATAGCATATAGTTAGGGCTGGATCAGGTAACCCTGAATCCTCCCTTAGTTATGCTGCAATAGACGTAGGCTGCCGGGGGATTCCCATGATGCATTGAGTTTTTCCTTTCCAGTCACCTTTCTCACTCACTATGTGTTAATAGACCTCTCTGCATTGAATTGTACCTGCTATTAATCTCTGTCTCTCTTCCACAGCATGTCTTTATCCTGTTTTCCTTCTCTCACCCCAACCGGTTGCAGCAGATGGCCCTGCCCCTCCCTGATCCTGGTTCTGCCGGAAGTTTCTTCCTGTTAAAATGGAGTTTTTCCTCCCTACTGTCGCCATAGTGCTTGCTCATAGGAGGTCATATGATTGTTGGTTTTTTCTCTGTATTTATTATTGTAGGATCTACTTTACAATATAAAGCGCCTTGAGGCGACTGTTGTTGTGATTTGGTGCTGTATAAATTAAATTGATTTGAATTGAATTGAATTGATCCACCCCCCAAAATTATAATATCTTAAATATCTGTCTCTGCACTGTTAATACCTCACATTTTTGGCGAATAACGAGCTCATATTGTTGTTGTTGTTAGTAGTAGGTTATTGTTACTGAAATGAGTAAATTATGTCAATGTTTAACATTAAATATGTTTTGGGTTAGCCTATTATCATGGAATATTTTTTCTAAACTAACTTAAAAGTGATGAAGACACATAAAACATAGATTAGTTTGTGATTGCGTCTGAGTCGTTTATTAAGGGACTGTCCGTGGTGCTGAAAACTAACCTTGGGTATTTAAACACAACATCTTCTACAGAACTACAAGAGCGAGACAGACCACTATCACCAAGAGAGTTGGCTTAAAGGGATTAGTTTGGTTACTCTATGGGCTATAATAGTGTAAGTCCTTTATCTTGTAAAGTGCCGTGAGATTGTGTTTTTTGCATTTAAAAGAATTGTACATGTTAAAGTTGTGAGAACCTGTGTGTTTAAATCAGGTTATTTTGCTGATGTAACATAACTGAGCTTCAGGGATGAATGAAAGAGTAATCTCTTTCTCAACTTAAGAAAATGTTTCTTTTCACCCTTAATTTCCAAGAATCTGCATTGCAGGAAGCCACTGAGCAGCACCAAGACCTGGATCTGACATTTGTCTGGTATGTTGTTGTTAATTCACATTACTTTTTTTTAAATCAAAATGATAAATGGATTAGAGGGACTGAACGGACAGTAGAAAGTTAATTTATAATAAGTGAATTTGATGGACATGGAATAGGCTCATGCTATAATTTTCATTAAAGAGACATTAAAAACACGTGACATCAATGCCTATCATTGCCGCTTTACATTACAGTTCTCATTGTGGTATTTCTGCTTTAACTCAAAGCAGTCCAAGGACATTGTGAAGAATTGCAGGAATTTTAACGGAATGAGACAAAACATAGCTGGGCTACTTTTTTCAAACGTCGTGAGAAAGCACTCTTTGTGAATAGCTACAGTGCAGCATAGTTTTTACAAGTGCATTTGGTGTATTTATGGCCTTAGAGTTGAAAACTAAAACGATTAGTGGTCAGAGTGTCATCTATTCACATGGGGTAAATTGTACATTAAAAAATATGCATATTATGTAACTTATAGAAACATCCATAGTGCTATATATTTTTTCCAAGTTCAAACAGTAGGCTGGTATATTTATGGCAGAAGAAAGTAATAAATAACCACAAAATAAAAGGTTGTCACAGTGCCATTGATACACAGTGTTAAGTGCCAGTAGCAAAGTTTTTTCGGCCCTGTAGTAAGCAGTGACACACATATATATGTATATATATATATACACTGGCTTATACTAAAATAGTAAATATGCATTCTAATTTTATTTTACCTGCATTTATTTCTCTTAGAAAACACTAGCGGTAAATATACGGCCTATATGAATAGCCACAGTGAGGTAGTATACAGTATATTTGTTGTTTAAAAAGTAACAAAAATGGTCATAAAGTAAAAAGTCACCAGAGTGTATTGAAACACAGCGTTTAACCCCAAATGCCTTCACATTGGGGATGTACCATTTCATTACGCTAAGGTGAATTGCTGTCCATGGTGCTGAAACCTTTGTGGATTCGCCTTGTAGTTGACTAAACAGTATTTTTTGCCCTGCTTTTGGTTACATATAAACTGTATATATAAACAGTTAAAATGTAATTAATACAGACGCATATTACTGTGCCGGGCTTATACTTTAAAGGAACTATGCAGTCGGATTTTATTTTACCTGCATTTCATAGAATTTCATAGAATTTAGTTTTCTCCACAGTTATCACGGATCAACCAGAGGTCATTGATGGTTTTACCGAGCTTTTCATTCACCATCCACGTCACTACATGTATCAGCAACTCGGTATCATTATCAGCCATTTAAAATCACATGGTGAAAAACCCTATAGGCTAGCTAAAGCCGCGATGCTGTCAATGATTAGTGTGGATGTGCTGGCACAGGGCAGGTAGAGTGAGAAAAGGAATAAGAGAGGGAGTGATTTGGAGCGAGAGAGAGAGAGAGAGAATGAGGGAGGGAGGGAGAGAGAGAAAGAGAGAGAGGGAGGATGCTGCCAGCGGAAAATGGCTGCTGCAACCTCAAGCCTATCCTGATACACCGAAACGACATCAAGGTGGAGAGAGAGAGCGAGAGCAAGAGAGAGAAAGATTAGGAAAATGAGAGCAGATGGAGAGAGAATGTGAGCGAGCCTGAGTGTTTCCTGAAAGGAGGATAAAAAGAGAGAGAGAGAGAGAGAGAGAGAGAGGAGACCCTGGGGTGGGCTGCTGCAAGCGGCGGGCAACACCGAGCCATGGAGGGCGAGTAAGTCCTTACATTTTCATTTTTAACATTGCACATATATATTCAATCGTCCGCCAAAAAAAAACAAAAAAAAACCGGATAGGAAAGAACGCCACCACCCTCAGTGTTACACCAGTATCATGCACTGTTATCACATTCGGTGCTCTACAGTTTAGCAGGCTGCCGAGAATAAAAACACCATTACGTAGTTTTGAATCAACAGCATACACCCCATTTCCGATATATCCACGCCAAATTGTGATAAATGTCAAGCCACCTACATGTGGACCTGTGCTTTTTGGATGACTGGCACACGGCATGCACGCACAAAATTAACGAAATAACAACAATTATTGTACTGAGCAAACATCGGGTGCTATGCAGCAATTCAAAAACGAAATGCGTGGTTAGTGATTGGTAAAAACAAGCACGAAATCAGTCAGTGTGTAAAATGTATGGAGGGGGGAGGCGAAATATGGCGAGTTTGGGGCCAGCATCGCGTCATTCAAGACATGGCTACAGTAAAACGAGGGAGGGATGGAGGCGTTGTGATTTTTATCAACGTGTCTCGGGGTTTCATTATGATTTTTTAAAGCCAAACTTTATGAATGAAATGTGATTTTTCTCTCTCCCTCGCTCTCCCTCATTCTCACCCCTCCTCTCCTTCTTCCCTTTTCTAATCGGGCCCCCTCCCCCATCTCTCGTTTCCTCTCCATCCTCTCACCCACTCGTTCGTTTTTTCCTTCTTCTTCTTCTTCTTCTTCTTCTCCTCCATTCTTCCCTTTTCACACGCGATTGCATTGTATTTGGGCTAAAACGTTTTTTGCGGCGAAATGTATAACGCGCAGTGCAGTGTCAAATCCAGTCTCGCTCCATCCCATTCATAAAAAAATATAACATAATATCGGGGTGTGTTAATGAGTGCGTGCAGCAGGGGCGGAATGGAGACAAGGAGCGTCTTAAGAAAAATAATTGCAACAATTAAAATTCAGTGTGCTTTGAAAAATGACAAAAAGATGCAGCTGTGCATGCATTACAAACACATGTCGAACTGCAGTGCTGAATTATTCAGCCGATTTGGCGAGAGCAGCTTCTTCTTCTTCTTTTTGTAAGAACGCCGGGCCTCTGATGGCGATGGGTGCGTTCATTGATACGTCTGTCTTGGAAACACTCATTCTTCCTCCCTCCTCCCATTTGGCCATTTCTCTCCTCCTCAACCTTGGCGTTCTTTCTATCAATTTGCTCCATAGTCCCTTAATTTTGAGCCCATATAGCTCACACTATAGCTTAACATTCTAGCTTTAATTTTCAAACACTCCTAGCAGCAGAAAGGCTTAGATAACACCAAGCCAGACTGATACTTAAAATTAAATTTACCGGTCACATGAGTAATTGCCTTAGCTATGAGTTACTGTATGATATACCTTTGAGTGGTCATGTTGCAAAGCCACGACTCATAGTCCAACTAAGCTGTCAGTTTTGTGGTTTTTGTGTGAATTTCTTTATGGAAACATGTGTGCTGGCATCAATCCGGACCCTGAAATCCTCACTCTGTACTGAATTGTTGTGTTCTGAAAGTTGATCTGGCTTTACCTGTTTTCACTTGAATGACTGTGCATATCAGTTGCTGCAAGTATTTGTGCTCATGTGTGTGCCAGTGTGCGTTTATTATTATAGTACATACCAATAAGTTTATTCTGTTCATCTGGACGTAGAGCTTTTTAGTCTCAGAGTGAAGAGAAAAAGTCACTTGGATGAGTGACAAAGTCTTTCTCCCACTGAAAAGGCTACAGGCAGTTGAACAGAATAGACATTTTGGGATTTCCTAACCTGGATGATTGAGCATGCATCAAGACATTAGGGTACACTGGTTAATCAGCCATGGCCTCGGCTCACTCTTGGTTTCCCTGACAGTGTGCGTGTTCGTGCGGTGGTGATGACACGTGATGACTCCAGTGGCGGTTGGGTGCCCCTTGGAGGTGGTGGCCTCAGTCATGTGGTCATATGTAAGGGGCGGAGTCATGATGGCAGGGGACGGAGGGAGTACATCATACGTGGAGAACGGCTGCGAGATCGAGCAGTGAGTGTGTGCGTGTGTCATGCCTGTCTTTGGTGACACGTTGCTTGTCAACACCATCCAAAGACTGTAGATATATGCTGTCTTAAAACTTAAGGAAGGACTAGATATTAATTGGTTAACTAACTTCTTAAATTGTCTGGAATGATGTTTCTGTCTAGCCGGTGCTGGAGTGTGCAGTGCAAAAAGGGTTAGTGTACAACAAGGTGAACCCCATCTTCCATCACTGGCGAGTAGAGGATCGAAAGTTTGGTCTTACATTCCAGAGCCCTGCCGATGCCATCTCCTTTGAGAAAGGGCTTCAGACTGTCATAGACAAGCTCGACAGAGGTAGACATGAGCTGCGTATAAAATATGATTCATAGAAAATATGTAGGAAAACCTAAGTCATCTCTTTTTACGTTTTCAAGGCTCTGACTCGCCCTCATCCTCCACGCCAGAAGAGGCCGACACTGAGGATGACGGACAAGCTGTGAGTAACCGAACAGGTCATTGTTTGACCACATATTGACTAAAATGGGTTTGTGTATTCTGTCACCTGACCCAAATGCAGTCATTGTTGATTTTTGATTTGCGGGGTGGCATGCAACCTCTATCAGTCTCATACAGGAAGTGAGTCGTCATCCAACAGCAGAAAGGAGATGCTTCCCAAACCCATCACCATAGTGACAAGCGAGTCATCGTCTACTTGCTTCGTGCGGTCGGAAGAGTTTAGTTTTGGATCCAGCCATTCTGTAACCACGCAAACACCTGCTCAGGTAGCACACCACCTCCTGCTCTAGCTGTAGTTTACTGACTAGACCATACCACTGCACTGAGAATAATGTGCACATCTTGATATGTGCATTTGTAACTGATTTTATTTGCACATCTTCTCATCAATAAACACTTTAAAAGCTGAGTAATAATTTCTGCAGACAACCTAGAAAGAGGTTTGTGAGCTGTTTTAGATCCCCCTCCCCTCCAAAAAAAACAAACAAACAAACAAAAAAACAACTGTTTTGGTTGATTTTTTCCCCCTCTGTCCCCACTGTTAAGTCCATGCAAGTTTATTTGTTCTACATTGAGAATGCATAAAGTGAGATTTTAACAGGTGTGGCCTTTTCTATTTCTTGTGTATGAATGTGGGATATCTGAGAAATGAAAACCTTCTATAACCACTGCCATAGTACACAATGTTCCTGACTCACTCTGTAATCCTACACCCTCTCCACAGATCCACACCAGGTCGGGCCAGCACCAACTCTCACAAATGACGGCTGTGTTGAATCCCCCGGCGCCCCCGCCCCCACCTCCTGCTCCACCCACTCCTCCTGTAGGTCCCCCAGCCTCATCTCCCCTGTCCCCCCTCTCACCCACTATTTCATTGCTGGAGGAGGGAGACCTGCACAGTGTGGACCCTTGCAAAGACCTGTGGGGTTCTCGAGGTTATGAGGATTACAGACGGGCAGGGGCCACAAGGACTATGGTTGGGGGGCTGACTGGCGGTGTGGTTGTTGGTGGTGGAGGAAGCCTGCAGGACAAGTCAGAGCTGTGCGTGGTTCGCTTTGAGAAGGAGCTGGCGGGAGTGGGTTCGGCAGGCTGTGATGTGACTGTGAGCCTGGACAGTAAAGCCTCCCAGCGTTTATCCTCATCCTCACCCATCTGTATGTCCATGCCCAATG
Source organism: Neolamprologus multifasciatus (assembly GCF_963576455.1). NCBI lineage: Eukaryota > Metazoa > Chordata > Actinopteri > Cichliformes > Cichlidae > Neolamprologus > Neolamprologus multifasciatus. The sequence continues at coordinate 14,991,476 of NC_140452.1, read as the reverse complement.
CTGTATCCGGCGTGTCCTCAGGTGCCGGTTCACCCCAGGAGACGGGTAAAGGCTCGCCGTCGCCCTGCTGCATCCACACATCGCTGGCCACTCCCCGGTCGCGGACTCGTAAGAGAGGAGGAGGGGCCAGTAGTAGTGGTGACCCAGGAGCAATCTCTCCCGATGATGACAGCCCGTGCCCTCAGGCTTCATCGTCATGCTCGTCTCGCTGTGTGTACTGCCGCTCTGTTTTCAGTGCTTCAGAGAATGGGCGGGGCCGATGCAGAGATGCCCCAGACCCGGCCCTGCACTGCCTGCGCCAGTGGACCTGTGTGTGGTGCGCAGAGAGTCTGCTCTACCACTGCATGTCGGACTCTGAGGGAGAGTTCTGGGAGCCTTGTTCATGTGATGACTCAATGGGGGGCCACCCACATCCCCTCTGCTGTGCCCGCTGGTTGGCCCTCCTGGCCCTGTCTCTCTTTGTGCCCTGCATGTGCTGCTACCTGCCTTTGCGCGCCTGCCTGCGATGTGGGGAGAGGTGTGGCTGCTGTGGGGGAAAGCACAAGGCAGTCCGATGAAGCCAGGCTTTTGGGAGGGAGGGGTTTCCTGGACCGAGGGGGTTTGGGTATTGAGAGAAGAGAGCATCCGTTAGGAAGCAGAAGGTTGGCCCTAAATAGGAACAGTGCTCTCAGTAGACCCAGACCTCTGGCCTGCCAAAGCCCCACAGCCTTCCGCTGCATTCGGCTCTTTCTCTTTTCAACCTGGGGCCTTCCTCACTGGTCCATGCCTGCTGTAGGTGCATTGCACTCAGACCAGGCTCTGTGGGAGTTATAGTGGATTTATTGAGGAGTGGCTGATCTAGAGTTAGCTGTCAGTGACTTTATCACAGAAAGAAGGTGGCAGAGGCAACAGTGAAGTGTACACTGTTTCAAATGTCCGTTTTTTTTATTTAGAAAGGAAAAAAACTCAAAAAACAAAAGATGTTTATATATATGATTGTTATAATTTTAATTGGTATATTTTATTAAATGTAAAACATATTGACAGAATCCCCAAATGGCACACACATTCACGTACTCACAAACATGAGATCTTGGGGAAGTTATTTGTTCCATGTTGGCCTGTTTATCAGTCAGATGAACAGATGTCACCCTTTACCTCTAATTTTACCTCAGATGTTACTAAAAACAAAGGAAAGAAAAAAAAGGAGAGATGTTTGGTGTGAATGAGCACATGGTGCATGCAGTCTTCAAGAGAGTACAAGCATCTGAGACCACTAGTGTTGTCCTTTGATTATACCGCATTATACCACAATGGGAGAAAGGTTATCAAATGCAAAGAGACAATTATTGTTAAGGGAAGTTGCAATGATGACCACCAAGACTTAAAAGTCATAACATGATTCATAATGATCCTTTGTAACCAAACACATGGTTACTTTTTTGTTTCCAAAAAGAAAAAAGGAGAATATGTGTCTAGCATTCAGCACCCTCACATTTGCACATACATGTATTTTTCCCATATTCCCAAGTATTTTCAATATATATCATAGAAATCTTCATATCCCACCACTGTACTTGTTGAATCAGTCAAGGTGCTTACAACTGAGGCCTCTGAGCGAGTCTATTCTACCTAATGTACACAGTGACTGCACTGTCCCCAAAGAAAAACAAAACAGGACCCCATGGTAACCAATCTGTTGATGTGTCTCGGCCTCTGTGTGAGACACCACCAAAAATTTAAGTGCAATGAACAATGTTTCAAAATTTATTTTTGTACTGGTTAGTCATGTTAGTATACACTAAGCAGTAATGGAAAAGTGTTGAAACTGAATACTGTAGTGTGTTGCTGTGCTCGACATCAAGCATAACAGAAAAACGTGAACACAAAGTTGTCTTTGAGCAGCAGCACGTAGCTCGCAGGTGCGACATTTGAACGCGTCTGCTGCAGACTGTTGACGCTGTGATTAGAAAAACACACATTGACTTGAAAACGCTGAATGAAACAGGCGATGCGGTTTTTATATTGCTTTAAGTGGAAGGTCAAAAAAGCTGCTATTTTTACGCTATTCTATTCAAACGTTCCCACTGCCTGTTGTCAACTGGAGTGGTTGCGTGATTTAGAAACAAAGCTCCAAGTTTCTGTTCCACCCAGGGTGCGGAAGATTTTGTAAATTTAAAGCTGGCATTAAAGATGAATTTGCCCCGAGACCTTTTTAAAAATGTTGCTGGTGATGTACCTTGCATTTCTATGTTTTATTTTGCTGATTGGCAGGATACATTTCTACTTCCAGTTAATAACCAGTTAAAGGTGCATTAATAGTTCATTTAGACCAAGAAATGGATTACTGGGACAAAAAAAAATCCTTTCATTTTGTAGAAATTCCTTAGAATACAGGTACAGGGATATTTGTTTACAGTATGTCTTTTTGTTTCACCTTACAAATTGCCACATTGCATAAAAGCACACCAGTTCCACTATAGAAAGGTGCATCACTTCCAAAATTAAATACTAACAAGAAAATTTGTGCTTTTTCTGTTAAGTGAAAAAACTTAAATAAGGCCATAATGGTTATATAATAATGTATTAAATGCAATAAGCTTTTAAGTCATCAAAAATCATCACAAAGTAAAAAAGATGTTGATTTTGCAGCTTTAAAAAAAAACAAAAGTCAACAAATTTAAATAACACATGGAATGTACTGAGAATCCCAGAAAGGTAATACAAGTGTAAGTGATGGATATACCTTTTTTTGAGTTTCATTGGCTCAAATGCAACATCACCTGGGTGGACTTTAAATTATGGCAGAATGAACCTTTCAGAAGCTTCACCATATTATTTACATTTTAAGTTTAGCCAAGAATTTTTATCCAAAGTGACTTAAAGTGAGTGAAGAGACAGTAGGGTTCAGAGTCAGGACATGCAATTGCTGATGAACACAAGCCTCGATCTCCTGGTTATGGGACATTGTCTTTACTACTAGGCCAGCCTGCCAACATTGTTGGTCCTCTTAATTTTTTAATTTTTTTTAAAGACGCCCTGTCACAATGGCAGGAAATCCAAACCCAGTCACACGACTGCCATCCCCTGATTCAAAACCTTTGTCTTTCTCTCTCACACACACACTCTCTCCACAAATCTGATAGATCCTCACACACAGACACACGTGTTCACTCGATGGTGCAGAACTAGTAAAGCCATTGCACACAGTTTGCTGCTTCTGGTTCAGAAATGGTGTTAGAGTACAGTACTGACAGTCATGCGATCACAATTGCAGGCCCCATTCTTACATCTTAATAAATGTGCCTTTTGATTTGAGTAATCAATAACTTATGATTTCTAAGTAACTCTGTATTAAGTACTATTTCCTTTTTTGATTATTAATTTCTGCCAATGTGCATATTTTCAAATGTACGTATTTATTAGTTTCAAAGTAATTAATGAGATATTACCTGTTTATTTATTTATTGAGATATTTATTCTGATTCTTTATTTTTTTGAGACAGGTTTTTATCTTCTGTGCTGTCTTACTTCTGACTTTGTGCCAATGTGCTGCTTTGAGGTGTTACATATCGTGGGTTTGTATCATTATTAAACCCTCACTCTATATTTTAAAAGCGTTTTCTTCTTTCTTATGTGTGCATGTATAAAACTCACTGTGCCGTTTCCCAAACACTGGTTCAAATTGCTTTATAACTGTTCCATAGAGCTGTGGAAGGAATCTTTTTTTTTTTTGAAAGAAAAAAGCCTATAAATGTATTATTTTGTTAAACAGACATTTATTTCTTGCCTTTGATTATTACTCAAATATTTATATTATATTTTGTTAAAAAAAAAAATTAAGGAGACTAGTTTTATAAATCTGCATCTCTCCTACAGGAACAGGACTTTACAGTAAGCTACAACAGAATATAACAAGTGACCACTAGAGGGCAGGAACATTGCCTTAAAAAAAGATCCACAAGTATTAAAAAGGGGAGGAAGAAGACACAAATTTTCCATTAAAATAAAAACAAAACAACACCCCCCACAACCACCACCAAAACTGTGATTATCTGTTATCCTTTGGATGCAGGGGTCCATTACTTTGCAGAATACATGTGCTGCCTTTTATGTTTGAGGATCTCAGTGGAGGTGAGGGTCAGGTCTTGATTGCACACATCACAGTGATAAACTCTGGTAAGGCTTGACACTGATGAAGAGCTTGCTTTTCCACCCTCTGGCTCTGAAATAAAATACAAAATAAAAACACACAGTTGGCAAACACACTCACACTTTGTATCAAATTCTTTAGCTCTTCTAAAATAAAGTATGTGGCCTAACGCTTAATGTGTTAAACCAATCAGAGTACAAAAGAAATTCCTGACCTTCCTCAGGCTGCTGCTGTTCTCCAGCCGGCCTGCAGGAAGCTTCATGATGCATTCTTTCCAGTGGAGTTAGAGGCATGTACAGGTCACAGTTGGGACAGCTCCAGAAAGTACGTAAGCACTCACTGTAGAGGTCTTTTGAATCCTGCGAATCATAATTTAGAAATGCTAAAAAAATGCGTAGATTTAATAAGACAAGCTGCGCGGTTTCACTGCAAAATGATCTGTTTTCATGCATGAACAAAATACTCGAGACATTAAACCTAGAACTGACCATCTATCGTTTTAATTTGTAATTGTATTTTTTCATTATAACTTGGTTGAGGAAATGGCACGTTATAATTCATATACAGCCAAACTGCAGCTCTTTAACTATTTTTTGTCTGATGTCTCTGTTGATGCAGTTAGGTTAAAATCTTGGTTCTGACGTACACTCTGCATCTATATGAATAACACTGAAAGGGACAGTCTAGTATATAACAGTAAGGGTCATTGAGGGTCATTGTCTAAAAAGTTATGGATTCCTCGTACAAGGTAAAAGTATTTCAAAAAAATGCATTTTGTCACTTGTATTACTTTGGAAGAGATTAAATTTCTGGCATAGCTTTTGATTTTGGAGGTTGATAAGTGAAACAATATATAAAGATCTCTCAAATAACTTTTTAAAAACCCCAGACAAACCTACAGTCATGAAAAAGAAATTTACAATGTCTTTCATTTCTGTGGTTTAAAATATCAGGACATATTAAAAAAAAAATCACCTGGTCCTAACTAGATTCTTTCTCATGAGAGGTTTAAGCATAGCCCTCTTAAGGTCCTGCCGGCATTTCAAGAGGGCTGAGGTCTGAACTTTGGCAGGGCTATTCCAGCACCTTGATTCTTTTCTAATTCAGCCAGTCTGCTGTAGATGATCAGTTAGCCAAGCTTTAGCTGTCAGATAGATGGCGTCACATCTGACTCCAGTATACTTTGTTATACACAGGAAGACTCCAGACCAGCAAACATCCAAACCTACTTTAACACAGCTGGTTACACTTGCAGATGTTCAATTAATCAAGTGCATTTGATTAACAACTGGCTGCTACTTTCCATTTTACTTCACATGGAAGCAATTTGGGTAATTATTACTTTTATTATATTTATATATATGTTTTATTTTCTTAATTTTGGGATGTTTTTAGGATGTTTTAGAGACCAGATGTTTTTTTTTTAATTATGTTCTGATATGTAAAATTGTCCTTCTTTCAACTTCCATTGCTATATAGGGAATGTAATATGTAAATACAGCCCTAAGAGCTGAAACAATAATTTCTTTGAAACTTTAACTCAATGCATTTCTGAATTGCTGCTATTTTTAGACAAACTCACAGCCAGACAGTTGTAGGTGAAAAAGTTGGTGACACGTAGGCCTCCTTTAATGGGGTCTGGCTTGGCCTCGGCTCCTGGAAACAGCGGGTTTAAATCTCCAGCTTTAGTGTTCGACGACACAGACTCAGACTGAGGACCAATGTACAGGTTCTGGGTCTGGAAAGCTGAGAGTCGCCGAAGGCTATAACTGACCTGTCAGGGAAAGTAAAAAATACACAAAGAAACATTTTGATTATTAACGTATTGATCTTATGTACATTGTTTACATTTTATCAGCTGTTTTGTGATGTGTTAAATTGTTTCTGGAACAAATGGGCGATTCTTCTAACTTTATTGTTCTGCTTCTCTGTGTTCTAGGATCATCAAGTGAAGGCCATTATACAGTAACAACCAAGCTGGCACATCAGTACCTCAGTGTAGAGCAGAAAGCGGACCAGGCTTTCACTCAGCTTTTGCACAACTCTGCGGGACACCCCCTGCGCGGCTGCTGCTCCCCCGGTTGAGTTCTGTCCCAGCTGGGCCTGCAGCAGGCGCTCCCATTCAGCCCTGAGAGTAAGCGCTGTGGACAGCACCTTCAGAGCCTCCTCTGGCTCCTTCAGCTCCAACTCCAGCCAGCCGTCCACCACTAGTCGCATACAGTCAGCGTTAGTGTCCACTGAGTTTGCTACCAGCAGCAGCGCCTGGTGAACAAATTAGAAATGATTAATACATCATATATGAACTGGCAAAAACTGGAAGTAATGGAAGAGACGATGAAATAAAACCATAACCTGACACAGAATCCCCCATAAAGTTTTCCTTTCCACAGCCATTATTCATCCCTATATTCTGATGTTCCTCTCTTTATTAAACCTGCACACTGACAACATTGTGCCACAGTTCTTGCTACTTAATATGTTACTAAGTGAAAAAAATAAAAGAAACTGGAAGAAAGGTATACACCATCCAGTTTAATTTACTGTCCTATGTGTGGTGCGTACCCAAATAGCACATCGTAATACAAAGAGAATTCCATGTAATCCAGTTTAGTTTAATTTAAAAGCATGCAACTTGGTGCAACACTGGAGCGAGTGCATTAATGGATTTCAAGAAAATATTACTATGTTAAGTATTTGTCCCCACTTCTGACAACACATTTCTTGCAAGCAAATGTTTACATATTTTCCTTAGGGATTAATGAAGTATTCTGATTCTGATTGCTTCCATTAGGAGTTAAGAGACTAAATAACGTCTAAAATAGACTTTATTAACAAATCATCAGCAAGTGTGAGCATCTCTGTAAAAGACCAAGTATTGTCAGTTTGCTGGTCTGGAGCATTCAGGTGTGTGTCATCACAATGCCACAGTCTTCCTGACAGTGGAGGTCTCAGCAAATTCACCCCAAGATCAGACTGAGCAATGCTCAGAGAAACTGTAAAAACCCCATAAGCTACATCTCAGACTCTACAGACCTCAGTTAGCATGTTAAAAATTAAAGTTCAAGTACAATTAGAAAAGAATGGAACAAGTGTAGATTATTTGGAAGGACTGCCAGGAGAAAACCTCTTCTCTCTGAAAGAGCACTTAGCATGGTGTGGTTTTGTAACGTTATGTTGCATGATATATAAAAATATGAATGTCACAGAACATTAGGGTGTAATTTAATTTGAGCCATTCAATAAAGTGCCTTTTTTTGGTAAAAGTAAAAAAAAAAAAAAAAAATTGTCCTACTCTGAATTGGTAATAGCATCAAACTGGATTAGTTTTGTTTACATTCACAATATCAGGTGTCTTTAAGATAATACAGAGCGTTATTATCCAACATGTTTTTTTGTTTAAATGTAGTGGTTTGTGGAGGAAATGGGGATGTCCCACATCAGGTACTAACTTGCAGCGCTGGAACCCGCACACAGTTTGACAAATAGGGTTTGTTGGTCTCCAACAGAGTGACGAAGGCTAACAGCTGGTGTTTGGTGCTGTCTCTCCTATCAGGCCCTGCAGGCAGGAAATACAGATGACATGTGAGATATTCAATAGAAGATCAAAGGTAAACTCAGTGATCAGAGGGCAGAAAAAGAGAGATTTTGTTTAACTGGAAACAAATGAAAGCACTGCTGACCCTTTATTGCCTTGAGCAGGTTACGGTTTGTCTTTGTCATATAAAGTTGGACTTTATATGTATATTACACATAAAAGTCTGTATATATATATATATATATATATATATATATATATATATATATATATATATATATATATATATATATATATATATATATATATATATATAAAAATAAAGTTGGACTTTACATGACAGGAAATGTGGTTTCATATAATAAATCAGATTAGTGAAGATGTTGTTTTTGCTAGTTTCAAAGTAACTTTGAAAAAGAAATGCTCCTCCTTGGTATCTGATTGAGAATTTAGACTGTGAAATGTAAAATTGTTTAGGAAAATCTGTGAAATGCTAATGCTTTAAATATCTTAAAATATAATTCTGACCAGATTAACCCACCAAGGTAAAAGCGTTATCTAATTACAAGCCAAATTTGTACAAATATCAAAAATACTTTTATTTACAATCCAATGTAATTCGTCAAAGAAAAATTCAAAATATAGTGGGATTCAGAATCAACCAACCATCTAAGGGTGAACTGATGGTCAAAGAGAATCAAACAAATACAAATACAGTGACTCATTTTATGAGGGACAGATTAAGATTTTTACAAATTAGACATCACATAGAGATGGTAACTATTTGGATAAGAAGTCTGTTGTTCTGAGGATCTTTATAAAAGCTTATAAATCAGTGCCAAGGTTTAGATGTTTTCCTAAATGATACAGTGGATTAACAGAATGAAAGAAGAAGGCATAATACGCATAAAAGAAAATTAGAAAAAGAGGGAATTTCATACTGTAGTTGGAAACATGGGGAAAATTAAATACATAACAATGAAAAAGTATATTAACTCGGTGTTGGAGAGAGTTTCGATGAAAGAACGTGATGAGATTCTTCAGGACACCTGCACAAAGCAGTTTTTGAACTTTTTCGAGGAATATGTTGCTGGAGGGGTTTTGAGGGGTTTTATTCCCCCATTTTTTTGGTGTTGTACACTACAACAGCAATACTGATGTAAATCAAAATCAAATCAAATCAAAATTTATTTATATAGCACACATTAAAACAACAGTGTTGACCATAGTGCTTCACAGTCAGTAAAAGCATGAGACAATTAAAACAAACAATAAAAGAGGACAACAAACAATAGGTAACAACACAACAAGCTAGAACAGCCAACTAGACAGAATCAAAAGCCAAAGTAAAAAGATAAGTTTTAAGACGTGATTTAAAAGACTGGATCGACTCGGCAGTACGAATATGAACAGGGAGGTTATTCCAGAGTCTAGGTGCCACGGATGCAAAGGCCTGGTCACCTCTCAACTTCATTCGAGACCTAGGTTGTGCTAGGAGCATGTGATTGGACGATCTAAGTGCTCTGTTGGGATTGTATGAGTGGCGTAGTTCAGAAAGATAGCTGGGCGCTAAATTATTCAGAATATTAAAAGTGAAAAAAAGAATTTTAAAATCTATACGATATTTAACAGGGAGCCAGTGTAATTTGGCTAAAATTGGAGTTATGTGTTCATGGATTCTCGGACCTGTTATGGTGTAAGGTGTAAGACGAGCATGGAATAAATATCCAATGTAAAAGTGCCCCTTTCTGTTAAGGTTTGAGACTAGATATATTAGAAGAATGAAATAAAAATAAATATTTGTTCAGTATTTTCTGATAGCCAGTAAGAAAGCTCCTATAAGAAAAAGGTTAGCATCAGTCTCAACAGAGAAAAGAAGGTGAAAGTTTGTACACTGTTGGGAACTTTGGACTAGAGGTATCATCAGATCAACTGTGTAACGGCTTTTATTTTACATCTGCTGTACAAAAAAATAAAATAAAAATAAGAATGTGAAGGTAGGTTGTACCCATTTCTCCAGTGTCACCCTCAGGCACCTGTAACACTTCTGGGTCACTGGCAAACACACTGGTTGGGTGAATCACCACTCCTTGCTTATTCCTTGTGTGAAACACCTACACAACATAAGATCACAAAATGGAAGTTTCATTTTTCTCCTTAATTTTTTTCAGTCACCATAGAAATAATCAGATTACTGTATATTCATATGTTATAAAAGGAAATTCAGTGTAGAAGGAAGCCTGACCTGGTCAGAGTCTTTGCGGGTGGAGTTGTGTTCATCGGGCAGTGCCAGCTGAGGGTACAGGCCTCTGCAAAGCAGAAGCTTGAGCAAAGCCTGCTGGTGTGAGGACAAGTCCTGACTGACAGCCTCCTGCAGCTCTGACACATTATGCCGTAACTTGAACTTCACCTCCTATTGCAAACCAAACAGCACCATGGGAAAAAAATATTAATAATAACAAAACTGACTTCAGCTTTTCACCAGAGCCTGCTATACTTCTTACTGCTTTATTTGAAAGCTGAACTTGAAAAACTAGGCAAAACAAAACTTGGGATGGGATGTGATAAAATTAAGAACAAGTTTATAGTGATATTTTTTTCTGTTACACCTTCTAAGATACCTGTATGTCCAAGTTCTGTCCAGACCCCTCCTTGTTCGTCTTAGACCTTCCTGTTTCCTCTGTGTCTGATCCTGAAGAGTCTCCTTCCTGACCCTCCTCCAGCCTCAGGACTTTACGTTTGCTTCCCTCCTGCTGTTCATGATCTCTCTTCAGCTGATGCAGCTTTCTCCTCTCAGTTAGCCTCTCCCTGCGTTGCACACGGTCACCACAAGGGGGAGTGCCATCTTCTGATTCCAGCAGGCTGTGGCTCCTCAGCAAGTCCTAATAATGAGAGGGATTTCAATACTCGTTCTCAATCGCTAAAAAGCCTGAAAATGTTTTATGAATGTATGAAATGCTTTGTGAGGAGCCTGCCTTGAACTGTCTGCGTAGGTTCACCATCTCATACAGCCGCTGCTCCTCCAAGCCTCTCCTTCTGCACCATTTTCTTGATCCACCACCTCTCTCCCCTTTTACCTGTTTTTAAAATCAGTTTTGTGTCCAGTGAAGACCATTTTATGACCTAACTGCTCCAGTGTTGATTCTCATAATATTAAACATCCAACACAACATGATGCTTGTTTTACTGACCTCCACCCAGGCATTGAAAGTGTTGAGGAGGGTAAAGGGGTCTCCTTGGTTGCTATGCAGGGGCTGCCGGGCAGTGGCACAATCTGGATTGTGCTGTGAACTACGCAGGAAAGGTGACTGAACGCTGAGGGCTGCTGCCACTGTCAGCACGGGCTCCACCAAGTTAAACAAACAGCCCAGCACCAGCATCTTCCCTAAACAGACACAAACGTGCTTAACCTGAATCCAGCTGATGGATGATCACAATGTGTCACTGTCAATCCATGTGAAACTTTATATAATTACTTTTTATGAAAGAAAAGCCTTAAATTATGTATATTACATATTTTAACATGTTAAAAACTTTCTTGTTATTTCTTCCACTTTATTTCACTCTCTTGCAAGCATCCTAAAAGTGACTTAGGAAAAAACAAAACAAAAAAACAAACAAACTCCAACATGGTTCTGCTGTATGAAATCTTACCTATGACCACATCAACGGGAAGCTGTGCCAGCAAACTACCAATAGACGTCAGTTCACCACGACTGTCTAGCGCCCCCTGTTCCTTTAGATAAAAAACAGCATTCTGGATACTTGCAGCCGGGGGTGGATCAATGAAAACAAAGGAGAGTGGATCTCCAAGAGACATGCTCTTCATCTGCAAGAACAGAAATGAATAGATGAAGTTAAAACTTATGCAGAAGAGTTAAATAAATAAATAAATTACTATTCTACTAACCTGCTATTCACAGAATCTTATTACCTGAAGAATGAGGGAGTCCAGAGCAACTCTGTGGATTTCAGGCACAGGATAAGGTGCGAAAGCATTGTAGTCAGACTCTGAGTAGAGCCGGTAGCAAACGCCTGGACCCGTACGACCAGCTCGACCTTTTCTCTGCTCAGAGCTGGCTCGGCTGATCCAGAACTCTTGTAGGCGTTGCATCTTGGCTTTAGGGTCAAAACTCATTTCTTTCACCTTTCCTATAAAGCAAGTTAAAAAAAACAACAACAATTTTTATAGTTGCTGTTCTACTTTTAAGTAGTGCGTTATTTTGCTGTCGTTAACACTATAGCATTCTCTATTTTACAAGCTAAACAAGAAAATGTAGCTTTGCACATTCAACTTCTCTGAAGCCTTTTACGTCCTGATTTAATTACGTTTTGTCATTTAAAACAAAGCTTTGCTGCAAAATTTAAATTTCAAGGATGTACCATCAAACTCTAGGGGGTGAGAATAAATGTACCACTCGTCCCATACCTGAATCAACAACAAAGCGCACTCCATCTATTGTGACTGATGTCTCCGCAATATTGGTAGAGATGATGCACTTTCTCACCCCAGGAGGAGCAATGTCAAACACCTGAAGAGTAACACAGTGACAGAGGCACAATTAGAATTAGAAAATCGTAACTCTAAATAACAGCTTCAAAGCTGACTGTACCTTATCCTGCTGAGCAATTGAGAGGGTGCTGTGCAGTGTTAAGATTATCCAGCGACGTGTGTGTGTGGCATAAATCTGACAGGCCTCCTGGATGGTGGAGATCTCTGCCACACCGCTAAGAAAGAGCAGCAGGTCACCACGCTCCTCTGGGGGGTAACGCTGATCGATGCCCTGCAGGATGCGCAGATACGGTCTAGGATCCAGTTTCTCAGACTTTGAGGACTGCTCCTCAGGAGGAATGGGCTGGTAAATAACCTAAGTACCATCCCACAGGGGAAAAACAGGACATTAAACAAAAACAACTCTCAGACATGTCTGCTACTTTGATACAAAATTTTACCATTTAAATTTGTAAATAGAAACCAACACCTAGACTACCAAAATTTGAGGACTTAAAACAAATACAGCAAGTACAATATTTTTTTAAAAAGTGGCTTTTTTAAAAACTGCAATCATTTGACTTGTTGTTTGCGTTTTATCCTAAATTAAAAAAAACTAATCAAGAATAAAAATGTTTTGGCCCAGTATCTTTTCAGTGCATGTTTTTTGCCTACTAGATGCAAGAGGCAAAGTTTTAAAAATCACATCATCTTGAGTAAAATGCATATTTACACCTGTGTTTAGGGTTTGCCTCTGGTTACCTGAATAGGAAACAGCCTGCCTGGGACCTGCAGTACAGGAGCACCGCTGAAATAGTTAGAGAACAGTTTGATGTTGATGGTGGCTGACATGAGGATGAGACGTAGGTCTGGGCGGTCAGCCAGCAGAGAACGCAGGACCCCGAGAAGAAAGTCACAATGGAGGTGTCTCTCATGGACCTCGTCAACAATCACAACCTGGTACCGGGCCAGCGTACTGTCCTGCTGGATCTGTCGAAGCAGCAGCCCCTCTGTAAGGAACAGCAGCTTGGTTGCTGCGGTTCGACTTGTCTCAAAGCGGATCTGGTACCCCACCTGAAAAAGACCAATAACATTTGTGAGCTCCAAGAAACTGAAAAGTATCATATATTTAATGCAGTTATAATAAAGTCAGTGTTTTAAGCAAATTTCTATAATATATTTCACTAAATTAAATATGGATTTTATTCTACTTGCTGTAGTCATCCTCATCTAGACGGAAAATAATACAGTTGGGTGAATAAGTATTTGATCCTCATCTGAATTTGTCAGTTTGCTCACTTATAAAGAAGCAAACAGTCTCTAACTTTTATGGTAGTTTCATTTTAATAGAGTAAAACAGAATATCAACCAATAATCCAGAACAAAAAACATTCCATAAAAATTTGAAATTCATTTGCATGTTACTGAGCGAAATAATAATTTGATTCCCTACAAAGCCGGAAAAATTCTGGCTTCCACAGATTGGCTGTGTATCCACGTAACAAACAATTTACAATCAATAAATCAATTACAGATACTTCTGATTTCTGAGTTATGTATATAAAGCATACCTGTCCACAGAATCAGTTTCTTTCATTTCAACCTCTATCAAAGGATGTCAGGGAATCAGTTTTGAGATGCCAAGCAGCAGCCAAGAAACTTGAAGAATTTAGAGATTGATGTAAAGACAAGAGGGCCAAAATCCCCCCTGAGATGTGTACAAACCTGGCGACCAACTACAATGTCTTACCATCATGCGTGCCCACAAGGGTCAGGGTACTAAGTCATGTTTTACTTGGGGATCAAATACTTATTTCACTCAGTGGCATGCAAATCAATTTATAACTTTTATCTAAAATGGAGGAGGGTTTTTTAGTCTGTTTTTAAGATTTTTGGTTAATATTATGTGTATCTCCATTAAAATAAAACTGGCGGTAGTATAAAAATGAGAGACCATTCATTTCTTTGGACGTAGGCAAACTTAAAAACTCAGCAAGGGATCAAATAACTATTTACTCCACCATATGTTAAAATTGTATTTATTCTGCTCAAATATTGATTATATTCTTTTTCTATTTCCTTTTTTCCCCCCTTTTAGTTAACCGATGAGCAAAATTCTAGCTGATATTTTTTCAGTCAACAGATGGACCCGAATTATAAAGTAAGTTTTTAGAGTTCCCTAAAGTTTCCGTAAAGTCATTTTACTTTGTACTTTTAAGTGTTTTGGATGAAAGGTTGGGATTGAATTCAACAAATGTAACAATCTGTCCTGACAAACCTTTGATCCATACTGATTGAGGCTCTCAAAGCTGACTCTCTTTGCGAGGGATATACAGGCAATGCGCCGAGGCTGGGTGCAGGCGATGTTATTGAAGCCAGCAGAGAGAAGGTACTGAGGGACTTGGGTTGATTTTCCACAGCCCGTGTCCCCTGCCACTACAACCACTGGGTGAAGTCGCACCAGCTCCACTATCCGATCCCGGTACTGGAAGATGGGCAGGTTCTTCTGCTCCCGGCGAAGTTTGGCAAGTTTGCCAAAACTCTGTTTCTGGCTGAAATCCAGGAAATGCAGGAGCGCCAAGCGGCAGTCGGAGACCTGTTGAGCCCCTGGTCCGGAGGACCTCTGTCTGCTTCTATGCTCTGATTTTCCCATGCGCTCCTCGATGTCCCTGGTGCACACAGATACGTTAATCCGGTAGCGAGCATCGTACTCTTTGGGAAGGCCAAGATCCACCTTGCCCCTGTCCCTCCCTTTGTCTTTGTCCTCCTTTCTGATTTCAGCGCCTGTGTTGTCTCTCTTCGTTTTAAACCTCTGAAAACGCTCAAAGAAAGCCCAGAACTCTTTATGTTCAGAGCTGCCAGCCTGGATGTAGTCATACTCCCGGAAAAAGATTTCGTCCAGCTGGGCTCGGCATTGCGAGCTGCCCCAGTCCCAACTCCTCTTCTCTGAAGCCATAGCGTTACTAGCAAAAAAATAGCGTTACTTACCTCCACCAGAATTAAGCGGGAGTCGGGTTAACCCCCTCATATAATACTTAACTTCCACATGTATTCGCCTTTCCAGGCTCGTAGCAGCCTAATGTTACATCTACACTAGATAAACTAGAGAGCGCATTTCAAACGCTAAAGATTTACATTTGCCTGAATGACACAAATCTTTAATACTGCTTTAAAATGCTAAATACAGACAACGGTATATTACAAAAATAAAAACCGGTGGGAAAACTGGAAACTCTAAATAGGGGACAATAATACGGGTGGACAACTTCCGTTCCATCCTTTAAAATCTTCCGATCTTCCGGTGAAAGCCAGCGTTTAAAAAGAAAGTGGTGATTTGTAGAGATGTCACGCCCTAAACCTGCTCCTCATTTTGACAGCGTAAAATGTTGTTAATGATTTATTTGAACTTGCCTTTGTCCAAGGTAGAATGATCGTATAGTATATCTTTAATTACTAAAAAAAAAAAAAAGGGACAAGAATTGGGTGGACAATTATTTGAGATTTTGGCAAATCCACAAAGGGTCAAATATATACTTACACCCCCACTATTAGTTGTAAACATGTTCCTTTGCAAGTTGCACCTCAACCAGATAATTTTGGTACCCATCAACAAACTTCTAGTATCATTCTGGCACCCTTATGCTACAAAATTTGGTGTTCTTATGTTTGAAAGCTTCACCTTTACTCCACCTCTTGTCAATGCGGCTTAATAATTCAATCTCTGTAAAACCTTTCTCCTGAAAGCATTTGGCTTGTGTCAATTTTGGAGCAGGAGCTTCTTTCTTGGTTGGAACCCTCTCAGTTCATGGCAAAGTAAAACTCGCTCCACTGTGAAAAGTGACACTGATGGCAGGGTTTAGTCTTGGTGGTTCCTGAACATCTTAAACATTTTTCTCTTTCTTGAGGGCGACAGTTGAGATCCTCCTTCAGACCTTGGTAAACTGGTGATGTAACCAAACAACATGTACTTGCATACAGTTGTTTTAACCAATGATACTGAAAAATTTCATCAACTCTCGTTTGAAGATTAGAATGGAATAGAGCTTTATTGTCATTGTACATGTACAATAAAAGTATGGGTGCTCCACACCAACTGTGCCAGAGGAAAAAAAAAAGAAGAAAAGGAAAAAAAAGAAAAAAAAAAAATCAGGCATGTATGTTGAGGGTCAAGCTCGATGCAATACATAAGCGTCCTGAAACAAAGAGTAGGTGAATGACTGTGCAGGAGATAAGAAATATTTTTATTTAAAAATATCTGCAATAAAATACACATTTACAAATATTTGGAAACAATTTAACTTTGCAGCTAGTACTAATATTGTGGAGAATTGAAGCGTGGTCACATGTTACAGCAGAAGAGAAAATTTAAACTAAACCTGTGTTTGACCATTTTGTGTTTAGAGAAGGGAAATACGTTTTTTTTTTCCAGAGATTTCAGCTGAACTTGTGAACTGATCCATAGGAGGTAAGCTGCAATGAGCTTGCTGCCTCAGAGCTTTCAATTCAGAAGTCGGGGAGGAAAAATATAAAAAAACAAAACAAAAAAAATCCAAACAGTGTTGGGAATTTCTTAAGATATAGAGTTACATGTATGAAATAGGTAACAATCACACTGGAATCTACTGTGCAGGAAATAACATTATTCTCCATTAAAACATGATAAAAATACACAAAAATAAAACATTTATTTACATTCAAAAATATTTCATAAAGCCCCAAATCACAGTGCATCTAAATTGTGTTGTAACTGCTCTTAAAGCATGTTCCTCACTGCAGCTACAATTGAGAGTAAAAGTGTTTTGGGTGTTTGTTTTTTTTTTAAACTGTGGCACTCCTCCTCAGTCCTCATTTATGTCCATGCCTTTGGCCTTATTTGACAATACAAACTAAACTCCTGTCTTTTCTTTGATCCAGCCACGGAATTTGGTAACTGTTGTATAGATTCCTGGTTTGTTTCTGCGAGCACAGCCATCACCCCAACTGACCACTCCAGCCAGGAACATACGATTGCCGGAAGGACTGGACAAAGGACCCCCAGAATCTCCCTAAAGCAGAAAAATGCACAGGAACACAGGTAGACATGTTAGCATAGAGGCAATGGTGGGATGGGAGACAGAAGGACTCTGGCTAAAATAACATCTCTGATGGACAGAGTCTCCCACCCCATGCATGTAAATATTGCTGAACTGCAGAGCTCCTTCAGTGAGAGACTGCTGCATCCTAGATGCATGAAGGAGCATTTCCGCAGGTCCTTCCTCCCTGCAGCTGTCAGACTGTACAATCAGAACTGCTCCCGACAAACATAGATGTTTACATCTGCGCTGTAACTGCAATAATTGAATCAAACAATTTGCACTACAACCTGGTTTGCCTCTTATCTGTAGTTATTTTTATTTAATTTAATAACTGTACAGTACTCCGTTTATAGTAACCATTGTCCATATGTAAATATGTAAGAAAAATTGTGTATGTTTCTGTTCTGTGTCCTGTTTGTTTGTGTCTTTCTGGCTGCTGTTACAACCAAATTTCCCCTTGTGGGACAATTAAGGGATTATTCTATTCTATTCTAATACATGGGGATGGTGTGGGGATATTATGAATATCCAATTATCCTCTTAAATTCTGCAGTGGGCCAAAAAAGAAAATCAAAATAAACACATTAATTCTACTTTCTAAGGTGAAATTCCTCTGCTTACACCATTGTATGAGTGCATGTTACATTCTATTCATATACTATTCATCAATATATCCAAGACGACCTAAAACTGTACATGTTCTCTCATGACATTTACAGATTTAGTTCAATCAATTAATTCCTCCATCTACATCATGCCACTGTCTGCAGCACAAGCAGGGTTTTTTGTGTTTTTCCCCAAAAAACAAGAACGAAGAAAAAAAAAAAAGGAGAATATCAAAGTACCTGACAAGCATCAACTCCTCCACTTAGAACACCAGCACAAAACATCCGAGATGTGATCTGGCCCCCCATCAAATCGTCGCACACAGCTTGGTTTATGATTCTGACTGAAGCCTTTTGGAGCACTACTGCAGCAGATCCTGAAACAAACACACACAAAGAGGAAGTCACATCACTGGGCATCTTTAAAAAGTTTTACATGCTTGTATTACAAGTAGTGTTTATATAAAGACATATAGTAGTTTACATTGGCTGATTTACAAGGTGTGTACAAACCCAAAGAATAATTACTAAAACTAAATCTTAAACACAGAAAAACAAGAGAAATTATTTCATTTTATGCTGATTTAATGTTGAGCTCAAGTTCAGGCTTTTATATTTTTAGTTTTGGTGGCTACAAATATTTGTTAAAGTGACAAATCATTTACTCACCTCCTTCTCGTGTGGCACCCCACCCAGTGATCCACACATCCTGGCCAGGTGGAAACTCATGTTGCGGAGCTGGCAAGCAGATGGGTTTTATGTAGTCACTGTAGGTGACAGGACTGTCCAGCTCCATCAGGGCAATGTCATTGTCAAAGGTGAATTGGTTGTAGTTAGGGTGAGGTATGACCTGCTTCAGATTCCTCTTTTGAACTGGACTTCCTAACATTTTCTGTGTATGAACGCCAAGGTAAATTTCCCAAGAGCCAGGCTGGGAGAGTCTGAGGAAGTAAGTAACAAAACGGATGAAGGATTTTATTCACGGTCTCAATTATTAATGAACTTATAATAATTAGCATATTATGTGGCACTATATATAATTCCCATTATATGGTATTTTTAAAATATACTTTAAGTCTGATTTCTCAGCGCTTGTTGAATATAATAAGATGTGAGTGTGGCTGTGATAACTGTTTGCAAAATAAAATTAATTGCCATTTAACTAACACTAAAGACAAAATATTAGACAGACTGAAAAAAAAAAAAAAATAATAAAATGCGATTTTAGAGAAAAAAAATATCAGGACCTTATTTTTGATAACTTGTGTTTTAACACTGTGTTTATACTGAGTTAAAGTTTCATTAAACTTTCACTGATGACCTGGCAAAGGCCGAATTATTTTTCACCACATTCAAGGATTTTGTTGCTATTAAAAAAACGTTCAATTTACATCTTTACTATTAAATTCATGATTTTCTTATTTTAGCTTTATTATTTAAATAATTTAAGCAGTACCTGAGGCTTTTCTTAGTTTTATTAAAGTGTATAACAGAGTTGTTGTTATACTGACTGCGTACCATACTCTACTCTATGTAAAGACATTTAAAGTATTGAAAAAAGGATAAATTAACTGAAGTCACACAGAATTTGTAAACAACTTTGATTTTTCTAAAGTAGACTTAAAAATAACGTACTGAGGACAAATATTAACTCTGTTATACTCCAAAGGTACTCATTTTCATTCATTTGGATTATAAGATCTTCAAAATATGTAAAATATGAAAAATAAACAAACAGAGACAAATAGCTTTCATTTTACACGGAGAGAATATAAGATCATATTTTTCAGAAAAATCAATGTACTGTGTCAAAGAGGAACAAAGAATAGGGTAAGAAGTTACTTTAAAGAGCCTTCATCTTGCACACAATGGGCAGCAGTGACCAGCCATTTCGGACTGATGAGGGACGCGCCACAGACGTGACCGAGAGTTTTGGCATGGAGGCTGACCTGCCAAGGAAACTCCCCTTGTTCTGCATTCTGACCACCTACAATACGTTGGGTCCTCCCACGTGTCCCACAGTCTGCAAAGTAAACAACAAATCAGTCAAAGGGCTGGTGTACTGCAGCTTATTGTGAACTGGGTGGAGCTCCACACCTGTTTGGATAAGACAACCTAAACTGCACAGGTGAAGGATGAAGGATTAATTTAAATGTGATTTTTTTGTGACATACCGCAGTTCTCCTCATCAGATCCATCTCCACAGTCCGGCGTCCCGTCGCATTCTGGATTCACTTTACTGATGCATTTATTGTCTTTACATTTGTATGTAAAATCTGTGCAGCCTACAGTTAAACCTAAGGAGAGAAGAAAAGGAGAAAAATCAATACAAAGCTAATTGTCAGTCAATCCATCTCTAGCCATTTCTCTCTCCCACCATCTATCTATATGTATAGCAAAGTTGGGCTTATCTGTTGTACCTCCTGTGGCTTTTGTACAGTCTTGTTCATCTGTTCCATCCCCACAGTCGTCCTTTCCATCACATTTCAGCTTCTCGGAAACACATTTGCCATTCTTACACGTTATTTGCCCAGATTGACACCCACCTAATACAAAAAGTAATAGGCATGTTTAAGCAGTTCCAGTGCTGATATGAAACACACTCCATCAATGTTACAAGGCCTTACAATCCATCTCATCTGTGTTGTCTCCACAGTCATTGACGCCATCACATTTCCAGAACTTGGGCTTACAGAATCCATTTCTACAACTAATATCAGTTGAACTGCAGCCTGGGAAGGGGGGATAATGAACATCAAACATTAAAATGATTCTCAGGATGTGACAAATCCTCTCATAAGAATAAAGAGAGCAATTAAAAAAAATGTGTAGTCTTAGCATCACGAGTAAATGGTACTTACTGCATTCCACCTCATCACTCATGTCTCCACAATCATTCCAACCATCACATCTTAGTGCCGGCTTAATGCAGTTGTTATTTCTGCACTGGAACCTATCTGGACAAGCTGTGAATGGTATGGTTAACATGAGAAACACTGTCCTAATGTCAAGGAATACTCATTATTTGAAAGAAACTAAATTGCTTACGATTTTGGATGTCAATGGCCTCATATTGTGCAAGAAAGCCGTGGTCCACACGAGACTCATCAGAATAAAACTCCACAGTCATTTTGTTGGTGCTGCTGGTTTCTGTCACTGACCCATCAGGTTTTTCTCCACACCATCTGAAAAAATGAAATGTACAAGCAATGACACACCTGCTTTGTTCTGGCATTCCCGTTTTTTTAAAGCACAACAAGGACTCACTTCTTTCCGTTGACCTGCACATAGTCTTTGTCACAGTTTGTGTTTTTCTTTCCCAGCTGGGACAAGAGTAACCTTTTGAATACGAGCTTCACTACCTTGTCAGTAGGGACCTTAATGAATATAAAAAAAGATTAAAACTACATCCCACAATGGGATGTGATCTTCAGGGGTGGTACAGAGCAGAAATATGCACGAAACACATCATATTGTTGAGTAGTACACCATTTAAGGGACTGACCACTCACCTCAATTAACCACTCACATTTAGTATTAGGAGGGTAGTAATTTGGGTAGTTGGGAGAAGAAAAGTTGCCTTTTGAACCTATCAGCTTCTCACCACATGCTATAGCTGTTCAAAAAAAAGAAAAAGAAAAAGATGCATCAGCACAAATGTCAAACACTTAAGTGTTTCCTTAAAAAACTGCAGGTAAACTTTAACTCCTACCTCTATTTCCTGTTTGAACTTGTGAGACTTGTGCTCTAAAACCTGGGAAGGACTGGTCATGAGTGGCCATTGTCACCAACATTACATTGCCAGAGGACAGAAAGCTCAAACGTTTACTAGGCAAATATTTGCCACACAACCTGTAGAAAGCAAAGAGAAAACAATAACGCTCTGAACGCACTGCTAACAGACTGATACACAAAGAAGATTTGGTCCTTTAAAAAGCACATCATATTTCACCCTTTCGTGACATGGATTCATCCCCTGCCTTCCTTCACGTGTGGTTAAATTACTTTTCACTATCGTTCAAAGTTACGTATAAAACGCTTAAAAATCAGCTTCTTGGCAGAATTTCTTTTCACATAATAAGAAAATGTAACAGTGCATTACCTCTGAAAGTGACTCATTTTACAGCAGAGGTTATATTTAGCTTCCCTACAGAAAAATGTTTACAGAAAAGTGTTTCGCTTATTGCACTTATCTCATTAGGGCAGAAAAACCACTACCCACACACTCGTAAGTCTTTCCTGTGGAAAGCTTTCCGTTTTCTGATTACATGTAGTCTCGGGTATAACTAACAGTTAAATTTACAGCTTCAGTCAAAGTGCTCAACAAATTCTGAACAAATTATTTGCAAGTGCTATTAATCTAAAATGAGGTTTAACCAACATAACTGCACCATTATGTACAGTTCGACGAGAGAGTTTCTTAATAAGTGAATCCTCCAAACTTAAAAGCAAAATATGCGCCACTTAATATTGTACCAAAAAAACTAAACATGTTTTCAGCAAACAGGAAACTGAGTGAAAAGTGTCTGCTGCTACAGATTGTGATAAAGGGGTTGCTTGATCTCACAACACTGCACATATGGAGAACAGGAAGGGCAGTTAGGAGATTTAATACCTAAGAAAAACAGCACATCGGTAATTTGTGAGTATTTGGGGTTTGAGACTGGAGATGCACCAGAAACAGGTACTGCAAAACCTGTCGCACTAAAGTTGTAACATCTAGCAGAAACGCAACCAACTTATACCGGCACTTGAAAAATCACCACAGGCTTTTGCATGAAGAGTGCATGACAAAAAAGTCTGGCGAAGAGTCAAGTGAAAGTGGTGCTCAAGGCTCATTGTCGCAAACAGCCTGCAATTACTGCATCTTTTGCCAGTTTAACTCCGTTAGACATGAGCAGCAAAAGACATTGGGAGATGACTAATGCCATAAAACACTACTTTCAAACTGGTTTCTGATGAGTGATGGACTCCGCCAGAGCCGACCTTTGTCACCGATTCTGTTCAGAATTTTATGGACAGAATTTCTAGGTGTAGCCAAGTGGCTTTTACTCGGGTGGTCTCAGAATCTCATCTCTGCTTTTCGCAGATGAGAGGTTTCTGTTGGCTTCATCTTTATTTCCTTAAGTTTCATTTTGTTACCGTTACTTTTCAATTTTACTTAAAAAGATGATTGTCATTTTCTAACATCTTCATAAATATTACTGTACATTTTGAATTTTGTGCTGAAGCTTAATTTGAAGAAACACATGAATCGAATTGGAAACGAAATATCTGCCAGAAAAATCACAATTAGATCATTTCCTAAAATCTTTAAGCTGCACTCCAGAGTTTACTAGCAGATTGTTAGCAGTCAAAAAGTACCAAATTTACACTTTAGTAAAAAAAAATGTCAATGCAAAAGCATCAGTAGGGACATGCTTTCATATTTTACTGTAATCCTTCAGTGACATCAGTAGTATTTCATTGTTTTAGAGAAAAAAAGAGCTCAATGAAGCGCAATAAAAAAAAAAAAACATGTAAAAAAATTGGTGTGATGATCACGATGATAAATATTATTAACATAATAATAAAAATGATAATAATAATAATAATAATGATAATAATAATACCAGATGTAGCAACGTTTTTTTATCTGAATCTTGAAACTGATGTTTTAAAGGGCTAACTCACTCTTCCATAACCAGACTCTCGATGGGCACCAGGGAATCGTAGATTTTGATAAAATCATTCTCGCAGCTCTCTTCCAGTTCAAATGTTTCAAATACCAGCTTGACTACATAGCCGTGGTCAGCTCTCAGCTGCCACTGGATGAAGGTGTTAGGAGGATACGGACTGTTGGGAAAACCCGGCGACTCGATCTGTCCTATATAATCAACCTTGGCATGCTGTGCAAACTGCAGATTATCTGAAAGAGAAACATTAAGATTTAGAATTTAAGCTTGTGAATCACTGTCACACATTTTAAGACAGATATATTAATATTACTATTACTAAAAGTATGCAAATGAAATGTAGTTTCGTTAGTGGTCGTGACCATTCTGCAGTAAGCTTTTTCCATTTTTTGATGTAAGTGAAACTGAATAAAAAAATGGTTATTTATTAAAAAAAAAATTGGGTATGGAAAGAAGAAGTAAACAAGCGCCCTTTTGATAGCGTCCATGGCAGAAAAATGTTCTACTCTAAAAAGAGACTAACAATAGTGAAGAAAGGTGTCGTCCCTGGTAACATGTTCTATAGTGTAAGGTATATGTGGTTTACTATTTTCAGTCTATGTAGAGGATTTGTTAGTAGCACTTCTAGTGAAATGTTAAAAACAAAAAACAAAACTTGAACACTTACCCTTAAAGGATCTTGAAAACATGCGATCGTCCAGAACTGTAAAATTGTTAAAAAAAAAAAAAAAAAAAAAAAAAAAGGAAGTAAAAAGACATAAGGTTAGGACTGACTGAAAAACAAAAACAACCAGATACAACGTGACAACTGACAATATAACAAACAAAAGTGTATGTTTGATATAGAATGACAAGCAGTTGCTTTCACTGTACCTGAAGTGACCACATTTTCAAAAGTCAATTCACTGATAGACATGCGCATTTTTTTCACTAGCTTATCTACTGAAGTCATTTCGTTGTCAACTGCTCTTTCTTGCCCCACGGGGATGTTGAACTCAGACAGGTAGTAGGCAATGACGCTGCCCTCACTAAGAGCAATGACAGCAGGGTTAGAAACAACAAACACATTACCATTACACACACATATACATACATACATGGCAAGTTTGAAGGATTTATTCCTTCACACTTCATGAGCTTACCTGAAGGCCTGAACTGTAGACTCGCGGTAGTATTTTGACAATTGAGGACTTTTGGAATAGACGACTTTAAGCTGAAAAGAGATTGAAGCAAAATCATAAAAAATGAAATGGAATGAAAAAATAGTGTTGACACACAGATGTTGGTGGCATTCTTACCTGTGAAATCACCTGCTTTGCTAAAGCCTTAAACTCTGGAGTGCTGGAGTTCTCATAGTTGTTGATAAATGCCTGGTTGGTGATCCGCATGGACCCGCTGTACATCCTCTTGACCCGCTGGTGTTTACGGACTTTAGGATAACAAAAGACTCAATGTGAACCACAGCACAAGAAACACGCTTAGTATTCACTACTGCTTCTTCTCCTATGCCAAGTATTACTGCTGTTACTTCTTGTGGCTTTCAAATGTTTCTTTCTCTCCTTGAGATTTAACTATCCCTTCAGTAAACCCTCGATTCTAGCTCTTTTAAATCATGAGCTTTAAAACTGTCTAAAGTTGTGTAGATAGGAATGATCTAGTTACTTAATCTTTAGCAATAAGCTACCTTGTGTTTTTTTACTGTAAATTTAATTTTGTTTTTATGACATTTATTCGTTGTTTATCTGTAGCAGAGTGTGTACCATTCGTTCAATGCTGCAGGTTTTGAACAAAATGTACGTGCAGTACATTTGCCTATTAAACAGAGATGCACTTACAGTGGAAATGCCAGACTAGTATTCCAGCCATAAGAGCTACAAGAGCGGCCAAGATCACCACGCCAATCACAACCCCAGCTTTCCCTGGGTGCTTTTTCTTCTCAAGCCTTTTGGTGTCCGATGCTTGTAAGTGGAAATCATTATCATCCCAGTCTTTGTCCTTGATGAAAGACAGACAGTTAAACAGATGAGAGACAGATCAACATGTAAAACTCAGGTGCATTAATATCAGCCAGCTCTAAATATTAATCAAAATTACAAAGGTTTAGACTTGTGTAGATAAAGGTGCAAAGGAGAGCAAAGCAAAGCATCTCACGCCCTCATGAAAAGATGATCATAAAGATAAGCAACAGCAGCAGACAGCAAGCCAACACTTGCATATTTAAGGAATGTCCCTGCTATTGGTGACCTACATAACTCTGTTCTCAGATACAAGAAGTGTGACACATTGAAGCTTGAAATGTTATAATAGTTTTCTTTTGAAATAGATTTTTCCAACTGAAAGAGACATATTAAAAAAAATCTGTGAGCAAAAAATTGGCTCGTGAGCAACAGAAAAGAGAGATTCACTGTCTTGTGCTGTTAATGAATGAAACGAGAACTTCATGCCATGACTCATGCTCTGCTGTTACCTTTCAGAGGTGAGACTGGGGGGGGAG
The DNA here is from genome assembly GCF_963576455.1 of Neolamprologus multifasciatus. Lineage (NCBI taxonomy): Eukaryota > Metazoa > Chordata > Actinopteri > Cichliformes > Cichlidae > Neolamprologus > Neolamprologus multifasciatus. The sequence goes on along the minus strand of NC_140452.1, from coordinate 14,965,468 downwards.
GGAGTACAAAGGTTTCAGCATGTAAAATCCTGTCAAACCTGCTTGGCGGCAACTACTCACAAACAACATGTTTCTGTAAGTGCTTTGTGTAGCGTAGCATTAATAAAAGAAATAAAAGACTACGACATGCTTTTGCCTTTTTTTTTGCTTTATAAACCACTGGAAATGCTTTCTTTCTGCCTGTTTAAACTTGGAGCTCATTATATAATTAAATAATATATTATTTTCCACTGATGAGGTCATGACTCAAGCATATAAATGTGCTGCTTTGGCAGAATAGTTATTTGTAAAGAGCAAGCTTTATATTTGTCACAATTAATCATAATGTTAAATGCTAACTGAAGAGTTTATGCAATCTATATCCACTTCATTGTTCTCATGTGTGGATTCACTGATCAAGTTGCAACATAAAGGGTCTAGGTTGATAAAAGGCAGAATATATCTCATAGAGCCCCATCTCCCTACTACTACTGTGGTTGCCTTTGCAACAAAAGATATAGCACTAAGATCCATTCATATATGTAAAAACAGTGTTTTTAAACTCTTCGTGAAGCTCAAAATGTAAGTCTTAGTGTTAGGTTAAACTGTTAAAGAAAATTTCTTTAAACTACCCAACATCTAAAATGTCAGGTTTTAACAGAAAATTGCTAATTCTACTTGAAGAACACATACAATCAGAACAGTCCCAGCCCCTCTATCAACAACCACGACATGCACGGTACAGCAAAGCAACATAGAAGTCAAATACCATTCACACCTGCTCCACTGTGCAAAATCTTGACACTATAAGGGACTAATCACACAATAACACGTTTTATTTATCGACACAATATTACGATGTAGAGTATTCTTAGATAGATAATAATCTACAAAGGAGAATGACTAGAGTGAACAAGTTCAAACAAGGTGGAGGAATTCAGACCGCAACCTTGGGAGGGCCAGCTGCTCTGGGAACTGTGAAGGTTTCTGGATGTTTTTATGTCCAAACCCCTCAAAAATATATGCCGAAGTTACTTGATGAAAAGAAGGTTATCTAGAGTTTTGAGTACTTTTTGTCGACAGGTTCTGAAACATTAATTTCTGGCATTCTGCAGATTGGAAGATCCCATAGCTCATTTTGTTGAGTGTAATTAATGAGCTTTGGGAATGCAGCCACATAAGCAGAATTATTAGAGTTTTCCATACATCCAACCATCCTCTTCCACTTATTTAATTCATGGGTTGCAGGGGGGCTGGACCCTATCCCAGCTGCTGCCATAAGGCGAGAGGTGGGGTACGCCCTGAGAGACAGACACGGTCACATTCACCCCTACGGGCTATTTAGAATCACTAACTAACCTAACCCCGCAAAGTGCCATTCTTTGGATTGCGGGAGGAAGCCGGAGTACCTGGAACAAACCCACACAGACCCAGTGAGAACATGCAAACTTCACACAGAAAGTCCCTGACCAGACGAACTCGGGATCTTCTTGCTGTTAGGGAGCAGTGCAAACCACCACCAGCTTTTATTAGTTTCCTTGTAAAGGTTTGTTTTTGGTCATTATGATACGATATTATGATATACTGATTACATTTGTAAGACTTTAGAAGTATAGCACATGCATGTTACTATATTAGAATACAATTTACACAAACACTGAGTAACTTGTTATTGAGTCTCAATAAACAGATGCACAAATAACTGTGTGGCTATGTGGCACTGATTGTCTCAGTGTGAGCATTAATCGATGTCTAGATGCTCATTAAATACTCTTTAGCAATTAATTACTAATTTTGGTGATTTAAAAAGGTGAAAAGCTGAAAAGGGAGTGTGGGTTGCTCAATCAACTGCTCTCGTCTGTACATGAAACTGTAGTTCTTTTCCACTCACTAACTTGTTTGTCTGTAGGCAAACCAGTTTTTGCTGAGTGAGTCAGTCAAGATAGCACAGCTTAATACACTGACATCAAGTAAGTGTGTGTGTGTGTGTGTGTGTGTGTGTGTGTGTGTGTGTGTGTGTGTATAACACAAACACAAGTAGCCTTACACTTTAAGTCTGAAAAATTTGCTGAGTGGAGATGTTTCTACCCACACGTCTTTCACTGTGTTTCTACGGCAATTTGGTTGACTTCTGATACAGGAAATAAGTGAAAGCAATATGAAGCCCCATCACGGAACAAAAAGAAACAAGTGACTTACCGACGCCGGGGTGTATCGCGGCCCACTGCTTAAGTGATCCATCTTGGGGTCACTAATCAAATGGAAAACGACTTCAAACGTCTGAATTTCTCCTCCTCCTCTTCGCCCTACCACTCCTTCAAGCCGATTTCCGTGGTGAACCTGCAGGCCTTGTTTTTTTTTTTTTTTTCTTTGTTTTTAAATGTGTTAATTCGACAAATAAAAACAAAAAACAAAAGAAAAATGTGATTTTTGTCCTTAAAAAGGCTCCTCTCAGTCGAGGGGTTCGCAAATGTCTCCCTGACGAGAACGCGTCGCCTACCTGCGTGACAACAGGTGACTACCAGACCAAACAACCTAGAGAAAAAAGCTTTTCCGGCAGCTTCAGGTTTCTGTCTCCACCCCACACACCTGTAACGACTTCCTGTTTACTTGACACGGGCGAAACATATTAAATAAAATAATGGGAAATCTATTAGATTAGATATAGATAGCGCGAAAACTGTCTTTTCTTTAATGGTGGCTGTTTTAGGTTTCACTGTAAAGGAGAGGATACACCTGTTTACGAGGTGGGGCTAGAGTTCAGGTATTCATTCAGGTGAACTGCGCTTCCAGTTCTTGGAAAAACGCTTTATTGTGATCTTATATTTGGGATTTCTACAAATATCAGCATAATTAAAGTAGGACAATGATTTAATTGTGTGATTTTTATAATTATGTTAAAGCGTCACTTATAGTTAGTATCAGTCATGTGATTGCGTGGGCTTATTCGTGAAACAGTGATGAATCACTTCTGAATCACTTGCGTTTTTTTTTTCTTATAGTGAAACGGTTTTGTTATGCCGCCAAACAGAAACAAGTCCGCGAGACGTATTTCATTCAACCAGAGTATCAAACCGCAGAACATGGCGGATTGATATAAGATGATGAATCCGTCTGATACAGAAAATGAATGAGAACTCTTTGAACTAGTTTAAGTACGGAAGAGGATTAGGGCCACTGCGGGGAAAAAAGTAGGCACGTCTTTTTTTTTTCTTCTTTTCTTGAATTCTGAGAAAAAAGTCAGAATTCTGAGATTAAAGTCAGAATTCTGACTTTTTTCTCAGATTTTTTTTCCAGTGGCCCTAATCCTCTTCCGTATTGAAGTGATTATTTTAGTGCAATGAAAAATAAATAGACTGTTCCGTTTTCTTAAACGCTTATATTTTTTGGTTTTCATTAAACTAAACATGATTACATTTTGGACAGCCGATCAAACACAAATCAGTGTTATTATTATTTCTACCTTGAGCTTTTATGTGTAGATTACTTTGAAAGTCCAATTAAAGCACTTCTTAAGTATTAATTTGCTCCCACTACAAAAAAAATATATATATATTTATGAAACAAAAAACAACACACCCATATGTAAGTTGTGAGTTTATTGATGTGTATCCCCCTTGTAACCACAAATCTGTTTCCACTGGTGTCAATCAAAATGTTTTAAATCACTAATATGCATAATATATTAGTTCCCAGTCCCCTCCACAATCAAGCAGGCTATTACAAGATTGAAGCCGTTTGGGTGCATAGTGAGACAGTCACATACAGAGATACTGTCACAGGAAGAGAAAGAAAAATAGAAGACAAGAAAAAAAAAAAACCCTCAAATATATATATATATATATATATTTTTTTTTTCATATAAGAACAATGCACACCACATGGAATTCTCTGGAAAAAAGCCATGATTGCAACATCAACTATACAGGCATACAAAGACAATACTAAGATAAAGAGAGAGAAAAGAGGATCCTAGGATTCAGTTTACTTGTTTGTGTCGATCTCTAAGCTGTAAAATTACACAAGTTGCTTTTTTAAAATCTTTCTTCCAGAAACCAGTTCTCCAAGCTTCAACTTTCTGTGTGTCTCTGTCTGCCTGCACAGCCCTCCAGCTCCAAACTGTTTTCAGGTAGCTTTGATGTATGGCCGGCCCAAGCATGTCCCAGTGCCAAAATCCTAAAATCAACACTGCAAAATTTGTTACACATCCCAATAAAAAAAGCAAAAATTTTATTACCAGCCAAAATGTATACCTTTTTTCACAAAAAGGTAGACTGAGTCATTTCCTAGATTTCTTGTTCCATACTACGCATATTGTTTTATTTGTGCCTCTGGACTAGCACTGCTATAAGTTTCCATACTATTCTTTACTTTATGACCAGCAAACTAGCTAGAATATGAATGCACATCATTCCTAAATTTGTATTCAGAGTAGCCTCACTTATACTGTGTTTTTACTTCAGATGAGGTGTGCAACACTTCAGAACCCCCTTTAAAAACAAAGCATTGTCTGTTTGTGGCATGTCTTTGCACACCTCAGTCTATGTGACACTACACTGAAATTAAAACCTAAAGGGCGTCTGTGAAATACATAGCATGGAAATGGCTTCCATAATACATTCAACTATGTAACACATGTCAGTAAGTCTTTTTATTTACTGAACTTCCCTAATGATAAAATATTTGTGTGGGTAGAAGGGAATACATCATCACATTCACTTAGTAAGGGGTTTGGAGCAGGGTTTGTGAGATGTATTTGAGCTGGGGGCCTGTGCACACCTTTCCCGAAGCTTTCTTATTGTGTGCCTGCAAACATTCACGACCACAAAGCTAAGAACCCTAAACCAACTCATAACGTCTCCCCTGGGGGAAAAAAGGTGGAATAAAAACATCTATTCTTATATATATATTTCAGTTGTATATGTATACAGCATTTTGTTATCATAACAAAGAACAGAAAGTAAATAATTCATGATTTCACTTTTTTCTCAGTTGTTGTTTCACTAAACGTTTTAATTGGTACAAAGAACCTTCATATACAAGCAATCTATCGAGAGGAAAAAGAACAAAACGTCAATTAGTTTTGAGAATACCATCAGAAACTGCATGAATGACACTTTGCATGATGGGGAAACAAAAGCATAGTGTCTAGTAAGCAGGTTTATTGATGGCTGCTCAAAAATAATGAAATTTAATATGATTCGCCTTTAAAAAAATAATAAAAGAAATGTCCGGAAAAAAAATGTTATACATCTTGATCTGAGATAGCTGTATGATAATTACAGATAAATCTGCAGAATCACATTTTCCATTATGCAAACTGGCAAATACATCACCTTTTAAAAAGAAACGTGATCAAAAAGAGCACTATAGTACAATAGTAGCAGTAGTAGAAGTAGTAGCATTACTTAAGGATTGTTTTGAACAAACCAGTAAATGGAGTTTGGATGTATGCAAATGATTTTAACAATAGCATCGTGTTGGTCAGTAGTATGCTCCCCCTCGGTTGCCATCCTCTTATCAGACTCTACAGCACCCCATGTAGGCTCTGGTTAGATTTGCATCTGCTCTAGGTATTTGTAGGTGGGATTTTCATAGCCGTGGTTCTGCATCTTGTTCAGGTGTCGTTCCTCTGGTGTCAGCATGGGGTCAACCTGCAAGATAGAGAGATAGATAGACAGATGCACTTTTTTAAAAATAAGACTACTACAAAGGCCTACATATGACAACTCGTCATGCTGTGGCATACATAAATGCTGCAGGGGGACAATAATCTAATTTGCATTTCCATATCCAGCTCTATTCATATACGTCCTGATAATTTAATAGCTAGCTGATACTTGCAATAAGAAGAGCCACAGTTCATTAGAGAGCTCTGCTGTGTGGTTATGTGCCCTCCAAATAACAGGTGGCTTACCTCCACAATGCCATGACTGATTGTGCCATATTGCCTTTTCCTCAAAAGCACCAGGCTGGTCACAATCACAGTTGCTATGGCCACCGCGATCACCAGCAAGCCAATCAGTGCACTGCTACCGAAGCTGAAGTCTTCTCCCAGAGGGCGGTAGGACTCCTAACAGGGAGAATGAGTCAGGGAAAGACAGGGAGAGCAGTTAGGAGACAACAAATGCAAACACAGCAGACCACTGAAGCAATGAAAAGAAACAGCGAAGTTGTTTTTCTGCAATAATGAAGACACTGCATGTACGTACTAGCTACCTCATCCTACCTCGTTCTATTTAGCCATTCTGAACACAAGATTCCCCTGGACCTTTTTATGTTTAGGGTACAGAGGAATCTTGTAGTAGCTTCTACTTCTGTGATATGCATATAATGAGTGGAAACATGAATATAAACGTGTCATTTGAAAGTAGATCTGCTATGCTGTGCAATTTGCCTCCAAAGCTGCACAGATTGCCAAGGTGCTACTGCCTTTGCTTACTCTGTCCCTTTAAAGAGAACTGCTGGCAGCGATCGTTTTTTGGGTAAGTTTTGTAGGTGGTTCACTGCTAAATCAATAAAATCAGATCAATTGCAACTGTGACATGAGGTGTGATTTGTTATCACAATCAATAGTCATAATGTAATTCATGTAAGAATTTCCCTTTAAAACCCGAGACAGTAAATTATTAACAAGAGTGAACTGAAATGAGATTTCAGCCATCTTTCAAAGTTGCTTTAAAATTAGAAAATAAATTGAGTGGGAAAGAGCCGACTCTTTAAGCTACGTTACGAAACCATAGAGACAAAATCTTTTTTTTTTTTGTTCTTTGGGACACGATTGACTCGTGAATAGTGTGTGCACATGCATGCCAGGTATCTTTGTGGAGGATTGTGTAGTATCTTGGCTAGTTCGATATATGCACACAATCGCAGTCACCTCCGCTCATCTTCACAATTTAACCTGACACATATGACACAAACTAATCATATGTGGACAGCCACTGGGGTCAGGGGGGGAGGGGAGGGGATTTCACCGCTCGGTCTCACACATAAGCTGAGCACGCCCAGTTTGTGTGGATTCACATCCATCATATGAACTGAGATTTTCAATGTGTACATTCAAATACAGTCACATAACAAGCATGCACCCATGCAGAAATAACCAAAACAAGTTAGCCTCAACAAAATATGGTGATAAAAGTGAGGGGTTCAGGGGTCTGTTTCAGTGCAGTTGTTGTTTTTTAAAAAAAAAAAAAAAAATTCTGTTCTTTTTATTTACACAACCATCAGCTGCAGAACTGGTGTCTTTGCACACTCCCACACTCCCTCCTTCTTTCATCTTCTCCCACTACTGATAACTACAGTTCCCCAGAGAGCCCTTTGGAGGGTGCTGCTGTACTCACCAGCTCATCATCATGCATAACGCTGACTCTCTCTGCACTGTAAACCACTTCTTTAACATCCAGTGACTCATCAATCACCTGTCAACACAGACAGGGGAGCCCAGGTTACACTCACCACAACGTGTGTGTGAGATCGTGCATGTACGACAGAGAGAAATAGGAAGAGAGAGGCGGGGGAGAGTGAGAGGGTGTGAATGTGCAACGCAGGAAACTGTTCAGGATTATCTGTGTTTGGGTGATGATACATTTGGAGCTGTCTTGTTCAAACTGGAAGGAGAGAGGGAGGGGGGTTGCAAGCATCAATAACAGACTTTCTTCTAGGAACACAGTTAACAAGTCTTTCTAAGCAGACTGTCAGCCTCTCATTACTGAGAGCCCCGGTCTGAAGAATAAGCACTATGAGTGGAGTGGGTGTGTTCAGGAGGCAGAAACTAAATCTGCTGTTTGTAGAGACAGAGCACTCCAGAGTCTGTTTGTCACAGAACATAACCACGACGAACATTTTAGCTGTCACCACCGTTTTTACATTTTTTTCCCAGATTGCTTCGCTTTCAAAAAAACAACCCACTAGCATTTCCAAAAAAATACATGCATGCACTCCAAAAACTTGCATAACTCACATTAACACAGACACGTAAAAGTACACGCAGCTTTACAGTTGATGTTGGATTAGCATGCGAAACAGCAAACATAACACTCGCGCACACAGCTGCCAAGCATAATTTGAAATCCATGAAGAAGACTGCTGCGCTTGGCAAAGGAAAGTAACATGCAATGACTGCTGAACAAAGTGTAGAGTTGATCTGAATGAGGGTCGGTTGGCAGAAGCCAAACGCCAACACGCAAATAGCTCAGTGTTAGTTAGCTGTAACTATGACAACATAGTTACTGGAATAATCTGTCTCATTAAAATGCTGAACTTAAGACCTATGTGAAAGCACAGTGTACTCATTAATCTGTCTCATCAGCACAACTGTATCGAATTGGGGTTGCTGGAATGATATCTAACTGTTCGTGTCCTGTGTTTTGCTTTAACAATGCTTCTCTCAAGTCAGAAAGAAAAATATGTTTTGAGGCACGAACGCAATCACAAACTGACAATAGAGCTCTTACCACATTCTCGCTGACCTTTGGTTTGCTGTTGATGATTCTCTCCTCAGCACCAATTAAACCATCTAAGCCAGACATGGCAGACCCTGGAGGAGGTAAATGAGCACAGTCAATAACAGCAAGTTAGCACAAGCAAACAACCAAACTGGGATGGCGGTATCGGTGGTGGATAGCTGCACATAGATATCCAGCTACTGTCCTTGCACCCGTTGCATCAGTCTCCTTAGTTCACTGGTAACAACAAAGACCTTTCTTCCCTTCAGCACAGAGCGAGCACTGTGAGCATGACACTGACCTTCTACAAAGGCCCCCTCGAAGTGGTGCTTTGCATTTATCTGCAATTTCTCTGTAAACATGCAGTGAGTCACTGAACGAGACCCCACTAAACGACTGTGAATATCCTGGTATTTTGTATCCCTCACATAACCGTCTCACTGTAGTTCAACTCATACAAATCTTCAAAAATATATGCCACACTTACAGTTTCATACCAGGGACAAACACATCAGAAAAGGTAACGAGAGTAACATTCAGTATCAGCTTATTGCCTTAAGTATGCACGTTTGCAAGCCTCGTTGAGCAGTGGTGCCAATCACTCTGGCAGGGCAGGTTATCAGATTGTACTGCATGCTGCGTATAATCTTATATCCAGCTATAACAGTCACAGCACCATGGGAACAATGGGACCACTCATGTGTATAGATTTGATAAGTCCTGAAGCAGTTTTCCTATTTTGCTAAAAAAGAAGAAGAATTTAAGTCATTTATCAACAGATTAAACAGTGTATTTCAGGCTGTGGGTCAGCAGAGGAAACACTGAGCCTCAAACAGGGACACTAAATCTACCAACTTCTATCAGGAAGTAGGAAACTGAGGAGGGAAATGAGTTTGTGGGAGGTGAAATAATTACGGTATTTTGACAAATGCACTGAGAACAGGATGACAACGAACACACAACAGTGTCTCTGACGCGGGGCTCATTGTGACCTAGCTCTACCTGATTTCAAAGCCACTGAATATGTTATTTACCATGAAGTGATAATCCTAGTATGACAAAAAGCACAAAACGTAGCTGGGGGCCAACAGAAACAAAAAGTAGAAAACAACCAGACGGCTTCTGATAAAACAGAAACAGTAAGAATACCGAAAGGAAGAGGAGAAGGAGCAGAGTGAAACAAAATAGTAGATGGGAATGGCTCGGGGAGATGAGTGGGGGCAGAAAAACAAGATGCAACAGAGGCACCAACCTTTCTTGAAGGCACGTGGGGAGTCTGATAGATCGCCTTGGCATTTGAAATGAGCAACAGAAAAAAAGAAGGTCAGAAAAGGGAAAGGAGAGAAGAGAAAAGAACTCAGGTGAGAAGAGAAAAGGCAGGATTATCAAGCTGTGTTAATTGATTAGGAAGAATTCAGCAGGGAAGAATCCAAAAATAAATGATAAAGATGACTAAACTCCAGAAAGTGAGCCATTTTAGAATTGGCTAGCTCTGTCTAAGCCCTCTGGGCTGTTGGTTTGGATATTAAATGTTGCTTGGGGCTTTACTAGTAATTTGCCTTCCTTCTCGCTGGAAGCGTTCCATCCATCATTTTTTCTCTCCTTGAGGATTCAATTTTTTGATTGGCGCAGATGTAAAAAAGAATAGAACCATAACTGCTTGTTTCTTTCCCTCTTGCTTTTGGCTCAAGCTTAGTAGCAAACCCTGAGGCTTTGTGACTTTTAAAAAAAAATCTTAGCAGTTCTGTGTTGAAGGCTAAGCCAGTGAGAAATATGCAGGCGCAGATAAGTCTCAACCGTGGACTACAGTGCACATTTGCTTGGCTCAAAACACAATGTAAACTTATTCTCTTTCACTGTGCAACATGCTTCGTCACCACTGCCCTTCAGAAAGACTTATGCGTAAGGCCTATTGTTCTCCTCACAGCCACAGCGTTGTTCACGATGTTGCTCGTGACTGTGTCTGAGGCTGGAGCTGCTCACCCTCTGGATCTGGACGGGACCCCAAGGATGTGACCTGGATGGGCCGGTAGGGTTTGCCCTCAGACAAAGGGACTTCCACGCTCTCCTCTGATGAGACGGTGACATCTGGCTGTGATTCTGAGATGGATGACAGGAACTGGTCCATGTCAGCTTTCTGCTCTTGGAGTAGCTCATCTGCAGAAAAGGGCAAATGACAGAGTATAAACCTGGGGCATGCCGACACCTGTAAACCGGGGACATGGCAGCAGCAGCGGTTTCTAAAATAAGCTTCATTGATTACTGTTAGCATATTTTCCCCCAGCAGTCAGAACTGCTGCAAGAAACGTCTGTTCCCATTTCTGCTAACTACCAATTATTATTTTTCTGAGAGCTATTTTCCGTGTAAATCTGCACAACTCCCAACAGAACACTGCACGGCGAAAGCTGTGACCCAGTTCTGTCACTGCACCCACTCCACTCCCACTCCGTGTGCTGCATCACTATATTATGGTTCCTTTAACAGAGCAAAGGAAACAAAAGAAAAAATATTTTAATGAGTGGACACTGTCTGCTTTAAATTGCACCACTACGTCCCGACAGGTCTAATTGGAAAAATGAGGGGTTGTGAGCAGAGGCGCCTTAAAAACAGAGTAATAGCTGTATATACAGCTGCATAGCTGTATTAAATTTTCCACAACTCAGCCTTTTCTCTGTTTTTAATAATTGGAGTGCTAAAACCTTCCATCTGGTTTCTTTTAGTGTTTGTATTTCCTTCTGCACAAAGAGACTAATGGCAAAGGATACAAGTAAAAGGTCCCAATGAGCCAGAGAAAATGTGAGGTACTGACTTCTTTCTGGCACATTTCCATTGCTGTTTTTAATCTGATTTCATTTTGACTTCCTCAAGTTGCCCAGGGATCTTTCACTGAACAGGACTCACCAATTTCATCCTGAATCTCTTCGGCCACATATGGCACTTTGTAGAGCAGTGACAGACTCTGGTTCATCCTCTCCTCAATCACTCGCAGGTGAGTCATCACCTGAATTAAAACAAACAAACAGGGTATCACGTGACAAAAGAAATTAGCACATGATTCTATTTAGCTTAATTAAAACCAATCCACTAATTGGAGACAAGAGCTTTGATAATTCAAATTCAGCATCAGTTCCCAAAGACCCCCAAAAGAGTTTCCCATTTAAGACACATAATTTAATTCAATTCATAATTTTATAGGAAACCTAAAAATCCTTAATAATGATCAAGAAGGATTATGTTTCTGGATCATGAAACATTAGTTTAAATGGCCAATTTTATGGTATTTAACACATTTCAATTACTGTAACATTAAACCAGTGAATATATCTGTGAATATATACCAGTTAAAATAAAATAAAACATCAAAACAAAAAAAACATGATTATCCCAGAAAATCCCTGTTTTTTGCCACTGGTTACCTTTTGTCACCTAATAATATCTCAGATCACGGCATTGACTTTTCATGTTTGGAAATTTGCACAGTGAAGCTGTTGACAGTGACACGAGGTCACTGTGTGTGAAAAGATTAAAATTAATCTTCAGATATGGAGGTAGAATCTAACTGAAATCTGAAGGAAAATAATGACAAAAAAGAAAAGGGAAAAGTTGGGAAAAGGCACTTCAGAAAGGATAAGACCTAATGCCCCATGTGAAGTGAAAATGCTATTTATCAGTGTTACTGAAACTGACTTAAAATGTTCCCCAAATGTAATGAATCACTATACAGTACAAACTTGAGGGCAGACAGCTCTCTGTTCTCCAACTAGTATATTTATGTACTAAACTAAAGAGAGCTTTTCACATTTAAACAGAGCCGCCTCAGAGAAGAATTGCGCTTTCAGGAAGTGTGCATATTCCCTGAGATGAATCCAGACTAGCTCACAACCAGCTGACTTCCAAACATAAAACAAGTTGCTGCGTGTAATATTCAAATTAGTCTTGAAGCTCTGAGCCGCTCTGACAGGATCTGCAGCCTGTCTGCCCCAATGATCACCACCATATCACAGTGTTGCAAAAATAAAAGCAACTCGTTTGATGGAAAAGATTTTTTAAAAAAATGTGGCGTGTCCAAAAACATTTCCAGTCACTACCACTATTTCTATAAACAACATGATGTTTGAAGAGGAGAAATATTTCAGTATTCTTGCTGCCAAAATGGTTGGCAGGAAATAAAAAGCCCCTACAGACAAAGCTGACCAGCTTTTGGCAGGTAACCGGTGTTTATTTCCAACTATGATGATTGACTGCTTTAATCTTCCAGCACATGGCTGCAGTGCACCAGCGCCAGCAACAGATGGCAATGATGCACCTTTCCCTATTAAAGGTGCTCTGCAGCCCGCTGGCACCTTCCTGTCTGTGTCTAAGAAGCATTTCTGATTAAGGAGACAACATTGTCCCCATGTTGGAAAAAGCAATTTTGATGCATCAAGCAACCTTACTAAAGTCAGACAGGTGAGGGTAAAACTGAAAATAAGTCTAGGAAGACAGGCTCTAGGCTTGGCAAAAAAAATAAATAAATACATAAATTGTCAGGGCACAACAGCATAGATCGTTTTTTCTTCACCATCTCCCAGATCCACCTATTTATCTTAAAAGAAACTCTTCTGTTCCTCTGTTGTCTGTGTTTTTCATCCATCTGCTGCATGATCAGTAATGGTGGAGGATAAATGGTGTCGAAGGGCACTGACACGCACACACAAACACACACGGAGACGAGTACATCTAATAGAGGAGCTTCTAGCCAAATCCCCGTGCAGCCGCTCAGAGTCCAGCATTACACAAGACCTGCGCAATGTTAATCTTCGGCTGAGGCTTAACTGAATGAAGCACTCGCCCTCCCTCCATCAGGCAAGCCTACTCACTCCTCCTGGGCTTCAGCTAAGAGCAACAGACACTCTTTCTACCTCCTACACACTTACAAACAGGCCAGAAAGGAGCAGGAGACATCATTATCCCTGCCTTGTCTGAGCTGGAATAGGAGTATATGATCTTAGATTGGCTCGGCATGAGGTTTCAGATTTATTGAGACGGTGTCCAATACATTACATCTTCATTGTCAAAACCAGCTGCAGGGACCAATTAAGAAAATTGAACTGTGCAAACGCAAAATATTACGCATTGATAAATGATTAGCTGTTTTAATCTAATTAATTCTAACAAAAAAAGATAAACATTTCCTGAATCACACGTTCATAATGTGGGGATTTTATGTCATTACCTCTGGGCCCTGACAATTCTAAACCTAAATCAAATGAGGTATTAGTGATAATTATCAGGAACAAACCCACTGACCTGTGACTTCATCTGAGCAGCCTTCTCAGGATCAACAGCCAGAACATGCTGGTAGTGGCGGATGGTGTGCTGGCGGTCCTTGTTTTCAGCACGGACGTACCTTCTCAGGGCTTGCAGGATGCGGTGGGGCTGCGGAAAAATGGGGCAGGGTGATCAGTTGGGTCGAATGGTACAATATGGCCTTGGAAACATTTCTGTATAACACTGGCTGTTGCATGATTGAATATTCCTGTTTCGTGAGAGTATAATTGACATGCATTGTAATGCATTTCCCTTTTAAGTTTTAATTATCAACCAAAAAGTGATATTCATTGTTTTCATTCAGCCAAATGTTTCATTCATAGGATTCAAATTTAATCAGATTTAAGTTTATTTAAGAAGCCAATCCTCAAAATGACAAGCCCTTTTGTTGTTATGTCCCTCTCATTAAAAAGTCTGTGAAGGTTCTCAGTCATCCAGGTCATCGTAGTCTAAGGAGCGAGTCCAGACGCTTTTCTTTCCAAGCTCCTTAGACTCTCATTAAAAATGACCCATTTAGCTTTATGTTAGACATAAAATAAGTGAAAATTGTTTTTCTCTTGCTTGTCATATATCCGAGGAGAAGAACAATGAGAATGCTGGCTTGAAATGCAAAATGATTAACTTCACATAAAACATAACATAAAATCTTCTGCAGCACTTACAGAAATAGCATCAGACTACAGATGACGCAATTAACAGTTTTGGAGGTGTAACGAAAGCTGTGCTCTTAAATCTGGCAACGTCATTAAACTTGAAATGAGAACAAATGAAGGCATGAAATCATTCCCTTTTTGCTGATAAACCTAACATTAGTGGTATTGGAAAGGTGACCAGCACCTTCTAACAGAGTGCCTAACTGTGTGCTGGGAAAAAGCATCAAAAGTCTATTAGATAAAAGGAATTAAAAATAACTTGACACAAGGATTATAGCTGTAGGGTGAAATGTGATTGACTTTGTGCTTTGGGGGATTTGGGGATATGTGTTTTTATGGGTGCAGTAATCCATTCTCTTCATGATAGACTGCAAGTTGTCAGAGGCTCTTTTTAGCAGGATATGAGATTAGCTGCAATTGGTGGTAAATGTGGCCTGACAGAAATATACGCGCAGATTTATTTTCAAATTGACTACGGAAAGGAAAAAAGAAACATCCAGATGTCAAAGTTGCTCTGAGAGGCAGGTGTGTGCCATTTACCCTGGGGGGGTCAGCCTGCAGGGCAGCCAGGTAGTTCTCCAAGGCCAGACGGCGCCGGTCATTCAGCATGGCCTCTACCCGGGCGAGGTGAGTCTCCACCAGCTGTTGCTTCTCGCTGGCTGCTTCCTCCTCCAGGGACTCCACCATAGCTTGGAAGTGCTGTAAACCAGTTCAAAATCTTACATATGCACACTAAACTGCATGGCACTTTTTCATTTTCTAACAGTAAAACACAAGTCTCAATTTCATTCATGTCGCCTTCCAGGCTTGTTAAGGGACTTGGGGACTCATTTAGAAGGTTTCCCGTTCAAACAATGTCCTCATTTAGCCTTAGAGTGATAAAGATGGAACAGCCAGGGAAACGGGATCTTTAATGGTACAGGGAGTGAGGGACCCAAGCCATCATCCCTCATTCAAACAAAGGGACAAACAGAGGGGAGGGGCGACTCCCATGGGAAAGGATCAGTGTCTTACCTGGATCAATGTCTGCCGTTCAGCCTTGGGCAGGTTCTTAGCCTGGCGATCAGCTTCTTCCCACTCTTTTCTTACCTGGAGAGAGAAGTGCATAGAGAGGGAAGGAAGTGAAATGGAGATAAAAGGCAGTCCTACTATGACTCAGAAAACTGCTATTTTGCTGGGAAAACAATACCAGGTAGGTAAGAAACTGATAAAGTATGACTTTGTTTCTTGTTGTTATCTCAAATTCAAATGTTCTGATTTATGTGACATCTAACTTTTTTTTTTTTTTTTTAAAAACAACATAGATAATAAATGTTACACTTGCTCCTTTTCCTCCTACAAATATCTATTTGACTGCCAATGATGCAACAAAAAAGCTACCAGCTTTACTGAAATAAATCTCTTCAAAGCATCTGCGATCATGTACAATACGGTCACACAGTGCATCTGAGTGGAAAGATCCTTACATATTGCCTCTCAGGAATCAGCGTCCTGATTCTTGCTGGTAAACTCACCCTCTCCATGCGGTTACGGTGTCTGATCTCCAGCTGCTCCTTGGCTCTCTGGAAACGACTGTGCTCCTTGTCATCGGCGGGGGTTTCAAAGTAGATGTCGACATCGTCGGTGGGCTGAGGAGTTGGGGGCATGGCTGCAAAGTCAGACACAGATGGCGAGAGGTCAGGGCAGCAAACTGACAACCGGACAGACTGACACACATAGAGAGACGGGCTAGCAGACCAGCTAATCCTGGCAGAAACAGGTAAGCAGCAAGACAGACACACAGGCAGACAACTGGGCACAGAGAGAAAGAGCTGAAAGGCGAAAGGAGATTGACGCCGGACCTAAATCCTCACAGATGCACTCCTCTCATTGGCGTTCTTCCACCCTCAGTAAGTCTGATAAATGTAAGAGAATCTGACAGTCTTTCCATTTCAGTTCTTTTCATCTTCCAATCGGCTTTCTGCTGACAGGTCGCATCTCCGACACTAATAGAAATATCTCCGTATTTGACAACTGGGTCACAGGGGGTGAAGCCAGAGGGCTCTGTTCTATACAGTCACGCACCGCTCCCTCCTCATATCCCTGCAACTTGCAAAAACAGTCCTGCTTCAGGCTGGCAAATAGAAAGACACCTCAAGCACTTTGGCCCCATCATCTTTTAAAAAGAGGAATGGGTTAAAAATAAGAACCTTTATTTTCCTAAATTTAGCCGCTTCAGTCCCTAAAAATGGAGAAAAAAAATCCAGTTGGTTACAACTCTGAACTATGTCTAACCTGATGGGAAGTAAATCACTGCAGGCGCAAAAAAAGGGGCTACTGACTGACATATGCTGGTGGTTTCTAACAAAAATAGTTGCAGTGCTCTGTGATCAGAAGAGACAGGTTGCTGATAGACAGACAGAAACAAACTCATGCCGGGAGCAAACATTGACCGTCAAAGAAGAAGAAAGAAGAACACTACTGAGGGGAAAGTATGAGTGTTTTTTTAAATTGAAATTTAGTTTAAATTTTAAATGTGTTTTACAGTTTTCTCTTTTACTGCTACAAAGAGCTCCGATTTGACAGTCAGGCAGAAGACTGGAAGAAAATAAAATTTCCAGTATTTAATCTTTTATTCAAGTAATTTTACATTCAAATGAAACCTAATGAAAATGTGATTTCTTTCTACTAGATAATACTAATATGGAAAATGTCTGCAGTTCAAAATTAGTAGAGCGTTTCACTAAAGTAATGAACCTGCTATGTCTTGTCTTTACAAATAGACTATTTCATAAAAAAAGTAAATGAAAAATGTCATGTGTAGTGATGCAAGGATGAAATCTGATGGATTAAGAAGTAGCAAATCAATGGTAATTTGAAGAATTGGTTTACATTATCATTTAAATATCAAAAAAAATCTGACTCGCATTTAAACAGATTTCAACTAATTTAACTAATTATAAAAAATACCTTCTTTGCACCAAGAAGATTCTGTCACTTTTGATATTATTTTTTTAAACTGAAATAATTAATAAAAAATAATTGTTTGGAAAAATAAAGCAAAAGAGAACAGCTTAGAGTATATTCAGGAGACGTGGCTGTGAAGTAACGTGGAAAGAACGGCTATAGTGATTGGAGCAGTGAGAGACTGCAGAACAGGTGTTCTGTTTACTACATCTATAATTTCCTTGAAGGCTTTCAGTGGGAAGTCTGCAGCAAAGACACAAACAGATAAAGAGAGCGGAGGGTTTGTTAAAGCGGCCTCTGTCACGTGAGACTTACTCAGACGTTTGCAAACGGCCATGCAGTACTCCTCTGAGTCGAAATTGTTGCGGTTGCCGGCACAGCCACCGTAAATGAAGCGCACACACTTCCTCTGGCTCATGTCGAAGTGCCAGCGGGGCATGGAGGCACGACAGGGGCCGGTCTCAGCCTCCAGGGTGCACACCGCTGCCAGAGGACAGCTTGTTAGATCAACCAGCCATTTTGGGCAGCAGTCTCAATTACAAACACTCAGAAAACTACAGAAACTAGATAATAACATGATTCTTAACCTCCTTTCTGTTCAGCCTGAGCTGGACTTATCTAAGAATGAGAAAGGGTGATATGTCCCTTCAGTCTGATACAAGAAGAACAGTTCATCACAGTATCTGGTGCGAGCTCAGCTTATCTAATTACAGACCGGTGGGGATTTAGGTATAACTGGATCTAGCTGAAAGGTTGAAAAGGTTTGATTATATTTAAGATGTAGGTAGTGGCAAGTGCCTATAAAGGGAGAGTTAGAGGGAGGGGGGCTGAGTGGATGATATGAAAGCATCTAACAGCACATTACAAACCTTTCACTTCTTGTAGAATCTTGTCCTCATCCTGGTTGTCAGACATTTTGCTTTCTTTCTTCTCATCCTCATCCTCCTTGTCAGCCTCCTCGTCCTCATAGACATAGTGGTACTCCTCCTCGTCCTCCACCTCATCATCTTCATCCTCATCAACCAATTCCTCCTTCTGTGTGGGCTGCTCGTCAGCTGGTGTCTCGCTGATGAGGGAAAGAGTCGGTTAAGTGAAGGGGTGTAAGCGATTGAAAGGAGTGATTTATCAAGAGAGACAGAGCAGCTGCCATGGATCAATGTCACAAAACTTTAATTCATCCAGATGGCCAGTTACATCCGCCCCCAGCGCATATTTTGCTTGCACTATTTCATGAACACAACCAGATGCAGACTCTGCCTTCCACCTTCGCAATTGCTCACCTGTCCTCGACAGCCTCCTCTTCATCCAGGTCCATCTCGTCAATCTCCTCATCCTCTACCTCTTCATCTTCGTCATCCTCCTGGGAGGGGAGGGAAGGTTGGGTGGACTCTGTGCGAGAGGCGGGGCAGCACACATATTCTGTTCCTTGGAACTTATCGATGCCACAGGGCAGCAGCATGCCATAGCTGTGCAGCACCATGGAGCTCTTGCTGCAGGCCTGGGGGGTAAAAGAAAAGGGCACGTGGCACGGGATCGGTCACTCTCCAATTTTCACTTTAACTTTGACAAAGTGATATTTGTTGAACTTTTATTAATCGAGACAATTTTAAAAGACCTCAGCATCAACGAAAGCCTGGCCTGATAAAGGAGTATCTGAGTTATGGAACAGTGGTGAACGTTCCCAGGTGTGGCTAACCTACCAAAATTACTCCAAGACCAGGAGGTCACAGAAATATCTTAAGAACTGTAGGCCTCACTCGCCTCAGTTAAGCTCAGTGTTCTCAATTCAACAATAAGTAAGAGCCTAGGCAACAATGGCATTCGTAGGAGAGCTCCAGTGTAAACATTGCTGGTGACTAAGAAGAACAAAAAGGCTCGTCACACATTTGCTAAATATGTCTGAGGAATCTGAAATATACAAGTGTGGCAAATATGCAAAGAAAGAGAAAGCAATTCAGAAAAGGGGGAAATACTTTTTCCCAGCACTGTAAGAACTGTAAGAACATTTATATGTAAGCTGAATTTTATTGTTTATTCTAACTTCAAGAATAGTGCTGCGTAGAGGAGGTGTCTCCACCAGCAGGACAGAGCTCGTTCTTCAGCCACATACTGACTGGTACGATAAAAAGTCAGGTAGTCCTTCAACTGCCAAGCTATTTTTCAGCAATGCTGATGCAAGCACTGAGTGCAAACTCGCTCTAATTGATGGCGGCTGAGAAACTCCACTGCTTAAGAACATCCCAGTGGCAGGTGGTGAGGGAGTGAGATTGTTTTTGAAGCATTTTTCTTACTCACTTATTCCCTCTGCCAAGATTTATCCGTGCTTAGGTGTAACATATTTGTTATCGACTACAGGTTGTTTTGGATGCCCCACAAACTAAGGCTGAAGATGATACTCAGTCTTTGGCCTATTTTTTTTTTTTTTGACTGTAGGACTGAGGGAGCATGAGGCAGGGAGTGACATGATTGGCTCTGTGAGCCGTGGTCATACTGGCCCCAAAGGGGTGGCTCTGGAGCCGCCCTATGGGATTAGCTGCATTACAGCCACAACACTAATCTGATTAACAGCTGAAATGTGAGGACTCCCCATCCGCCTATGATCAGAGGACCTCAGAGACTCTCAGAGACAGGTGGAAAGACATTAGAGTGGAAATACGGGCAAGTAATATAAGAACAATCCGTATGACAGGAAGAAGAGACTTGTTTAATCTGCGAGTTAAAGCTAACAACGTCTTCCCACAGGATACACAGCCTCCCACCATTTCCTGTGAGGTAATTCCTTCCTTACCTCTTTGGCCACACTGTGCCATTGCTGGTGGCTGACGCACATGTCCATACGCTCCTTGTGAAAGAACTTGCACTTTTCGGGAACCAGAAGGACGTCACTCACAAACTCGCCCACTGTAACAGCAAAACAGAAAATGGACCAATATGCCTGTTATTCACACCACCAATCTGTCCAAAAAAAGCCTAATCACTGCCTAACAGCACTGCCAGGGTTTATAAAAATATCTCATAGTCAGACTAAAAAGGAATAGATGAAGAGCAAAAAAGGGGGCCAAGATTCAATAATTCATAGCTGCCTGGTCCTAGATACTTCATTCCAGCGGTATAACAGAGAGGGCATTTGGCACTTGTAGCTGCCTCAGAACCTGAGAGGGATTCATCTCCCTTCTATAGCTGCATCTGTTACCCATCTGCAATCAAAATGGCAGTGGAGAAAATCAGGTTTCACATTGTGACTCTTTTAAGGTAGTCCAGGCTCTTCCTGCAAGAAAATGACATCATTTGCTTGATGAATTCAATTCAGCGATGTTTTATTCATAGAGCGAGCTGACAGAAAGAGGATCTGGAAGAAATAAATGGCTTGAAAGGTTTCCTGTGAGTTCCTATGAATAGATTTAAGATGAAAAAAGAAAAACATGCACGTCTGAGAAAATGGTGCAGGGGTCATAAGAAAGATTAAAAAGGACAGTGACTGCTCATATGCTGGCAGTGAGACAAGTTGCTCAGGTAGAGCCATGGCCACCAGAAACAGATGGAAAGCCAGGCAGCCAGGCAGGGAAAGAAAAAGAGGGCCCAATGAATAGAAGGTTTAGAGGGCGGGCTGAAAGCACACAAATCAGGGTCTAGAGGTTTCACGATGAGGGCTGGGAGCTGTCCTATAACTGCTCATTTAGTGGTTCGCCCTAAACTCGGCCTCAGGCAGGGCTGCTGGAGCACAGGCGAGGCGAGGCAGGCGGGTAGAGGGCGAAAAAGCAGTGTTTTGGAAAATGAGAGGGTAGGATAGGAAGAGAAGAGAGCCTGAAATAGTAGAGGACTCAGCAGCTGCTTCTCACCACCCCCGCCTTCAGACCCCCGTCTGCTTTATACCCACCAATGGTTAAGGTTAGCCACATTAAGCAGATTTATCCAGGTTCTCTACTTAGACACATCAATTGCATCTAAGTAATTGTGCAATTGCTGGTTGGCACAAAATTATTCAACAGAGTACTGAATGCATCTGATTTAACATTTTATCTGTCTTCTGGCTTTCAATGAAGATATGATTCGTGGCTTTGTTTGACACTTCTGTCACTGAACATTTTATACCCTTTATTCTCATTACTTGTTCTTGCACTGCTTCTATTTCACCACATTTTATAGCTCAATTTCTGTCCCATATATCTGCAATTCTATATATTGTTAAGGGGTAAAAATGAGCTCTGTCATGACTCCACAGGGCATTACAGTAGAATAATAGAACAGCCAAGCCCAATAATATAACACAATTATTATAAAATAAACACTTGAAGTGGTCCATTCTGCATGATTACTCCCTTCATTTTTATGGACTTGCTGCTGATATTTCTGTCCTCCACTTTTAAGCAAGTAGAGCTCTAACCATGACATTTGCTCACTTTGTAGGAGAACAACTTTTATTTTATTTCATTGGTGCTGATGATTTAAATTGCCTTCCGCTTTACTAACTCTGGCCTCCTTTCCAGAGAAACGGAGAAGCTCAAGGACGAATATGACTCCCTGTAACCCCCAGCTCCATATATTCTCCACCGGATGCTAAGCGATTCATTTACTTGTGCTTTCATTTCGTCCACTCACTCTCAGAGGCTTCTCTGGTTGTGAGGTGGAGTGGGTTTCAAGCAGATGCCGTATGCAGTCACACTGCAGTGGGTGATGGATGATGGTGTTCGGGGAGCAGCTGTGCCTTGCTCACTGCAAGAAACCCAGCACCGTGTGTTTTCTGTGCATTATCAGTTTGTGTAGTTGCAAGTGTGAGCATAAGAGCATATACTCTTCTATTTCTGTGACCTCCTCTCCAAATACTCTATTCATCCACTTTTCCTTTAACCTGCCATCTATCAGATGCCCTTGCTAACACTGTCAAATTCCTGGTCTGGCTGCACTGAATGAATATAAGGCATGTACTGAAGATCCTCTCAGTGCTGCAGGGTGCTAAATCATAGCACATAGCCTTTGTGTTTCAAGGACTCTCAAGGTGAAACCTGCTGTCATTAATTTCAGTGATTATTTCTACACCCTAAATTCAAATAGAAATATGGATGGAAAAAAATGAGTGTTTCCTGGACAAAAATAGTTTGAAATACATAGTTTTTCTTCATCAACAGATGTTAAAATAAATTAGCACCCGTTGCTTTGTCTGATTTTAAGCCATATAGCTCGTTTAATGTGAAGTTCTTTTTGATTTCTTGGCTAACCTGTCATTTACATTTGGATTGTGCTTTTTTAAAGCAGAGGGAACCAGACATTTCTAAAATCAGGAAGTAGCTGGAGTTTGATGATACATAATGGGAAGAACACTTCATTTAACTACTGGTTTTAGACCCTAGAAAATGTTTTGTGATGGCCTGAAGACTTATTTCTGACTCTGCAAGACATTTTTCAAGCCATAATGGAATACTAACAGATAGCGCACCAAGCTTTTTTTGTACACATTTTCAGTGTATTCACAATAGCACGACTCAGCATCTGTTACGACAACTGAACTTGTCACTGTGTATCCTGCCCTTTGTTCCACCAACAGACTTAGTCAACAGGAAAAGCAAAGAATGTGCCATGTGCATAAATGCTATGCAATTATGTACATTTCCCACCCACCTAAACATGGCTTTAAAATGCCTCCTGAAAAGTCTACAAAGTATCTTAAAAGGGCTTTAATATGCCTCAAATAAATGATGCCATATTGGAGACAGCTACCAGGGGCAGCAGAATTTAAGCCCCTAGTTCTATAAAACCAAAATGCAAATGTAAAGTTGTCTCAATAAATCAGTGTTTGCAAATACAAAGAGTGCACCTATATTTTTCTCCAACAACATGCAGTCTGCAGTCAATTTAATCACTATGTAAGAGACACGCCAACAAACACCAGAGTCACACATGTGCAATAACCGTTTTTACCATTCTAGACATAATAATAAAAAAGTCTCTAAAATAATCCTGACCCGTCTGACAAAGACATCATGCTGCAGGGATTAAAGCACCATGGAACAAAAATCACATTCATTTGCAGAGCCATTGTTTGAGGACAGGAAACATGGAGGGATTGTTGCTCTGAGCCTTTGCATGGAGAGAGATGGACTACAGCACAACCCATCTCTCTCCTTTTACACTGAGCTTCTTCCTTAGCACTTGCATTATTCATATAAACCTATTAATTTGACATGGGTGCAGGTCTAGCCCTTTTAATCAAATCCTTCCAGCTAAAGCCCATCTCCCTTTGGAGTATTTCATTTCTTTTTGAATCTAGTATAATTAAAGTACACTGACAAACAAAAGGCGGAACCTCTGATGTCCATTTCTCTGAAACATTATGCAGACATTGCAAACAATGAATAATTTAAAAGCACTTGTTACTGCATTTGATATGATAGAGAGGCCTGACAAGTAATGGACTGCAGAGAGGAGCCACGGTGAAGTGGCAAAAGCATGGCATGTCATGAAGCGTATGATCAGAGCCCTCCAACTAATCCCCCTAACATGCTCCATTACATAATTAAGCAGTAACCCTCTGAACAGCCTTCTTCTCACCAACACCTTATGTTTATCTCTCCTTCTCCATCTGTCCTCTGCTTTCTCAGTTGAGGCTCCTCGTTTGGAGCTCAGCAGAGCAGCAGAGAGGGCTCTGTAAATTGATAGGGCGTGAGTGTCACACCTTTAACAATGATGATGAAAAATGTGCAAGAGTGAATCCTTAATTATTCTAGAAGAGGTAATGAAATTGGCCTAATCAAATGGCAGTCGTTTCACTGCTGTTGAACTATACTTAAAGAGTTCAGGTGCAACAGTCAGCTGTAGTGAAAGTACAGTCCTATTAAGTATTGTAGCCTCTGGATGTCAGTTGAGAGGAAGCCATAGTGAAATTTTGGAAAATGATTCCGCCTCTAAATCTCTCATCTGTATTCATGTCTCAGCCACCAAGTAGCCGCTCTGGATGTGTGTTTGCTGTCCCATGGAGTACCCCAAAACCACCTCTCTGCGTTTGCCAAAAATACTCTTGAATGGTAGCCTATTTCACAGTCCAGTGCAAGTGCTAATGGCTTTTTCATCCTGGAAAGCGGCACAACTCAATCAGCAAGAGGCTTTTGGACAGAGGAAGGATGCCAGAAAGTGTTAGCAGCATGAAGGAAGATGTTTTTTCCTCCTGACATGGCTGGACAAATACAGGGAGGAGTTTCAAGACTCCATTTCTGTCTTATTGCAATCCTCAGCGGTAGCAGGAGTGTACTGTGTCAGGACTGTAGTCAGGGGCCACAGAGGCATGTGGCCTGCATAGTCTGGGGCTATATCTGACATTTAATAAACCAGAATATAGCCATGTTGCCACTGCTGATTACAGAAATTCTGCAGGAGACAGAGGAGAGAGAGCATTGTCTATGACAGTGCAGGCGAATGGCGAAATGGGGAGTAATAAAGTAGGCCTCCTCACAGGCCCCTCTCTTGCTGACCCTGTGTGTCTGTGTGAGTTTATGGCCACTGTCTGAGGAAGGGGGGATAAGATTGCGGTTTATTGCTCAACAAGCCTCCCCAGCAATAAAAGGCTCATGGCCCTAAGCCATCCATTCTGAAACACATTAGCTCCCATCCAGCCTGGATCTGCTCAATCTGCAGCTCAAGGCCAGAATTAGTCAACTGAATCAGACTCCAATATTGCTCTATGTCACCTCTGCCTGTGGCTAAGATGTATCATACTCTAATCTTTCTCCACCCTGATGGATAATACAGACAAAGGGGGAAAATGAAGAACATCTAGATTTGAAGGGTCATTTACCACCTAAGTGATTTCTCCCAACCCTTGAACCACTCATAAGTGCACACGCTTACCTAAGCATTTGTAAGGCACTACAACATGGGCGTGCCCTTTGCACACTTTCTTCTCTTTCTTGCACCAGTTCTCAATGCGAATGGGCTGGTTGGCTTCCACCACATTTGTAATCTGGAGCTCTGGATACATCTGCAGGAAGAAGAAGACCCCAATTAATATTAAGCACTGAGTGAACGTACATTTGTGTACGTGTGTGTTCGTGTGTAGATGTGTGTGAAAGAGAGAGAGAAGGTGAGATAAGTGGAGCTTCAGTAGGATCCTTTAATCCACACTTTATACTCTCTAGATGCCATCTGTTCATCCGTGAAAGAGCATATGATTTACACTTTCCCCAAATGCCAACAAAATGTCATTGGTAAATGCAACTGAAGCTTTTGAGATGCTTGAAAATGTACAGCCCTGTTTCCTCCTCCTCCTCCTCCTCCCCCCCCCCCCCCCTGGATGGCTGCATAATAAACCATAACAGCATTTCCAGCAGCCTCCTGGGTTAGCAGGTATAGTAGGAGTACTGAGTAAATAAGAGTGAGGATATCCATGTTGTGTAAAACTTAGTTTTAGAGGCAGCTTGAGAAAATGACAGTCACAAGATCTGGTAATTTAAAAGCCACCCACCATAGTGTAAATAACACCTTAAAGCCTCTCTAGTGACAAATCACAGAGATGAAAATTGACTTTTCCCCTCACTACAGTAGCTAATTTCCCTCAGTACACATCAATTTAGTCTTCAATGCCACCCACCTAACCTAAAATGTCCTCAACAAATAATTTATACTTAATAACCTAAAGTTGTGCAAAAGTTTGTTATTTTATTGTGAACCTACTGTGAAGCAAACCCAGCTGTTTTGAACAGACACCATTTTCATTTGCCACGAGCAGGTTATCTTAGTTTAGCAAGCAGGCTCAAAAAAGAAAATAGCCTGAAAGCCTGAAAGCAGCTCTAAAGTTCACTTATTAAACCGGATATCTTGTTTGTTTTTTTTCCAATTCACTGCTTTTTTATTTTTGTAGAGACATGAGATCGGTTTGATCCTCTCATCTAACTCCCCACCAGACAGAAAACAGGCGTGTATCCAAAAATGTCAAAGTATTCTTCTCAGTTAACTCTCAGTAAATGACATTTAATATATTTCCTGACAGCAGCACCAATAAGCTGCTAAATGGAGCAAGAAAAATGAATAACAGCACACAGTAGACTGCAGGTTTAGCCATCACACATGTGCCACCCGAAAGCTCTTAAAATCAACCAGACATGATGATATTATTATTTTATTATTTAGGTGTAAAAGTATAAAGAAAATGTGACAAAATATATGTTCAAAAATACATGAATTTAAGCAAATTTCCTTGTTTCTATGGCACAAAGGGGGGATAAATGGCAACGTAATGTCATGCTCAGTTATCAAAAAAGTCATCATCACATTTGTTTTGGTCAGTGTTGAGACCAGGATTGTTTAACGCAACTACTCAAAGACTTTACTTAACGGATAAAGCTTAATTTGTTAAACTTCTCTGAACTTTAATTATAATTCAAATTAAACAACTAAATAACTACTAGAAATAAATAAAGAAACCAAATATGCCACGGTCTGGCACATTAATTGAGAGGTAAATGGAAAGGAAAGCAAAACAATTACTGCAAAACAGAACGCAGCAAAATAATTCCTTTATCTCAATTATCTAGCTTTAATAATCATTCAAAGCCGAACGTGGTTCTGAAATTAAATTTGATTAATTGTACAGTCATATAAAAATAACTATCCAAAAAAAATAAAAAATAAAATACAAATCTTTGCAATTTTTACTTCAAACACGTTTCTTTCACTTTCACACAGTTGCATCCCTAGTCATCTAATTTAATGAACTGACAACCCATGAAGCTACTGAGCATTCTAAGTAGTAAATGAGTTTCATCAAGTCTGTGAGACTGACAGGATAAAGACGTGTCTGTGTCACAATGTCTTACCTCCTGGCAGTACTGCAGTATACCTTCTTTGGTTCTTACACAGCTCTTAGTCCCAGATGGGTCTGGTTCCCAGCGGCCGGTTTGAATGTTGATGTGCATGTTGAGCTTTCCACAGAACATCGCCACCTGTGGCTCGGCCACGGCAAACCCTGTGCCTGCGTTTGCTGCCAGTGCCTGCAGAAGGACAAGGGCAAAGAGAGAAATAAGGGTTAAAACACTCAGTCATCATAAAGCCCATGAAAGCTGGGGAATAAGCTGGTTGACAGACTTGAGAAGCTGTCTGCCCCACTCCCATCTCTCATAAACACCATTCTGCATTGTGGAGTCTGATCGGATAAACCAGATTCGGATTATGTGCTGTAATACAGAACTTATAAGACATGAAGTATTGCATGTCTCGGCTGCTGCCAACTCTCTGCTGCAGTGCTGAGAGAGCAGAGGGATTCAGACAGGAGACAAATTAATTGCACCTGGGTAATATTTGGCAGGGTGGATGGTTAAACAAGTGGAGGTTTGATTGGATTTGTGCACAACGTTTTTAGCTCTGATGTGCACTGAGTAACTAAGAGGCTTCACACAGAGAGCCGGAGATCAGACGGGAAAAAAAAAAAAAAAAAACTGCAGTCCGTCACGCCTCACAAACCAGGACATTCCTAGTTGAAGGTGGAGCTTTGATTGTCTAGACCTCCCGGGACCAAAGTCTTTCTACAAAGTAGAGATCATTTATTCTTCAGAGTAAACAATCCACACACTCTGCATCATCAGGTCAGCTGTGCAGACATATTAGAACAAGATAAGCAGGTTTTTCAAGATATTCTGGAAATATATCCATAATATTTCTTTCTTCTAACGCTATTTCCCATCTTTGTTTACTTCCACACCCTTTGATCTTAACTGTTTGCTTCCGCTATCTTTGTATGCTCTTCTCTGTTATGATTTCCTAAACAATATACTGTAAATCCTCTTTAAGCAAGCAGGAAGCACAAACACCCACATGCATGTCCTTCATTTGATAACTAAACAGGTGTTATGATATCAAATGGACACATTCAAAGCTACTGTGCAGTCATCTGTTGCACAATTAGCTTTCATGTGGCTCGGTGTGTGTTTAGCATCAGTCGTGTCATCGGCTCCTCATTGAAACAGTAAGTCACATCCTGCTAATGTTCACGTGATGCTAGTGGTGCTACTGCACAGGCATCTCATATTAATCAGTGAAGCGATGTAGGTCTGCATGCCAAACTGTCCCAAAGCAGACACTAGGGAGTCTCCAGACAGGGAGTGGAACAGAACTAATGGCCTCTTGATTGTCATAATATCATCAGACTGAATAAACACGCTTCAGCCCCAGAGAGAGATCAAGGCAATGAGCGGCGACACATTTCTGACCATTTGCTGGGTTCTCAACACGGAGAAGATGTGGGCAGATGTGTCGCCGCTGTAGCACTGAGCCAAGGACAAAACAGCTGAAGAGCAACGCTTGAGTAACAGCGTGTTAGACAAAGCTCTCTGTTTAATTCTGTGCAGGCTCCCAGGCTGACAATGGATGCAGAACAGAGTAGAGTGAGGACAAAACAAGTGCTGTGTAATCAGCAGTTGGCTGTGCTGTGTGATGAGCTGCAGACTTAACCAGAGCTGAGTCTGCTTGCACACAGACATACACACATAAACTGAATAAAGCTCCCGCCCAACACATACCTACATATGTATACATGTGCACATTTAGCAACAACAAATTCTTCTATTTAAAAATTTTTGTAGACTTTGCATGGTGAACTATGTATATTTTTACGCTGTTAAATCCGACACTAACTGTTAATTGTTGAAAAGACAGTAACTAGCGAGGATTCACCTGAACAAAAAATTAAAGCCTGTTTGCGCTCCACCTGCTTTCTCAGATATTCTCAGAGTGCCTCAGGAGCAGAGAGGTGTAGAGGGGATAGTGACAGCCTGACTACAACTACAAGGTTGCCGTTGAAAAACAAGTGTTGGGTGTGTCTCAACACCCCTTTGACTTCTGCTTTATATTTAATTCTTCAAGGACAACAATAGCACTGTAGGAAGAGTGGAGGCAGTTAATACCACTGTGGTAAATCTGCAGTCACATGCCTGTTTAGGAGCCAGACTTGCACAAAGAGCAGTGCAATGGAGGGCGTCTGAGAGCTCGAGAAGTGACACACAGAAAACTAGCTCCTTTGTGGTTCCTGTCTTATCCGTGTCACCTTTAGAAAACACACGGCGAAATGCACACTGCTACAGGAGACGTAGATTCCTTTGTTCTTGATTCAACATGTCGCACATTTTGGTCCAACTTTGAAACAGACAATTTTTGTTTGGTTGCGACTCAGCCTTGGACAGTCGCTCATCTGAATGTCATTTCCAGAGCAGTCAAGCACACAACTGGAGTGTCATTGTTCCAGTTCTTTATGTCATTCAAGAACGATGTGCTCCGTCAACCCACGAGGGCCAGCGAAATGGAGGTTATATGCAATAATATTTAATTACGTTCTTCAATCTTGATGTGATTCAACATGAAATAGAAGTTCAGGCCACTATTTAATTTTTTTTTTAATTTTTAAAAAAAATTTATTTATTTATTTTTTTAAGTACAGCAGCCCTTTGACTATCAATTATTTTTGCTAATATTTATGATCATGGTGTAAAAAATCCTCATGTAATGTTATTGCTAATTCAGCTCGCTAGACCTGAAGGCTTTATGCAAACAGAAAAAACAGACTAGATTGCCTGAAGACATGAAATAATAGATTAATAAGTGGGATTAAAAAAAACTGAGCCTTCAGCATATTATGAAGAGCAAACGGGAGAGTTGGAGTGCATTGAAAATCATGCTGTCTTTTGAGATTTTGTTGGCATACAGAAATATTTTATTTTATTTGTCATGCGTTACCACCATTGTGTGTGTGTATCTCTATGCTACTAAAAAACAAAAATAACAATCTGAATGTAATTTTAACTGCTGAGGCACACACAAATAAGCCACCGCGCCTAAAAAGTCATCGAGCCCTCTCATCTCTCATTACTGACTCACTGTGAGATGTTATATTGTGTAAGTGTGAACACCTGCTCCTATGCGCAAGCTCAGCGAGAGGGAAGACAAAAGACGGAGAGAGGGAGTGGAAGCTGGAAAAAGGGAGAGGCGGTGAGACAGAGGAAAGCTCAGGCAAATTGGGTAAACAGCAGCAGGAAACATGCGCCGATTGGCTTATATCCCAGTTTCAAATATTATTCTCAAGTCAACGCAGACTGTAATGCAATAAAGAAGGTGGCGTGAACGCAGGAGAGACAGGCGCTTGTCAAAAGCTGTGTGGGTTGAGGATCATTCAGCTCGTTTTCACTCTTTACTCCAAACACACACCAGTGTGTGTGCCACCGCTTTCCCAGTCCGCCTCCTACACACAAACATGTTTTATTGGTCTGCTCTGAGAGCCGAGCCAAGTTCCACATAAAACAAGCTAAGACATGGCAGGGCATGTTGTGCTGCAACGCATGAAACACTGAATGAACACACAAACAATGCTTCTTTTTATTCCCGTAACAGAAAAATATACCACAGATATTAGAGCCTGGCCCTCTAAGAACCAAGCTACACAAACAGAGTGTTTGTCGTTTGAAGGGTAAAACATGAGCGAGTTGAAGCATCTATATCTAGTCTACATTAAACCACTGTTTGCTATACATGGCGTACACATTTGACTTATTTATTGCTGTATTGTTACATAAATATAAAGAAACAGAGAAACGCTTCTAATTCTCTTTTTGCTTCAAAATAATATATTTACAAGGTAAATGCGGAACCTAAGTGCAGTGAAATCTCTGTAAAAGATGAATCAACATAAATATGCAAGGGACAAGATTTTGGGACCGGAAACTTTTCATTTGTAGTATTTACCAGTTGTGTTTAAGCATGCTCTCTACAGGGACTGTGGAGAACAAAATAAGGATGATCGGGTGTTTTCTGATAATGATGCATGATGTAGCATTTTAAAATGTATCTAATTCATAAGCACTTACTTGTGGCATATGGGAAAAGACATAAAGACATCCACTGTCTTCGCTGAAAGCCCTGAAAAACTGTCCTCCAGAGGATAAGTCATTAGAAGATAATTGATGGTGATTTTCTTTGCTCTGTGTCATTTCCCTTCTCTTTTTTACCAACATTTCCTGTTTCGCCCCACTATTTCTATCATGTAATGACAAGAAATGCTGAAAATAATCGACATGACATGAAATGAAATAACAACAAGTCACAGAAATGGTCTAAATGGATTAACGCTTTACATTTACTGAGATGATTATTTAAGTTCAGGCCATTATCAAGTCTGTGGAAGACATTTTCCCACTGTTTGATATGAAAGGGAGAAAATGATTTTCCATGCAAGCTCTGAAAAGGACTAAATAAAGCCCGATATCAGTAACAATGCAGATTGTGTGCAGAAATAAGAGAATAAAGAAGGTGTAGCTAAGACAGCTGGCACAAAAACATCCCCCCCAAAAAAGAAAAGAGAAATAAACATTCCTTAATGAGGCTTCAGTAAGCCCCTGCATGACCAGTGCGGGTCAATTATTACATGACCTACCACACAGCATCTGGGCAAAATCCAGAAGAAGCTAATCCAATCTGTGTGTATGTGTGTGTGTGTGTGTGTGTGTGTGTGTGTGTGTGTGTGTGTGTGTGTGTATATACACACAGGTGGTTGTGTGGTCTCAGGTTGACCTGTCAGGCCAGTATGCATGAAAAGCGTGTGAGCTCGGGACACACACTGAGAGAACAGTGGGAAAGGGGAGATGAATACATAAGAGTCATAATCTTCAAAACAGCAGGGTTCGCACCTCAGAGGTGATCCACCAAAGCAGTCGCAGAGGTGCAAACTCTGAATGTGCCAAAACAAACTGTACACAAATTTCCTCCGTGACCAGACAGTCGAATAAACGGTGGAGCCTGGCTCCTCTCATAAACAGTTTCTGGTAATCTGCCCATGTTGTGCATAAAAACAGCTACACTGCAGTCAGCTCCAGTGTCAACTGTTCTATAAACTTTTCAGGCTTCACTGAGCGGTGGCAACCGGTCTAATTTTGGCAGAGGTATGGTGAAGCCATTCTCACAGTCTGGCCCCCTTTTAAAAGCAGCTCCAGTACGAGGCACCAGTCAGGATTTCTCATGTTCACAGAATGCTTAGCGTCCATGTGACTCTGCAGAGAAATGCCTGGCATCGTTAATCCACATAATCCTTCCCTCTGGTGACTTAATACTTAAACAAGATATGCAGTAGTGAGAAAGCTGCACTCACATGTACAGGAGGAAAACCTACATGGACAATATACAGGAACATAATAAATCTAATATTGATTTGAGATGTGTTGATTGCTTGCAGTAAAATGTGTGACTGAGCAGCCATTGTTTCATTGTGCTAATATGTGTGGGGGAGCAATTAAAGCACGTTTCTGTATTAGTTTCTATAACAGCCGTTAGTATGGCTTTTTTATTGTTTCTTTAGTTTGTTGCTTCCGTAACTGCATTTTCCTTGAAGGGCAAACATAATTAATTTCCCGTTAAACAATATGCAGTGGTTTGAGTCACTGATCAATAAATACTTTGCTCGGTGTCCAGATTTAGACATGAAAACACCCCCATGAACACGACTAATGAAAAGAAAACATTTTCAGAGAATTTCACTCGTACAGATGGATCTGTGGATAATGTTAGCTCGAAGAAAAGAGGAAGGAGACAGACTTTGGCATTTTTATCTCATTTAAGTATCGACGGAGCAACTTATGCTGCACAGATCGAAATTTCAGCGGTGACATAAACGCAGATATTTTTCCAAACAAAGCACTTCATTCGATTCACTTTGGGTGCCGCTGTGGACCGAGACAAGAATCAATGTAACGGACAGAGGAGTCGGTTCATGCCGACAGTGATTTGAAGTATGGAGGAGCATTCAGCCTCTGCTTACGTTTTGCCTATTTAGATTATGAGCTTAATGTGTGCAAAGAAAAGGGGGTTAAGCTGTTTACCTGAGCCCACTGTGTTGGAGTAAGGTGACTATCACAATAAAAAAGCAATAATGACATGTGTTATAGGAATTACTGTTGGCAGCTTAGAGGAAACTGAATACATGAGGAGTAAGTCTGAGATTAGGAAAACATTATTAAAATGGATATGACAACTTAACAGGAAGTGGGTGACAGTTCAGGGATTAAAAACAAATGACAAAACTTTGATTTATTATCTGGAATTTACTGATTATTTATACCGAAAAGCTGGCAACTATTTCCCCTCGGTCTTATGGTCATGTTTTGCCAAAAGTTTAATTCAATAAGAAACACAGGAAATTGTTTTTTATGAGAAGTGTAAACCATGGAATCAAAATCAATATATATAAGCTAACTTCTTTCATTAAGAACGTAACATTTCTATTTCCTACACACACACGGATACAAATGTAGCTGTGATTCCTGCCAGTCGTGAAGCCCATGGGAAGGCTGGGCGTGAGCCACTGGCACAATCACTACACAAACAACTCACCAGCAACAGATAACAGATGAGGGGGGGGGGGGGGGGGGGGGGGGGGGGGGGAGAGACTTTCAGCAGCACTGCGACAGTGACATTTTCCTACTGACCAAACACCTCAGCCACCTCCCACCCTCAAAAGGGTAGACAGTAAAAGCTGAATAATAAAAGGAAAAAGGTGTCATGTTTGTAGAATTGGAATCCAAAGGGCAACCCCTCACTGCAATGCAAATGAGCTCCTCTGAGCAAAATGGCATTTTGTCTTCACCATCTAAAGTGTCCTGAGACTACCCTAGAAGGAAATGCCCTATGAGTCACTGCCCCAAACCAACAGTGCAAAAAAATGCATTTACATTTCAGGGAACAGTTGATTCCAGTTAATG
The DNA here is from genome assembly GCF_963576455.1 of Neolamprologus multifasciatus. NCBI lineage: Eukaryota > Metazoa > Chordata > Actinopteri > Cichliformes > Cichlidae > Neolamprologus > Neolamprologus multifasciatus. The sequence continues at coordinate 14,931,411 of NC_140452.1, read as the reverse complement.
ACATTCTCCCCTCTAAAGTCAAAACCTAAACATGTGAAAGTTGCACTTCCACCTAAATTCTGAGTACGTTTCTGCTTCCTCCTCCTTACATAGAAACATTACTCACTGTGATCTTCCTCTATGAGTGTCCTTTTTGTCCAACTACAAAGTCTGCACGTGTTTGAGCGAGTGAAAAAAAAGAACAATTTTTGTGAAAAATATTTCAATTTGTTCTTCTTCAACAGTGAAAAAGTCAAAAATACTTTGAAAACAAAAAAAAGTACAACTGTTTTCAAAAAAAGTTTTTTGCTCTTGAGTGTGTCTTTCGGTGTTTGTTAGAGTAACTTGGGTTAGAAAAGCCTTTGTTAGAGTAACTTGGGTTAGAAAAGCCTGGGACTTCCAGTGTTAAGGTGACAGGGAGATGCTTCACAGAGGACCGAACATAATGCTTCTAATCACTAGCGGTCACCTCTGTATGGTTCATTAACCTCCCATCATTCACAGCCAGACTGAACCGGACATGAGAGAAAAGTCTCTTCCTTCTCCTTCAAACTGTCACATGGGAGCGGAAAAATACTCTCACCACACCCCTGAATTATCCATGACACACCAACCCCAGCCTCAGATAAGACAGTCAGCTTATTAGTAATTCTCTATGCTCCACCTGTGCTTGATTGAACATGCCATTGATAATGAGACTGTGTGGAACTGCTTCAAAGTCTGAAAGAGTAAAAATACAGTCGTGTAACCATATGCATTTCATGTCTCGAGCCAGGAAAATGATTCAAATTTGACAATGAGTTGATTAATTAAGGAGAGTTCAAAGGATGATTGATCTCAGTGAGACATTTTTACCTTTCTGACTCAAGATGTATCATCAATCCAATTTCCTAACAGCTTGTCCAACTATGACTGAGCCTTTTCGCCCGGATATGAGACAGACTCACATCTACAGTCAGTTTAAAATCACTACTTAACCCAGTGTTTTTTTTTTAAACTGTGAGGCAGGAGTAAAAGTAGGTTGAAGAAATGTGGTTCATGTGCATTGAGATAAAAAGAAGAGGGGGAAAAAAAGGCCTAGATGACGCTTTTGTGTTTGCTGACCTTTATCTTGCTGAAATTCGAATTGGATCCTTTATAAAAAAAAAAAAGCAAAAACAAAACTTGGTTATTCCCACAAAAAGCCACCGAATACCATAACATTCATGTCTTTGGACTGTGGGAGGAAAGTGGAACACAGGAAAAAACCCACACAGGGAACGGGACAACATGCAAACTCTACACAAAACCCCCAGGTGATCAGCAGGTTCAAACTCACAACCTTCTGGTCACCTGATAGTTGTTAGGTTCTGATTTTGAGCATTCTGACCCACTGCTAGCTTTGCATCTGGGATGTGTATGTTTTCATATTTGAGTGTGCATGTGTGGATCTTCTGAGAACTCTGGTTTAGTCCCACAGACCAAAGACATCCATGCTAGGTTTACTGGAGGTTTTAAATTGGCTTTTAGCTCTGCAATGGACTGAGGACCAAAGCGTACCCTTCCTTTTGACCACCATGAGCGATTTTGTCCAGAAGGCGATGCTCTCCAAAATATGAAATATTACCAAAAATAGGGGGTTACTACACATTTGTTACATTAATAAAAAGAAAATAAATATGGGTGTGAAAACCAGCTCATTTTTCTGGGTCCTTCTGCAACACTGCTCTACTATATAAATTATTGGTAGGTGGCTACCAGGCATAATGATCATAATATATCCTGTCATAATATTCAAGTTTTCTGGATATAAATCTTTTATTGGGAAATTAAATTTAATTATTGGGAAATTAAAATAATATGTTGCTACAAATGTGTCATTTTAATGACACATTTGTAGCAACATGTGTCAAGCCGTGACTTGGAAACATGATGACATCATCATATTTTATACTGATAAGAACTCTGAGGGGTCTAAGATGTACTCAACTTCCAATTTTGCGTGGACTATAGTAAAACACTTTAAAGTTATTTTTTAACCGCAAAGTAAAGTGTTCACTGAAGTTAATCTTCTACATGTTCTACGTTAAAACAAAGTTAACAGTTCCTGAAACAAGCCAGATTTGAGCTGAAACTCGGATCTCTTGCTCTGTAAGGCTGATATGCTTGATTAACGTAGATAAACATCAATGAGACGCTTTTGTAATTAAACTCCAGCTAAAGCACGCGCACTTCGCTGGTTACAGGCTAACAGTTGTGGTGATTGAGCTGCGCGGGTCTGCCTGTATGTCAGGGGGAGATAACATGGCCTCTCTCCAGCTTACAGCAAACGGACGTGAATAACGACTTGTTCAAATGGCTCGTCACTATGGAAACGATCTACAAAAGCATCCCAGCTATTCACGCAGATGAACATTGGGTCTGCAAGAGGAAAGAGAGAAGAAAAGAAGGAGAGAGAGAAAGAGGGGAGAAAATGATGGGGTGAAAGATTGGAGAAGTGGAGCAGGGGAGAGCGAGGAGAAGAAAGCAGGGAGACAGATCATTAGAAGCGACAGAACGACAGGACAGAGACAAAAGAGGGTGGTTCAGGAAAAAAAAGAGAAAAAAAATAATGGATAAAGAGGGAATGAGGCCACAGTTGCAAGAGACTGGCATATGAGCCAGTGTGGCAGAGAGGGAGAAGAGCTGCGAAGGCTGAGTGAGTGGCACTGGGGATAACACAACAATAACAGCTGCTCTGCCCCGTTTGGTGCATTCAGCAACACTCTGTCCTTGTGTGCAAACATGAAAATGACCCTCAGCTCTATAGGATTTTGCGCATTTTCCCTGCCGTTCACACATATACAGAGCAGACGTACAGTAAACAAAGCTATGTCTGTGCTCGGGACTCTCCTGAACAAAACAAAAAAAAAGTGCACTCATTGCCATGGCAGTGTGCGTCAGTCTGTTCAGCAATGCCACAAGCAGATACTGCACCAACTGCTGCTGGTTTCTTCTAAAATACTTACCAGACAGTGAGTCACGGCTTGACTTATGGGAGGAATCCTGATCAGGGGAGATAAATACTAAACAGTGCTAGAGTTTCAGGACAACTGCATGCCACATACACTGTGACTTCAAGAGGTAAAAAAAACACACATGAAGTGATTGATCTTAGCTGAGTTATTAGTTATTATTAGTAATGTTCAAGTGGCAACATCAGGGGCTTAAAAAAGCCAGGGTGGAAGTGCAAAAAACTCCAAGCCTTAAAAGCAATTGGTGACATCATAGCAACCACATCGATCTTCTACATTTAGCATATGGTAGCGCTAGAGGGACAAAGATCAATTTGTCAAGACAAATGAATTCCAAACTATCCTGACTCGAATAAAAGCAGTTTATAAATTAGAGTTGTCACAATATGTTGCCCATGATAGCACTGTTTCGAGATACAGTGATGCCGCAACAACAGATAAATTACTAAACACTCATATCAACACCATCTGGGTAACTGAAGAAGAAGAATAAATCACCCAAAACAGGCAAAAGGTAGGAATTTAGTTTTTTTTTTAGTGTTTTCATTATAGTTCTAGCATGAGAGGTCATGATGTTGAGATACTGCAAGTCAAACTGTGAGGAGAGCCCATTTAGAGCACAAGTAGATGTAAATACAAATGGATTTGATAATCCAAGCACTTCAAAATGAAGCGAGACAACAGCTGTATAGAATTTTCTCAGGTGCTGAATATACTGCACTGCTATTTACCACATAAAAAGAAATTTCTAGGTAAAACAGCAGCATCAGTGGGAAAGTCAGTGTTTATCCACGTTTACAGTGTGGTTGTACTATTTCTGCAATATGTGAAACGATTTAGAGGTGAAGGATTATGGGAAATAAGGCTGCAAAACAGGGCTGAGTTTGACTACATTCACATACATTAGCAAACATCCACCCACCTTTTGCTTATCCAATTCAGGATCGTGGGGGGACTGGGATGTATTTTAAATTAAATGGCTGTTGCAAATACAAATAAGGAAGAATAACTAGCTCATCAACTTTACCAAAAACATCATTACCACCACCTGTCAAACCTCCAAGCTGCCCACAAATGTAGTGATTTAACTGGAAAAACATATTTGGATGCAAATAAAGATCTGACTTTTACCAGATGTTCATTCCAGTGAATGTTTTTAAATCTTTCCATGCTGATGTACGATTCCCTGACAGGAATGAAACTAAATTAGTCTGGACGAACATGTGTGAAAGTGGAGGACCTGCAAGTCAGAGTATTTGTCTGTTGGCTTTTTGTGGTGAAAAGCCGATGACTGCAAAATCGCTTCAGCCGTCAAAGTGAGAGCAAATTCAAATTCACATTGTGTCTGAATGCAGTCTGCTTTAAACCTTTCACAGAGTTAAAAAGATCCCAGGCGGGCTGACTTTCATAAAAGCATCACCACATTGCTTCACCCAGACTCTGTATGCTTAGCAGCCAATTTTAAGATTTAGCTGGTACTCTGACCATTTTTGCAGCTTCCTAATATATACAGTCACTCAATATCATTTCCAAATGTAGCACTGTCAAGCAGCTGGGACCCTATTAGTGGGCCTTCATAGTCACTTCACATTTTCAGCCTGAAAATGCATCTCTTCAAGATGAACTTCATGGCAGCCTCTCACTGCTCAATCCTACAAATGCCATCTCTCTTTTTTCCCTCCTTTGCTTGCTATAAACTGCTCTAACAAAAAAAGAAGGCTGACATCTACTTCACTCATGTTTGTTTTCCTCTCCTCTGCTCTCTTAAAGGATCACCGTATTGTCACAAGAATATTGCCTGCTTGCTGTCACTCTCATCTCTGCACTCCTAACTGTATGCTCCTTGTTATCATTACCTTGTAATTGTGCTACGTCTCATTTTAAGAGGTTGTGGACACAAGAGCCGACTAAAAGGCTGCCATGTAAATGTAAATGTAGGGAAGTGGAGAGATACTAGGCCAAGAGGAAAGAAAAAAAAAACACTGTTAATTAGAGCAAAGTACTTTTTTCCTTCCAGTCTTTTCACTGGGGAGAAGGTGCGTCTGGGCTATTTATATGCAGCTCCAGTTGGTGGGCCTGTGGGGTCTTGTCTTGCAGGCTCGCCCTGACCAATGGAGCTTATTCAGAGAAAAAAAATAAACACTCACAAACTTGATGAGAGTCGGTTGTTTTGTCAAGAGAAACGATCCTCATTAGGACTGCATTTCATTCGATGAAGTGTTACAACTGTGAGCTCAGAGTGGGATTACAACGGTGAAATAGATTTAAAGGTTCATTCGCTTGATAAAGAATTCTACCAGAAAGCTGATTAAAACAGGTAAACAAGCTGCTTCTGTGACATTTACATTGCAAATAAGGTATTCAAAGTGATTCCAGTCTGCAATGGCATGTTTACAGGACAAGCAGGTAACGTGGGTTTATATAGTGAGTTAGCTGATGTTATTGTAGGTAGTGTAAGAGCCATGTGATATTTACATTATCATTTCATCAATAAATATAGGGAGTAGGCAGCATGGTGGCATAGTGGTTAGCCTCACAGCAAGAAGGTCCTGGGTTTGAATGCACCAACTGGTTGGGTGAAGGATTATGGGAAATAAGGGTGCAAAACAGTCAGGGTTTTTCCCGTGTCTGTGTCCATTTTCCTCAGGTCTATGGTAGCTGGGGTAAGCTCCACCCTCCTGTAACCCTTAACTGGATATGGGGAGGTGGATGGATGGAAATATAAGCAGCGTCAAACTCTGTGGTGTTATCCTGCCAGTTATCTAAAGCTAATTATGTGGTTCAAGAAGACAGGATATGTGTTGCCTCCTGCATGCTCTTTCCAGGGAGCCCTCTCAACTAAATCAAAGTAATTCCAGTAGTGAAAATCTATTTGAAGATTGAAGATCTATCTTCTGCTCTGTGCTACAGGTGAGAAAGGACAACTTCAGACAAAGTGCTGACTTCATTCCCCTGATATTGTCTGTGTTCATGTGGGAAAATGGCTAAAGAAACAGATCTAAGACTTTGAGTGCCTCTGAGATTAGAAAATACTACCAAGGGTTTGTAGAAGTTCTCACAGCTGTGAGGATTTTATCCTATCACTGCATTAATTTGGGACTAGGTGGTGAAAGGCCTTCCGAATGCAGAATGGCTTTGTGGGTTTTTTAATTTTTATCGCCAACACCCACAGTGTTAGTACCCCCAGCTGTGCTGGCAAACTGAAATTGATAACAGGGCTGCATTGTGCATTGCTGCAAATCAACCTGTTTCTTTACTGTAAATGGCCTGTATTTGGGTGATGGCAAGCTACATTGTAGCCACAGCCACCCTGGGGCGCACTGACAGAGGCGAGGATGCCAGACACTGGCGCCACCGGGCCCTCTGACCACCACCAGTAGGCAACTCCCAACTCTTGAGCCACAATCGCCCCCATACACATGAACATGATCGATACATTCATGGAAATGCTGAGTCTGACTCTCTACACCATACATGAGTTGAGATTTCTTGACCTTAGTGGTCAAGAAATCTAATAACCAATACAAAGGTAGAATTTGCCTTTAGACAATATGGTTAGATGGTCCAAGTGTATCAGAGACAAAAACATGAGTCCATGCAAAGTGTGCATCATGTATCCATAACCTGAGTCCAATAGGTTAACCAAAGGGACAAAAAAAAAAAGTCCACGGATACGATTAACGTGTCCACTCTCTGACATCACAGGAAAAAGGTTTTCACTCCTCTCCATTTAAATCTTCACGCAGGCTTTCCCTGTAATACATTTTCTCACATGAATGCTGTCAGTGCTGTGTGGTCACACCATCTCTCTCTCAGCTGTTATCTGTGGCACGTCAGACACACTGAGCTGCTGTTCAGATGCCCGTTTGTTCAGTTACTGATGGCTGACATGAGGATGCCTGCTGCATCCTGTGTTTTATTATTCTTTCATTGTGAGGGCAGGAGCTGCTGCTGAAGCGAGGCGAGCAGAGCAGAGCAGGAGGGAAATGAAGAGCCATTTCCACCACAGCCCCTCTTGACATAGATTTCAGACGGCATTCATCTCCCTGGAATATTTCTCCAACCCGTTCACCTCTCCAGCCCTATCAAACATTGCCTGAGGACCATCCACAGCCATCATAATATTGCATTTGGTCTTCCCTCCTACCTGGTTAGATTAGCTACATACAGAGCAGATTGGTTTTTCTCTGGTTGATGAGCACGAGGCAGCGAGCACAGTGAATGGAGCAGTAGATGGAGGAAGGAAGCAAATTTCTTTTGATTCTGCTTGGGGAGTAGAATTTGCAGTGCATGCTGCCAAATTTGGGAAGAAACACCGTCAAGTGATTGCAAGGGGCTGACTACAGCTGCCTTGTTAGTCCAATCACTGTCAAGAGAAGTCGGGGAGGGCATACAGCAACAAAGAGGTGCTGAAGGCCAGAGGCAGGGCTGAAGAATGCTACTATTAGAGAATAAAACAGAGTCTGCCATCTATCGCAAAACCATCTCAATAATTATCCATCATGAAAAATTGATCTGTGTCTCTCCTGGGCTGGCTCGTAAAGCACAGCAATGAGCTGTCACAATAGCTTTAAAATGGGAAATAAAGAGAGCGCAAGACTATAAATTGGTGATTGCTACTTAAGAGTCACAATTCTTACTTTTAATAGGTAATTGAATTTAAGAATTTATCATTTTGTGAAAAACAACAAAACATGCTGAAATTTCAGAGTCTAAGATCCTTGATGTTCTGTGCACAGAAGGTTGGCATATGGATTAAAATAAGTTAGAGAAATTACTGGAAATAAGTCTGGTGCTGCAACGATCAAGTGATAATTACACCGAGGGCTTTACCCACAGCACCCAAACAGGTGCATGATTGCATAAGTAATGTACCAGAGTTTAAACCATTTCTTCCAGGAAGAAGATAATTGCTTTTCATTTTTGCGCTAATGACTCAAGGACTGTGATGATTGAGGTCCATTTTCAGGTGAATTTATTGCAGCATCTTCACAGCTGCGCGGTATGCTGAGCATGCGTGTCTCTTCCGCAGAGCTCCTGTCACCACAATCACCCATTCTTCTCTTCTGCCCACTAAAAGCTCTCAGCATGAGCAATCCCTTCAATTCTTCATCCCCCTCCTTTCATCTCTTTTCACTTTGAGTGCTCTGGACAACTCTCTGCTAGCTTATCTCCTCTTCCCTCAGCCATCGCTATACATTTACCTCTCGGCCTGTTTTTCCCCCGCTCTGTCCGTATGTCTCACTCCCTCTTTGAGCCATGTGAGCTGACGACCCTCTCAGCCCTCTCTATCCCAGCTTACGATCCACGTGTCCTGGAGCGGATTACATTCTTGACATCACTATGCCAGATGTTTATGACTAAAATAGACATAACATCTAACCTCACCACTAAGTCAAAAGAATGCATATATACTTGGCTTGACAGGAGGCTCCTCTGTTGTAATAATAACAACATTAATAATACGATTTATACTAAAAAAAAATGTTGCCCTACTCTTTCCTCACAACTGCTTCCTTCTTGTTACTTACTGCTAAATTTACCATTTTCTCATGTTTTTCCTTCCCTTCAGATTCTTCCTCCCCTGTATATTCTTCTCCCAGCTCTTTCTCGTGAACCAGTTGAGATCAAATAGCCGACACGCTGTCCGGTGTAACATACACATTAGCATGATTAAACTGGCCACCGGCTGCGCATTTATTAAAAGCCCCTGTGTGGGAAGCGCTTTTTAGTCAGTGAGTTGAGTAAACATGGATGGGCTGTGTGCTTGCGAGTGTCATGTGTGCGGTCAGCCTAGTGGCACCAAGGCAGACAAGTTAATGAGTTAATGCAGGCTTTTTGTGAGGGATTTGAAGTCATGTTATGAAGCGATAGCTCAGTTAAAAGTGATAACCAGGCACGGAAAAGCAGGTGGTGGGGAGGACTCCAGAAGTGGCTTCACGGGAGATTTGGAGCTTAGGCAACTGTTAGACGTGGCTCAGCTTGTTTTGAACTATGTGCCTGTGTTTTCCACAGGCCACTTTATGTGGATGCAGACTCTTCCCCTACTTTGTACTGCACTCTCAGCAGTTTAAAAAGGGAGGATTAGACACAGGAGTGTGCCTCTTTCTCGTCTGCTAGAGCATAGTCACCTAATCTCTCATGCTGAGGAGAGGGGATTTTGGAAAAATGACCTGTGCTCCTTCACTTTCTTTAGCTTCTCTTCTTTTCATGTCCTCCAAGTTGAGTGAAAACACAACTGGATCTTTCCTTCCTACCTTGCATCATTCCTTCCTTTCGTCACTCCCACTCTTGCCTTTTCATTTTTCTGCTGGATGACTTCATGCTCATCAGCATGCAGCACCACACCGCTGCTCCTCAGAACCAGGGAGGCTGGCAGACAGGCAGGCAGACTTGTCAATAAAGGAACCAGTAACAGGGTACCTCAGCAAGGCCTCCAGCCCTGTCACTGATGTCTCTCTCAGCTGCCTGAACTCCCTCAATTAATGAGCATGTAATTGTTAAGCAAGCAGAAGAGAAACTGGGGAAGTGAGGAGGAAAAAGCAGCTATGAGGTGAGAGGTGCAATTGACGAGTAGTATATTGAGAGGAGAGCCGGGTGAAGGAAGCACAAGGACGGACTGTTCTAGTGAACAAAGTAAGACATAAAATAGCCAATTTGTCCAAAATGTGCGGTGCAGTAGAGAAGAGAGCAGAGGAAGAACATAGTGTAGTGTCTAAATCAGAGGGCTGGCGGGGGGAATGGTGCTCAGCGTGAGCCGACCTTGACAGCAAGCAGCTTCAAGGGCAACATGGAAATATCACATTCGCTCGCTATCATGCAGCCATGAGTTGCGGTGAGGCCATCCTGGGGCAGGAGTGCAGCCAGAAAACTGCTGGAGAAAGGAGGAGATCAAGGGCATGTAGCAATGTTTCCAAAATGTGTGACAACAGGAAATGATAGCAGCTTACAGATTCACGGTGTATGAGGAGAAGGCTGTTGACCTGTCCAGTGATACCAGGGATTTAACATTGTGGGGTTCAGTATTAAGAAACCAAATGAAAAATGCAAATGTCAAGTAGCCTGTTTTACTCTGACATCCAGTAAATAGCAAATGGTAGCATTTTGACTACAGGAGCTCCCCCACAGGAGAAGAGACCTTTCCAGCTGACAAACCTGGTTATAAATAAAGTCTAAATGATTAACCACCCCAAAACATCCATGCTTTCTAAAGGATTAGAAAAGTTCAGGGAGAGGTCGGCTATGCTAAATGTCACTGATTAGTCAAGCGCAGTGGTGCTGAAAGCGGTTGTGTTGCTGGTCAATAACAATGAAACAGCCCAAGAGGTTTTACAACCAACAAAATTCCAGCACTTTCCCTGAAGACACCCAGAAGATATTTGAAGACTGACCAGCTTAATGTTTGTGACTTTTAGCACTGCTGTTCAAACGCAAATCTCAGATCTGAGTTAATTGGACTCCTCTCTATCACTTTGTCACAAAAGTTAGAGAACAAAATACAACTTTTCAAATGAAGTCATTTTATCATACAAAATATCAAATGTTCATTTTCCCAAATGTGGAGCACTGACAGACCAGCAGTCTGAATCTTACTCACAGGAACATTATCATCAATGAACTGCGAGACAGCCTTCATCATTCTCATATTACAATTTTACATGTACCATAAGCCCTGAGGATTTCATGTTAAAATGGATTTTCAAGAGAAAGAAAATATTAAAAGTCCTACATTTTGTATTAAATTAATTTTTCATCTCTTACTGAAGTTGTATTATCTTTCTCTCTAACTCTGATTGCTACTTGGAGGCATGCTATGGATGGCGACTGAGTTTGACTTTGGCCGCGGCATGCAGTGTCGCTCTCCTATGACCACCCAAGCTGACTTTAAATGACTCTGTGCTCTGATTGCAGAGCTCCCTGCCTCTCCTACTCCCCTGCAGATCCTGAGCAGTGGAGCAGAGACACAGCCCACACGTCTGTATTAGCCTGCGCAGCTCCAGGCAATGCAAGGGAGGCCATCTTTACCAGGGGAACATGATGGATGTAATATAGATATGCTTATCTGTCATTAAGCTCTGCTCTGCCCTCCCTCGGCCTCTCAGCAGGGGGAGGGCAAAGGGATTTCAATCAGACTAGTGAAGATTATAACTCTAGTGAGACGTGCTGAGGCCAAAAGCTAATCAGTCACGTCCCTATAGAGAAGGCACATACTTCACAGCAGGAGCATCCATCTCCAAGCCTGTCTACTACTGGCTTTTTGTCAACTGTCTGACCTTGCTTTGCCACCTCCTGTTCCTTTCCCTGCAGTGTACGGCCCGTCAAACCCTGCTGCGGTATCCTGCTACTTGTCTGGGTGAGATCCCAAATCTAAATAAGCACAATGACAAATAGTATGAGGCTGACAAATCCCTTTGCCCTCATATGACTGGGCCGCAGAGCCTGCCTGTCAGCTCCAAGCACCTCAATAATAGCGCACTGATTCTAAATATGAAACATAAGGATGGGATGTGATGAACACTGAGGGGAGTGGTTGGAGGGAAGGTGGGGAATGGAGGAGGTGGAGTTTGCTGAAGGCAGCTAGCAGCTCACAAGGCTCTATAATTAGCTGCAGAAGATCAAATGACTTTTAATGGGTTTGTCTGAAAACAGCAGACTATTTCAGATTCCTGCTCGGAGCCATATTCATATCTCAAACTAATGGAATTCTCTAGAGTGCTTGATTGGGATTTATCTCAGATCAAAATGGCTGATTGAGGTGTGCAACAGAAGCATTCATTAACTGCAGTTTTGTAATGAAAAAGAAAAGAAGTCCCATTTCAGGCCAGAAATGCATAAAATTGAAATGGCTCCAACAAAAAAATTAATTTACACATAATGTCAAACAAAAGTCCTCCAACTTGTGATCTGACAGCACTTCTAAATTCACGGCTTGATGCGCAGTCATTGTTGCTTCAAGAGTCATTTCGCAGTGGGCTGATAGTAACTCTTGTAACAGGTAATGGAAACCTATACTGGTCATTGGTTGGAGAATTAAAAAGACAAATACTACCAGGATAATAAGAGGGTCAAAGCTTGGCTAATATCAGATCTGGCTGGATGAAAGTCGGGTACCGAATGCTAAGTATACTTCCTAAAAATCAGGCCCAGAGCATGCAGCAATACCCAGTAACACACACTGTAAGCAGCAATGAATAGGCTCAGGGGACTTTTCAGTGCAGGAACAATTTGCTGATTAATTGAGTAGCTTACCAACAGAATATGAACTGCAAATTTTAGTTTAAAAAGGCCAGCTTCACCAACATGAGGATCTGCTGCTTTTCTGTGTTTAATTATAAATAAACTAGAATACTGCTTGACAGAACAGGCATCTTATTAGGGCAGGGGTCAGCAACCTTTAACACCCAAAGAGCCATTTGGACCCGGCTTCCACGCAAAAGAAAACACTGGGAGCCGCAAATACTTTTTGACATCTAAAATGAAGATAATACTGTATATATTGTTTTTTACCTTTATGCTTTGTGTGAACAACTAAGGTATGTTGCTTATGAAATCCATGAAGTGCTACAGAGAAAATTACATTTCATTTATGTAATTAACACATTTTGAACTCTTAAAGAACAAAAGGAAAGACATCCAGCTGAACTAAAATGATCCTTGTAGCAAACAAAAACTGTTGTGGCGGGGCGTGGTCTGCAGCGCCGCTGCAGGGGAGACGGACGCACCTGAGCGGCACCCGCAACCACGCCTCGCCGCCTTAACGTCTGTGCTATCCGTGCTGTTTTGTTGGTATGTGTCGGGCTGTGAGCTGCAAAGCTACAGCCGGCTGTATGCGTACACCAACCGTGTGTGAAAAGTGGTCAATAAAGAGATACTGTAAAGCATGTTCATGCAAACATCGTCGGGTCTGCCGCGATATGTTTACAATGGGACTTCTCCTCCTGAACCTCTGCGCACAACGTCTGCAAATCGGGGCTGTACGAAGTCATTTTCATCTTCACGCAGGACTGTAAGCTGTCATCTGTGAGGCGTGAGCGGTGTTTGTTTTTAACATAGTTCACGGTGGAGAATAGCTGCTGACATAATGTGGATCCGAAGAGCCATAATTGGCCTACCTGGGGTTGAAAGTCTCGATAAATGCACGGCGTTTCGCCGGGTATACAGGTGTCGTGCCAAACTAGGTATCCCCGACAGAATTTGTTTCCCCTGCGTCGGAAGCACACGCTGGACTGTCCAAATCACGGACAAATAGTATCCCACATTGTTGATTTTTAGTTTACAAACACTTCTTATAATGACTAACTACTCCTGACATTTTTGAGATGTTAGCTCTTTATACAACGAAGTTATAGTGGGATACAAATAATATCAGGCTGACCCTGCCACAATATGTTCCCCCTGTGTAAATCACGGACAAACAGTATCCCACATTGCTGATTTTTTGTTCACAAACACTTCTTATTATGACGCATTACTCCTGAAACTTTGGAGGATTTAGCTCTTTATATAGTAAAGTTACAGGAGAATAAAAATAGTTATCAGCCAAAATGTTAATGGTTTATTAAAATAATCCCACCTGACACCCGTGAGCAATAAATATATAATTTTCTGTTGTAACCCTCAAACTGAATGGTAATGTAACGATACAAATTTTTCACAAAATGAAAACATCAGTACTTCTTGCGTGCTCCCAGCACAGGGGAAACAAATTCTGTCGGGGATACCTACTTTGGCACAACACCGGCTTCCGCGAGTGTGACGCTTATTTTGAGCGATGAAAAAAAATAATAGAATATAATTTTATTTTTATATTTCAATATCACAATAATCTTCCAATTTAGAACTACAAGTTAAAAATGAACTAACATAAATAAAATACACTTCAGATTTATTTTCCCAAACCACGCGGAGCCGCAGTATAAGGACTAAAGAGCCGCAGGTTGCCGACCTCTGTATTAGGGCATTGTGAAAGAAATATGATTTGTAAAGACAAGTTCAATTCCTTCAAAAAGAAAATTGAAAAATAATCCCCATTCACAAGTCTGTCCTTTTGCCTACCTGACCCTGTAAAATAAACATATATTCCTAAAAATATTTAAATGTAAATATCCTGAAATACCCCCTTATTTCCAAACTACACTACATTCCCATGTTTTAGCCTCTCCTTAATCTATACAACACACAAAAATCTATCATTTATTCCCATTGTGAGGGCAGGGAGGGGATCGGCAGCCTGTAGCTCTCCACCATGCTTGAAGTAGTATTACTGAATTAATTGCAGTGCATGAATATAGGAGCAGAACAGATAATTATGGGGGCGCAAAACTCAAAGGAAAAATGTTTTTCTGTATTCGATCAAAGGAAAAAATACATCTCATGCTTCAATGCCAGGTTTTCCCTTTTCACCTTCTCTCTTTTATGGGTACAATCTTCCCTTGTTATGTCTTAGTCCCCAGGGAAGCATCCTACAGGGCTGCTGTTTGTCCTTGGCCACGTTCTCCTTGAGAAAGTGCTGTATCAGACTGGTTGCTAACAGGGCCGTCACATAGCTCGAGTACCAGCGATGGCGACGGCAGCAGGAGAAGCAGTAGCACCCGAAGCAGGCCTCTCTCTGGGGGTATATAGTTACACTGCAATGCTTCTATCTCTAACTGTTCTGACATTTTCATCTCTTTACACACACACAGACACACACACAGGAGGAGGGGGAGGGGACAAAAAGAGGATAAAAGAAAAGGATGAAGTCTGTGCTGTCCTTGGTTTCAATTTGGATGATAGCATTTCTACTACAGGCACAGAAGCAAAGTGGGAAGAGATATGTAAGAAGCCCAGTAAGCAGGAAGACGGACAGGGAGGGAGCTGGAACTAGCATGCTCTGTTTTCCCTGGCAGTGGGTGGAGCATTTGTGCAGTGCTCTCAGCAAAACAGAGCACTATGGCAGCAAAATAGCTTGCCAGTCATTCAGCCTGCTTATCAAGACAAGACTACCACCTTTCACGCATTAACCAATCAAAAAAGGGCACTCTGTGCTTATACCTGTGCATGCAGTTTAAGTTAAGAGAAAAACCTAATCAAATGGGACCTAAGCCATCCCAAAACAACAACAGAGCAGTCACTGTGTCTGTGATCATCCCCATCACGCCCCAAAGCACGCTCAATGCGACACCAAGACACAACACACCAAAAGATATGACCTCCCAGCATGCTGCAAGCACACACCGTGGAAAATAATGACAGAGACACAAATATAGCCACACAAAAAAAGAAAAACAGACCAGCCCACAAGCTCTCTCACACACACAAATAAAGAAACGAAAAATGGCATCCAAGAAAAGACATCCATTATGATTGAAGTTTGGAAAACTAGGTCTGATTTCACTCCTCTTGTTTGTCAAGAGACAAAATTCAGTTGAAGATGGGTTCAAACAGATTGAGGGGGGAAAAAAAACACCCCTTGAGTAATTTTTGCTTTTACATGTTGTGATGCAAATGAACATGCAAACAGCAGGAAACAATGCCTGGCACACAGTTAAACTGGCTCTTTGATTCTTTGCTGCCTGCCTCCGTTTTATCCCACTGTGTGCAAGGAAAAAAAGAAAAGAAAAGAAAAGAAAAGAGGAAAAAAAAAAAACACAGACAAATCAGTGCAAAGGCCTCGCTCGCGCCTGCACATGACTCACTGATCTGCACACCTGAATAAGACCAGGAGCGAGGGGAGGGGACAGTAGACAAAGTCCTCCTCTCATATGGACAAGCAGGGACTAAGGGTGAGACAGGTGGGGCCATAAGCACAGACACGAGTGCACTGTAACTCATAGATAGCACACCAGATATTTTATTCATGGGAAGAAAATTGCAAGCAGCAAGAGTGACTCACTGAGCTGTGGGGACAAACAAACACACACAAACCCACGTTCAAACCGAGTAGGGGGTTGACAGGGTTTATCCAGCCTACACTGACTGACTTCTCTTTGTCAAACAGAAACTACATTAAAAAATAAAGTCCGAAATGGCAGGGCTCCTTTAAAACGGATTAAAAGGCATGTGTTTGTCTGCTGAACTCGCCACAGTGTATAGTTACTTTCAGTGCTATCACAGGAACAGAGCTGCTCACAGCACAATAAAGTGAGGCCTTTGGACTTCAGGCTATGCATTCCTGAGCACTGTGGCATACAAACTGACATCTTGGCATCTGTGCTGAGCCAGGCTATTGTTGAGAATACACAGACACAGGTGTAGTGCCGTTCACCTTGGCTGCATATACATGGGGTAGATTGTTATGGCTGTGCAGATTGTCCTACATATGGCAGAGGGCCTGATGCAACTTAAGTGATGTGCAGCCATGGGTGTCTTCATTTGAACCCACTGACTCCAAGCCAAGTCCCCATCGCCCTGGATCTCTCATCGAGAAAAACTGACTAAATATGTGATGAGCAGAGCTGCAAGAGGACTCAGGTGCACAAACACACACCCACACGCAGACACATTTCCAGTTGCAAAAAAGAAAAAAAGACAACTCTGCTCACTTTGGATAATTAGGGCACACGCAGAGCCTCGGAGACAAAGCCTGGCATCGTGAGAACAAGGCTCGCCTGATGAGGCCTCTCTATTTAAATCCTCGGGATGAGCCGCGAGTGTGTCTGTCGATGGAATCGCTCCAGGAGACATGCACAAGCTTGGAGGAAGAATCAGCCAAGAATCAGGCAGTGAAAAGAAAGACGGAGAGACAGACGGAGACAGAAAAGTCTAGATGAACCGAGTGGCAGGAAGGTATCTTTGAGGAAATGAAAGGACAGAGATTAAGGGCTTAGATTCAATCAGACATACCTTCCTACTGTTAGCCATAGAGCAGACTTCAGTGTTGAGCGAACGCCTCTGATATTACACACAGGTGACTCACTGTTTTCTGTGCCACTTTGAAGTCAGTTTGCCTCTGCAGGGTGTGGAAATGAGGGTCTCACTGTGTGGGCGAGTGAAATCGGTGAGTGTATGAGTGTGTGTTGGGGCAGGGTTTCTGGGATTAGTACCATTCCCTTTGCAGATCTATAAGCACCCAGTGTTTCTTGTCACTAAGAGGATTCATGGGATACGGAGCTGTCCCAACAATTGAAAGCAAGGTTTTAGGTGCTAATCTACAAATTCAAGGGCGGGTGAGGCTGATGCTCTGCTGATGGAGCACATGTCACCGCCTTCACCTTGACTGACATGGCTGAACGTGGAGGTCAAAAAGGCAATCTTTACAGCTTACAGAGCAAAGAAAAGCACCAGCCTATGGAAGGCTTTAACTGTGCTCCACCACCCACTATGTTATATTGACAGATCATTATCAAATGCAAATGCTCCCAGATAAAACATCGCCAGCAGTCTTTGTCCTTATTTCTGCTGGGCATCGAGATCCCCTCCGTATGGTAAGGACACCCTGGGTTGTCTCAGGCTATTCAAGGACACACAAAAGGCCTTCATAGGAAATCATTCAAGCCTGCTAACCGACAGCTCCATAGCTCCCGCCCCAACAATCACAACCAAGTGGGGGCAGTCATTCACATGCAATTGTTCACTATCAGCCCATATTCAGAGCAAATACACTTGAAAGCACACTTTAATATCAGCTTGCCTATAAGCTCGCACACAGGCTTTGGCTGATGAGAAGACATTGCTGAAAGAGGAATAACCTCAGCCCTCCAAACATTTTTTTTTTTTTTGCAGAGGGGGTATATTGGAAAAAAAAATCTTCTCTCGATTACCTCTGCTTGTCCATTCCTCTAAGGCTATTCTGACAATGCATGTTTATAAACAGAGTTTTGCCAAAGTCACTCTACTAACATGAGTTAGCACTGCTGTCTCTTCCATACAAGTTCTGTCTTGCCTTGAGCTTAGAAACATGATGATGTATCTGATGCTACAGGCCAGCTGGAAGGAAAACACTAACATTTTTTTAATGACAGGCACAAAAATGTGATGTGGTGTTGCATAACACTACATTTTACACTGTGTGCGTTGTGATAATCACTGTTTGCTAAGTAAGTAGAGAATAAAATGTACTGAATGTAATAGCTGTTCCTGATATTCTATATTCTATTAATCCAGTGGGAGCCATATTGGCGAATGCCTGTGTGTGACGTAATTCTCTGGGTAAACCTGCTTCTCATTTCCAAATTATCTCCAGAAAAGATGCAGCTGTTCACTCATGATTCTCCACATGTGAGTGAAATTAAAATAAAAACCCTGATTCTTGTTTTTTGGATCTGAAATGAAACGGTCAAAAAAGTAAACAAAACACACACACACAAAAAAAACAAACCTCTCTGCAGTAAACCCTGCAATACAGAGATGGCCAGATGAGAAAGCTAACCTACAGCTGAAGAAACAAAAGCTCACAATCTGCCACTCTCACAGGTATTCGACAAAACTAAACTGTTTGCACAGCTGAAGTCAGCAGGCTACTCCCGAAACACGAAAAAGGCGGAATTACAAAATGAGAGAGCAGTTTGGCAATCACAGCAGAAACAAAATGAGGAACAACGGAAGGTGAATACTGGATAAGAGGGGGAAACCATGCCTGACAAATGGTCAGTGTGATTCTTAGAAGCTTGACAATCACAACTGAAAAGAAATGAGGAGCAATGGAAGGTGAGTATTGGATGAGAGGGGCAACAACCATGTCTGAGCAACAGTGAGTGATTCTTAGAAGCTCTCAGTGGCTTCAGCTACCTTAGCTGTGCGTCCACAACCTCATTAGCATTGCCCAATCTCCACACACCAGCGACTCCACTAGCAAACAAAAGCAGCAGTGAAAAGGAGGAAGATGACTGCTTGGTTCAAACTACTGATATTTATATTGAAAGGGCAAAACTTCATTATTGTGTCTGTTTAGATACACCTCAGTGTTCAACTCAATTCTTAGAAAAAAGCCAACCTTTGTGAATATGTATTTTACCTTAATAAATTAAGCTGTGAACTGATGTTGATCCAGAATATTCAGATCATAAATTGAATAAATACATTGTAAAATATTTATCCCTTGGGGTTTGTCATCTTATTTCTTCAGCTCTAAGGCATTTTTATTTCTGTTTTACCTTACAGCAGTATAGTTTGGTTCAATATCAAATCTTTTTCTTTGTGAAGAAAGTGTATTTGCAAAGAAGGCAGGTGCAAAAACAAATATGAATATCCATATTCTGTCCATGCAGTGTTTTACTGCAATAATCCAACAAAGAAAAAAGGCCCGTCCTCCAGGACACCCATCGATTAAACCACAGGAATCCTCAGCATGTGCATTACAGTCAAGATGCAGAGCAGCTTCCATAAATTTCTGAATTTAATCTGGGTGACTGATCAGGAAATTCATTGATTTCATCCATTAATCATCTCAGGAGAGTCTGTCCTGTATCGATCAGCACATCCGTGTGGTTAGTAAGGCTGACTGAGGAGGCAATCATTGCAGAGGGGAGAGATCTTTGTAGAGTGTGCAGCAGCATAGATTTTGTTGGGGACATAATAACCATTATTTCCCCACACACAATGCCAGCCAATACTGCCTCAAAATGGCCGAGGTTTTTTTTTTTTGGGGTCGCAAATACAGGAGAGAGAAACATTCCCTGCTAAATACAAGTGCCAGGAAAAGATAACTCGTTAAAATGTTTTGTCATGGTTGCTTCAACAGTAAGCAGCAATACTTATGCTTAACCTCTGAGGGGGAGGAGGGTGGTGGGGATGTTTGCTGTGAAAATGGGTGCATTGTTATCCACTGACACACACACGTCTGACACTGCAGGCATCACAGTTTTGGTGAGCCAGCAGGAAAATAGGACATCACGTAGATAAGTGTGCAAGTGTGAGAGCGTGAGTGCTTGAACAAGGAGACCAACAATTGGACCATTTATGTCAAACATATCAACTACTGAGAGGTAATTCAGTGCTTCTAAATATATTATCCACTCTATAGAGCAGGAACTCAAGTCTGCTATAAAAGGTGGACATCCTGTTGACACAGGAAAAGCTACAATTAAAATAGACTGCAAAGGCAAAAGATACCCTTTTCTGTAATATTGTCTATACATTCATGACGTACAGCAGGCTGCATGACTGTGTGTGATCCAGTGCAGAGGTTCTATGTTTCCCTAAATGCCTGACTAAGCACCAATTGTCTTTCGTTTGATCTCTGCACCAAATCCTGCTATAGTTCTCGTTATAGGACATTTGAGCCCCGCACTGGTCAAGTCGCCAATAAACTGCAATCAGTGCATCAGAATGAAGTAAAGGAAGTAAACTGAGTAATATTTAAGTAGTTTTAATATGTATGAACACAAGGCGAAGCATTTGCAACTATAAAAAAAAGCAGGTAACAAACATTTCATAAACCCTTTCCTCCCTGCTGAATTCATTCCGCTACCTGTGGGAATCCGAGTGTGGAAGAGAAAAAGTCTTATCAGTATATTTCACATCAACCAAGGTAACATAGTGTATTCATTAGAAGATCGGCAAAGCTTAGCCGTAAGTACCTCATGTGAGGACAGGGCAAAAATAATCAGCTTTTGCTTGAGGCTACCACATTGGTCTTTGGATCTTAGACTAACCTGGTAGGCCTACACAGTAAATCAGGAAACATTTCTTCTCACATACCTCAATGTAGCCGGCCAACGTTGGAACCACAATGCCCAAAATAAGGACAGATATCGCTGGGACCGAACCCATCTTCCAGGATCTCGGATAATGCTACTGTAAATAACTTATATCCTGTGAGCTATTTCTGTAAGGTGACCTCCGAGAGAATAAAGACCAAATCAAGTCCAGGGAACAATCTGATGATCAGACCCCGACGAGCGAGACGAGTCCTGCTTCGCTTGTTTTGTTACCCGAGCTCGACAGAAACGTTGGAGGGGGGGCTGACTGTCGCTCTCCTCTGGAAATGTGGATTGTGTGTCTGTGGCGCGGCTGCTCTGCCTCTGCTGCCTCCTCCCTCCCCTGGTTCCTCTGATCCGGAGCAGTGCGCACTGCGCCATCAGGCGGCTAGCGCGCAATCACCATCCACCCAAAATATAAAGCACATTAGAATTAACAGCTGACGCAAAATATTGGGACACTTATTGGAGGAATAATGTCATTTACTAAAGGAAATATACCTAACTATATGTATCTGCAATAAGCTGTGGGCTATAAGACTTCTTCACTTAAAGACGAACTTATTTTCAGACAGTGAGCTTTTGTGCCAACGTTTCCGGAAACGAGGAATATGGGCGAGTTTCTTTTTCATGTGTCACTTAAAGTCAGTACCGCTGCATTTTTATAATAATAAATGTATACATAAAATGTATGAACACAACATGAAAGGTAGCAGCATTACTGGTCACAACCATTTGGCTTGTACTTTATTCATCTTAAAAGCTTGAGCAGAATCCCGAAGCATAATTTTAACCCATCTGAATCTTCAGGTTTGCATTACTGCACCACAAATGTGGAGTACAGTTGGCTTTAAAAATGTTTACATAATAATAATAATAATAATAATAATAATAATAATAATAATAATAATAATATTTTGACATAATCTCTACACACATTCTTTTACACACATTTACTGACATACTGATGCCAATGATTTAATATTTTTAACAGATTAGTGGAATAAGCTTTTACATACTTAACTAAAAGAAAACAATGCAACAATACTACACATACATACAGTGTATAAAATGCATATATAATTTGCAAACCTTTGAAACAGGTAAAATGAATAACTCTTAGGACCTAAGACCTCCCACACATTTTGATGAATGTAAGTCTATAAATAAGATGGGAGCAAACCAACAATAACCTTATAGATAAGAATATCCCAGTGGTTGAATCCACCCAACCCATGCATACAATGTTCAGCGGTGAATAAGAGTTTTAAAACTTGTAATGAATCTCAGTGTGCTTGATAGATGGAAACTAGCATACGTAGGTCTTCCCTGGACACATGCATATAAGTAACATCACTGTAATCAAGTCCAATAATAAAAGTAGAAACTACAACGCTCTGTCTTGCCTCAAATGAGAAACAGGACTTTCTTCTAAAGTAAAACCCAAGTTTCAGTTTATATTTCTTGACCAGCTGCTTAATGTGAGGTGTGAACAATAGTGAGTCATCAATTGTAATTTCAAAGTACTTGTACTGAGATACTAACTCAATCTCAGAACCTTGAACTGTAGTAATACATGAAAGGTTCAGTTTTCTAGTTAGATTTCTAATTTAAGAACATCACTTTAGTTTGTTTAGCTTTCTCTTTTAGCTTTTTAAATCAGAAAGGTTATGCTGTAATATTGTGAATGGGACTGAAGCTGAAAGAAAGCATGGCTAGGAGTACATCATCATGTGGCAAACAAATAAACAGTCTTGTACATGTGGAGGTCTGGATGCCAGGTCTATGGAGACGTTCCACCTGAAAGCTCTGAAGAAGCTTTCAGGATTCTTTTGGGCATCTCTGTCTTTCTACAATGGTCCATTTGGCAAAATTTACTCATTTTGGCTGTTAGCTAAACAGAATATGTTCACTAAAACGATACCCGTTGATACTTGTCTTGTTCATAGTATTTGTATACAAACATAGTGAATAGACTTTGACTATTTTACAAGACTGCAAATCATGTGAGCAGCATGCCTCAGTTTTGAACATAACATCACAGAAGAAAATTAGATTTTCTTTGTTTAAATAAGGTAATTATAAACACACGGTCACACACACATGCAGCTTGGGTGTTTTGTGACTTGAGTTTGTTTTACTAGAGTGTCAGTTCTATTTCTCTCTGATGGTTTATTGAAAAAAGCCTCATGTAAATTTGATTTTTGCTCCAGGCAGCATGCACGGATCGGTTATTCATTTTTATAACATCAGTTGTTAGACGTGTCAGAGCCATTTCTAATTTGCATATGTTTAGACTAATTTTGGTATGTGTCAGTTTGATCCCCAGATACCTGAGTAAAAATACATCCAGAAAAAAAAGAGAGATAATTAATTTCCTGTTTCGGCTTGCCAGCTAATATAGTCCAATGAGAATGCAGCAAATGACATGTTTACTTTGTTGTTGTTGTTTTAAAATTATTTATTTAATAAAAAATTGCTTTGGCTGTATAAAATAAGTTCACTTGAATGTAATGCTACCTGTTAATTACTTAGTTATCTGAAGGCATTCAAAATCCAACGTGAATTGTGGAGTTACATTTCAGAGGTTTAAGGAATTGTCTCAGTATGAAGTAACCAAACTCACAACGTGTCAGTTTCCCCCAGTTAAGTATTTAGTACTCATTCATTACATGAAATCAGCAGGATCTAGTGGGTTTGTGTAAATCTCTCTGCGTGACTCTTTGGGATTAAATTGTATAAAATTAGATAAAAAGTTCTTGGAGCCCAGAGTGCCCTCTAACAATAAAACAGAAAGTTTTATTATATATTTTAATTTAGAGAAAATGCCCCTTTTTACATGTTAAAAAAAAGTAGACCAGCAGAAAATAATAGATGTGAAAAAACAGGAACATTTCTGTGATTTCCCTGTTTATATATTACTTATTTACTTTGGGATAGTATGAATGGCAATGAGGGAAGTGTTTATCAGAAGCCAAAGCTGTAAAACTTATGAAAATACAGTTAAAAGTTAAACATTTATGCCTTGCTTCACATTTCCTAAAGCCAACCTATTGGGCTAAATTGGATTCCGTTCTGGCCTCCGGGCTTTATGTTTGACACCCTTGATTTAGATGATTTCTCATTCTTGTTGGCAGATTCTCTTAAGCATACTAGGAAGCATCATCAGGTTTATTCACAGATACTCAGTGTTTCAGTCTGGGTTTCAGCCAAACCACTTGAGGACAGTGAGAAACTCATCTTGAAGTTTCTTGCTTCAGTTCAGTTCTAGCCAGTCTCCCTGTTGCTGTACTTTTTTGAATAGGTAAGAGATGGTTTTCCTCAATAAAAGTCATTTAAATGCTCTTCAAAACACTCAAAGCAGGGTTTCACATATCTTTTACAGTCTATTCTGTGCAGCGGCTCCACCATAAAAGGCAAAGTTGTAATATTTTTCTGCAGTGAGGTTATTCCACTGACAATCTTGCTCATATACTTAGTCCAGGCTGTTATCTGAATGAGGAGCTCAAGTCTTTCCTAAATTGCTGCATTTCACAATTATGGATGGCTTTCTGTTCAAACACTCAAAGTTCTCTTAATGGTTTTGTAAACCAAACAAACAAAAAAATAACAGGAAATGAAAAATGGTGGGTGATTGAGCATAGACTGAAGTGCAAGAATCAATGATTGTTTATATTGCACTTGATTGAAGTGATGGCAAATCTACTTTTATAGCAATCAAACAAAGCAACCATTGTGGCCTAATTTCTTGAAGGTTACAAACGTTACTGGATCGCAAACCCAGTAGTATCATACTGGAATAAATAATTTTAATACTGCATTAAAAGCGAGATAAACATGAAAAACCTCTACCAGGAGTATTTGGCTCTCTCTAGTGGAGATCTAAGGGCACTAGCATTGCAACTATGAGAGCAATATACATATTCAATCCCTGTAATATTCTGGATATTTATAATTGAGCTATTTGTATATATTAGAGCTATTTCTTTTATTATTATTTAACATTGTACTATATTGTATTATTAAACTTCATTTAATCTGTTACTGTTCTTATTGTTTTGCAGCAACTGTAATCACATAACTTACGTAGGAATGAATAAAGTATTCTGATTCTGCAACATCACTGCAAGAAAAACAGGCATTTCATTGTTCCGGTAATCAGCTTCAAAAGACACGCAGACATTAGTAATAGAATTGTCTGAAACTAAGTACTACAACTAGCACATTAGCACATAAAAAGATACGTTGTAGCAGGTGGACTTCGTGCCTTTTCAGGCCAAAACAGTAACAACCGGAAGTACCGGAAATAAATCTGTATTACAGCTAAATTGACTTGATGATCGTTACTTTCTACGCGTCCACGACAGGAAATCGACCAGTCGTGCTTCCAGTGGTATTTAAGTCACAACTCCACTCTTTAACAGACATAAAAAAAAAAAAATATTTATATGTAGAAATAAAGAGATTTAATAGTACATTCCACATATGGCTGTGGTAAAAATGTTACCACAACTTTGAAAGGTTGTGAATCGCCTCTGTAGATAAGATTAAATATAATTAGATGACCACAGGGTATAATTTTTTGATTGGCTGTAAATGAACTGCTAAAACTAAAATGTTATAACTAGAACGAAAGAAAGTTACAACTATAACATCAGTGTTTATTTTAAAATAATTTATATATCCTCTGAATACAAAAAAACATTTTGTTAAAATAACGTCTTAAACTAACACACCCGCCTGTTCTTAAGTAACTAACTGCCAATCAGAAACCACGAGCTTGCGAGTTACCAGGCAGATTATGTTAATATATGCAATGCGGCCATCTCTGCAGCTACCATTCTGAGGTAAGAACAACTTGTACGTTTTCCAGAAAATTAAAGAAAACCCGGGACTGATTAACGACCCGTTCTGTAGCTCGATCGCTTCGTAGTCTCTCTGTTACTGTACATTAAATGTGCGTATTGTTTAAGCGTAGCTAAATCGGTACAAAATGTATTTTTTTCTGTAGGTCTCTTCAGATGTAGCCGTTGTTGTTAGTCCCACCCAAAATGGAGCCTGTTCTTCCTTGTTCACAGTAGACTTGAAGGGCTGGACTCAACTAGAAATGGGGGACGGGTGGGTCTACCCAAATAATTCAGGCCCTTAGCGCTTCAAAACCAATGTTCTTAAAAAAATGTAAAATGTGGTCCATGTCATTCAGCTTGACAAGTTATGTTTGTCTCAAAGTGCGGCCTTACATTGGGACTATATGAGCGTAATGCTACTGTAGCAGTGCAGTATATGCCCGGGTTTCTACAGCACTGGTTTTTGTGGTATGGTCCGGTTGGGACTGAGAACCTGCGGGGTTAAAATAGGGGGGAATTGAATCTAATATTGATTATACCAAGTAGATTTCTGAATGACTTTACCGAGACATGATTTTTCACCGTGGTTTTTGTGCCGATGTGCGGTTGTATTTAGACACAGTTTTCCGGGCGGCCTTGCCGGCAAACCGCCTTTTCCCTCGTACCCCCGCTGAGAGTCTTATGTGTCCTTTCTGTGCACGAAGAAACATGCTGCCTTTATTTTGGCTTGCATGCTCTGTCACCCGAGCGAAACGCTGTATGGCGAGCCAAAATTTCAGCTTCAAACGGCCTATGGGCTCGAATCTTTTTCCATGTAGCCCAAAAGTGGCTACTGCAGTACTCCATTGTTGCAGCTTCACAGCTACTAATACAACGACAAGTATAATATGACATGGATGAAGGTGTGACAGACACCCATTCATAAATATACTTAACAATATTGACATTTCTGTAGAAAAAAAAAAAACTGCAAAAAATTTAATTCTGAATGCTAGTCTATGATTTTAGATGTCAAACTACCAATGACATGAGCGTCTCCCCTTCTGTATTAGCTATTCTATTTATCATTATGTTTTGTTATTTTAATTAAAATAACACAAATCCTCTTATCTCTGTGGATTGCAGACACCGCGGCTGTCTAAGGAGGGAAGTTATCGTTGTGGTGAAAGGCCTGGCACCTTGCTGCCATGGAGACCAAGCAGGAACCCTCAGCAGTGTGGAGTCAGACTGTTAACAGTGACTCAAGCAACGGCACACAGGTCCACCTACAGCAGAGTCATACAAACTGAAAAGATGCAAGATGTATAATAATAATAATAATTTAAGCATGTTAACAATTGATCTTTTGCACACACCCACTTTCTGTCAGCTGGCACAGGTGGCTGCTAAATCGTCAATTCACCATTCACTTTTATGGAAAAGAGTGACCCATCTAAAAAATGTTTCCTGCTCATCAAATCAGATGTAATATTGCTGCAGATGGTTCAAAGCTTTTGTGTTATGTATACACATGTTGCAGGTGCATTTTGAAGGTGGCACTGTGGCCCAAATAGTGTACAGTGGGGATCAGGCAGACAGAGGACAGCAGCAGGTGGTTTATACAGCAGATGGAAACTCCTATACCTCGGTAGAGTCTGCAGAGCACACACTGGTCTACATACACCCTGCAGATGGCACTCAGGTAAGATGGGATATTATTCAGAGGAGAGATATTTTTTATCTGACATTTTAGGCATGTACATGCCATGTGTAAGTAGGATGATATGCCCTGTTAGGCAGGCAGTGTTTGGTGCTTAATACAAACAGGACACAATGTGTTATGTGTTAACTAGGCTCCTGTTTTATGAGAGCCATTCTTCATGACTTATATAAGACAGTTTGCAAAAAATAATAATTATAATTATACTTTGGCCATATTCGATATAGCCAAAGTTTCAAGTAATGCTGTTGATGTCCAAGTATTCTCTGTGAGACAAAAGTTCAGGTATCAGACCGCTCTAATAGCTCAGATTCAGGTCATTTTTTTTTTCATGTCTTGGCTCTGTGGTGTCAATTTGGACAGATATGCCTAATATGGATAAAACAGACAAACAAGCCAACTGTTTAAAGTTAAAGAAGGTTGAAATAAAAGATGGTTTCAGGCAGTGGATGGATGGCGGCGTGTTCACTTAGGCCATGTGCTGACAACATTATTCACTGCAAAGTACACATACTCACCTCATTGTTCTTTCAGACCGTATTTGCTGATCAGCCACAAGTGGCTTACATTCAGCAGGACGGTACAACTCAACAGGTGAGTTTATCAGCTTTTTTCAAATTACCTGCTCTCTTTGCACCACATTGTTTTTAGAGAACCCCTAACCAATTAAATGTCGTTTATAGGTCACAGTCCTACTGCCTGGCGGGCAGAACATGAATGCAGCCAATCTGCATGTTCTCAGTAATGTAGCTGATGCACCACAAGCTATCCTGGAGCCGGTTTCCCAGGTGAGGATGCATTGTTTGTGTGGAGCTGTTTAGCTTTTCAAACAAGTAAATAGCCTTTGTCTGCTTTTGTTTTTAACATCCATTCAGGTACAAAGTAGGGAAACACAAGCACAAACTGTTTCATGAATGATGAGCTTCATCTTTCTAATTGACAAATTCAAGCAGAAACATTATTTTGTAATATTATTACCAGTTATTGCTGTAACCAGATGCATGCAGTCTTTCTTTTTCTACTGACATACTGCACTGCATAAATAATGACATATGATGGATTAGCAACAAAAATCATCCTGAGAAATCTCACTAGCTAACGTTTTCATTTCAGCATCAGTCCCTCAAAAAGAATATAGAGAAATGTTTCCTGACTTTAAAATGACTACGTGATTAGTTTTTACATGTTTGGAAGACCTATAAACAATTTTAACTTGTGTAAAAATATCAAAGAATGTTGTTACATTGTTTGGAATCCCCCCCACCCCCACAGGAGCAGTTGTCTGTGTCCAATTCTCTCACCTCCATGGGTGACATTGCAGACCCTCCTTCTAGTCCTCTTGGGGCCACAGACTCAACAGACGATTCTGATGAAGATGAGGATGAAGACTCTGAGATGGACGACTGGGAACTGCATCAGCCTCAATCATTTAACCCTCACAACCTCTGTAAGTTAAGTGTTGTCAATAAAAGTCCAATGTTATGGTTATGCTTCCTCATATGGGTTGCCAAAATGCCTTTTTTAGATTTTAGTGAAAGTGAGTTTCCTTAAAAGGTTTTCAGTTAGATTTTTTTATACCTATTGGTGGTGACTTTGCTCTTATTTTTGTGGTCTGTCAGGGTGCGAGGAGTGTAATATTGCAAACCCCTCAGTTTGTCTGAAGCACGGTCCTCTCCACCCCATCCCCAACCGGCCGGTGATGTCCAAAGCAAGAGCCAGTCTTCCTCTGGTCCTGTACATTGACCGCTTCCTGGGCGGAGTGTTTTCTAAGAGACGCATCCCAAAGCGCACACAATTTGGTCCTGTGGAGGGGCCACTGGTTCCACAGAACGAGTTGCAGGACCACTACATTCACTTGAAAGTAAGTAATCGCTGCACAGCACTGATATTTACAACATTTATTTAATTGTATTTTCTTGCACTGTTCTAATGAAGAAAAAAATGTAAGTGAGAATTCTGGGAAAATACAGGGTACCACAAAGTTTTTATGTCTATATAAACAGCTCCTAAGCAGGGATTTAAACTGGATTGGTGATCTGTCTTCCTTTTTTTTTAACTAAGGTGTGTCTGCTGGATGCAGAGAAGGATGGAGAGAAGTCTAATGACATGTGGTTGGACCTTTCTGATGAGGACAGTTGCAACTGGATGATGTTTGTGAGACCTGCTCAGAATCACCTAGAGCAGAACTTGGTGGCCTACCAGTACGGCTCAGAGATATTTTACACAACTATCAAGAATATCCAACCCAAGCAAGAGCTAAAGGTCAGTGTTGTTCAGAGCAGAATGCATTCATTTGAGTTTGATTTAACTGCTTTAAGAGGCCGCAAACCAGAACTAATAGGAGAGTCAATCAGTGTGCAAAACATGAAGGATATCTAAGGAAACTACTGGAATCTGTCTTTTTAATGAGATTTTCCATTGCAGGTGTGGTATGCAGCATCATATGCAGAGTTTGTAAATCAAAAACTTCATGATGTTACAGAAGAAGAGAGAAAAGGTGAGTCTCAGCTCTCCGTCCTTACTGTTCTTAATATTAACACCATGCCTCTGTCCTGCTTATTTTAATCGGAAGTATTAAACTATCAGAAAGGTGATGTGTTATTGTTTTTGTCATGGTTCCTTCTGTTTCTCACTTTCTCCTGTTTCTACAGTGCTTCGGGAGCAAGAGAAGAACTGGCCTTGTTATGAGTGTAACCGTCGCTTTGTGAGCTCTGAACAACTGCAGCAACATCTCAATATGCACGATGACAAATTAAACTCTGTTACCAGGTAAAACTTTTTTTTATCACCTTATCTCAAATTGTTCTTTTTATTTTTAATGCATTCAGCCCCAATCACGTCTTCGCTCTTGTTCAAATCGCACAGGTCTAGAGGCCGGGGCCGAGGAAGAGGCAGGAAGAGGTTTGGGACAGGAAGAAGACCTGGACGCCCACCTAAATTTATACGTTTGGATCCACCAGTAGATACTAGTGGAGAGAAGACAACAGTAAGTGGCGCATTAATACATGCTGTGTTGATTAATGGAGTAGGTCAAGATTTAACACTGATTTGAGATATTTTATAGACAAAGTGATTCTTTGGAAAGTTACGGATTAAGATATTATGAAGCAATCATTTGAAATCCTAATGCATAAAATACTTGTTTGATGAGACAAAAGTCATTTGTACTTTTGTCTTAGAGCAAAGTAAAAGAACTAAAATGTTAACTCATCAAATCATAACATTAGTCAAAAAATGCTAAATAGGGAAATGATGAGTAGGAAGACTAAATGACAATATCCCCTTTATCTTTTTATTAGGAAATGCTCGAATTGACAGAGAAACCAGTGGAAGACCACGCAGAGGGAGCTCAGAATGGGCTAAAGGTGGTGGAGATAGAGTCAGAAGGGGAGGTCGGGACAGAGACAGAGAGTCAGCTTATACCTCCTGCTGGGGAACCCGTTCCAGAGTCTGTAGCGCCGCCCCCCAGTACAGACCTGCCTATTCCATTAAAGGAGGATCCGGCACAGAGTGTCCAATCAGATGCTCATCTCACATCGCAAGACATGCGTCGTGCCAAGAGAATACGGGTAAAACTGGAGATTCTGTCTGCTGAAAGGCAACATTTACCTTTTCATTTAGCTTATGTGGTGCCATAGTGCCCATGCTTGCTTTACAACAGTGTGTCTCTCTTCCTCAATGCCTGCTTCCCTCACAGATGGATGTGCAGGTAGGTGGAACCTGGAGGATGAATGAAAAACGCAAGGTTCAGGGATTCCTTTTGTCATTTTCCATAGTTTAATGTTTTTCTCAGGAGATACCCTCCTCTGGCACACTCCACTGCATCTGTCAGCCTCTTTGTGTGTCTTAGCTGATTTCAGAAAACATTGCTGAGCTATCTGCTAGTAGATCTCTGTCTCTCTCTTTTGCAGAATGCAGCGCTGCAGCATCTTTTTATCAGGAAGAGTTTCCGTCCTTTTAAATGCACCCACTGTGGGAAGGCCTTCCGGGACAAAGACAAGCTGGAACAGCACCTGCGAGTCCATGGTCGGGAAGCCTACACCTTTTCCTGCCACATTTGCAGCAAGAGCTTCACGACTGATTCAGCCCTGGATGATCATCTCCTGGTGCACACAGAGAATCGCTCCTATTCTTGTCTCCTGTGCCCAGAAACTTTTGAAAGGCTGGACCTGCTCAAAGACCATGTAGGCGTCCATGCTGTGGATGGCTTCTTTGCTTGTCCTACGTGCAAGAAGACATTTAGTGATTTCATCCAGGTTAGTGAAACAGTGATTTTTAAATGAGCTAACAGCTAGCCTTCAGGGCTAACAGAATTTGTTGGACATGACCTTAGCTAACGTGTGACATTTTAGCTGACCAACAATTGTACAGCTCTGACCTTGTACCTGAAATACTTTTCTGTTCTTGTTTAAAAAAGTCTTTTGTCATACAAGGTGAGATGAAAAAAAAAATCAGACTCCACCTGCTTTTAACTTTGGCTACAGTTCCTACGACTTGCTCCTGCTAGAATTTTATTTTGAAGACAAGGAAGAGAAAGAAGGTTGTTTTCACTAAATATTTGCTCCCATGGTGTATGCGTGTGTGTGAATGCTAGATTTAAAAAGATAAAAGTGCTGTATGGATGTTTGACTGAATAGTAGCAAGTGTTTTGAGTGCTCAAATTATGTAGAAAGGTGCTATATAAGTTTCATTCCGTTTACCTGAGCCCATTTTAGGCATGAAATCTGTGGTTTTGTCTGTGCTTTCACACGGGAGACTCAGACCTCATCACTGGTGATTTTCTTCGACAGGAAGGTCGGGTCGGTTTGACAGAGAATTTCATAATTGTTCCTTTACTTGAGTTTGAGGTCATGAGTGAAATTACAAGGTGTCAGAATGAGACCTTCAGGTATACAAGTGTAGAGCATCCAGAGCAGGTTGTTGCTGCAGAAAGAGAAAACCTTTAAGGGGGCAGTCAAATTTAAATCAGGTACAGCTTTTGGTTTCATGGGCATAGTCACTAAACATGTTGATCGGACCTACTTTCATGTCTATGGTTTGCAAAGAATAAACAAAAAAAAAAAAAGGTTTGTGAATTAAGCCATATTAGCCTATAAAGCTATTTGAAATAGCCTCATTTTTTTGTTTTTTAATTCTCCTTACAAGCAGCTCTAAACAGGCGGATTTAAAGCTGAATGTTTTCTTCAATTAGTAGGTCAAGGTTAAAGATGGCCCATTTCCAAGCACATTGATGTTTTTGTGACTAAAACGTTTAATGCTGTTATGAGGTTTCAGATGTCTTTACAGACATATAGACACTCAGTTCCAGACCACAAACTATGCCTTTCTTTAGGTAAAGAAGCACATCCGCTGCTTCCATTCAGAGAAGAACTTCCAGTGCCCAGACTGTGACAAGGCCTTCTGTCGACCTGACAAGCTGCGTTTGCACATGTTGCGCCACTCTGACCGCAAGGACTTCCTGTGCTCAACATGTGGCAAACAGTTCAAGGTAAGATTAAAAGGAACAGCATTGAGAGATAACACTTGATAAGGTTAGTTTATAGTTATGTGTTCTAATCTGACATTTTTTTGTCATAAGAGAAAAGATAAGCTGCGGGAGCACATGCAGCGGATGCACAATCCTGACAGAGAGGCCAAGAAGGCTGACCGGATCCACCGCTCCAAAACCCTCAAACTAAAGGTCCCCACCACTGACTTTGAGAGCTTCATGTTCAAATGCAGAGTGTGCATGATGGGATTCAGACGCAGAGGAATGCTGGTGAGCTACAACTCACGGAGAGATGTTAACCTGATATTGAATTCCAGTGGTCGTGACTCTTATTCTTCTGGTTACAGGTTAATCATTTGTCCAAGCGTCATCCAGAGATGCGTATTGATGACGTGCCTGAGCTAACGCTGCCAATTATCAAGCCCAACAGGGACTACTTCTGCCAGTACTGTGACAAGGTTTGTTAATCCCCCCCCCCCCCCCCTTTCTGTCCACAGGGAGCTTGGGGATGGACTGATTTGTTTATTTTAAAGTATAGCCTGTTGTCCATCTATGCATTTATCAAATCGTGGTTGTGGAGGGGCTGGATCCTTTCTGGGTTGTCATAGGGCAAGTCACATCAGTTTGTTTCTGATGGCAAGTAATCAGCTTTCAGTCTCATATAAATTGAGTTTTTAAACCAAAAACAACAAATTATTGGATAATTCTTCTTTCACTACCAGCAGAGGTGTTTTATGTTCTTAGTTTTCCAATATATCATCGGTTACATGTCTAAATACGTTTATTTGGCGCTTAATAGATTTTTGAAAAAGATTTTCAAAAGTTGCCATGGGAAACAACAACTAAAATAACTTCATGTGTCCACCTCGGTGTCATTTTTAATCACTCTTAACTGGAGCTAAAGCCAATAACTACACCTCATCATTGCCATTGTTTTATCTATGAGTAAATGCCAGGTGTACCAATTCCCACTGGAGTCAAGCGCCGGATATTAATCGGTGCCAGTTTGTTTGTATTCAGTGTGAAAGGGACCTAAATCTATCAAATGAACTGATCTCTGCAGGTGTACAAGAGTGCTAGTAAGAGAAAAGCTCACATACTGAAAAACCATCCAGGGGCAGAATTGCCTCCCAGCATCCGCAAGTTACGCCCAGCTGCTCCTGGTGAGCCAGACCCTATGTTGAGCACACACACACAGCTGACAGGTACCATTGCTACTGCACCAGTCTGCTGTCCACACTGCTCCAAACAGTACAGCAGCAAGGCAAGTGAAGTTTTATCAAAGAAGAAATTTGTTACCATAGAGATTGTTTGTAGTATCACAATAAGGTGTGCTTTTTTTTTTCTTAGACTAAGATGGTTCAACATATCAGGAAAAAGCATCCAGAGTTTGCTCAGCTAGCCAACACCATCCCGACTACAGCAGTGATCAGTAGCACTCCTGCAGTCATCAGTACAGATGGAACCACAGCTGAGGCTGTAGTGGTAAGAAAAGAAAAAACAAAAACATAAGGAGGATATTGCCTTACATGGATAAATGAAAAGTTTGCCTATAGGAAATTTCATAATATTCAATGTATGGATTTTCTTTTCTTCACAGACCACAGATCTGTTGACCCAGGCTATGACAGAACTTTCTCAAACACTAACCACAGACTATAGAACAGCACAGGGGGATTACCAGAGGATCCAGTACATTCCTGTCTCCCAGGCAGGAGGTACTTTGTCCCAGCCACAGCACATTCAACTTCAGGTGGTCCAGGTAGCGCCGGTAAGCATGAAAGTCTAATCTACATTATTTAAAAAGTTCATAGATGCTTAAGAAGCTGATAATCTCGATAGTATGCTGCCTAAAAGAATGCAGGTGTTCCATAAACTGCCCACATGCTGGTGTAAACTCAGGTCTAGTTCCAGAAATGAGGCTTGTATATGGTTACCTGATCAAAAGAAGAATTTTCTCTCATTATCTAATTAAGTTGACGTTGTTGATTTAAGGGTTCAAACTAGCAATTTTGAAGCTTTTGTTACTTTCTTTGTGGTTTTTGAATTTGTAATTAGAGCTGAAAATAACTACCAGCTACTGTGAAAATTCTGGAAAATTGCTGCTTTTAGTTGTTTTTGCTTCTAAAGAACCTTTCAGTCTTTGTGTGTGAAACTATGCAAGCAAAATAGTTACAGTGTTTGCTATGTATCAGTTATGTATAAGTAATATTATCTGTTTTCCAGGCTTCCTCCCCACATTCCCAGCACCCAACAGTAGATGTGAACCAGCTACACGACCCTCATGGTTACAGTCAGCACCCAATCCAGGTGCAACACATTCAGGTTACTGAGCCCTCAAGCTCTGGACAAGGTGCCACCCAGGTGAACCCACACTGACTCTGGGGATAATTTTAAGCTAGAGTAATTAGTTATTGTGTTTGAGGACTCATTTAAAACAAATAAGTAGTTTGTGTGACAAGTTGTTTTGAAACTTCAGTGTATTTGGGTAATAAGGTTTGTTTCTGCATGTTAGTGAAACCCTGTAAGCACCATAATGTTAATCGCGAATCTCTTTTTCTGATTTTCAGGTTACTGGTCAGCCCCTCAGCCCCACCTCCCAGCAGACTAGTCAGGAGCTGAGCCCTGCCCAACTGACTCCTGTCACTTTAGCCCAGAGCCACACCCTCCAGACAAGCAGCACCCAGCAGCAGGGGACGGTGCAGCACGCTTACATACCGGGAAACTGGAACTACCGAGGATACTGTAAGTACCATAACCAATCACGTGCCGTATGTTTTGATGCTTCTGTGCTCTGTGATTACCAGTCAAATCATAAATTCCTGTTCTTCCAGCATCTGAAATCCAGATGATGGCACTACCTCATGCACAGTATGTGATAGCTGAGGCTAGCACTCCTGTATCTGGAGTCAGCAGCAACCAGGTGAAAACGGTGAGTGAATTTGATATTTGTTAGATGAAAATGACAGTTGAATTTGGCTTTGTACTACACAATGAGCACATGTTTTTATATTCAGTGCTCCATACTTGAAAGTGTTGCTTAACAGTAGATGATGCTTCATAATTTACAGTTAAAAGCTGGATTATGTAAATATGCTGTAAAAATAGGAGGCGGAAACTTGAAACCTGCTTTTTCCTAGTCAAAGGAAAAGAAAAAAGATTTATTGTATAACTTGAAATGTTATCATCCCAACAG
Organism: Neolamprologus multifasciatus; assembly: GCF_963576455.1. Classification (NCBI taxonomy): domain Eukaryota; kingdom Metazoa; phylum Chordata; class Actinopteri; order Cichliformes; family Cichlidae; genus Neolamprologus; species Neolamprologus multifasciatus. The sequence continues at coordinate 14,895,591 of NC_140452.1, read as the reverse complement.
ACACACTACGTGATCTCTGAGGGTCAGACTGAGCTTGAGACGAAACAGGCTCTTCCTCAGAGCACAACCCAGACACACACCGAACCACTGGAGCAGCAGCCGACGAATCAGCAAGCTACCACACAGTACATCATCACCACAACCACAAATGGTAGTGGCACCAGTGAAGTTCACATCACTAAGCCCTGAACTGTGCAGTGATGTTACTTTGCAAAGCCAGTGCAGACTCACGGACTAATCCTGCATGTTGTCCACAGCAGCTTGTACGCACATGAATTAACAAATACCTTGTCATGTGATCATGCCACTGTCACGTGTGTATATACAGAGATGAAATGCATCAACACAGTTTTATGTGTCTGTAAAGTGTTAAATGTTGTGTTGCAAGCTGCCAGAACTTTGAGAAAAATAAAGTCAGTCGACAGTAAAAAATGTGATGCTTTTATTTTGGACAGATTATAAATAAAAAAAAACAAACCCTAACCTAAATACATGTTTTAAAAAAAGATACTGGAATTGAAACTGCTAATACTTGACTTATTGAAGTGATGGGAAGCTTCTACAGATTTGATATCCCATTTTGCATATCTGTAATTTTGCACACATACCTTAAAGTATTTGTAAAAAATGGAATAAATATTCCAAAATGTCAGAAATGAGTCATGGTCCTAACACATTTGTTACATGTTATCTGTTATCCTAGAATATTGTTGCTCATGTCTGGTATGATTTTACTCTGTTGAACTCTGTTACTTTTTGCTATGTGGTTGTTTTTATTTTACAGTCTGGACTGACTTGATAATCAGAAATTTCCAGTGAGTCATTTTACTCATTATTTGTCTTTGTTACCATACCTCTGTTTAGTAAAGTAAATACAAACTGTTCCATTCTTTGAAGATACTCTATTGACTTTAGATGCCAGTTGTAATTGTCGTAACCTAAATGATGTTTGGTTTTATAATGCAACGTTCTTGGAGATACAGTTGCTGTTAGACTTTAAATAATCTGGAAATAACCTGGAAACCTTGAACAAGACTGCAGACATGTATTATAACTATGAGGAGCTTTACTCCATCACTCCTGACTCTGAAATCCCAGAGAACCTCCTTTATTTTTAGTATCTTTCTTATTGAAAAATGATCCAATGAAGACATTTTACACCACATATTAGAACACAGTTAAATATACACTCAGCAGACACTTTACTAGGCACAATTGGTTGGACCCCTTTTGTCTCAGATCTGCCTTAATTCTTTGTGGGATAAATTTAACAAGGTGGTAGAAACATTCCTCAGAGATTTTGAGCCACATTGATTGAGATTGAGACAATTAGAGTTTTGTGACTTATACTGGTGAAAGCAGCCACCAGAAGATGGTTACACTTTAATATTGTTCAATGTAATATTGTTCAATATTACATTCACTAAAACACAGGTGTCGAACTCCAGGCCTCGAGGGCCGGTATCCTGCAGGTTTTAGATGTGTCCTTGCTCCAACACAGTTGATTTAAATGGCTAAATGACCTCCTCAACATGTCTTGAAGTTCTCCAGAAGCCTGGTAATGAACTAATTATTTCATTCAGGTGTGTTGACCTACGGTTATATCTAAAACCTGCAGGACACTGGCCCTCGAGGCCTGGAGTTCGACACCCCTGCACTAAAACAATATATTACAATATAGCAATTAGTACTTGCAAGCATTTGTTTTTGCAAATGCAGAGATCAGTCTGCAAAAGACAGCAGCAAAACAGAGAGTAGGAAAGGCTTTATGTGTTTGTTTTACGCTTAAAAGACACTTGAATATAAAATTATTTATTTAACATAACCAAGACACAATGATCACTAATAAATAGATGTCACGTGGCATGGAAGATACATGGAAGACTTATCTTGGCCAGCTTTTATTTCCAGTAAGTCAAAGGTGACCTGAATTAACTGACGATCATCCCATGCCAGCCAATCAAGGATTGTAACCCTCCGTAAAAATCAAGGGTCCACCTTAAAATGGGGGGAAAAAATCTGAAAGAAAAGCAATAACAGAAGGCAACATTAAAACGGCTACCACACACCCTGGCCCTCAAACGAACAAAATCCCCCCCTTACCAAATCCAATTTTCCTTCCATTTCCTTCCCGCACACTGTCAAAAAAATAAAAATAAAATAAAAAATCTGTAAAAACAGAAGAAAAAGCCTGATCACCTGATCACACACACCTACAAAAACAAAGTGAGTTTATGTTGTGGTTGTTTAGTTTTTCAAGGTGTGTGTGTTACTTTAATTATAAACTGCTCATGTTGCAACAGAATGCTGTTATGTGTATGCAACTCTACATGTATTATAATCCTTTGTATTTGTATTTTCTTTTTTTAGCTTAAATGTAAACAACAGCAACATATGTCAAACCTTTTCCTCTACTTAAAGTTAAACAGCTAGGACAGAGAATAGGAGACATCTCCCAATCTGTGTTCTTTAACTGAAACAATAAAACAAGTGGAGAGCAGTGAGTGAAGGAGCAGGGCTGAGTGAGCTGGAGGAAGAGCTGCAGCTGGAGGAGGAGATCAAACTGATGTATGAACAGGACTCTGCTGAAAAAGGTGATATAATCAAAACAGATTTTTTGATGTTGTAAAAAGGCATTGATCAAATGCATGGTCTAAAAGTAATGTCTTCAGTAGACATCTTATACACTCTACACTTAGGCTACGTCCACACATACTCTGGTATTTTTGAAAACGGAGATTTTCCGTTTCCGTTTTAAAAAATAATCCCGGAAAACGCTGCTAGGAACATGCCAAAGCAACAGGTGGCGATATATTCCTAACCATGCAGAAATGTTGCCCAATCAGAAGTCTAGAAGCCTCGGTGGGAAATAGTAAACAAAGCTGGGGCATAGAAGCAGAACCGATAGTATGTGTGGAGGGACAGTAGCTGTGTGTGTATATGTAAGCATTTAAACACTGCAGAGAGTACAATTAACAGTAACAGTATTGTAGAAATTAATTTCACCGAAACAACGTGGCGCACAGTGTGACGTCAAAAAAGGCGCACACCTTTGACACTGCGTTTTCTCTGTTTTTCTGTCCACATATAAATGCAAAAACAGAGTTTTCAAAAATATCCACCCTGGCAGGAGTTTTTAAAAATCTCCGTTTTCAATGACCGAAAACGCCGTTTACTTGGACGAAAGGTGCAAATGCTCCAAAAATACCCAGGTACGTGTGGACGTAGCCTTAGATCCACTTGCCACTGAGTATTACGGTTATGGGCTGGGCCAAGGCTTAAATTATTTCCTGGTAGTATCCAAGGCCTTGGGTGTGGCCAACTTGCCATACTTCTTAGGCACCTTTTTCATTGCACCTTTCTGCAACTCTGATAGTTGTCTAACTTCCCTCCATGCTACCTTGATCTTGGCCTCTAGTCTCCTTCTCCATGGAGGGTACTGCTCCTTGTGGCTATCAGTGATGGGAATAACGGCATTACACGTAACAACGTTACTAACAGCGTTACTTTTTTCAGTAATCGAACTAATTACTATTCCTATCATTACAATGCTGTTACAGTTACACAAGAAAATGCGGTCCGTTACTATTTTTCAACAAACAGACGGTTGAAGCTGTGTTCAGCTTACTGCATCTTATATCATTTGCATGGAAGTAGCTGACTACATAAGTAATCTGGACGCTACAGTTTTAAGCAGCTGTGCGCGCTCCTGCAGACCGTAATCACGATCACTGTCTAGCACAACACCTGGAGCTCAGGGGGCAAAACAATTGCACGAGTGCTGCTGTTTGACTGAGGAAGAATAAAGTAGTCGTGGTAAGCCAATCACATGACCACTTAAAGACAAAGCAACAAGGTGATATATACCAGTTTATAAATTGTGTTGATAGGCCATGTAAAACCAGAGTCATGATAAACAATATATACGCGGCGTTTTTTCCTCAATAATTTTGTCATGTTTACTGTCTAAGGACAGAGCTAGCAAGCACTCTCTGCTTATGACCAAAAAAACCAACCAAACAAACAAAAAAACAGGAAAAGTTTTAGGAGTGGTGGAGAGCGAGCGAGAGAGAGAAAGACAGCAGAAAAAGAGAGAGCGAGTTTTGAGATGTGAGAGATTTGTGACGTTTAGCATGTTTGGAGTAGTTAATGTGTCATCTTGTGTAGTTAGTGTGTAGTGTTGTGTGTCAGAACAATGAGGCGACTGCTGTCTCCAGGTAGAAAAAGGAGTGATACACCTGCTGCTGTCAGACCTGCAGGGATCAGGCTGTGATGTTCTCCTTTATAATGGACAGAAATTATTTTTTTGGAGTGGCACAAATAATTTGTGTGGCATCTTATTGAATGCAGAACAGCTGATTGTTCTGTAAATAGTTTGAAATGGTTCTTTAAAAAAGGAGGTAAAAGGTAAATGGATGCAAATAACTTTGTTATTTGTTTGCAAACTTGTGCATAGGATTTTAAAATTGACCATTTATATTTGCATTTAAAGTTATGAAATATGATTCATTAAACATGTTTGTGGTTGTTAGAGTAAAAAAATATAACCTTTTCTACTCTGATTTTATGTTTTTTGTCTGATTTTAGATCAATTGTGTTAATACAGTATGTCAAAATGAAAACATGACTGTAAATTCAGACACGTGAGGTTGTGCTGAAAAGGATGATACCAAACAAGGCAAAGTAAACAGTTTTTAAAGGTGAAATGTGGTTAAAAATGGCCAATTATACCCTGGACCCCAGAGGGTTAAACGGTTTTTTAAAGTAACGCAACAGTTACTTTTCAAGTAATTAATTACTTTTAGAATATTGTAACTCAGTTACTAACTCAGTTACTTTTTTGAAGAAGTAACTAGTAACTATAATTAATTACTTTTTCAAAGTAACCTGCCCAACACTGGTGGCTGTTCATCTTATAGCAAAGCCTCTCATTGCTTTCGTGATGTAGATCAGCTGATTAGTCTCAGTGATGGTCCCTGTAGGGATTGTCCGTAGTGCTGCATTCACATCTTCTGGTAGACCTTCAGAGATCTTGGTACGGAGTTTCCAGGTTTCCAGTTTTGACATGAGGCCAGTTCATGTTTGCTCCTTTTCCCATCGCACTTATGACTAGGTACCCAATCTCAGGTGGGGGTAATGATATCTCCCTAATGACTTGTCGTCCTGGCTCCCCCTCGCTGTAGCATTTGTGTTGTACCTTGTGTATCTCTAGCTATGAAAGCAGTTCCTTTTTCCGAATGCTGGAACAATAGGTCCCATATCCTTTTCATGTAACCTGTTCCACCGAGGTTACTTAGTAGCATTCCAACAGCGCCCTGTTGTCATCTCTTGCCCACTTGTGTCTTCTTGTTCCAGTAGATACTTTGTTACTCCCCTCGAGTCTTAATAAAGCTCAACTTGTTCTTTGCGGTTAAACTGACATTTCTTTTCGGACAGGAGGATTCTTCGACATGTCTTAACATGTAATGATGTCCAACCACAGCCGATACAATGGAGTCAGAACTAAAAAGAAATACAAACTTAAATGAATATTCTTAATAAAGTCCTTAAGCATTATATATAACGAAACATTCCAACAAAAGGATCAATAAAATACACATTACACTTCACACTGCGGTAATCGCACTGGAATATCACGCAACAGTCGCGTATTTACATACAACGATAATAAACAAAATAAAACATTTACCTCATTGGCCTCACTCAAAGGGAATAAAACTTTCATCTTTACGTCATGGGGAGGTCCAAAGAAGGCACTCTTTTTATTTATTTAATATTTCAACTACTAATTGTTTCAACCTTAAATATCTAATAAAATGAACTAAAATAGAGTTGCCTATGACGGCAGCTACATAGGGGAGACCGGGGATAGTTGTAACATTTTTGACATTTCTGTCTGTAAATTGGAGCTCTTTTAAGGTAGTGGATTAAAAAATGTAATGCAAAGTTTTTACATGTCTCTGCTATTAAATAGTACAGCTATTTTCTCTGCAGCACAATTACCCATTGCATGGTATGGTCTCAAACACAAAGAGTGAAATGTTACAATTAACTCCATAGTCTGGGTTAGTTGTAACATATCCTGGGGTGAAATGTAACACAATGAAATAAGGGTACAAACAAAACATTAACATGTAATCTTTTTTATTCAACACATGAATGCACTTAGAGCCATTTATGTAGCTATGTGTGTGTGTGACAGAATGCAGAAATCTAGCTTTTGAACATATGCCAACCCCCCAAAAAAGACAAATTATGGAATTTTCTGCAACTGAATATTTCATTAATTTTGGTTGGTCTTCCTAGAGTTTGGCCTCATTGGCTCAGTGGGCATTATAACCTACAACTCTTGCACCAACTTTTGAACATAACAATGAAGCTGAAAAAATGTAGTTGTGCACCAGCATTGCAATTCCATTACTTTTTATCATGGCTTACCTTGGTGTGGTTTGCAAAGTGCTTCAGAAAGATGTGGAAATCTGTTTCTTGCACCCATCCTGATTTATCTCCACTACCAATACTTCCTACTGGTCCATCTCTGACACAGTGGTCTGCATAATGTATGTGTGGGAACACAAACAGTGGAGGAATTGTGTTGCCAATGGCATTAACCGCATATACAAAGGTGACCAGTGAACCTCTCTCTGCTGATTTCATATCCCCAACTTGTTTAATGTAAGTTAAAGTAATTGTGTGGTAAGTTGTAACATCTGCATTATTGTTACAACTAACCCAGACTGTTGCTGTTACAACTGACCCAGACTCCCATAGCCATGAACTAGCTAACATTACAGCCAACGGCTAAAACATTTGTACTAAAGACCTACACAGAATATATCCCCATAGACATACAAATAACACAATTTAAGTTTGATGAGTTTAACTGCAAAGCAGATAATGCTATTATAAATTGAAATAAAGTAGAAAAACGTACTTTTTGGCATACAAATTACTTTTTTTCGTGTTAAATTGTCTGTGTTTGACAAAATGTGCTGATTTTTCACATGCGATAGCAGAACTGAATTGGGCATGCACAGGATGAATCACATCATTTGAAACTTAGCCCTGAATGGAGAAATTGGAAGTGTTACAACTGACCCACGTTACAACTATCCCCGGTCTCCCCTACTTACTTTAAGACATCAAAAATGTTTCTTTTGTATTAATATCAGAATTATTTTTGATAGCAATGGTTAGATATGTACAAGGAAATAAGCTGAAAAAAACATCCATTTTGGGAAGACCTTAATCTTTTTAAACTACTGGGAGCTGTGACACGAGTCAGTAGATTCAGTATTTTTTTTTACTTTTTCCTCCCTCTCTGCTTTCCTGGTTACTAATAAAGATGAATAGAAAGATTATTTTAAAAAGTTTTATTTTGTTTCTTTTTTTAAGAATAAAAATCTGTTCACTTTATATTTTTAAATTGACATGTATTATAGAATACTCCAATTAATTAAAACGATTCATTTACACTCATTTTTAGACAGATACAGAATGATCCATAAAAGCAGCCTTGTCAAATGAATTATTTAATGCTATTGATGAGATGGGATGGTTTTGCTTTTATTTTAAATTCTGCAAACTGACTATTAGGTTTTTAGGTGTTAAAATAAGAGATTCATTAAGAAGATAACACCATAATATACTAAAATAATAATAATATCCTAACCCTTTATCTTAATCATAACAAATGTGATAATCTCATTCTATTACTTTGAAAGGTTTTGTATACATGCATGTACAGGCACTTAAAATCAACTTAAAATGATCGACATCAGTTGACAGCTAATTTCAGGAGACTGGTGATTGCTTGGTTGCTAATTTTAATTATTATTTGAGATAATCTGTGACAGAAAAAAGCAAAAACTGTCAGTGTTCTCTCTATTTTTAAGGCTCAGGCCCTTGCGATACTATCATTACTTGCTAGCTGATTTTGTTTGATCTTTTTCATTTTTTCCTAAAAATCTCTAATCGTGAAACCATTGGTGCCTTATTTTGGTGCCTCTTCAGGTTAAATTGATCTTGTTTGAAGTTTATTCCTGTCACAGCTGCTAGATGGCAGCATGACCTAAGAGAGCAGAAACACACTTAAACTCATATTTATTGATTATTACAACTTAAACAGACAGTGCTTAGTAATCTGATTTATACATGGGGATTACTTATTGAAAATGTGCTCTGTTTCATTTGTAAAGCTCAATCTTGCAAAAATAACTTGGATTGTTTGTTGCACAGATTGGAACTGGTCATTGAGTTTGTGATTCATACAGAAAGTCGTGACATTTGGAGGGCTTGTTGCCTGCTCCTGGAGTAAATAGGTGGAACTGGGCTTGTCCTTTGTACAATGGTGATCGGTATGTTAAGCACATTCCAGATGGATGGAATGCAGGGAAAGGAAAATGCCACTACTTAACTAAAACAATTCTTCCAGTTAAACCAGTTTATCATGCTTGTTCACGTGTTAATCACGTTCTCAACACAAGTACATCTACACAACCTGCTGTTATTTTTAGCCAGAATGACTGTGTCCTTGTTGCTCCTATGCCTTGTTTAACAGTCAGCTACCTCAAAAAGCAAGGGGTTTCAGGAAAGGCAGACGGGGTAAGCTGGGTGTGGACCTGTAAATGGATGGAGCGGGTAAAGGAAGTCGGGAAGGGAGAACGTGAAGAAAGGAGCCGAAACGTGCAGAGGTAGGAAGATCACTATCTTTCAGCTACTAGCCTTTGATTTGAGTTCTTCAGTACACTGATTGTGTGGTGCTAAAGGAAGGATATGTCAGTGTAGTAATTGCTTTACAGCAGGTTTTAAAGCCAAAGTCTTCTGTGGGATTCATGTCTTAGAACTTACCATTACACACAAGGTAAAAGATCTGAAGTAATTATAAATTAGTATACTGCTATTTCAAGCGTTAGCCTCTTTGACACAACTGGAGATACAGCTGGTCTGTTATTGTGAATTTGGAGGATTTCAAGGATACCATTATTTGTAATGTTCCATCACTATTTGTGCTGTTTTAAAAACAGGACTTTGTAAATTCCAGTCATTATGCGGCAAGCGATGATCAAACTTTAATGTTTATTAAAGGGAATTTTTGTCTGCGTAAAATTTGTGCTGGCCTGAAAGAACTTTCCCTTGTCCTTCCCATTTAGCAACCATTTAATAGTGTTTTTAATTATTAGGTAACCTTGATCTCACACTGTCTTGGTTTTGTTTGCTTTACCTACAGTTCAGCTCAAACACAAGCTGATGCTCAGTCCCAGCACACACCGTGGTCCCAGATTGTGGGCACGTTGGGAGCCTGGTATGGCTTTACTCCAGTTTTTGTAGTTTGGTCAGTCTGCCAAGTGGAGGCACTGTCGCACCCTTCTGTACTGAGAGTGGATGTGTGCTGGAGACTACTTTTTGTATGCCTTCTGTTGATTTCTCTGGGAGGTTGCATCCATGCCCTGAAGTGCTGCCTGCAGCCAGGACAGAGCCAGGTGAGCACAGCCTCATGGAGTGAATCTGCCTTGAGCTTGTTTGTGTTTTTATTTCTGTGATATTTATTCACTGACTTTTTCTCAATTCCAGGGAAAGCCTCTGGGGACTGAACAGGAGATTGTGACTGAAATCAGGAATGATCAGTGTTTACGGTGAGGCTTTATTATTGTCACACTTATATCGTCTTCAGTTGGTATGAATGTTTTTTTTTTTTTTGGCAACATTTTTCTAATAAATTACCCCAAAATTGTGTTGCATATAGTGTAACATTTTTTGCTCTTTTCTTCAGGATGTACCAGGCAAGAAACCCAGGTGTGAATATTAATCTGATTCTTGCCCTGGCTGACAGCCTGCTGCTGTGTGTGCTGCAGGAACCTCTGCCAGACCCCAATGTGCCCCACATTCAGGCTCTTCTCTCCAGACTGGAGGTAAAACAAAACCAACTTAAGGAAAAAAATGCACCCCACCCCACCCTAATGTCTCTCTCTTTCTCTCTCTCTCTCTCTCTCTTTCTCACACACACACACACACACACACACTTGCCTTGAGCCATACTTTTCATCTCCTGTGGTTTCAGTTGCGTTTTGCATTTAGAGCAGTGTAAAGTCTTTGTTCGTAATATAGATCAGACCCTCCGCTCAGAAATACATAGATATTCTAACCGCAGGCAACACATGCCATCACTGAGCTCCTGCCAGTCCTGCTCTGAATTAAGTAGACTGAAATGAGAAAAGAATTTAATGTTCTGTCTCTTTCTGCCTCCCCTGTCTATCGTTCTTGACAAAACAAACCCATAATACTAAAAATCAGCCTGTGAATCCTCTCTGTTTCATGTTAGTCAGTGTCTCACACACTGGAGGTGACTGATGTGGGATCAGAGGTGGGACTGGATGAGGTGGACCAAAGCTCTGTAGTGACAGAGAAACTGAAACTCCTCCACACCTACCTGCAGCAGAGGTGAGCTGCTAGTGTACCAACCATCTGCTTCTATGGAGCCAGAGTTTAGTTGTATTTATGAGACACTCTTTTTCTGTCTGACAGGAGAGTGTCCCTGTGCACTCTTGTCCAGGTGCAGGGGGACTTTGAGGCCAGTGTGAAGAACATGCTGCAGGGCTTAAATGACCTCTGGGCTCAGCTGGAGGAGCTGCATACTGGGGTCACACTCTTCAAACAGGAGACCCAAGGCCACAGAGATCTGGCCTCTGCTCAGAGAGACACACAGGTAAAGACATGTGGAAACCAGTTAGCAAACTGTAGTATAGTTTACTTTTTTTATTTTCACTTTGAAGTTTTTATTTTAACAGCTGTTGTTAACATTGCTGTTTCCCCTGCCTTTGAGTGTTGTTCATGATATTGTGTGTTTGCCATAGAATTTGTTGTCGGTCTTGGGTGACTACAGGAACAAACTTCAGTCTTGTCAGGTTCATTTGAAGGGCAGCACACAACTACTGCAGGTTAACTCCTCAAGAAAGACAAAAAGAATATGTTATTTCTGTTATTGTTGTATTCACTCAGAAATCTAATGCCCTGTTCCACAGGAGTTAACCTGGAGTCACACCCACACGAGCAACAGCGTGAACTGCAACAGTGAGTCAGTTTGGCCAGAGCTCTTGCTTCAGTCTAATATTGAGCAGGTACACTAAACTTAAGACAAACAGCTTTAACAAGGTTTAAAAACGCACCAGGAATAAAAACATGTCTCTTCGTTCAGTTTGACAAGGTGCAGGAGAATTTCACCTCTCTGGAACAACAGATCTCTACCTTCCAGGCCCACCTGGAGGGACTTGGAAAACAAAATCAGGAAAAACATGCCGGGCCCCTCATTCATGCTGACGGGCCACATTTATACTCGGTACCGCCACAGACTTCTTATCATGCCCACAGTAAAGTGTCTGTGGAGCACCGTAACTCCACCTCTTCCTCCACGTCTGCTTCCTCGGTGGATACAGGTACAGCCACAAAAACAGACAATATTTTCTCACTGTGCAAGAGGTCGGCGCTACATTTCCCTTCCACAATCGGACGACGTCTGCGCATATCTGGAGGGAAGAAGTGTTAAAAACGTATTTAAAAGCAGAAGGTGTGGTAGTGAGCTGGGGAAGGAATATTCAAATGTTGATCATTTGCTGGTTGCCTAAAATTTTATTATTTATTGATCTTTGTCATAGCATTGCTTTGACTTGTATGTGTACTTTAACTTAGCTTGCTTTATCTTTTCTACCTCTTGGATTTAAGAGCAGGCAAGAACAGATTTTCACTGTAAAGCACATTTCAAGCACTAGGGGGCACACTTTCATCAGTTACTTCGAGAATAAACAGGTACGATGTGGACATGTACACTGATCTCAGGTTGACTGAGCCCAGTGTGAACCATTTCCCTGCTGTCAACAAGATAGAAGTATTGGGTGCATTTGTTCAAACATAAACTTCAGTCAGTCAAAAATAGTTTTGAAAATTTGAATTTGGGCCAATATTTCAGGTGTTTTCTGTGATTTTAATTCACTGGATAAGGTCACCAGCTGTTCTCTTTGTGCTTGAAATGTGATTTTGAAAGTTGTATTGAAGTCTTATCCTGTACAGCTCTTTGAATTTAAGAAGTATATTTTTATTGAAGGTTTCAGGTTAAAAAAATAACCTAGGGGAGAGGAGGCCAATATGGCAAGTATTTTTGTTACTAAAAACTGAGCGGCCCTCTAGACCATTTTTAAAAGAAACAAATGTCTTTGATCCAAATTCAGTCACCCTGCAACGCTACGCCAAAGGCGATGGTTTTCTCAACCAGATTCCTAATGTTTCAGGCTGAAACGTGCAGGACTTCTCATAGAAACCTGTTAATTCATAGCCGCAGTTAAGCGCCTGTTGCATGGACTCTGTACAGCATGTGTGACAAAGATGTCATTTTGACCATGGACTTTCCTACCATCTGCCAGATGATGCATCTGTCTGATTTTCTCACACTGTGATTGGGAGTGGTGGGGCCGACCCCTGGGGGATTTGGGATGAAAGGAATGTGAACTGAACACTGCAGGATTTGAGCTGTCACAACACCAAGATACAAACACAGTGTGTGTGTGAACTTCGTTGTAGAGAGATGTAAAGCCTGTGGAAGGAGAGATGCATGTCTGGTTGTTTGGACTTCAAAGACACAAGAGTTTGAATTTAAAAAATAAATCGTTATGACATCCCTCATGAGTTTGTATGTAACATTTTCCACTAATCAGTAATGGAAACACAGAACATAACTGTCTTGGATGCTTGGTTACAATAACAACGACCACATCTGCTTTGAGGTCCAACAGTCAAAAGATGTTTTATTAAGTGATTTAATAAATAAATGAAAGGGGTGAGAAACAGAGCTTCAATACAAAATAGTGGGGCACATCCTGGCTGTGTCCAGATAAACTCATACCTCACATTGCTGGCGTGTGATGCCAAGGCCATCAGAGGGATGGCATCTGGGAGAGCAGATGGCATCAGATATCTGCTTGCTGAAAATGCAATAGTGAGCGAATGAAATTACCACAGGCTTTGTTTAGTTACACTAAAAAGTTGATGGCTGGCTTCCTCAGAGGCTACTCTGGTCCTGTAGCAGAGGCTATTTCAAAGCCAGCTCAAGTATGTGTTGTTTCAGAAAATATGGTTCATGGCAGAGGTCAATCCCTCGCCTTATCCTGACAATTACTCAAGATCAGGTTTCACTGGCGTACACATAGCACGCATTTGTGCTGATCCCCCCGCTGATGACACCATGCCGTAGTATAAGCAACTGCTATCTGATATCAACAAACTCAAGACCTTGTCAAGAAACTTTCTTAAGATCACAGTTAATTAAACTGTTTAAAATCCACATTAAGTTTCCATTAAGATTTAATATGGTTGTGTGTGCGCGTGTGTCTGGTTGGGGTCTTGTTAAGCTTTTATAATAACGGCAGTGACATCCTTGGTAATTTATGTAGACCTGAAGAGTGCAGCCGTGACATCACTCTGTAACATATCATACATAACGTGTGTGCAAACAAGCAGTTCTTAAGTCATTTTTTGTTGAACACATGAATGCATCAATCATCTTAGTATGTGATTAGATTAAATTTTAATTTTGAATCTGACTTGACATCATAAACATTTTTAAATCCAGTATATCATTTCATTCTTTTAAATAGGTTCTAAGTTAGAAACTGCACAGAAACAGTTGCTTTCAGGTTTTAGGACTCAATAATGAATAAAAGTATCCCTGATACGGCCATAAGAAGTAGGCTTGAAGTGATCGTGGCCTTGTTTTAGAGAGTGTACAGGCTGTGGAGCTGCACCATGACAGAGTATAAATAAGAAATAAGGATTATTTTAACTGTGACTCTATCAAAGCTACTTTAATAATGTCCAAGAATAAAAAATATGAAGCTGGAAATCAGAATTATAGTCCATGTATTCTGTGTATTTTGATTTCTGTAATTTGACACATCTGTGACATCAGCAAAAACTGCCAAATTAAATATTTTATATATACAAGATACTAGGTAATTTCAAAAAGATGTGTTTCCTTTTCAAGTACTGTTTAGTTATGGCAACTATGAACAAACAATAATCTTGGCAAATAACTCTTCATTGGTGGTTTGAGGTGTATTTTTCTTTCTTATTTTGACTTAAAAATGAGCTTCTAAGTTGAATTTCAGAGTATGTTCTAAAACACAAAAGCTGTTGCATGGCTCTTATTAGGGCTGAACACAGATAACAGGAGGGACATGCCACTTTTAATCAGAGTTTGTTGGAAATAGAATGGACAGCTGCACATTGTGACAAAACATCAAAACGAGAGCCACAGATGTACGCAATTAGCAACATGGTAGACATTTGGGGAGCAAAGGTCCATAAACTCACAACTTATTATGGCTGATCTAACATGGCTGGAGGGAAGCCTAAACTCAACAGCATTAATGGGCTCTTAGTTTGGGTTGAAACATTCCACCATCCGGAGTTTAATGTCAAAGAAAGCTTAACTCCTAAAATCTTTCGTGCCAGTATAATGCCAGCCTGTTCTCATACTACATACCATCCAGTTCAGTGCACTTGTAGCCTATATATGTGCATGAAGGGGTGTATATGTGTGTGCTGAGTGAGAGGGCGGCACCAATAGCCGGGAGGGAGGGAACAAGCGTCACGCTCAACATGTTTCCAATCATTAGGAAATGCACAGCTTCCTGTTTGTGTAAATATTTTCTTATTTTGTTTTTCCAAGCGAGCAGGGTAGAATAATGAAGGCTGACCTCTCTGGCCTCTTGGTTTTTTTTAAAATGTAGCTCACCTGCAGTGCTGACACGGATGACACCACTGGCTGCAGGGAGCGGAGAGTCAGAAATGGAAGGGACTTTACGGGGGCAGTGCACACCACCAGCTTTTGATACCAGCTAGTAACAGATGTGAGGCCTTTCAATAACATTTTCATTATTTCACATTAAATTGCATGTTCTTATACCACTTGAGCATCATCTGAGTAAGTATGACTGTAAGGTTTTAGTTGTGTAATAAATTTAAAACAAAAAAGGTGTACTGCATTTGAAAGAAAAGATCTGACCAAGGGTTACTTGTGAGGTAAAAATCTCACAAAGTTATAGGATTATTCCAGATGTTGCTGTCTGCAGCATTAAATATTACATAATAAATCTTTTTTAGTTTTTTTAATGACACTGAAAAAACTTCCAGTATGCACTACATCACCTGTCTTTAATCATTTTGTTTTATCTCTGTTGCCAAAGAAACTGATGGTTTGATTTCTCAACAATCCTCCCCAAGAAATAACATTTCTTTGGAAAGGTTACGAGGCCAGATGATGCAGTTCTGATGTCCAGATTTTCTTTTCTTTTACTTTTTTGTCAGTTATCACGAGCTCC
The DNA here is from genome assembly GCF_963576455.1 of Neolamprologus multifasciatus. Lineage (NCBI taxonomy): Eukaryota > Metazoa > Chordata > Actinopteri > Cichliformes > Cichlidae > Neolamprologus > Neolamprologus multifasciatus. The sequence continues at coordinate 14,880,223 of NC_140452.1, read as the reverse complement.
TATGTTTAACGAATAACTCTATATTATAATGTAGACAGTGTTTTGTTCTTTAACTTTGAGTTTTACAAGATAAGTTATCCTATTTTCTGGATTTTTTTTTTATAAGACTTCCTTTCTCTGTGTCTTATTTGATGGACGTCTTTTAGGTGATACAGCTAAAAGACGTCCATGGTGTGCCATAACTGACAAGAATATTAGAAGCTGGGTTTATTTAACACAAACGCAACACAACAACTCCTTTCCTCTCAAAGTTTGAACCTGTCTCTTTTTTCATCCGTACGAGGCACCAATGTGTGAGGCAGCTCTCCGAGGAAAGGCTAAACAAACAGGCTGGCCCAGGCACAAAGAGTCCGCCACTCAGAGACATGTGGCAGCAAAACCCTCTCAATCCATGTCCCCACCCCCCGAAAGTTGCAACGCGGAACCCCTCACACTCCCACCAGAGCCACACAAACTCCTCCGCATACCCTGCGCATGGAGCCGGGAGGAGAAAAGTTAGAGGAAGGGAGGAGGGGTGGTGGTGGTGATGGGAATTCTGATTCCTATTCACCGAATGTCACCACCTTACAAAGGGGACCGCATGACACTGCCACTAAATCAGAGTTAATGGACTCCTTTCTCAGTCCTGTGAACATGACAGGGGGCGTGTGTGTGAGAGTAAGGGGGTGTGGAAGAGGGACAGAGGCTGTGAGGGTGCCTGTTTGCCCCATTGAAGGGGCACATGGGCCAATGAGCCTTGTGTGATATAGTGAAGGTAGTGGAAGTGTGTTTTCCTGGGGCATTAGCAGCTTGTCCAATAGGGAGCTTCGTCTCTCATTCAACACTTCTTTGTTTTAAGCAGTCTATAAGTCAGACAACATGTCGACTCGGTGCTTTCAGTAAATCATTAAAAAGACAAATGTTAATCATATGGTTTGTTTGACTTTTCGGTACTACTCTTTCGCCACAGCCGATTAGTGTGTAAGACACAAAACAACATAACATCAATCACGGTGCACTTTAACACTAAGCACCTACCTACACAAACCATGTTGGTGTAAAGGCAATCAATCAAACTAAAGTGAAGGTACGGGGCAGGACCATCCACAGGGCTTGTGGGGCGATTGTCAATTTGCATGTGAACACTTATTTCACAGTGAGGAGCCAGACTGGGGGACAGCAATTTTGGAGCCGTTTGTTATCTTCCCTATGGGGCAGTACCTAATACAAGTAGCCCCTCCTGCCCCATACCAGGCTCAAAGTGCACACCCCAGAGGCCAGGACGAAGACGAGTGAAGATGGCATTGGTGTCACTTGGTAGGCATTCATAACTGCCGAACCCCCCGCCTTTCACTACACAGAGGAGAGGCAGAGAGACAGAAGCGGGGAGACATGGAGCCCCAGGTACCGACCTCATTAGCGGATAAAAGCAACCTTTCTGTGTGACCCCTGACCCCGGGAGTTGCCATGGAGCCTTCCAGTCGATGCATAGATGAAGCATGCTGGTATTGCCCCCAGCAGAGTAGGGTGAATATTGACTGCTGTGAGAATTATGAAGGTCCCACCCCCGCCTCACTCATGCTCAAATCCACATTCGACCGCTTCGCGATCGTCTGAACTCACTTTTTGGAGTGCACGAGCCGTTCTCTCTTGTTTCCTGCTTTGTTTAAATCGTCTTAATACCACTCAAAAAGTTAAGCTCATTACATGCTTGAGTTCACCTTTGATGTGTAGGAAGGAAAGTTGTTATAGTTTACATAAGGACAAAATGAAAAGCTTGCATGGAACTTTCGCCCTCCTTGTTTCTACTCATCACATTGGACACGGAGAACTTTTAGATGAAATTTAAACTAAAGGTGATTGCTGTGATGACTCACAAAATCTTGAGCTGTTTCTCTGATTAAATATGCCTCTCAACTTTATTTTAAAGAGCACTATAAAATTAAAAGGTATCATTTGTATTATTATTGCATTAAAGCTGCTGCTGCTTTATGCATAAAACTAAGAGAGACTTCATTGGTGTAGTCATACCTTGGATGATATAACCTGTAGGAGAAAGTGTAACAGTACAGGGTGTGTGCTCGTGCGTGTGTTATGTGTAAGTATGTGCATGCGTGCATGTGTAGTTGTTGAATAATGATGGGGAGGGGGGTTATATCTTGGTCATGCTGACTGAGTTTTATAAGCTGTGGCTAACCCCACTCCCCACAGCTGACTGAATATTAAATAAACAGAGCCAAGTGGCTGAATTCAGCGGAGTCAGTGCTCAGGCTGGAGAAGCACTATTTCACCAGCGCTGGGCCTCCCCCATGGGGCCCCCACATCAGCCTGTCTTATTCTTGGCAGCTGCAGTGGAGAGAGGCAGCCTATGGGGTGGGTGGATGCGGAGTATTTGGCTTAGTGTACAAGGGGGAGGTGAATGGAAGAAAAAGTTGGAGGGAGTGAAGAAAGAGGGATGTGGGTAAAAGAAAACTGGAGGCTGGTGTTTGTTTCTGTGCAGCTGTGGGGATGAAAATCACAACAGCAGCAAGACGAGAACTGTGAGTTGCGCCGTCACTGGCAGCTTGGTGGAATTAGTTCCCCATCAGCTCAAATTTAGAGTGTGAATGTAAGGTGGTGTTTCAGTGTCAGCAGGTCAAACATGATCAAACATGCCAGAAACACTGCAGGCCTATATTTAATCCGGTGCTCATGTGTGATGTATCTGAGTTGATGGCATGTGTCAGAACATAAATAGACAACAATACCATCCAGAGGCCTTTCCTCCCATTCCCATTATTTTTCAAAATAAATTTTAAAAGAAAAATCTGCTGTTCTTTAAGAGCTGCAACAAGAGCCCAACACAGGAAACTGCAGGCATAAATGATGATGACAATGCACAGAAACTACAGGAAGCTAAAAAAGAGGTGGGCGTGGCTGTGCGTCGGCCCTGTGCAAAGTCTGTACGCAGATCTTAAGAGAGCGTTGTCTCCATGTTATAGCAGGGTAAAAAATATGTGGAACAGCTGGACTGTGGGCTGGACTTGCTTGTGTTTGTGCTCGTCTTAATCCTTTAGTTTAGCCCCTGCCACAGGGAAGACCGAAGTCATAACAGAGAAGAAAATAACTTCTTTTTAATGAAGTGAAGCAAACAAAGTGTTAAAAGAAACTGTCCACCACAGCTACTGTTAGTGCTTCTCATCCTGCTTTGCTTATTTTTTGGCACTTGACCCTTTTCTCGGTGAAATCCCCAGTCACTGTTATTATTAAGCACACCTGATTTTGTAGCCATGAGGTTTAAAAGGCTGATAGCTAGTCTGTTCCCACGGAGGAGCCTTTAACACCTCACATTAGAAAAATCATATCCGAATAAAACCATTAATGATGCCTAAATCCCACTATGGTACTTCAGTTTTAGACTTGTGTTAAATGCTTGCTTTGTCTTGCAGGCAGCTTACAGTGACACCAAAACACCTGTATTTTCCCACTATGTGTGTATAGCATAGAAATAGTGTGCAGTTTTTAAAAATGTATTTGACACTTCTCATCTTTAATTGTAATAAATTGGCAATCGGATTACTTTTCACCACTGCCATTACTCACACCCCGCTCTTTTAGCACACGTTACTGTACTTTGTCCTTTGGGAAACAAAAAACCGACCATCCCAGACTGTGACTTCACCCATTCTAGACACCAAATAAAATGCATTTGATATCAAGCTCCTATTTGATTTATAAAGAGCCTCCACATGAATGCTATCAAGTCACAGCAAGCATCTGGGCAGGTCATGGGAGTCATTTTCTGGATGGAGTGAATCCGCAGGGCTACAGCCTCCCACACCCTGCTCTATAAACACAGCTGTCAGTCTTGTGTCTCCTGTCATTGCCAGCTCCTGTGTTTTATTCTCTCCTCTTTCACATAATTTGAGCTGCACAGCTGAGCAGGCAGAGAGCTCCCAGTCAGCATCCTTCACTGTTGTTGCTGGATGTGGGAGAGTTTTGCTTACTTGCTGACTGAACCGATTAAGCGGCAAAGAAATATATTAGGGATGCACCCCTGTGTTTACAGAGCAGGATTCACCAGGAATGTACACTACAGCAAAACACTGGCCATCTTTAATGGCTCACGCCAAAAAGCAGCCTCGCACGTAGTGTGAGTTCAGCTAATTGAAGCCAGTGCCTGTGTTTTTTTGATGAATTGTTGTCCTCTTCATATCCCTCCCTAAGCGTCCACCCACACTGTGCTTTAGACCTCCCACAGAACACTACAAACATACATTCACATGTATTTGTGGACGCACACACGCGCCTACGCACATACTCAGCGGGGCAGGTAAGAGCTGTAGTTACAGAAATGTTGTTTCATCTTGACCTCAGGAAAGCAAAGGCCTGGGTACAGCTGAGTGGTTTTCAAAGGGTGAATGAAAAATGAAAAAGGGAGCAAGAAGACTGAGAGTGAAAGACAAAGGGAGAAAGTGTGTGTGTGTGTGTGTGTGTGTGTGTATAGTGGAGGAAGACGGAGAACGAAAGGAAACACTGAGAAGTAGAAAGATAATGCCTGCTAAAAACTCCCTGTGGACTCCCGTCTGCTTCTCTCTCCTGCAGAATGGTGCAGGTCGGCATTCCCCCTCGCGCTCCTTGTGTGGTCCACAGTTCCAAGTCATTCCCAAACAATCGGCATTAATCCAGAGTATGAGGAGCCGGGAGCACAGTGCTGCCAGACTGCTGGAGCGCACTCACCCTGGCCTGTACTGACACATGCTACACTACACCTCTTCGAACACCAAGACACACACACACACACACACACACACACACACACACACACACACACACACACACACACACACACACACACTAATAGACTCATGCAGCATTTGATCAGACATACTACAGTAGTAAGTTGCATTAAAATGGTAGAGTGGGCTTTCTTAACATAAATACCATCCCAGAGCAACATCACAAACTGCAAAACATGCGAGATTTATTTAATAAAAAGTTACAATTCATTAGCACTTTGGCAGAGCTGTTTTTTATTTATTTTCATTTTCTCTTACTGTGGTTTTGGTTATATGTGTGGTTATATATATTGGTCATACAGATTTCCCTACCTTGGATCTAGGTGGTGAGTTCAACATGAGCTACTTTTATAGTAAAATTTAATTCCTTTTAGGGCTCAAACTGTAGGGAAGAAATGTCATAAACACAGAGTAGTATGTTCACTTATTTCTAACCTATATGGTTGCTTGGCTGTTCCTGTGCTCTGCTCAGAATAAACGCATTATTAGCTGCTTATTAAACTATTTAGTTCCGAGCTGAGCCGACAACGGTGCGCTCACTCAGGCACATGGCGTTCAGAAAGGCCCTTAAAAATGTATTTGTTCTTCTATACGAGCTACAATAATTGCTATCGTTTTGCAGCGTGTATGTTTAAATGTCTTCCTTCTTAAGGGTCATCTTTTATATGTTTCCACAGGTCTATTTTGCATCAGGCCAAGAATTTAATATTGGCTGCACATGTCTAACCTCCATGAAAGCTTCATGTTGACCAAAACTTGCACCACGCTCAACCCTCCTCCTCACTCACCTGCAGGCCCAGAGATGTGGGATGTGCCAACATTGTGTGCTGCAGCCTGGAAAGTACACTTGCTGGCAGTGCTAAGAGCAAATTGCTGTAATCATCCATTACTCTAATTTAGTAATTTACCTGACTTTACACATTCATCACTTTCATAAAATACTAGGCACATGGATGATGAGGCCCAGCCCCCAGTACGGGGCTCAGAAAACATCTTAGTCTCACTAGGGGACCAAACTGGACACCCCCTTTAGCCTCTTACAGCCTAATCACCATATATGACCAGCCATTAGTCAGCCAGTTCAGACTGACCCTGACACCATGTCTGCTATCCAAACTCCACCCCATCTTGTTTTTTTAATCCCACATGCAGAAGGTGGATGTGCTGCTAGGAGGCTGGCTGGATGGAGCTGTGCTGAGGAACCAGGTCACTAACTCCCTTACGACCATTACTGTAATTAAAGTTGGCATTGTTAATTGTTTTTTGCTGGGCCTAATGAGTTTGGGGGGGGGGGGGCAAGGGGGGTGCGGATGTCGCAATGCAATTAGGGAAACTGAAGGAGGGGGGAGAAGGTGAGGGAGTTTTGTGAGAGATGGGGAGTGATTGGGGAAGCCGGGGTGGGGAGAAGGAAGCGGGCGTTGGAGTACAGGATTGAATTGTCAGTCCAGGTTATGATTAGGAGGCACAGATGCGGCCATGTGAGAAATGAATTTCATGGCTGTTGATTCTGCGATTTCTCCTGGAATGTGGGGGTTTGCTGCTGAGAGAGAGAGCTTCTCAGACAGAGGACTAACACTCTTCATGCTCTGACACAACAAGACAGAGGCATGAAAAATGAGAGAGGAAACGGATGTGCACAGCAACTAATGATGTTGAAGTTGTGCTTTGATCTCCCTTTTAAATATCATCTGTTAGAAGTGGTGTAAAATGAATTTTTTTATTATGATGCCAAAAATCAGAAATATTTACGTATATACTAATTGTCTTAAAGCGCCTTTGAATTATCAGCATTCTCAGTTATTATGAAATCCAATTATTAGTAGTGTTGTGCATCCAAATGCACTTCTGCATACAGCTTTTATGCTTTGCTTTCATTTTAGTGCAGAGCGATGATTACCTGAAGAAGCTGACACAGTTTGATCCATCAGTCAAGGGAAAGGCAATCACGGGGGGAGAGGTTACACTACAAGCCTGACCAGTTAAGTGACAGTTAATCAGGATGCCACAGATAATTACTCCCTTGTGTTTTTGCAGGGATTTGTTGGATCAAAGGTGAGAAGCTGAAGAAAATGTGGCAAGCATTTTGTATTCCTTGCTGAGGGAACACAGTGCAAACCTCTTTCTGTTTTGACTTCTAATGTGAGCACACTGTTTCCATTTCTATTTGGAGGGTCAGTATGTGTGAAACGAAGGGATAGCAGGGTGGATGTATGGGAATAGGCTGCCAGGCATAATTTACTCTGGCCAGCACCAGTCTGGATACCAGCCTTTAGCCAGCTGCCAACCTGCCATTTTTCAATAAGCTTCCCAACCCGCGTAATTCCCCGACCTTGCTACCTCTCCCAGGCCAGGGTTTGACGTCTTTTACATTTCAGGATTTCTGGGGCTAGACAACTCACAGAGATGTTGGCCAGTGAAATTAATTATAATAAAAGCATCATAGTTGAGATTTCTTTGCCCTAGAAGTGAGCAATGGTTGTTATTCAGCTTAGAAGAGCACAAAACATCATAAACAGTAAAATGGGAGATGGGGTTCATCATGGTTCAGTGAGAGCAATTAAGACATTTACAGTTATTCCTAATTATACTGGATTTCCCGCTACAGCTCACTAGTGTTGGAATAAATGACGCTTGTAATTATTTGTCTTGACCAGAGGAACCAGAGCGTAGAGGTGGGAATTAAGAGTGAAGGGTGAGAGTACTTTGTTACTGACATGATTTTCCTTGTCTCAGCCTATTTTTCACTGAGCAATGTGCTCCCTAACAGAAAGGGTTTTACAGCCCTGATAATTAGAAGCTATCATGATGACGTAAAAGCTGAACTATAAGCCTTAAGGTGGGCTTTCAGTTTCAGTTTATAGTTTAAAGTTTGCTTTTTGAAATGTTAATATACGATCATATTTGGGGTTTCATCTGTATTTGCTGCAGCTGTTTATAAATGTGAGAAGAAGAGAAGAAGAATTTTGAAAAGTTAAAATGTTGACTTTTGGTTATTGGTGGTAGAGTCGACATGGGGGTAGTGAGCCTGAGCAGTGGGTTCCTGAGGAATGAGGTAGTACACTTACTGTAACAGGGTGTCAACAGCGAGAAAAAGTGTTGTGTCTGTCCGCTGGGGCCATCGCATCATGGAAAACTGAGCACAGAGCTCAGCCTGTGCAGAGCTGGACAGGCAGGTTTTCAGCAGCCTTGTCGGAAATGACTCAGAAAACTCCCAAAAGCATTCGCAGCGCCATCGGTCCTGTCTACAGTCCCACAGTGTGGGAGAATACACAGGTGCAGATTTCACGTGTGTACATGTGTGTTTGTTTGAGCGTGCAGCTGTGCATAGGGCTCTGTTTGTACGTGTCCTGCTGGGTTTGTTAATGAAGGAATGTAATTGGATTTTTTTGGGTCGGTGCCGTGGCGTTCAGTAGAGGGCGGTACCGGTCTGAACCCCCTGAAGAGTGGCTAGATGAGGGAGACAAACCTGTAGGTTGGATTACCACTGTGCCCTTTTCTCCCTTGCTCTGTCTTCCCAAGGTAGGGGATTATGGTCTGTATGAGCAGAAAGGCTGGCGAGGGAGCATTTCATGAGTTTAGGTTGTTAAGAAAAAGGGCAGATCATGTGAGGCTACACAAATTGTGCTCTGAATGTGAATGCTAAAGGTATAATCTTGCATAGGTCAGCTAGTGCTATTCAAATTATATCCACGGAGTTTGTGAACTTGCACCAAGTTATTCTGCAAGTTCTGTGCACGCCAAATCACACTTTTATGATAACAAACTTATGAAACACTTGTGTGACTTGAGTCCATTACAGATGAAAATCAACCATAGCTTGCTGTTCATTTGCTGAAAGCTTTACTGCCTTGTACTCTTCCTGTTCAGTGAACTGACTGAATTAAAAAATGGAGGCTGAGCCTGTGAGACATGCCACGACAATGGTAAAAAAGAAGAGGGAGGATCTGCAGATTGTTTTTCTCCAACTAAAGCAGTAAAACAGAGGGAGACATGGAGCGAGGGTGAATACAGGTTCGCCCTCACTCTCACTCATTCCCACCCTCCCTTGTTCCCTTTGCCTCGACTGGGCTATTGTTCATGGTCCCCAACCTCCTTGTCTTCCGGCTGGGACTGGAGTAGTTCCCGATGGCCGCAAACTGGATTAGGAGCACCCATGGCTCTGGTCATTCTCTGTGGATTTGGGAGTGTTACTGCAGCTTGGCTGGGCTATGGTACTTTAATTACCCTGCCACCAGGGGGCCTCAGAGCAGCCCAGCGGGTATCAAGCAGGGCCTACAGGAAAAGCTTCTGTCTTTACATGGGAATAATCCCCAAGAGCCTCTGATCAGGTCCCTTTTTACTAAACACTAACAGCCATTTTTAACCTTGACTTCTAGGCTTGTGAATGCACTACACTTTAAAAACACCTAAAAGCATTTGTGTTTGTTTAGTATTGTCCACCTTTAAAATTTCAAAACTATTTAAAATCACTCTAAATGTCATAAACTTAAGTTTGCTTTGCATCACTGAACCACAGCAAAGCCGATTTAATAATAATAATTAATCCATCCATCCATCCAACTTTGTTTGATTGTTGATTGTTAGAGCTTATCATATCTGTAACAGAGTGAGACACAGGCCATTCAATTTGATCTAAAAAGCTATCTCACTAACACTGCAATCAATTTATGTGGGCCAGATAGCATTCAAGTGTTTTTGTATTTGAGAATCGATGAAAATATATCAATCAGTGTATAGATTGAAGACATGTGTAGACTTGTATGTATATACACAGCAGTGGTTTATTGTTTTCTAAGTAACGAGATGAAGGCACTGCTCCCTGTTTGAAAAAGGAGCCTTTCTTTGTGAACGTTGAGATTTTTTTCATGTGTCTGTGGCGTCCATATCAGACCTGCTGCACCTGCCAATGGCCCACAGACTTCCTATGAACAATCAATAAAGCCAACAATGACGTCAGTACCATGAGACTACAGCTGTAAACTGATTTTACACATTTCACTCTATGTATTATTTTATGTGATACTGCTAAGAGACTCAAAATGCAACTTTGGGCCAAATGGCTGAGAATGGAATGAGAAAATATAGACTTTAAATGCCAACATCTGGACCTGGCTTAATGTCAGTGTTTGCTGTGTGTGTGTGTGTGTGTGTGTGTGTGTGTGTGTGTGTGTGTGTGTGTGTGTGTGTGTGTGTGTGCGTGTGTATATTTGTGAGTCTCTGTGGGTGTGATATAGCAGATACAGTGAGTGTGTATTTACTTCTGAAAGAGCAAGGTCTGAAGAGAAGGAGGCAGAGCACAGGCACAGACAAAGGTAGGCCTGTGTAGCCTGTCCACCGAGGACCTGTGGAAAATTCCCTGTCAGTGCTGTGCCAAGACGCCTGGCTCTGCGAGGCGGGACTCCAGAGGAATGTGAGAGGCAGACATGACCAGGAGAGCCAGCACTTAACCACAGCCAGGGAGGGTAGAACAGGGTTACCCTAAAGTGGTGGTTTAAATTAAGTAAACTAATTTCTCTTTATAATTTAAAAGAATGTTACAGACTTTATTTTGTGACATTCGTGCATCTCTGATAAGAAAAAATGTAAATGTTACTCAAACAGAGAGCTGCTGATTTACATCTAAATATACAAAACGTAAACTCCATGAACACATGTCATTTTGGCTTAGTAACCAAATGCAGTGCAGCTCAGCAGTAACATGTTTGGTGTTCTTGCATGTTTCTGGAAAAGTACTCCAGGTCTGTCCTCCCGGAATATACAGTACAGTATGATGTGGAACACAATGCACAGGTATGACCCTGTGGGGATGAAAATATAATACATTTTAAGCTCTATAAAATAAAAAGGAATAGAATGAACAAAACAAAACAAAACAATTTTTTTGTTTGCAAATAACTCATCATCTATACAAAACTATATCTAGTCATAAAGGCCTGAGAATAATTTACTATTCAAGAAAGGAATTAAAGATAGACAGTGGTCAGGTGTGTGGTAGGCGTGATGGCTGAGAGATGAGCTCAGACAGGAGTCTCCATGGACTATGATGTTTACCGACAACACTGTAATCGGCAGTTAGAGCAAAGTGCAGGTGGAACACAGTCTGGAGAGGTGGAGGTATCCTCTATTGAGAAGATGTCTGTCTGCCCCATGTGCATTTCATTTTCACATCTTTAAAAACACTCATGATTCCCAAATGACTCACAAACAAGTATAATTAGGATGACCACCGTTTAAAAAAACAGCACAGTGAGTCAGCTCTCGTGTACATATCTAAATAGTAGTTGCACGTGTTCACTTTTCACAGGGTTGGTGCTTTGATCTCTGGCCCTCTGCTTGAAGGTAAGCCAGCGCCATCCTTGCCGGCTCAGTTACTATTGGTGTGTGAATGGTGTGAATGAGAAACATGGTAAAGTACTTTTGAAAGGTGATACGTAAGTGAAAGCCTACTAGATGTGATCAAAAGGATCTGGGCACAGGTCCTTAAAACCAAAATTGATTTAAATTTGACCAAAGTCACATTTAAGGGCATCATGACCAGTTTCCAGCAGCTGCTATTTTTATATTCCTCTGAGTAAGTCCTATTCTGATCACTCACACTGTAAACTCCCCAATTTGACCACAGACCACAGCTATGCTAAGAGACAACATTTCCTTTCAAACTGACCCGAATTCCACACCGTGGTGATGAGTGCTGGGTCTCCAGGTATGATCAAGTTTTCAGTTGACGAGTCATTTCCTAACCTGCAAGTGCATGTGCAGGAGCCTGCAATCTTCACTCCCCACCCACACCACTCACCAGATTTGGTTTCCTGCAACCGTGCCGACTTCCTGAAAATGAAAATCAAGTTGAAGGACTGTTTGGACAGACATCCACCGCCTATCACAGAGGCAGAAGTGCAAAAAGACACAACAAAATTTAACTAAGAGATGTAAAAATAGCATCTGCATTGAGAAAGCAGTCCAAAGTTGCAAAAGAAATCTTCTGAAATCTTCTTACTTCTTATATTTAAATTATTTTTGCAGTGCAGGAGCCAAAGTAATTTCCTTCTGCTCGATGTGCTTTGTGCACCATTTCTAGTGAGCCAGGTAACAATAATTTAAAGACAATTATTTGGAATCCAGTGACTGTAAATGAAGCAGTAAAGCTAGGGATAAGCAAGTGTAAATATCAGGCTTTATGTTGTCCATTTGTTTCTGGTCATTTCTTCTATGGAAACTCCTTTTTGCCTACTCATTAAAACAACTCAAATCCACCAATCGCTTCTACTTCTCTTTCAGTGCAGCCTAATTTTAGGGAGCTGTCCTCAGGCACTTCACCTGGCTGTCTGGCTCAAGGTGTCAGTCTGGGCCAGGTGTCCGCTTGTACCCATCACCTCTTTGGTGAGGCATTTCTGACCTCAAGGAAGTTGTCAAAATATCCTGCCCCACCTGCACTGGAGGCCTTCAACTCCTCCAGCCTCTAACCCCCTTCACAGCTGATTGGTAGAAGGTACAATCTGGTAATCATGAACTTCCAGGAACGGAACTGAATAAATGTTCATTTTCACTAATGAGCGTGAGTTATTGCCATGGATGGACATTAATAATGAATAATGAACAATTATTGAGTCAGCAGGGTAGAGTAGTGATTAAAAAGCCTGTCTCTCAAGCAGAAAGCTTGAATTCAATCATGGCTGACAGCTAGACCCCTTGGGGTGCTGTTCTGTTACTGATTTGGTGCTATGATGGCTCCTTAATGAGTGAGAGGCACAAAAAAATCCGAATTAAAATGGTTGTTATTCATTGTTTGTATATGACCTGGGAATTATGGCAGAGATTAGTTTGTATCGAATAGTGATGTAGTGTACGGTATTCATTGCGTTGATGGGGTGCAGAGAGGAAATTGTCAGGTCTGTGGCTCCAGTGGGGCTACTGAGCCTGCTTCAATCAGGCCTAGGAATTGCCAGGATCCTTGCATATGGTCCTGCTTAGGGCAGTCCCCAGCCTCTCCCGAATAACGTAACAGTCGCTTGCTTTTGCTCAGCTTTCTAACACGTCAAAGCTACAGAAGTGAGCAAAGGCAAACTGCTGGGTGTACTTCTGTGCCGTGCTACCAAAGCATGCGTGAAAACAGTCAGGGCTGGGAGGAAACACATGCTCAAATACATAAATAAACACACATATGGAGACTCACATACACAATGGAGAGAGAAAAAGGTCAGCTCAGCCTTGCCCCCACCCTTGTAGACATTCCTGGAGCACCTGCACTCACTTAATATTTTGGCAGGAGTGGAAAAAAAAAGCTCTTCTGCTCAGCGCCTGTCATGTTTGTTCACTGAAGGAAACAAGTTTGGTTTTAATTAGAATCCCTGCCAAGAGCTGAGGTAATTGCCACTCTGTATATCTTGCCTCCTTTTTAAAATTTCTTTTCTTTTTTTTGTTGGTTCATATACTTTAAAACAAAGCTCAGTGGAATCCATAAAAACACAACAGCATTTATCTAAGCATGTTTTAAATGCAGTCAGAAGGTGCATCCGTGCTTGATATTGAAAATTGAGGAGGAACAAAAAGTCAGCAAATGTAGAGTACATGCAAACCTGGTTTGACGTTTTTTATACAGAACATGGTGTATGTGGGTATAATAAGTCGGACAAAAACTGCCAAATCCCGCCTCCCTATATGTCTATTTCTGCCTCGCTGACTGTTTTTGGCCTCAAACACAGTTTTGTCCCCAAGGGGTCCGGGGTTCCGCTCTTACTTAGCCCTCCCCACCTCCATCCATCCATCTCCCCTTGTTCCCACCTGTAGCCCAGCTGTGGCTCTGTGGAGCTCATGAAAATTCCCACCAAATTATTCTAACAAAACACCAACATCTGCTGCTGAGAGACACCCCTTCATTAAACACACATGCAAACACAGTCATTTACATACAGAAAGTCAAGTCTTGGTGTATGGTAGCCACAAGCACCATCAGCACACTGCAGGGACACAAATCTGCTTTGACAGCATATACTGTATAAAATATAAATGAACTTTGTGAGAGTATACAAAAGCAAACACAGACATATTTAACAATAGATTCTATGCATGTACCAGACAAGTCTAATTTCAGGTATAACATTTCTCCAGTAACATCTATCAACTGAAGCAAACAAACATTATTTGCCCACCTCACAAATTTTGGGAGGGGTTGACTTCACTGAATCCCATTCATCTGTTTGTAATGTACCCTGGAAGCTGTGTCTGCATTTGGTCTGCACACTTTATGATATGGTGCACAAAGTAATTTGCAACTTTCGCCCATACTATTTTTTTTAGATGGCACGATACCACTTTTTTATATTCGATGCCGATACTGACATCATAAATTTGGATATCTGCCGATACTGATATGAATCTGATATAGTCTACTTTATAATCAATGAAACTGTTTTTTTAATGTCTTGCTTCATTTTGTACAAGTTCATACTCATTTTTCACTTTTTTTACTAAACTGAAACATCACTACTTCCACGTCTAATTGTCTGTAATGGAGGCGGAGTAACTGGATCCGCACTCCGTGCCCAGGAAATGCTCATGACGCAGGGAGAACAAATTTTGTCGGGGATACCTACCTTGGCACAAAACCTGGTTTGGCAGCACGTAGCGAGGCTCCAGACACTTTCAGTGTGAACTCCAGACCACATACAACAGCCGCTCTATCAGCTGAGGCACACTGCTCCGACATGCTAAGGCCACTACCTGGGTTACGCCATGTCGCAGGTTTCGTGAGGTATTTTTTGATATTTAATGGATCAGATTACTTTTTTTTTCCTCCTCGATATCCGATCCAGTAATTTAGGTGAGGATCAGACTGATACCGATAATGTATATCGGATTGGTCCATCCCTACTAATTATTAACTGCAGAATGAATAAATGACATCAAAGACAGCAAAGAAGTGAAGAATTTAACTGAAAGAACACAAATTATTGATTGAAAAAGTGTAACCAATTGCACCTACACGGCAACATCATTGATAATTTACTCAGATTTATTGTGAATCATTGACTGAACAACACAAAACATTTTTGTAAAATAATAATAATCATAATCATAATCATAATCATAATCATAATAATAGCATCTTTGAGAAAAACCCTGGCAATACTAGAAATCATAGTTTTGCGATGTTCAGTCACTGAACCTCGTTAATGTTTTCTTAAATTTTCTTGGTTTTTTTTGTTTGCTTCCATTTTTGTAGGGGGACTGAATAAACAAATCTTATGCATGGATAGAGAGATGCACAAAACCAGACACCACTTGGTGATGGGATCAGCTGTGAAGCCAGTGAGTTCTTGGATCACACCTCTTTCAAAAACGATTGCATGGCCACTCACCTGTTAAAGTCACCTTATGTTAGGCGTTGCAAATATATTCAAAGATCAGTATTTAATACTTTGAAATGAAGTGCGGGGAATTGTCCTTTGCTCAGCGGTCACAGGATCATCATCTTCATACATTTCATTTACCATTTCTGGTAAATATGTAGTCTTTTATTGTAGTCTGTGCAGCCAGTCAAAATGTAAAGATTGAGTGGATGTGCTTGAGACAGGAAGACACTTTTGATTTGTCTGCCTGCCAATACGTGAATGAAATTTGGGGATGTGTTTTCTCTCGGGTTATTCGCGACGGGGCCTTAGATGACTTGCGCACATGCTGGGGCTTTCAGAGGGGCTTTTATTTTGATTTGCACCAGCAGGGGATGGAATGGAGCCTGCTTGGTCTCGCTCCATCCAAGCCCCTGCGGACCCATTAGAGCTGCGCTCCAGTCCAGAGATGAGACGCCGTGGTGCTGATTTACTATTCAGAGGTTATTCATCGCCTGTGGATAAAAAGACAATTGAATTATGCTGTTGGAACAGAAAGACTAGGCCAGAACAGTTCACAGCATACGATCTCTGTGAACCTAGATCAAATGACAAGAGAGCAGGCAGATAGAAAGAGACGTCTGATTTGTCTGATTGCTTCAGGCGACTTCCTGTTTCTCTGATCAGGAAGTGCTGTTTTCAGTCAAGGCTGCTAATACTCCCTGAGATGTCAACAGAAAGCTCAAGGTCAGTGATCAGATCTGAACTTAGACAACATAATCGTGCTCAGGTGTTTCAAGTTCAAGCAAAAAACCCCAAAAAAACAAAACAAAACAAAAAACCCAGACATTTGCTGTCTATAAAATTAATGATAAAATAAATTTATTGAATATTTGTTGTTCATATTTGGTACACAAAAGCTCAAAACCTCAAAAGCTTTACATTTTTTTGCAGCTTTTCTGGCAGAATAGCGAGGCCTAGAAGCTAGAAGGCATCTAGGAGGCATCCTACTCAGGTACCAGAACCACCATAACTGGCTCCTTTCAGTACAGAGGAGACTTGACACTAGAGCTGGTATGAAAGATGGAATTTAGCATCGGAATCTAATCTAATCCAATTAGCACCATCACTAACAACAACTGATGCTTGCTTCCATTGATGTATGTTTTAACCTTGACCATGAACACCACAGCATGCTGAGCATCATCATTTCAGCAAAGAGCATCACTGTAAACACAGTACTGTAAAGTAGCTTGTTTAGCCAGCACTGCACTGTCTGCTATTTTCGTGCAACATCTGAATAACACAAAACCAGTAATCTTCCATGTTTTACAAAACCATAATTCAGCAAAACATCATTTATTTAAAAATTGTTAAATGAATTGGGACATTATATGATTATATATTATTATAAGATTTATGTTTAGCAAATGTCATCTGCTGAACAGCACTTACCTTTGAAAACAATTTCCCATCTTCCTCTCCTTCCCTGTCTTTTTTTAAAAAAACATCTTTCTCCATCTCACTGTTTTACGTTTAACTAGCAGACAAACTGCACAGAAACAATTTGTCTGCTTGCTTAATGTAAAAAAATTCTACATATGTACATATTTGTCATATTTGTTGAGCAGTTTGAAAATTTGAAATGACCTGTCACCATTTTTTTTAACTCCATTTATGTTCACTCCTCATCTGTATCACTAGCTAAATGCTAACTACCGTGACTGAAATTTGTACATCTGCACCAGGAATGCCTCACAGGGATGGGAAAAAGTCTGAGCTGTGAATGTAATTATTTTTTTATTACAAGTATCTCTATGCTGTCATCTGCAGAATGTGAGAAATTAGCTAATTCACTCAGTAACATGCATCAAAACTGCCCACTCACTGACTAAATGTTTAGAATACACAAAATTGCTGACTTTTGCTAAAAACTGTGGAATTGTGGTGTCAAGCTTAAAGGAACTACCAGGAGAGTATTATTGTTAATGAATATAAACAAACAGTATTCTGTTATTACACGACCTGTTAGACCAACTGAGCACCAACTGATCATTTTTGAGTATTTAATTATATTGTTTCCAGACAGACTCTGACCTTTACTGTAGACTAAAAGCTGGAGATTTGGGATTGGATAAGTGGGCTCCGAATTACCAAATAAATATGCTTTTGTTTTATTTCAGAAATAACATTGCATACTTTGTTTTTTCTCAAGCTTTTATTTATTTTTTCCGCTACATGTGGCACTGTAGCTATTAGAGAGGAGTGTTTAGACCTGGCAGCTTCTCCATTTCCAAAGACTGTGTGCACATGAGCTTCTTGTTTAAAGGAGATCATGTCATATTTGACAAATGTCCAACATATACAGTTGTTGCTGCTGTAATGAAGCAAGGATGCGGTCAGGTCTGAAAAGTCAAAACACTGGTCACACACCCAGCAGTAAAATTGTTTCTTGGATGTTCAGCTTCCTTCCCCTCAGTGACATCATGCTGTCACTGCTGAACTTCCAACTGTACAACAGTACACATTCTTTACCCTTAGTGAGAGTTTAGACAGTTGTTCAATGAGACGATCACCTGCAAGTGATATAATATAAAAGAGACAATAAAAAAAGAAAATTGCAGGTTTGTGCTTTCTATTAGATCACTTTTAATCACTCCTGCAGAAATGTCTATGCCAGATGAACTGAGGTGTTGGCAGGACATCCCGGTTTTTGAAGGGATGTTTTACCCATTTCCCATCACCTGTTTGGACTCACTGATATTAAATTGAAAATACACATTGAAATCCTGGGAAACACTCAGACTGCAAAAATCTAAAAACATAAACAAATGGAAAAAACGTTGAACAGCACTAAGCTGTGTAACTACAAGTTAAGTCCGCTGGGTGGCCTTTGCTCAGGGGGTGGCCCATCCTGGCATGCTATGAGTGTTGATTGTATACAGTGTGAGTAGCAATTGTAACACCCCCTGCCCCTGTTCGCCAAAGGGGAACATAGCTCCCCGTGCACCTCACCTCCTGGGACACAGAAGGTGAGCTGGACATGAGCCTAGATAAACGCAACGGCTGATCCAGCTGGGGTTGTGTCAGGATCGCCTGGGCGGTGGGGACAGGCCTGTCTTTGTCCAACAGGAGCTGCGTGTGGTTCAGTATCTTAAGAGAGTCGTAATCACATTGGCGATCAGGGTGTTAACAGGCCTCCACAGCTGTCAGAAAGCAATGCACCCTGGGAATGCATGACGAAGGAACCGCTGGCCCTCGATGCGTGGGTTGCAGTATGTGTTAATCTCTGTACACACACAGCATGCATATGTCAATTCATTTCAACAAGGGTAAAATGGGCGGACGCCTCATTTCTTGTCCAAACACACCAACAGCTATGGCAGCACATCAACAGCTTCACCCTGTGTAATTTAAAAGCCTTTTGAGATCTATCTGGGACACTCTGTCAAGGAATTCCTCCTTTGAACGAATTCTGAACCACAGAAAATGACTGGATTCAAAAATAAACAACAATGTCAAACAACGATATAATTTAACAACCAAAAAAAAAAAAAAAAGTGCATACCACAAAACATTGTCAGCTTTAAATCAGCCCAGAAACATTCCCTCTTCCCTGAAGAGACATTTGAAGGCTATTTGATGGGTAAAGGGTGGCCCAAAAATAGCCAGGTAGTGAGACAAGGAGATCTATAGGGCACTGCAGGGAACTCCATGCTCAATACCTTCTGTCTAGGGTCTGATTCATGGGCAGGGGTCAGTCCTTCAGAGTATATATCAGGTTCTCGGTTTGTTGCTTTTAGCAGCTGTTATTGCATTTAGAAGTCTGAGCTCCCTCCACTGAATCACAGGAATAAACAGAGGAGGGGGACTTTGCCCTCATGGGCCCCAGCGTGGAGACGAACAGGAGACTGGATTGTCACAGTGACGCTAACATACTACAGCCCGGCCCAGGCAGAGATACGTTAACACGAGCCCATGCCAAGCTGTTTCTAGGCTGGCAGTCAGTGCACCACAGGCTAGGTGGTCCACCCTTATTTACCCCTTTTAGCTGCACGCACAAGCTTGTTTAAACAAAGTGGGTGCCTTTGCTCGGCTCGTGGACGTCATCAGACCAGGGAGTGTTGATGTGGCCTTTCCCTGGAGCACCCTGGACTGTGTACTCCGGAGAGAGAGAGGAGGATGTTGCCAGCTGCAAAAGTTAGACCACAGCAGCCCTTGTCCCAGTTGTTTGACCAGATAACTGTATGCCAAAAAAGATGGTGAAACTGCATCAAAATCTTGGCTCTCTGGCAGCTCTGATTAGCATTTGGATCCTGAAGTCAAACTCTCTTGCCAACAATTCAACATTCTTCCACTCCACAGTACTGCCAGCTCCTTCTGTGATCACTTTAGACTCACTCCATCACCTGCTGCCTACTCCATGCAGGTGAACACAGTACTAGAAAGAACAGTTAATGTGAGAAATAGCTTACAAAAAGGGAGATCATGAAGACTTTTGATTATATTCACACAGGCTGTGGGAAATTAAAAAAACCAAACTAAACTAAAGTATGTTTATAACAGGTACAGTCATACAGTTCTTCCCTATTTGTATAGCTTTGTACTCGTTCAGCAGCGGCGCCGTTTTCCTCTGACTGTTTGCATTTGTACATTTGTGATTTGACAATGGACATAAAAGTTATGAAAATGCTGAAAGTGAAACATGTTTAAAAAACAATTAAGTTCTGATTATGTTTTCTATGTTTCAGTAGGTTTGAAAACTAAATTTCTTGCCTATATATTTTTGACTGTCTGGACAAAATGTTTAACTAAAATAAAAATAAATCCTTAATTACGTTGATTAAAAGGAATATTCTTTGATAAAGCCTCTCAAAGGCACACTTGTATGTTTAATGGATTTGGTAAGTTGAAAAAAGTAAATAGAGCCACAGACACAAAAGATTTTTATTAACTTTAAAAACAGACATAATACAGGAATTAAGGCATTTCACCCCATACATTCAGTAATAAACTGTTTCTTTTTCATGTCCCTAAGTTTTGCTCCCTCTCTTTACTTAATTGCAGTTTGTTTCTTTTGTTCCTTATTGTTTCCTGCATTTCCTCATCTTGTCCTCATCCCCTATTGTGTCGATGCTTTTAGTGTCTTCCTCGTCTTCTTTCACCTGCTGTTTTAATTTGGTTGTTTCCTGTCCTTGTGTGTCTCCCGTGTCTTGACTCTCTTTGTCTAGATTCTGTACAACCTAAAAGTCCCCTCCATGGATAATAGAAATAAAAGTGTTCTTTTCATTAGGCTCGTCTTCTTCATTCTAAACACATACATTCTGTAAGTGTGGCCAAGGAGCACAGCTTGAACCTCGTCTTTCTGCAGTGCTTCAACACAACTCTGTATTATCCAAATATTACTCTACAGACTTCATACATTGACTGTTGTTTGTTCATGAATTGTGGACTATGGACCAGTGCAATAAGTGAGTTCCTCTTTTCCTGCCTGCCCAGCAGATGTGCAGTTTTATTGGGAAAATATCTTGCTCCAAATATTCCAGCTCTTGTCCTGACCTCCATAGAAACTGTGATTTTTCATTTCACAGCAACTTTCCAGACGGTGAGATTTTGGATGGAGCTTCTCTGATATTTTTAGTTACCATCGTTTGATTAATGGGCATCTAGTAGCTTCACTTTCATTTGGTTAGAGAAGCTAGTGATTGTGTATTGTTACTGTGAAGTTTAATGCATTCAAATCAAATCAAATCAAATCACTTTTATTGTCACGTCATGTGCAGGTACACTGGTGCAGTACATGTGAATGAAATTCTTGTGTGTGAGCTTCACAAGCAACAGAGTTGTGCAAAAATACAATAATGTAAAACAAGCAAACGTAAAACAAGCAAAAATATAAGATGGCTAAATCTAAGACTAATAATATATGTAGAATATATAATAGTATATGCATTACTGGATGTGTATACAGAGAGTTCAGAATTGTTTTCAACTGACAATTTCTAATAAAGAAAAAAGTTAGTCTCATTAGGAAATGAGAATACCTCAGTCTTAATTCAATGAAAAAAACTTTTGTGGTTTTGCAAAAAGGTAAAATTGCCCAAATGTTTTTTACATTTTCAGTGGGTTTTTTTTAAAGTCCATGTTTCGGACAGTGGCACAATTTCTGTCATGGTTTGTCTGTCCTTGCTGAAGCTCTCTGCCTCATTCGTCTGTTGTGCCAGTATGTGTGTTCATGTGTGTGTGTGTCTGGTAGTAATGGTTTTTGTGCAGTAGCAGGTCTCAGTGGAGATTTCCCGCCTTCTGGTGCCGCACACCTGCAGGTAATCACACACCTGTCTGTGATGATCTTGTGAAGAGCCAATACTAAGGAGTGATCTGTGCTGGATTGTTGAATGACTACAAAACCTGTGGTGCAGAGGTGTGGCGAGAGTGGCGAGTAAATTGTAAATACGGAATGAGGATCTAAAGACGAATGTAGAATCGAGTCGTTTTGGGATTGCTGCTGTTACATTTTCACTGTAAATAAATCCCCTGTATTCAAGGAGTCCTGCTTCACCGCATGGCGAAGCAGGAACCTGAATTAAAGTTTTCAACTTTAATTCAGTTGAATTAAAGTTCAAAGTCTGAAAAGACTTTAAAGTTTAAAGTCTGAATTAAAGTTTTCAACTTTAATTCAATTAAAGTTTTCAACTTTAATTCAGGGTGTTTAACAAACATTTTGGATTTTTTATATATTCTTTATTGCATCTATAAGGACTAGTGGTCTGGTTCCATGCCATAAAAGTGCCTTCACCATGTTTAACAGATAGTGTGGTATATTCCAGACCACAAGCTTCTCACCTTCTCCCTGCTTGTCTCTTTTAATCATTCTGGTAGAAGCGGATCTTCATTTAACCTGTCTGCAGATTTTGCTTCTTCTTTGCAGAACTTTGTAGGCTCTTTTAGATGTTTTCTGGCAAAGTCTAATCTGGTCTAGTTGCTCTTAAGTGTAACCAGTTGAAGGCCTCTCTGGACTGCAGACTTTGACAATCATGCACGTATATCTCTTTGAGAGCGTTCTTGACTTGGCTGGATTTTTGAAGGGGTTTTTCCTAACCAAGGAAAGAATTCCACAATCGTCTACTTTCTTTGTCCAGATCATTCCTCCTTTTTAAGAATGTACCAGACTGTTTATACAGCTACTCCTAAAGTTTTTGCTATCTCCGATTTATTTTGCTTTTTCGTTCAAATTATGTCTTCCTTCATTTGTATCAGCATCTCTTTGGATCTCATATTAATAGCTTCAGTTATCAAATAGTTCAAGTTCAACACTTGGAATCAATTTCAGATCTACTTAATTTTGTAATGGAATATCAGGGCAACATACCTCACCTGGTCAATTGCCTGAAAACGGTCTTTGGTAATTCCCAAAGAGTCAAAACAATACTTTTGTTAAGCCATTTGAATTAAAACTAAAAGTCTGCACTTCACTCAGTCTTGATTTAAAATCCATTAGGGAAGTGTACAGAGGCAAAAGTTTGAGAAATGTGCAAAAACCTTTAGACCTAACTGTACGTTGTCCATCTTTCTCATACTGTTGTATCACCAGGGAAATCATCTGATCAGCAGTGCCGCATAATATATCATAATGCCACACATATAATTTTATACGTACTCTGGATTATGAACAGATGGTGTCAATCTGAATAATAAAGACTATTGAATAAAAGATAATTTATTTCTAGAGTTTCTAGAGACTGGCATGGCCTTCCTGGACAGAGGACTGTACTCTCAAGTAAAGCTGAAGCCACTTACTATGGAATTTTACCTACAGACCATCTCCTACCACTGTCATTGATACAGGCCACATCCATATCAGTCAAGAGCAGTAGGGGGACTCATTAGCAGTTGCCATGAAGGCCACTTGGCTGCCCACTTTATCATTAATCAAATTCACAATGTCCCTTATTGGCAACCAATAGAGTGTAACAAGCAGTGCTATCTGATTGCTTTGATGAAGCATCTGCATGTTCTCTATCACCCTTTTGGCCCCCCAAGTGGCCTCGGGTGGGCTAATGTTATGGGCCCAGCTAGGTCAGTTGGGACTGAGTTTGAAAAAGGTGGCTATCTCGTATGTCCTCCCCTCCTCCATGCCATTCTTCTGTGTCCCCCCAACCCACCCTGCAGCTTCTCCAGCACATGAAAGCTAACAGAGGGCATGCTGCTCTGATCCCAGCCACTGACATGATTTTTTGATCAATGGCTGGTGCCTCTGAAGGGCCTTTTCCAACACTGCTCCTCTTTCCAGCCTCCTCACCCTTAATAGTAAACCCCACCCCTCCTCATTCCTCTCACTCTAAAGCTTGGGCAACTCCAAATGTCAGTGATGTTAGTTTAGCCATTGTACACGGCTGGCCGCATCTGAAAGGGTGACTTGTCCCCAGGCCAGCCCCCTACAATGGCCTCCTTTCTCACTCTGACTTGTTCTCAGCATTTTCCCCCCTGCATGAAGAGAGAACTCGCTCTCTGGCTTTCTTAGCTCTTTGGCTCTGCTGAAGATCCTGGTGCCAGAGCTAAACTGGAGGAGAGGGAGCAGGAGATCAAGTGAGAAGTCCAGAAACAGAGAGAGAGAGGGTGTGAAGAAAGGATGGAGGTTGGAGGGTCAGTGGGGATGTGGACCGTGACAGGGCAGTAAGCTGTTTTATAACCAGAATTGTTACAGTGCACTCTGCCAGTAATTACCAGCACAGAGGAACTGCAGTAAATCTGTCTTTCACAGAGTGGCTAAGCTTGTTAGTGTGCTTAATCGGACAGGGAAGGAGTTTGTTGTAGTGCTGAAAGCTTTGGCGACTGAGAAAATGTGCGTCCGCTTCCTTAATAAAGAGTGACGACAAGAGATGGGGTGTGGAGGTCGTTGACAGAGAAAGCCATACATATATGTTGAATTTGCAGATCAGCATGGGTTGAAATTCCGCATCTGTGAAAGATGGAGCGGTACGTAAGGACTGACAGAGAACTGAGGAGCAGGCGAGGAAAAAAGTTCAGAGCCCTTATTTGGGCCCCTTATTTTTTAGGAGGCAAAATTGAGCCCAGATGATTGGTCAGTGGAGACGAGGGAAGTTTTTTGGGAAAGGTCCATGGTGTGTCTGGAGACAGCTGAGAGTCCTTAAAGGCAAATCCAGTCCTGTCAATTTTTTTTCAATTTATGATATGAGTCTAATATTTAAATATTAAAGCTGTCGGGATCTGCCATGGCATAGTTTACTTCCATGTCTCTTTGAGTGTTTAGGAAACTGTGAGTAAAATCCCACACTGTCTTCACACAGTTCACTTCATGTCAGTGGAACCGTATAGTTTTATGCTCTAAAACATCCTAATGTATTAAGTATACAGACAGTAGCTGCAAAATACATATATATATAGTAGATGATCGCTTGAGGTTTTACTTGTTCTTCATCTTTGTATCTGTTTCCTAGCTACTTTGTAAGCAATCAAAGAGCTTTTCAAATGCATTGCCTTAAGGCACCTTCAGGGCAGCTTGGTCTCAAAGCTTAACTTCTATGATCCAAGTTTGACTCTTGGATCGTGTCTTCAGCTCACAACCACCACCTCAATGCTTTCAAACTGAACTGAGCCTACTGACACCACTTTTATTACCGTTTAGTGACATAATTATTGCCGTTAAATAGTCTTCCTCATCTCCCTCGAGGGAACGGATCAATTTTTTCATATTAAAGGAGGAAAAAATAATTGCAATATCTTCTTGAGCAGCTGCTTGCTGCGGCTCTGCCAGATGTTCCAAGAGGAGACACACACACACAAAGATAGCTTACAACTTTCTCTCAATTAGCTTTTTGTTGACACTGAACATCTGGAGCAGAAAAGGAGATGGTGTAGACAAGACGAAGCTTAACAAGCAACAAGACAAACACTGTCACTGGCATTATTTTTAAGGAATGAGGTAATTACTTTGGCCTATATCATGATAATCATTTATGAGTTTTTAATATTTTCAGTCAGTGAGTCTTTTCACTCTCAGCAAAAGAAAAGTTGAATGACTTTGTCCTTATATTAACATTTTCCGGTCTGTTATATTTAGAAACCACTTACTATCTTTATTTATTAAGCCAAGTTGGTTTTATACCAATGAAAATGAAATGAAAGCCCAAATATGTCACGAAATAAGCCAAACGAAAATCCACTGATTGGCTTTTTAAAAGTCAACCTTGCGCGCTGCCATCTACTGACGGATTCATGAAGTGCTTGGAGTTTTGCAGTCTCGGGGTCAGGTATTTCCACATCTGGAAGGCACATGGCTTCTAAAGCAGATGTATGAGGGGTGAGGGGGTCACCCGGGCCCTTTAATGCAGATTAAAGAAGAAAAGTGATGAACAGCAGAGATGAACAAACGTCTGTAGTGGCTCCAGGGCTGGACAGACTCTGAACAGCATCACTCAGGTGTGGCTCTGATAATGCTACAGCCGACTGAAAGAAAGAGAAAAATCAGTCATATGAAATTGCAATATATGAAGATATTCATGATGTGGTAAAATCAGTGCAGATTTAGTTCTAAGTAAAGGCAAATAGACTTTTGGCTTCTGTTGAGCCTTTGTTCCTTCTGCTTCTCTGCTTCTCGCTTTGCTCAGACATGTTTCTTTCTCCCTCCCCTAAATTCCCTCCTTTCAGAGAGAGGTCACAGGCCAAGGACTGTGACCTACCCTGGGGGTGGGCGAGGGACCTTCCCCTCCCTTTTCCTTTAGAGATACGCTGTGTCTCCCCATCTCTTTATTTTGTATACACCTGAGTCCCTTATGCTCTCTTGGATCAACTGACAGTGCAGAAAAAGCCGCTGTATCCAGTTTCCAGCCAGACTTTAGATTTCTTTCTTTCTTTTTTTCTTTTTGGCAAGTTGTGTTGATTTATTGTGTATACAGAAAAAGACAGAAGATGATTCAGAACCAGTCAGTTCATAAGTCAAAGGTGTGTGTACTTTTTTTTAACACTAAAATGAAAAGAATACACATACACAAGATTGTTCTTAAGAAAGATGATGCCACAATAACCTCTTATGACAGTGTAGTTGAGATCTCAACAGTAACATGGTATGACTGTTTCAATATTGACCACTCTCCCTCCTCTGGTACCCCCTACATCTCTTTGGCACTGCGTCTACATTTGTGTTAGCTTAGACCTGCAGGAGAAATATGTTCCACTACACTCCATCTGTCCCCTATGCACTTGGTCCAAAGTAAAGTGTTGCTGGAGCTCTTTCTGCTTTTCAAACACTTTTCAAAAACATGCCCCGGCTACACTCCTAGCTCCTCTTTTTTGACAAACCAGACGAGCATAATTTCTGGAATAAAGCTGGCCCCGACCCAAGCTTGCATCCTTGCACCGTCTGGATGATCAGTGTTCAAGTACTAGTGTGTTTCTGCGTACGTGCTGGAAGCATGTTTTTCTGGTTAAAATGCGAATGTGATCTTAAATGTCCCAGTTTGACATTTTTTCTCCATTTATTATTTTTTCTTTGCATTTTTCCACCGTGTTTGCTCAAACTGCACCAATTTATCATTTTTGTGTCTTCTGTAATTTTCATCATTGCCCTCGAAAGCATATTTTTGTCAGATCCACTTATCATTTTTCTCCACTTTATGCACAGATAAATAAAGCTGAAGACTAATCCAGATATTTCTACAGAAACAGACATGACCGGAGGAGCTTTTGAGTCGTCATAAACTGTTGAACTTGGGTTTGCAAAGTTTTATAAGTGGGATATGAGATTCTGCTCCTCAGCTGGTGGCATTCCTTTCCTCCTCAAATGCAATTATCTTTTCCCATTTGTCTGTTTTTGTTTTCCTTGTGCTTCCCTCTTATACTCATTTCCTGTTTTGAGCTCCACCAGACTTTTAGCCCCCTCTGCTCCCCCTCCCGTAAGCATGAGAGCATATCTGCTATTTACAGCCCGCAGGGGATACCTGTCATTCTCACTGCCTCATTGTGATAGCCATGGTGACACCCAAATTCCATGAAGTGCATGTCTTGACCTCCACCCACTCCACCATAAAGCTCTGACCCCTCACCTCCACACCTGGGGATGCAGGTCACAAAACTTATTGCTGTTGATTAGAGGGAGGAGGAGGAGATGCAGGAGGAGACAGAAAAAACAGACAGATATAAATCCTTTGTCTGACAATTTTTCAAACTCTCAGTAAAAGTAAATTAAGAATCCTTCCTGAAGTCAAGTGACTCCTTTGAACATAAAGAAGAGTTCTTAAATGTTGTTGACTGTGTGGTATAACAAACTAGTAACAATCTCTTTTTTTCAACCTGTTTTAGGTATGTAGGTGTTTTTACAAGCTTTCAGGCTTTAGGTTATAGAGACAACCTGCAGAAGTAGACACATAAGAAGGTGATAAGAGACTCTTGCGAACTCTTGACCTCCTTTCAAGGGCAAAGTTACAGATTTACAGACTGAAACTGAATTTAATCTCTTAGCAAAATAATAAAATGTCAGGACATAATTTAACAACTTCCAGTTACCAGTGGAAAATCACACAGCAGCAGGGATTCATTCTCTTCTCATGGTCCGATTTCTGTAGTTTCTAAAAATATTTAATACGTCTGACTACTTGTAAAACAAGCCGAGTCCACTCTCAGGCACCGTGAAAAAGAGAAGAGACCTGCGCTCGTGTGTTAACATTTAAAGCCGGTTGAATTAACCCTCCAGCCTTTCAGGCTGCATTAGTACATAATTTCGTGGTTTCACGTATTCCCCAACTCATACTTACCCATGTAATGGTTTACTTCTGCAAATATTTTAGTCCGCTATATGCAGTGAAGGGGCTACTCGTGAATGGGATGTAATCTGAGAAAAATCCTGGCAGACATGCATAAGTCATTTAGAGAAATGATCTGAGAGAATAATATGTCACAGACAGGAAAGGAAGGGTGATATTAAACTTACTTGGGTGCTGACCTTTTGAACAACTTGTTATAAAATCCACTGTCAGAGTTACTTTTAAGCATTTTTTTTCACATTTCATTTCACCCACCTTTAAAAAGCTTTCCACAGTTATCTGTCTCTTAATCCCCCCACAAAGCTTTCTGATGTCTTAAAGAGATTCAGGAATTTACTTTATATGTGGGATAACAATCTGAGACAGTAACTTTGCAAAACCAAGTTTTACAAGTGAGAGTCACGCCCTTAAAAGCACCACTGAATTCTGCTTTTTTGACGCTTTTGTCAGTGAAATTTTATCGGTTTATCGGCTGTTAAACTGTGATTACTTTTGATGTCGTCAGATTTGTTTATGGTGATATTGTCTCTATTAGGCTACATATGATGATGAAAATAAAATGAAATATACAAAACAAGACAAGATGACATCACCATATATGAATTTTATTCTGAAAATCTGCACTAATGCAAAGTAAAGGCAAAGCATGCTGACTGATAATCTAGTAAAAACGAGTAGACACAAAAAACTTGACATAATATAACAATGAGTTTCAAGTTGCCATAAAGAGGAACCGAAGCTCTCTTCCTGGTCATTTAACTGCGTGTTAACCCATCTGTTACGTTTATAAACTTTACAGTCCTGACCAGGAGTGCTTTACAAGCTCTTTTCCCTCTGGAACAACCGGTCAGTCTCGTGGTCTCGTGGTCTAGATCTAATGAGGCAGACATTATTGTTGGCTGGGAGACTTGAGCATCAGTCTAAACCTTTGTGCCAAGATGCCATTCTGAATCCTCTGCTGCTGCTTTCCATTCGACTGCCAGTCTGGCTGCTGAACACCCCTGTGACGCCCACCTGTCCATCACTGTTTGTTTTCCTGTCTTCTGGGTTGTCCACTCTTGGGCTAAACCACACAACCATCTGCCCTCTCCCTGGCTCCCGTCCTCTGAGACACGGATCATGAAAATGTTATTCCAGTGTAAACCTCAGTAGAGCTACTGGAACCCCGATGTTCTGGCACACTCCTGTATTGTCTCAGAGAAGTGTGGAGAGAAAGTATGATGGGAACTTTACTGTAACAGAGCTTGCCTCCCCAGGATCCTGAAGCCTTCAGGGCGAGCAGGACGTCAGGTCAAAGGCCACCAATTCATCTGTTACAGAAACGCTGAGAACACATGGTCAGACACCAACACCTCCTGTTTCTTTGTCCACGTGTACTTGTTTTACTCCTTACTACAGTAGCACAGTCTTTCTATTTCTTCACCCTCATGTTTGATTTCTATTCCTCTTTTGTATTTAAGTATTTATAGACTGCATAAAATCCTCAGTTAATATCAATCTTGTTTGCCTTTATAAATGCAAATGCATTTTTTTTTTTTGCTTATTACCACATTGTCAATGTAGAAGTTCCTGTGCTTTTTCATATTTATGATAACCAGCATGCTCTTAATTCAAGCAGGCCATGAAATCAAGCACAGCCACAATCAGATCAATCAGATGAGTTGATCTCAATACCCACATCAGCTGATGGCTCAGCTGATACACATCCATGCATTCATTGGAAAGTCTCTGCTGTTTAAGTTGTTTTAGCTCATCTATAGATTCTGCACATGTGATTGGAATTTTCTGGCTGTACAGTGTACATGTATCACTGGATGAAAAATGATGATCCAGCAGTATTCCTACAAATTTATAAACCTGTCATGTATCCATAACATTTATGGAGAAAGTATGGGAAGATCTGATCTGTCGCAGATATTTATATGGGTCTTATCTGAATATAAATATCATGAAATATTTTGTAGAATGCAAGACAGGTATATTCCAAAGATTTCAGATCTGGCAGAATGTAATCAAAGATTTTTCTAGGAAACTGGGTATATAGCGAAAGAAAATTTGATTACATTATTCTGACTTATCTCTAAAACTGACCGAAATACTCTTCTGAAATTATCAAGAGTCAGGCATTGATCGTTCCTTGAAGTGATTTCTTGTTTGACAGAAATGCTAACTTAACTCAGTTTATACCTGTAAACTCAATTCAACCCTTAAATCTTACCCGAAAGGGATTAAATCTATATAATCCCCAAAAGATCAATTTTTATGCAATTTTTAATCATATAGGAGCAAATGGAATATCCACGACTCAGTGCATGTATTTCTTTAGACATTTTATTAGCCACTAAATATTGAAATACAACTAACCATTCTTATGATGAAGAAGATATTTGAAAAATATTAATTATTTGTGGCAAGTTGTCTAAAAAATAAAAGTAATCAGTAAATATAATCAGTAAAATCTTTCTCTCTCTCAGGTGTAGCTGTGGGCTGGTTCCTGCTAGTTCACCTTCGGGCAGAGCTTCCCCACACTGGGTGTCCTTCCACATGTGTTCTGAATCATCTTGTCAAGCTTCTGGTATTCAAAGGCTGGATGGTGTTGTAGAAATCCGCCAGACTGTTAACGCCTGTATGGTGATAATCAGGCCCCTCCTTGATAACCTTTAGTTCTAGTGTTTTGCCTTCACTAACCCCGTTTCTCTGCTTGCCTCCTAGTTGCCCATTCTAAGCCTGCTCTTGTTTATTTGCACTCCTGAGGAGGAGTTCAGCTACTCACCTGCCTGCCCACCACCAGTCACCTTGGATAACAGCCTTCCCATTTGTAACACTTCCTGTGGTTCAGTTGTGGGAATTGACAAGTAAGACTGTTCAGTCATATAACTCTAATCACAAAATCAGTCTGAATTTACTTCGACTACTTCTGTCTTTGTCTCTCCTCTTTAACAGTGATACTGGTTGCGTTCTTGTTGCTAAATCTTTCCCCGAAGCTCCAAAGCTCTCTGTTCAATAAACACTGTAAAACTGCTGTTAGTGTGCTGAGTCTGTCTTAATCCAGACTTGATGACGACAAGGTGCATCCAGTGTGTTTTCAGGGTCAGCAGTGAGCTGTTGTATTAAGCGCCTTGAGGCAACCGTTGTTGTGATTTAGCACTACATAAATAAAACTGAATTGACCTGAACTGAGTCACATTTTAACCTTAATCACTGTTATATTTCTAAATCTTAAAAAAATGATTTTTGGTACTTCAACCTAAACGAACAGCTACTGAAAGTGAAAGAAAACATGTAAAAAATTAAACTAACCAGTGAGAGAAAAAAGTACACATTACCAGTCTTGTGAAAAACCACAACCACTCCATCTGCCTACTTCCACATGCTTTAAGACAAACATCAGATGATTATTGCAATCCTTAATTACAGCTTTGTTGTTTTTTTACTGGTAAATCAGTGAAGGTTAATGAACTATTTATTAGTGAAGATGATCAAGTATTACAAGAGGACCAAGTCTTTCTAATAACACTAATCGGACAAAATAACTTTAAGATTAACTCTCAGAGTGATTCGACTCTATAACAACAGCACTCACAGTAAAATTCAGTTCACTTCTATGAAGAACTTTTTGAACCATAAACCTCTCCATCACATCCCTTTCAAACTACCCATTTTTGCAGTGTCTGTGCTCTTCTCTCTTCTCTTGTCTTTGTTTGAAAACAGCTTTCAATTTCCTGGGTAGCTGCCTTCAAAGGGAACGGGAGGGGGTGAGAGGCCGAGCAGGATGCCAGAGGCACAGTGACAGCTGGGAGGCAGGAGACTCTGAGACGAGATCAGAGGGTTTGAGTTTCTGACCGCCGCAGACACGCTGTCATTCTTTGAGCTCCTGCCCCTGCTGCTTTCACACACACACAGTCGCATGTGACACATGCACAAGCAACCACAGGCGAAAAACTCTCACATTTACACACATGCAAATGCAGAAATAGTACGTTGAGAATTGTAAAAAAACAAACAAACAAGATGCATACCTGTGCACTCCATAGCAAATATGCAGCTGAAACAAGTACATATGAGCAAAGACAGTTGCTTGTTGAAAGCTCACACATAGAAAACTTTCCCAGGAGCACCTGCCCTGACTCGACACCCTTCATCCCGCAGCCAGAGGTCTTCCCAGGCTGCGGCACAAGTTGCAACATCAAGCTTTTATTCCCAGGTGATGATGTAAGCGCTGAGGGAAGAGCGAAAATAATCGGATTCAATTTGCATAATGTGTTGACTTTGGAACCGATACCTTTCTGCTGGAAGGAACACAGAACCTTTTCATTGGCAGCACTCTCACTCAGCACATTTTAGTGATTAATGCACTCAAACAGACTTGAAACATCTGTCACACTTTCTCATCTAACTGTCTTTAGCTCCTGCATTTGGCTTGCCCGCTCGATATGGGTTTCAGCACGTCTGCTGTGTCGTGGCTTGGTTGGTTTTTCTTCAAAGCCGGCCAGGTAATGGCTTTTGTGATGATGCCACAATCTCACAACTATAAAGAGCTTTTGAAGGTTGTGGCGCCGCATTACAACAGTATCTCCACTGTATAATCAGACCTTTAAAGTGGCCCGGGGGGGTTGCTGAGAAGAGAAAACAAATTACATCCTGATAGCAGTGGCTAAAGTGATGCCAGCCTGTTTTGTTGCTGCCTGACATGTGGCCTGGCAACCCCGACCAACCCCTAGAGTAAAGTGACATCAGCAACCACAAAGCACCCATTTGCACACGAGCAGGGAGCGGGATTAAACAGAGGATCTGTTTGAAGAGGTTCACTGATGCTTTCCTAAGTCTCACCTCAAAAACCAGAGTGTTGACTGCTCTCATATTCCCAGTGCATCTCGCACTCAGAAGGAAAAATATGCATGCGTAGTGGAGGCGAGCCTGACACTGAGTATGAAAGGAAGAGTGGAAGAAAATGAGACAGTAGGGACTTGAGCTAGAAAGCGAGAAGACGAAAGAGAGGTGGGTGAGAGAGGGAGAGGCAGAGTGAGGGAGAAGGAGAAGGGGGGAATGGTCTTTGTTAATCCTTCCACATCTGGCTTCTATTAGGATGTGGGGGCCGCTAAAATAATGTTTTTCACCCTACAAGCCTTTCTGTGCTATAAATTACCCACCAGCCACTGTGCCTTCCTGACTGAAACTCCTTCAGTGGGCCAGTTTGCGTTTCTCAGGCAGTCCGCTCGACTCCTCCCCCTCCTCCTTCTTGCTCTAGTCTTCTCTGCTTTCTCCATTTCAAAACTCCCTCTTAACACTCCCGCAGTAAAATCATTCCTTTTTTCCTGTCAGCCTTCCACACTTCCACACTGTCTGTCTCTCCTGGTCTTTATATCATTGTTGATGTCAGGTATTTAGATATTTCTCTCCAGCAGGGCAGTGTTTTGCTCTCTCTGTGACCTTGTGAGCTATCCCAACCCAGTCCTTTAATTGTGCTGAAAAACCACATGGTTCTTTCTCCTCTTCTTGCATATGACAGGTTGGAGCACTGCATATAGATTACAGCGTCCAAAGGTGTAAATTGTGAGCCATTTTAGTTTAAAGATTCCTAGCCAGAGACATTTCACGTTTTGTCTAAGCTAGGTGACTACATTTTTTTCTCAAATGCATGTTTGTTCAGCATGTTGATGGTTCGGTCTTCCAACATAAATCTAGAAATCAGCACCGTATTCTGATTCTTTCTGTAGCTTATGAGGTCTGTAAGTAAGCTTTATTTGAGGAAACAGAGTACTGTGTATAACCACTTGGCTTATGGTGATATTTTTAAGTGTTATTTATGGTTTGAGATGCTCTTAAGGCAATGGAAACCAACCTCCCCAAACATCTGACCACACCTGCATATTAACTTTTCAAAACTGACAGTGCGACATTCAAAACCACTCCAAGCCCCCCCCCCCCCCCTTTTTTTTTCTTAACTATTTCTGTCACTTTAAATGTTTGAAATCCAGTAAACACCAATAATAGCTTCCTGGAAAGACCAGACCTGAAAACAAATGCGCTTATGCCCGTTTTTAAGACAGTGTCACATATATGGAAGCAAACCCATGTTTGTATTTCTGCATCCAGAAAACCTGCCACAAAAAAGAGAGCGTAAATATTGAATTTTAATGTGGGATTTGCCTTTGGTAGCATTTTATCAATCTTGGGGACGTCACTGTGATTTAAGAACTAAATTTGAGGATGTAATGTCCCTGAATTATAGGAATTCGTGATTTTTTTTTCTTTGCCATGGTTTGCATTGTCAACTAAATATCATAATGCACAGTCTTGAGTTCACTGACCGAGATAATCCTATCTCAGCTTTTTCAGCACGACTGACAAATCAAAGGCACATAACAGCCAGAATAGCTTATAGCTGATACCGTGAAATGTTCTCTGAATTCTCCCTTGCAAGTACTGAGAGTCACTAATCACTTTATTAGGCACTTAATTTTTAATTGTTCATGGCATGGATTCAACAAAGTGCTGGAGACATTCGTCAGAGATTTTAGCTCTAACAAGTATTAATATGACGGCAACACTTGGTTGATTTGTAGGCTGCAAATCCATAATGTAAATCTCCCATTCCACCACATCCCAAGGTGCTCTGTTGGTTTAGATCTGGTCACTGTGCAAGCCATTTGAGTATAAGATGATCTGAGATGATCTGAGCTTTGTGACACTGTATTGTCCTACCTGAAGCAGCCATTAGAAGATGGGTACTCTGTGCTCATGAAGGGGGACATGGTCAGCTTTGATCCTCTGCCAGACCGTGGCATTTAAACAATGCTAAGGGTACTAATGGGCTCAAAGTGTGCCAAGATAATATCACCACCAACATAGACCGTTGATACAAAAATGGGATGAATCCATGCTTTCATGTTGTCTATACCAAAACATTACAATCTGAATGTTGCAACAGAGCTCGAGACTTATCAGACAAGATTTGTCCAATCTTCTTGCGTCCACTTTTGGTGAGCTTTTGGAAATTGCACCCTCAATTTCCTGTTGTTAGCTGACAGGAGAGGCAGCCCATATAGTCTTCTTCTGCTGTCACCCATCTGTTTTAAAGTTCAGTGTTTTGTGTGTTCGGAGATGCTCTAATTGTAGGTATAGTTGACCTAACAGCTTGAAACAGTCTGAGAATTCTCTTCAGACCTATGGGATCATCAAGGTATTTTCATCCAGTGAATTGCTGCCTTTCAAATCCACTTAAATCACCTTTCTTCCCTATTCTGATGCTTGGTTTAAAGTTTTCAAACTCGACTTCTTTGTTTCTGTTGGTCAGTATTATGAATCTACAGCACCCTTCAGTCTCTCAGCGATGAGACAGCCAGTTCTGATCTGTTAGGAGCGAAGCGCATCACTACCAGGGGTTAAACAGAGTTCAATGTGCAGAAGCGCATAAAATTAGCAGCGGGCCTGCACGTATGGAGTCGGAGACATGAGGTCTAAGGGCTGGGGAGAGGGCCAAGGCAGGGCTGTTCGGAGGAGGGAGAAAGGTTGCTGGAAGAGGTGAAGGGCGGCGGGTCAGTGCTTCTTCACCAGTAACACCAATTAGATAAATAAGAACTGACAGCAGAGGATAAAGGGGAGAGGACTGACTAACGTGCAAATTCAAGAAGCACAAGTGAACTGAGCGAACCTGATTTTTATAGCCATTAGACACCTGTTTCAGGAGGGCAGCTGGTTGGGCCAGGAGGCTGAGGCTTCATCAGGTGGACCCCTATACCCAGGCACATCTGCTCTGAAACCAGAACCCAGCAGGCTCTGGTGGCCTTCCTCTTAATGAGCCCAATCACTGTTGAGATGCTTTTAGAGATCAAACCGAGTAACTGGTTACTGTTTGCTTTATGTACTTGATTGATAAAAGATCCTGTTATCTATCTGGTTTTTGGTTCACTGAAGAGTCATCACAAAAGAGCAACAATCCCCGCCTCACTCTCTAAAATCGTTGCTTCACACGTATTCTGTGAGCATCAGGAAGAGCCATTCAGGAACAGAGAAACGGAGGTATTGTATATCTGTTCAGCATGATTTATATGTTTCAATTCAGCAACTTTTGGCAGAAACAGCTCAACTTCTTACTGTTTGAAGTCATTCTGAGAAGCAGCAGCATCAAATGGAATATATGGCCAGATTTCAGCACAAGGTAATTCTAGCTGGTCACGGGCTATCACCGACATGGAGTGAATGTCATCCCTGTGCGGGCATCCACTGTACCAACAGGCTCTTTGTTACATACACACATGCCCTCTGTCTCTTCATTCTCTCTCTCTCTGTTACAGTATCACATAATTACCTCGTGCACTTCTGCCAATTCCTCAGATGTTCAAAGGGAGTCACGTCTTTAGTCTGCTTAGATGGGCTGGCCAGAGGATAGACTGTCTGGATCCAGGCCGTCTGGTTCAGTCTTTGTGTCTGTTTTCACAAATAAAATCTAACACTGGCCTTAAAACCAGCTCAGGATCTTAAGGACTGTGATTTATTATGTGACTTGCATATCTGTTTATCTCATATTGGAAAACTGCAGTTGCTTTGCCTATCGGCTTGCTTGACGCCTGCGTATCCTCAGGCTGTCAGAGTTTATCTCAGCTCAGAGCCAGAATGTCTAGATAAGAGATGAGCAATGAGATAGATAGTTTGAAAAGATGAGGGCAACAAACTCCAGCATGTCAATACCTCAATTTGTCCTATGAAAGCGAAGAAAAGAAAGGACTCGCACAAATGCACTGTATGTCACTCATGCTTAGGATACTTCAACTAACGTCATTTTTCTGTCATGACCCAGTGAAGTATTTGTGTGGACATGGGGTGTGTGAGAGAGTATGAACAGGGAAGGCTTTTCCTCCATGCAGGAGTCTAAAATATCAAAGCCAGAAGGCCGTGGGGAGGATGAAGAGGGTGGATACAGCAGGAGGGTTTTGAGGTGGCGGGGGTTGTCTTTTGTTCTGACCCCTCCACCAGGATCCCTTGAAAAGATCACCGAACAGGCCGATTTGTCTCGGCTCTGAGCTCTCCCCTCTGATTGGTTATGGTGGGCAAGCAGATGTTGGAGCTGCGGCAGGGGGTTCGGATGATTCCAGCTCCTCACTCTCACACCGCAGGACAGTCACACAGCACCAGCAGCTCTCAAACGCAACCTGCTGAAGCAGGGGCCCACAGGCTCACTACACACCACTCGCTTGGGTGACTCTCAAAGACAGACACATACCTACCACTGTTCACTTCTTCTTCCATGCATCAAAGACGAACATTAATGCTTCACCCTGAACTATGTTTGCTTCTGAAATTTATTATGGGCGTTAACTGACCGTGTGTGAATCCACTTCAAG
Source organism: Neolamprologus multifasciatus (assembly GCF_963576455.1). Lineage (NCBI taxonomy): Eukaryota > Metazoa > Chordata > Actinopteri > Cichliformes > Cichlidae > Neolamprologus > Neolamprologus multifasciatus. The sequence continues at coordinate 14,843,015 of NC_140452.1, read as the reverse complement.
GTGCTATGACAAACTAAATATGTTGTCATGGGGTCATAGCTTAACTGCTCTTTGAGAGTAGATTACAACTGCATGTGGAGCTTCTGAAGTCTCTTAGTTAATTTTCAGATCTGTTAAGGAACCATCACACTATGAAATTTAACAATCCGCACTAAAGCTATACAGCTAGATTGAACTGGATGCATCTTACTGTTCCTACAGAATTGCAGGCTATAACACGAAGCAGCAGTTACTGCATTGGTTTCATGCTACAAGCTCCTCCATGTGGTCATAATAACAGCTGAAAGGCACATCACACAAATCAGCTTCTGCTGCTACAGCTCAAGTAAACTTTGAGTTTTTGCTACATTATCAAACATTTAGTTTTGCATTTATAGTCACGTAGAATCCAAAATTTTCATTTTCAAGTACATCCTTCCCAGGAGTGGATGTCCTAGCAAATTCTCCCCAAGATCAGACTGTGCAGTGCTCTGAGAAATTACAAATTACTCAAGGTCTGATTCTCATACTCTACAGGGCTCAGTTAGCATGTTAAGTGTTAAAGTTCATGATAACATTCTTCTTCTTCTTCTTCTTTCATCTGCTCCTTTTAGGGGTTGCCACAGCAGATCCTGTCCATACCCTATCCATAACATCCTCTCCTGTCCCATCAACCCTCTATGTGTTCTTTTTTTTTTTATTACATCCATGAATAATCTTTGTGGTTTTCCTATTTTCCTCCCGCCTGGCAGCTCCACCGTCAACATCCTTTGTCTAATGTATCGACCGTCCTCTGCAGATGTCCAAACAATCTCAGACAGTGAAGATATAAAAAAGACAAGTCTTGAGAAAGCCTCTTCTCTCTAAAAAGAACACGGCAGCACAACGTGTTTGCAGAGATGTATCTGAGCAAATCATAAGACTTCTGGAACAATGACCTTTGGAGAGATGAGACCAAAGCGTAGATATTTTTTCGTTAATGCACAGCAGCAAATTTTTGGTTAGGTTACCTAACAGCTAAAGATTTGCAGAAACTGGGTCATGCTGTAGGACAGTGATGCCAAGCAGAAGTTAATTTAACTCTATGATAATGATTCATCAGATGCTGCTGAAATCAGTAGCACTTATTAGCTATGTTAGCACCAGCAGTCTTCTTTCACTGGATGTTAATGTCCACATAGCTGTTATGCATCGCTCCACTGGCATGATTACATACCAGTTTACTCTGATACACCTTTGATTCAACTGTTGACTGGTTAGTGGGTTGTCATCTGCCTGATTTTCCACCCCCTTATTTTAAACTTTACACAGAAAGAAGGGTTTTGCCATCTGCATCATGGCGAGTGGCAGAACTTTTTTTAAGCTGAGGGTGGAGTCTAAAATATACCAACACCGCTACGACTGGATAGGCATACCATTTGTGAATCATGCAGTGACTCTTTTTTCTCATTGAGCTTTGAAGTCCTGTTATATTTTCCACAATCTACTTGCTGCTTCTTCACTGTTTGGCCAATGAAGTGGGCTGGGCCTTGAATATTCATTATAAATCTCAACGTTAAAGATGCATTAAGCAGCTTTGTGAGCTGCCACAATTATAGAAGCTAATTGGTTGCCATATAAATTGTTCACTCTGCTTTAAAACTCTTGAAGTTTTTGTCTATTTCAAAATTTAGTTTTAGCACTAATCATATGACCTCCTATGAGCAAGCGCTTTGACAACAGTGAGGAGGAAAAAAAACCCTTTTAACAGGAAGAAGGAGAGGGGGATTATTTTTTAATGGTAATTCATGTTTTAATAATCATTATCAGCTGTGTTCACATACTACTTGATTTTCTTTTCTTCTTCTTTTTTCCCCTCGCTAATAGAGCTAACTGCTAAAGATTAAACAAAAAGGATGCCTTAAGGCTAAAACTCTGACCGAGCCTGGCTTTGAGTGAACTAATTAGAGTGATTAGTGTAGAGATTACTTGTCTGTGTGTCATTTAAGCGATCCTGTTTCCCATCCTAGTAGTTCTGCAGCTCTTTATCCCTATCTTTGGCTTTTCTGCTACAGCAGATAAGAGTCCAGCATGTACATAGTGGTCTTGTGATGCAGAGTCAAACTCAGCGTAAGGCTGAGCAGGCAATATCTTCTGCAATTTGGAGGGGGGGCAGGGATAGTAATTGGTCTGCTTTGCATCAACAGACTGATGCTTGCTGAAGGCTTTGGGTCCCCTACAAACCCTTCATGGCAGAGTTAAAGAAGCAGATATGCTATCTGGAAAAATCAGCAGGCTGCTCGCTTTAAAACAGTTCCCATACTTGTCCCTCCTCTGCTTGGCTAAAGATGCGGAATAATTGCCCACTTACTTTGTCTGTTGCTTTTCCCTTTCTCTTCCTGACAATTTTTTTCATACAAAAACACACAAACAAAGAATCATCATGAGGTAAAAACAAAGATGAAAATACTGGCAAATCAAAAAAGGGATAAGTGTCCTGGAACAAGTTTAGAATAAAAAATAAACATCTGTATGTTAAGTCAGGCTAAGTCTCTACATGATATCTTTTATTTCTAATTTTTATTTTATAATAAAAGGATATATGGATTTAGTTTCTGGCTTTACGCTGTTTAAATGTGCAGTTAGAGGGTTAGCTGGGGTTCATAAAAGTCTGCATCTAAATGTGCGCCTAGTTTATACATCCAACAAACCAGAACATTTGGAAAGCCAGGGTGTGTGGTGATAATCATCCAAGATTTATAGGTCCATGGACTGTGTTGCATTCTCTTACGTAGAAACAAAGCAGATGGAAGGCTATCACAATGGTTTTTATTGACAATATGGCCCAGCAAATGGAAAACCTTTCAGCCCAAGCCTTGACAGCTGGCATCGTATTCAGTATGAAGAGCAGAAGTGAAGTTTGGCAGAACATCTTTCATAGCTACAGGAGGAGTTTTATAACTATAAAATATATACAAAAACATCTTCAAGGCCTCTGGTGCTTTTTGCTGATGTGTTTAAAGCTGATTTAAGATTCATCCATTGTTATTTTTCTCTGCATGGCATATTTGCTGCTCAAATGTCTGTATGTTTCCTCCATGTTGCTTTGCATGTTTTTGATTTTCCTGCAGCTTCAAATGATGCAGCTAATTCTCAGTGATCTAAAACAGGAAGGCGAACTCAGGAAGGAATTTCTGATTGATTGGAATAATGAACAGTTCAGTTTGTCAGAGTTAAAGCCAGAAGGTCAAAGGGCAATGCTTCCCGAAGAACAGACAGGAGTTGTCTTATCCGCTGAAAATCAGCCTGCTGTGGCTCTGATGTGTGTGCGAGTTTATTCTCTTTGAAGTGCACCGCTCCCGTAGGTGTAGCATGGCGTGACTCAAGAAGAAGAGGGTGAGGAGACCTATGAGGGGAGATGTTCTGGTTGTGGTTATCGGTGTGCTATGCTGGCATCCAGGCAGCACAGCATGTTGGAGAGATAACAAGCCTTTAGGGGGGAGAGTGAGGGGGAGAAAGGGAGTCAACCATCCAACTTTTAATACTATTTGACCAGGCCTCCATCCAGCTTGCGGACAATTGAAGTCTGAGCCAGTAATGCACATCTGTGCCTTATTTTATTACTGTTCCAATTTTGTCATGGTATGCGCGGAGGGCAACAAACAAAGCACAGTTTCACCTTGTTCCCATATCACTGACTGAAATTTTCCCCCTCCCTCCAGTCGCCTTCCTCCTCCCCCCATATGGAAACCCATTTGGACACACGTAGCCATGCATTGGGGTGAATGCAAAGTTACAGATCTTATATTGAAGCAGCATTCCACTGGAGCCCCCATGGGGTACATGACAGGGTTTTACTTAAAAGAAAAAAGGCAGGCAGGGGGAGACTTCAAGTCTGAAGAGGATATTAGAAAAATACATTGAAAAAAGTCCCCTCTGGCAATTTTTTTTCACTTTCAGGAACAATTTGTACCTTTCCCTCAGAGGGAAAAGTGTGTTCACATGAGAGGGGGCGGGAAGAGGGGATGGATGCCGTTTTTCTTTTTCTCTTTTTTTGAGTAGGTCTGAAATGCAGAAGATGTAATGAAAACCAACTGGCAGGCCGTCACTATCTATCTGTCCTGGTCAAGTAATGCATTGACATGGAGAGGAAAAACAGGCCCTCTCTAATCCAGTCAGGCCTGCACGTCTCTTTTTCTTCATTAGATTCCCTATTTTCCTTCTATTTTATTTTCAACATAGAAAACAGTGCTCATGTCTTTTTTTTGCAAAGCAAGAGAAAGTCCTGGAAGAAGAAGACGACGACGACAGCTTCAGCTGAAATGAGCTAATTTGTAACTCGCTGAGGTTATACATTTTTATGTCAGCATCAACTAAACTTGATTCATTGCTTTTCCAAACATAAAAAGCAACACTATGATCATCTTCCCCTTTATTTTTTATCAACATGAGCACACATCATCCAGAAAGATGTCAGCTGTGCTTTGAAATATTAGATCTTGGCTATCTGGAAGGTAAACACATCAGACTACACTGGCTGACTCCTGAGTTATGTTGCATCCACCTGGCTGCACAGTGAAAGCCGTCTTTGGATTGATGCTGAATGGTGACCTGCAGCAGGGGGTTCAGTCCGCAAGGCGATAAGAGAGCTCTTTCACAGGATGGTGCTTTCTAATCCACCCTGCACAAACCCAACCACCAAGCCCAATATTAGCTTTTCTGCAGCTGGCCAGTGCTAGCAATGAATATGAGCATGTTTGTCTGATTGTGTGTGTCTTGCTCCTGAGCTCCGGAAGGAATGTGGCTGTGGATCACGTCCTGATGCAGTTCTGAGATTTAAAAAAAATGATCATTATATACTTTATATATATAAATATATTGGATATATTTATATATACAAAGTTGTGTTATCTGCTTTGTACCATGACTCATGAAAGTTGATTAGTTAAACATTTTTTTATTATTTAAAAGTAATAAAAAGTAATAAATATGAGTCACTATAGTTTTGACATTACACTTATTCTTTTGACGATTAATCCCAAACCTACAGGTATAAAGTTCATACTGATGTGATTCAGAAAACCACACCATTGAGAGAAGCTGGAAAATCCACAATTTTGGCACTTTTACTTTACTCTTACTTTATTAAAAATGATGAATGATGACACTTTCTTAGTGAAGTTATCACTGACTCAAGTTGCAAAGTTGCAAAACTCTCCAAAGATATTAAGTGAGCTTCTTCCATGATTTTCAACGAGAACTTTTATTTTAAATGCAGTGATTACCTGATAAATGACTAGAGAGAATTAATTGTCATCTAAAAAAAGTCCTATCAAAACTACAAAAGCACTCATAAAGTGAGTGCCCCCTCAGGTATGCTATTTCACTTTTCTAAAAGAAGGCAACTTTCCTGTGTTAGCGGGAATCTTGCTGATAAAAAGACGAGCTAAAACAGTGTTAAAACATTAACTTTCACTGACATTTAAAAGCATAGCGACACTATGTGATGCTAAAATCTGTTTGAGTCAAGCTGAATTGGATTAAACACTTCAGACAAGGTCCTTCTGTGGTGCCCATTTTAGCCGTGAAACATTTACGACTGCCAATCTGTAGTTAAATGTTTGTTAACACACCTTCCACCGTTTTCCTAATCATCAGTCATTAGTAACGTCTAACAGCCTCCCCTCATTAACTATCCCCGGCTGACAGGTAGAGAGAGCCTTTCATTCCCTCCATATTTATTATGGCCCATTTTAATGAGCACTTTGGACCATCACCTCCACGCTGTGATTTATAACATTTCTAGCAGAGATCAGAGGGCCTGGCCTGTTTTGTGCCTGTGAAGCTGGCAGCCTTTCCTGAACACTGAGCCAGCTTGGACACTGAGGGGACACAGCTGGGCCCAACATGGCAAGAGGTGTGAACTCCCCGGGCTTAATGAGCTGATGGCTGGACGGGGGCCTCGGAGGCTGGCCCTTATATGCACAGAAGAGATAAACTCCATCAATATGTAATTCCAGCATTCCTCACAATCAAAATGGCAATTCTGAATCAAGCTGGAAACTAATCTGTGTGCATTCACTACAGTGCAGTAGACATGCAGTGGATTTAGTTTACCCTCAAAATGAAAACTGGCCTGCCTTTGCCTCTTGTTGAAAGAGGTAAAAAAGAAAAAAAGAAAGAAAAAAAAGTCTTTAAAGGTTGATCCACCACAGCTAATATCCTCTGCAGCCAAAGAATTTCATTAAGAAAAAATCTAAAATCTCATTATCTCATAAATTTCCCTGACAGCCACATGCTGATAAACAGGCCATTCAGTGGCAAGCAAGTCCTTTATTAAAGCAAATATGTATGTGCAAGCTCACCATGAGCAGTAAAGAAAATAAATACGACGAGGAGTTTGTGTAAGGCACCAAGTTTTAAAAACTATTAAATATAAAAAACAAATCCGTCAGATACAGTTCTGAAAAGGGCAAAATTAGACCAAAAATAGTTGCTTAGGTGTGTTTTTTTTCATTTAACCAGTCACACCTATTTACAAGTATGAGCTGCTAAGAGCATTAAGACAGTTTCACATAGGTAAGATTTTTTAACCCATTTCTAAATACACCGCAATACCCTTTAAAATGAAGTTAACATTGCTATATAATAAAACAAAGAAAATTGGCATGAGCAAAATAAGAAATAACGAGGGTAATGTGGCTGAACACAACACTGACCATCCAGCGTTCATCACTCTAAAAGACTACTCAAATCAATAATCCAAGAAGGTTAAAAAGAGAGCATCTGTGATGGTGTGGTGGTGCACTAGTGCACATGACATGAGTAACTTCATAGAAGCATCATTAAAGCCATATAACGATTTCGAGCTTCAAGTAGCATATTTTTCAGAGAAAAGTAACAGCCAGCAACTCCCCTGGCTGCACCATGGCATTTAAATTACTTACAAAAGATCCTCATTGTTTTATCTACTTTTCACATATATTCATCATCATCATCATGAAATAAACAAAAGAAAAGAATCAAAGAATAACATAAAAATGAGTCCTCTATGAGCTTGGTTGTAGCATTTATATAGTTTTTTTTTTTTTTTAACATTGTTAATCTTAGACATAGTCAAAGATTCTTTTCATCTGAGACCTTACAAAACCTGACTTCAATCCATAGGAGAGTTTTGTTTTGTTTTTTAAGTCAGAATACATTTAGTTTATTTTAGTTTATTTATTTTTATAGCACTTTTACAACAGTGGTGTTAACTAAAGTGCTGTACAAACATACAAATTACACAATGAAATAACACACAATAAAATAGCAATATCAATTAACATCAATGCCAAATAGCAAATAACAAATAAATAAGTAAATAACTCTCATGCAGTATTAAAAGCCAATGAGTAGAGATGTGCTTTTTTTTTTTTTTTTTTTTTTTTTTTTTTTTTTGCCTGTCCCATTTGGTTCTTTAGTCATCAGAATTGTTGTCTGAAGACCAACAAGGATACCCAGTGGATTTATTTTGCCAAATGGATCATCATGGCATTGCCGTATTGGTCCATTTGATCGACCTTTGTTTTTATTATTTATTTTATTTTATTTTCAGTTGTTACAGACGGGACAGACATGAGTGAGGAATAGGAAAGGGAGAAAGAAAGAGGAAGAAAAAGAAAAACAGAAGGGGAGAGGGACAGTGAGAAAGGGGGGGGGGGGGGGGGGGGAATATCTCCGGGATCACCTGTTGAGAGAAAAAGAATAGAAAACAAGCAAAAAAACCAAAACAAAGCAACATACTAAACAACACCATCGCATTAATCTAGCTAAGTGTAAACAGCAGTGAATACTAAATATTGAATGTTGTTGTGCAGCACGCAGGACAGACAGCGCACAATGTGCTTTGAAGTAGCAGCCAAGAAAGGTGTGATTTAAGTCTACGAACAGTGAACACCCGTGTGCACACCTGTGTGGATCGGCGCGCTTGTATTCAAATGGTTTCCCCATGTAATGGTCTGCAAGAGGATGTAGAGAGCCATAGCCCTGTCCCCCAGGGCATGAAGCAGGCATGGAGGAGATCCAGGCCCCAGACATCCAGAGGCCCCAGAGTGCAAGAGCCCAAGGAGGACCACCGGAGGGGCATCCGTGCCACCTTCATGGGAAGGGCTGAGGATCCCCAGACGAGGGGTCACCCAGTAGCCACCGGGCAGAAGCTAGAGGGGGCTGCACCGGCATGCCCGCCGGCTCTGCCGGCAGTCAGCTGTGCCGGAGTGAACCGAGCCGCAGGCACAGAAGCCGGAGGCCCGAGGGCCCTCCGCGCCCCGGAAGAGGCCTGACCGAGCAACAGGCGCCAGGCCCCGCCAAGTAGCCACCGGGAGTGAGCTGGTACATACCTGAGCGCCCAGCCCCGGACACCAAGAACCAACAATGCACCGACCCCTGAGGACATCAGTCACCGGCAGGGAGTGTGGTGAGGGGAGATAGGCCTCCACACTTGGAGGGCCTGGGAGTTCCCAGAGAGGTGGAGTCTAAGACCCGACCTGACATATAGACACAGACAAACAGGCACACACAGACACAGACATGCATTCCCACCCTCATGCACAGATATACAAACACTCAGCACTCACCCAACGTAGGAATAAACGTAAATGGACATGTACACACAATCACACTCCTCAAACATACTCTATACCCCGGGTCCAGGTATCCTCGCCCCCAGAGGGGGAAACGGCACCCAGACCCAAGAGATGTTACCCTTCCCTCCGGGGTGGAGGCAAGCAGACCGCTCCAGGCTCCGCAGCAGCAGGGAGGCCAGTCGGACAGCCAGCATCTCTTCCCAGCCCCCCCGCCCCAATGACTAGCAGAGAACGGGGGTGTGTTAAGACCCCATACCTCCCTCCTCCCGCTCAAGTGTAGTGTTGCTGCGTGTTGCTCTAAAGTGCATTTAAAACAAGGGAGAGCATGGTGCTGCTGCCAGAGAGAGTAGAGATGTGCTTTAAGATAATATTTAAAAAGATTGAGGGGTAGGAGCCTGTCTAATGTGGAGAGGCAAATGATTCCACAATTTCGGCGCCACAACTGCAAACACACCTCTAAGAACCAGCCTCGGCCCTGGGGCCTGTCCATTCAGCGCTTTATAGGTCACCAATAAAATTATATAATTGATTCTAAAATGTACAGGGAGCCAATGAAGCGAGGCAAGCACCGTGGAGATATGTTCTCTTCATTCGATAATTTTAAATCAGAACAATAGTCAGCTGGGTGGAGGAGCTCAAGGCTGTTGATTTAACTACACGCAGTAACGTCAGCTGAAGCTTATTGTCACAGTCTTGCTGGAGAATATGATTCTCTGAGAGGTCAGGGTCATCTCGGCTGTGCTACTCTGTTGCCCTGACCCTGCAAGTGTATCCAATCACAAGCACCTGGGATGAGTTAGTCATTATAAAACCATTTGAAAAAGTTGGTGTGATACTGCACCTGTAGCAGCAGTTGGTGGTCTGCTGAGTTCTTCTCCTCCTGATCCCAAACTGTCTAGCACTAATTGTGAAGTAAACTTGAGCTGCCTGACTGTTCCTAATCGTGTCCCTGAGAGCTTCAACCTGCCCTTTCTCTCTTTTAACCAATTTGTCCCGGATGCTCAGCTTTCCTTGATATTCAAAACAAAACAAAATGCCTCACCTTGTCTTCTTTGTCATAATATTTGATCTGTTTAAACATCCGCATACACCTTTTCTTCGAGTGACTATGTGATTGCTTCTTGATTGCAATCACATAGCAAAGACCTAGAAAAAGAAGCACGCTCATAGTGCTGGAAGATGGAGGTGCACGCAGTTTCACACCACCCTCCAATGGCATTATTCAGTGTGTTATTTACATCATCAGCCTGCAACTCAGCAGTGGCTTCAGTCCTTTAGGGCAAGGAGGCAAAATGAGGAAGGATGTCCAGCGGTCTCATGCTGCGCTCAGACATTAATTGTGGGAACACACACGCCATGAAGTATATGCCTCTTTAGAGAGAGGTTTTTAATACCTTTTAAAAGGCTGTAAACTGCCTTTCATTGCCCTGATCAAGAGACCACATGCACAGCTGCAAACTTGCTCGGCCATAACACAATGACTGTCACCATCTGTGCAGACAAACCAAATGTGGTGGAGAAAATATAAATTCATTTAACTTTATGGTTGATGGACTTTTGTTCAGCATGCCTAACCCGAAGCTGGAGCCTTTTCAGACAGCTCTATCTGGCTCCCAGTTGTACTGTCTTTCCAGCAGTCCCCCGGGAACTGCAATTTATGGAGCAGGGAAGAGAAGCTTGCAGCATGGAGCACATTGTTCACGGACCTAGCTTGTTTAACTGGCATGAGGGAGAAAGAAAGAAGGAGGTGGGCAAGCGTTGTAAAAAAATACAGATATCATTATGAAGACATCAGTGTCTTTACTCCACATCTGCCTGAGATTTCCCCACAGCCCATTCTGTTTTGTTTAAACGTCACTCCTCTGGGGTTTAATTGAACCCAACAAAAACTCCTGTATCGCTGATTAGATAGGGGTCATCACTGCAATGTGGTTGGAGAGACAGAACACGCATCTATACAGTTACATATATACACAAACACACTAAACAGATCTACAGTAAATCTGAAAATGGGCAGCTATGTACACATACTTTCTTTGTTTACGCTCGGTACGTTTTCCTGAGGCTCCACAGTGATTATCTGGTGATATTCTGCAGTGATTGTGTGCCTGGCCCCTGCTGTGGGCTGTGAAGCTCCACTTCTGCGAATGCAAACACATGGCAGATGGTATCTTCCTGGTTGGTGATGTTTGACCAGTGTGATGCACAAATTTTTTTTAATATTTCTCCTTAGATGAGGGCGCTGTTTTTATCAGAAGAGGCAAGCAAAGAAAAAAACAAACAATGAGGGCAGCGGATGCTCTATCACACCCTGACATCCTGTTCTCAGCCTCCATTCTGTTTGTAAAACGCCAGGCTTTTTATCTCTGCTCATATCCTGAAAACAAACAAGCATGAAGGCATAGTAAAATATCCTCTAGAGAATACCACTCAAGGCTTCCAGTGATACCCAAGTGCTCTGTTTGTGGTTTATTTTAGCACCGGTGGGAATGCCGGTCCACTCCAAAGGCCACGATGAGGTAAGTTTAAATATCCAAATATTTTGGGCATGTGCTCCACTTAAAGTTGACAAATGTGCTCCACACTCAGGAATTCATGTTGACAACTTGATGGATGGTTTAATTCTTAACAATGCCACTTGGTAGATACTTGCATATTTGCACAGTGACATCTACAATATGCAGATTACAGACAGGTGACAAGTTAAAGAGGAAAAAAAGGCCAACATGTTCCTTCAGAGCAGCTTAAATGTAGTTTGGCATTGATTCTTCAAGTCCTCAGGTAGTACACTGAAGGGATGAAGCAAAATTGTTCCAAAAGGTAGTATTGTTTTAATGAGATGTAACAAAATCTCCCTTAGCAGGTCAAGTGGTTTGAAATGTGGAGGCTGCAAAGCACATCATAGCAAACAATTCACACATTTCATGCTTATCAGACAATTCAGTGACCACTCAGGTCATGTGGATAGGTCCATGGCAACAAACCGCTCCCATCAGGTTATAAGAGATCACTCTAAACAGCACCCTTATTTATAATGGGATAAGTGAACTGAATAAAAAATACTAATTTGTCACCCATCTGTGTTTACCCCTCTGTTCCTGTCTCTGGGAGCTTATAAACAGTGCTTTATTCATTATATGATATAGAAATATTCATTTCCACCTGTTTATGTATGTAGTATGTGGGACAAAGGTGCAGATTTCTTTTAATTTTTTTGATGATGATCAAGCCTCTAATGGAAAGCCTTGAACTACTAAACATTTATCTGGGGGCATTTAGCCTTTATTTTGGACAATAGAGTAGAGCAGACATGCAGGAAATGGCCTGTGGTAAAACTGAACTGAGGTCCTTGTAAAGCCTTTCTGCACACTGGCACCAAGTAATGCTTACTCTATGAATTAAGAAGGCATGTTGTCAGTTATTAATCTTTAAGAACACGCAAAGGAAACTTTCTGAGCACTTGAATTCAAAATATCTTATCAAATAATTTATGTAATATTAGATTTAAAATTAAGCAACTGCTATACTAGATCATTATCATGGCCAGGTCACCTCCTTTCAAAAGGTGTCCTGGCAAGGATAGCAGTAATTTAACATCACACATTGTCAGGCGAACACATAAAACTATATTAAAAACAGTCAAAGGAGCTTGCAAAGAAAAGCGTCTGGACTTCTTTAAGTTACTTGAAGACGTTTCACCTCTCATCCGAGAAGCTTCCTCAGTTCTAAGGTCAAATGGTGGAGAGTCCCAGATATAAACCTAGTGGGAGTGTCCCCCCACAGAGGGACAAAAGGACCCCCTGATGATCCTCTAATCACCTGAGCCAAGGTGTGGAACTGGGTTTGGGTCCCAATCAGCCAGAGTTTCGGGTGAGTTCATTGTGAAACCTGGCCCCACCTTATCATGCGAATTCCTGAGGTCAGATGGCCCAGGGTGTGAGTGGGCGTTAAGGCGTCTGGGAAGGGATCTCAAAACTGGATTATAGATGGCAGAGAGTTAGTGTCGTAAACCACCGCCTCTGTTCAAAGATGGTCGCTCACAGTGGACATAGATGGCTTCTTTCACTCCTCTTTCAAACCATCTGTCCTCTCTGTCCAAAATGTGAACATTGGCATCCTCGAAAGAGTGTCCTTTATCCTTAAGATGCAGACGGACAGCTGAGTCTTGTCCTGTGGAGGTGGCTCTTCTGTGTTGTGCCGTGCGCTTGTGAAGTGGCTGTTTGGTCTCTCCAATGTAGAGGTCTGGGCATTCCTCGCTGCACTGTACAGCATACACCACATTGTTAAGTCTGTGTTTTGGCGTTTTGTCTTTCGGGTGAACCAGTTTTTGTCTGAGTGTGTTGCTGGGTCTGAAGTACACCGGGATGTCATGCTTGGAGAAAACCCTCCTGAGTTTCTCTGATACACCGGCTACATAGGGGATGACAATGTTGTTGCGTCTGTCCTTCTTATCCTCCCTCGCTGGTGTCTGATCTTCTTTTCTGTGCCTCTTTGCTGACTTTAAGAACGCCCATTTAGGATAGCCGCACGTTTTGAGTGCTTCCTTTACATGTGTGTGTTCCTTCTTTTTCCCTTCAGGCTTAGAGGGAACATGTTCTGCCCGGTGGTGTAGGGTCCTAATTACTCCAAGTTTGTGTTCCAGAGGGTGATGGGAGTCAAACAGGAGGTACTGGTCCGTGTGTGTGGGCTTCCGGTAAACTTCGATGTTGAGTTTGCACCAGATGCACTCCTCACATAACAAAGCAATAGAGTTCTCATAGAAAAGTCAGCAAAGAAGTCACTTGGCAGAGAAAAAGCATGCTGAATGTGGAATTCAGGCTGAGAGTGTGTGCCTGATGGTTATATGACCAGGCGGGGTGTGAGTGAAAGAGAGTGTGGTGACCTGTAACAGCTCCATGACTCCAGTCTGGGGCTTTAAAATCCACACGCCAGGATCCCGGATTGAACCCACTGCAGACCCCACTACAGTAAAGACGAGGCAGCCCCAATGGGAAACTGATCGTTTATTTAACTGCTCTTATATGCAATAACCAGTGACAGGAAGTCCTTTAAACAGCAGCAGTTACTATTTATGTAGTCCCTTTTTGAAGTAAACACACTTGCTGCCCCTCCTCCTTGCTGTAGACACCCTACCGTTGAGGAATGCACCCATTCACAAGCTGGTGGCCATCTTGGAAGCTTGCCTCTCACTTCCTGTTTCCATGGCTACACTAGAGCGCTATGGGAGATGATAAGCACTTGCAGGCTCAGGTCTTAATCCTCTTCATCTAGCTCATTTTCTACATCACTTCATGGCATTTGGAATGAGCTGGAAAAGCCAGTTACCCGCAACAAGCATCGCATTTTTACACGGACAGAAGCAAGAGAAGAAAATGCGGTTACCCTCTCTCTCTTTTTTTTTTTTTTGCTCTGATCTTAACTTCTCTGATCTCAGTGCAGATCAAGATAACCAGTGACTATGTATGAGAGTTAAAGGAGTCTGGTATACACATGTTTGTGCAGCTATGGAGCAGTCGTATTCTGATCCGCTCCTCCAGAACTGCATCATAAATCACAAGGTCACCATGAGCCTGTGGGACTGGAGGAAACTTCCACGTTAAACTGGGATGATATTTCACGTCAGCCTCTTCCTGCTGCACTATTCCCCAAATACCCACTACCAAGTCAAGAATGCTTTATCATGACAACGGCACATCAGTGCTGATTTGAAAGCTGCAGATGAGACCGGAACATCCGTCTTTGGCTGACAGAGCTCAGTAGACGTGAGCGTAGGCATGGATGGAAGGAGGGATGCTTTAATGACTTTACATGGGTAGACACTGGATATCTTTTGCAGATGCTAATCATTTCACAGTGTGCGACGCTCATAAAACAATGTAAATAAATAAGTGCGAGTGGAACTATTTAGTCTCAAAAACTCTTTTTTTTCCCTACGGATAACCAAGAAACACTAGTGACAACTTTACAGACACACTGTTTGTAAAAATGTGTGGAAATCTGACCTTTTGTTGTTACATAAGAAAACTGACTGAACTAGACACCAAGCATATTCCATATACCTAATAGCAATTTTCAAAATGTGAGCTACGCCATCTAAATGTTTGTAATAATTAATGATGTAATCGCTACTATCAGCCATCACATTACTCTAAGATATAAAAAACAGATTCTACAAAACTGATTGGACTGCACTTCACAGTGCAAATGGCCTAATGATCCAAAGCAACTCCCGAGCTTCTCGAGGCAAAAAGACCAAGTCTGTCACTTGATGTCAACCCTATAGAGCAGAGGAGTCTTTTTATTTGCTGAAGATAAAACTGAAGCAAAACGACTCGCAAACATGCAGCAACCAAAGGAAACTGCAGCAAAGGCCCGGCAGAGTATCTCAGGGACGAAACACAGCATTTGGTGATGTTCATGGGTTCCAGACTTCAGGCAGTCATTAACTGCAAATGGTTTACTTTGAAGCCTTAACAACAATTACTCAATTACTTTTGAGCCTCTGAAAATGGGGACTTTGTAAACACTTCGTAGACAGCTCATTCAAAATGTTCTGTTACTGTCATATCATATTTAAGTATAAAAATAACCTTTGTGTTTCTGCCATTTGTGTTTGGCAGTAGCCGTGTTTATGTGAATGAATATATTTGATGGATTGTGGACAACTTAGGCAAAACAGGGACAGCGTTACAACCTGGAGTCAGACATTTTTACGTCCCGTGTGCTTCTCACAGAGCCATGATATCAGACGGGAGAAAGCTGTAAAGGATGTGCAGGGTCAGCGCAGTGTCAGGGGGGACTCTGGGTTTCTCTACATGGTAAAGCCCAGAGAGATGTGTGAATAAGTGAGATGTTACAGACTGATGAAATTCCCAGAGAGCCCACGATGGATAATGTGATCCCACCACAGTGATGCAGAAAACAGATGGAGAGGGCTGCCTTCAAATTTCTCTTTCACCCTTGTCTTTTGCACATCCACGAACACACACACACACAACTGTAGCTCATACCCAAACCTTCTGAGAGACACAGTGTACACATATATACACTCATCGCACACACCTGTCAAAGACATGAGATATATGGCTCTCTGAGGGGAAATCCATTGAGTCTATCTTGTAAAATATTGTGATTTTTCTCACTCTCGTATATATTTCTTCACCCGGACAGTTTTCCCTGTCTCATAAAAAGTTTAAAATAAATGTCCTTATGCTCGCTGCTTAGGACAAACATGTCTGTCTTCTACTTAGAGCAACACAGGACTTTTCATAGGGTTGCACTCTAAATTCACAACATCTGTTTTCAAGTAAATTATGTAAATTGTGGTGTCAGATCTGAGGCCTAACAATTAGGCTTTGGTATTTTGTCCCACTGACCAACCAATAAACCCTGACTGGCTCAAACAGGGGATGTTTCTTCTGTTATCTGAAAGTGCCTTTTAATAGCACTGGGCGACAGGCGTCCCTCAGGCCCCTGCTGACAGAGTCAACACAACACACTGCTGCTTTGCCGGTCATAAACACTCTGTTGACAGTGCTTGGAAGCTTATTATCCTCACAGCAAAGGACAACATGCTGAATGTACCAACTCCAAACAGTCCCAGCCTGCAGATTTAGAGCTCAAAGCCTTCATAAGACAGTCACGTGCCATTTCCCTACCTTTTCAACCTCAGTCAGGCTCGGGAAACTTGATTGCATAAAGTGTAAACTACAGTGGCTGTATGCTCATTAAAAAGTAATCGGAAATTGGCTAAATGTGTTGTAATCTATTGGTATTTGGAATAAACGCTGATGTGAGCCAGGAAACAAGCCGCATATCAGTTAAATGTGGGCCAGAGGTCAGAGCTGCTTTGTGTGCTTAATGTTTCTGCTGCTTCTGCGCTCAGTGAGCAGCTATCTGGAGCTGCTGTGGCTCAACAGCGTGGAGCTGGCAGCTCCGTACAGACAAGTGAGTGTATACCCCAGGGGGCCAGAGACAGCCGAACCCTCAGTGCATGAGAAGTGTCTGTGCTGTCAGCTTTGGTTCCCAGCGTGGCCTCTCCTCCTTGGTTGCCCCACCCGCCCCCATCGAGGCCCTCCATGGCCCTTTGTGTGTGGACCGTGCTCCCTGTGGACTAGCCGCTCTCTGGCCTTTCACATGCGACTGTGTCCAATCACCCCGTGTCCCCCCCTCAACATCAGGAGTCTCTGTCTCCATCTCCAACCAGTGGCTGACCCTGAGAGAGAGAGGCTGTCATTAGAGAGCTGAATACCTGCCTGAAGGAAAATTAATCATTTGTGGAAAAAAGATGAGGGGAAAAAAAAAAAGAAAAGCAGATAGCTCTAGCTAATAACATTGACTTCAAAAAGGTTTATAAGGTTCAACAGATTATGGTTATTATTGGTTAATAAATTGTGTATAACTACTTCAAATCGCTATATAAGCAAATAAAGAAACAAGCTTTTGGCTGCAATAAACCCTAATGTACTTTGGTGATAAACCCTTCTTCTGCCAATTACATTTATTTAACGTTTAAAAGTGATCCAGCTAAAAAAGGTTCTGATGGTCTGAGGAGAGGAGTAGCAGTCTGTAGTCATCAGGATCTGGTTACGTTTAAGCCACTTTCATATATGTACTGCACCCTTGAAATCTTCTAGACATTGCCTGAAGGAGCTGCACATGAGATCACTTGGACCAGATATTAAACAGACTTTCCAGCTCCTGGTAAAATAACAACAACAATGCAATATCTGATTAAATATGCATGTGAACGGAGCAGATAATTGTGCTGACACTTTACAGCGAGCACATGTGTGCTGATGTGCATCATATCCTACATCCTGAATGCTCTATGTGGGCAAAACACCTTGCCTATCTAGCAGTATTTCCAATAAGTGAGAATGTATCAGACACAGATAATGTCTTGTTGTATGCTACGTGTGTGAAAGGGCAGATTTAGGCAATTTCTGGAGAAATTTGTCATGATTTTAAAGGTAATTTGTGAAAATGACTTATGCTGGGCAAAAATAATTCCTTAACCAAAATAAGGACCTTGTAATGCCAAAATAAGCAATTTAAAGTCTGTTGGAATGTTTTTTAAATAAAGGTTAGAACTGTCCAACTCTTCTGAGTGAAAACAGAGGCGTGGCCTCTGTCCTTCATCAGACATTCTCCATGTTGTTTTCCCTCGCTCGCTGTGTCAGAGATTTGCTGGTTTGTTGGCTTTGGCCGTGGCCATCTAAAGCCCTGACTGGGTTGACCCAGCCTTGGGTGGACTGGCTCACACCTTCCATTAGAGTCAGCTGTCAGATGGTGAGCTGCACCTGCTGTCTAAAGCAGGGTGGGCCCGCCGCCGCTGCCTCCACCGCCCAGCCAACGCTGGAACACATAATTACTACCTCAAAGATGATTATGCTGTTTACTCATGCCCATACGCACAGCAGATGACTGTTTCACACTCACAGCTCGCTCTCCCCTGCCTCGCTGAGAAGGCGTCTCACCTAGTGATGAGGAAATTGTAGCAGCCAACCAACATTCAGACCATCCAACCAACAGGCCTGATGCCAAAGAATGACCCACAGCTATTAGCTGTTCAAACACCCTCCCTCCCTAATAACTTTGACTCAAGTCAATAGTTCCAGTGAGAGCTGGTTTAGTCTACAAGGAGCAGAGAAATCTGATGAAAGTAGTCCCTGAGACTGAAACACAAGATTAAGACAGACAGACAGAAATTAAATGAGCATTAAGCAGAAGCATGTTAAATATGTGTGGTTATAGCTTTACGCTGTAGCTGTTCATTTTACTTTGACATACCAAACAAATACTTCTTACCTATACATGTGTCTCCTCACCATCTAACACAGACGCAGACTCCTCTTTGTGCATTATTCAAAATGAATATTGGAGTTTCTGGAATTGTAAGTAGCATTACATGTGTAGTAGGTTTTCTTGTGGTAATTACCAAGCTGCAGGAGATCAGAGTTTATTGTGGACTATTGAATCCTCTCCCTGCTTTTCACTTTATTAAAAAGGGGCCAACTTTTAGCCAACTTAGACCAGGCCAGTATTTCAAAATATCTGTCCTGTCATTTTGTAATTTTCGAGATTCATAAGTGACATAAAATCTATCAGTTTTTTTGAGAAGCGTTGATTGTTTACAGTAAAAAGATGATATCAGTGTGCATCATAAGGTGGTATTAAATAGTGGGAGAATGTTGTGGTAACGTCCTGATAACGTTGTCCACGCGTGTGCGCAGACGAGGAAGGAGGAAGTTATTTTCTCGTTAGACTGTAAAACTTGTTAATGCACAGTCTATACAGGGCAACACCCCCCAAACCCTCTGCTATTTCTCTCCCTCCCCTTTTCCAGGAGTCGTATTGAGCGTCGGGGCTGGGACATTCCTGGTTTGACGACCAGCTTCGCCGCTGCCATGATTTGCGGAGCAATTCGACACTGACTTCAAAGATGCGTGTGTGGAAGAGGCAGCGGTAGAGACGGAGACCGAGCACTGCAGAAAGTTACAATAAGACAGACATACAGAGACAGAGAGAGAGCGCCAAGTCGGGACTTTTACTGAGAGAAACGGACTCCAGAGAAAACTCTCCACCACCGCCGTAACGCGAGTTTCGACCAGGGGGGACTTGGCGCACCTTGGCCCCGACGCCTGCGCTGCTTTTACGGGTTTGAACTCTCTCTCTCTCTCCCCTTTTCAACCTCTCCGACTGCTTTCATGTTCCTCAAGCCGTCTCGCACTTTGAGCCCGTTTCTAATGGAGGGCCCGGTACGGATTTGCCAACAGAAGAATGCGTTTTGCTGCTAATTCACCGGACGTCTCGCAGCTTTTGCTCTCCTGCAACAGAGGTAAGACGGCACGGAGGGGAGGCAGAGAGGGGAGTCCCGGGCTGGCTGCCTGACCGGCTGGCTGGCTGGGAGAAGAGCTGGGGTAGGATTCAGTGTGGAAAGCTCGAGTTTTCAGGGAAAAACAAAAGAGATGTTAGGGTAAAATAGGCAGAGAGCTCCACGGTGCCGATTTGATCCATGTTGTCTTGTTTTCTTAACTTTGAATTGTGGCGGAGAGACCGGCGGCGCGGAGTGGCACTGTGGCGAGCGGAGTGTGTGTACGTTTCTATGAATTAAGGGCCCGCACTATAAACCAAGTCTGCTATGACTTTAAATAATTATTGCCCATAATTGTACTGACGGCACTGAGTATTGAGTCTGCATTGCTTTGCGTGAAGTATAAGAATATGATGTTATGGTCCTAAAAGAGCTTGAAATAATCTCTTTTAAATTCTAATGCTGAAATCAATTCATAAGACTCCTTTAAGCAATTCTTTTGCCTACAGCCATGGTTTGTATTTTGCTTGAACACGCACAGAAGCACTCAGATTAACGTTGCTATTCAGCAGCTCTCTTTATCCTTTATGTATCCCCTGATTTGAAGCAAAAGAAAATCCAAAATATTTGTTTGGTAAACAGTTCTGGCAGCTCCTTGAAGGCAGCTACGCTCGAGTTAACATCCCACAGTTGAAATCAGATGGCCTGCAGGCTCCATTTCTTCTTTGAAAGATGAAAGAACATTTTTAGAAATAAGGCAAACAAACAAACATGTCACTCCCCTGACACATTGGATTCACCTTGGTAAAAGCTGAAAATGGACTGTCCACAAGTCATACTTTTATTATAGAGAAGATCCACAGAAAAACTGCTCGAGCTGCCACATTTACCACTGTGCAGAAACATGGTGGCTTGGACTAATATTTGAAGTAGTGTTTTTTTTCCTCCAAAAACAGAGAGCCTTTATTGTTTCAGATGAATTCCCAGAGGGTGTCATAAACGTTGGTTTGGTAAATCCATGTTACCATTGCTCAGACACTTGGCAAGTGCACAAATCACTGTGCAAAGCATGCAAAAGCGACTTTACCTGCCTGGCAGACAGAAGGTGTCATTATTTACTCTACCGGGGGCATGCTTTTGACAAAGAGTAAAAACATTAGAGACAAAGAGAAATCTTTGAGTATACTGAAGAAAAAATATGCAGGTGTGCAAATATATGGTCATGAAACAGCCTTCACGTTGCTCAATTCTCCTCGGTTTCATGTTCCTTCTCACTCTTCTAATCTTACAAATAAAACAAAACAAAACAAAACAAAAAAGTAGAAATAAAGACGGCACTGCTTTGAGCTCAAGACTAGTTGTACAAGTGTGGGCATGAACTAATTTTATTCAGGCTATGAACTTCAGGAACTTAAAGATTTATGTTTTCGCAGTCCTATGCTGACGTTTGATTGAACTTTAAGATTAACCCAGTTTTCTAAATCATCGTATTTATAAAACTTTCAGCTAAATGTGCATATGAAAATGTAGTATGCACCATAAATATTGTAAGTGATAATATGAGATTAAGACCGTTGCTCTGGGTGGAAACGTGGAAAGCGGCAGAGTAAAAGTGACGGTAACGTGGTGGCTGCTGATGCCAGATTCCTCAACTTCCTCTGTCTGCTGTTCATCCTTATCATCAGAGCTTCGCAGAGACTATTGTTACATAGGGGTGACTCTCAGAAAGCTGAACACTTAAAAGTTATCAAGAACAAAGTCTTGAATCCCTCTCGAACGCATGACATCCAGTCAGTGGGACACACATGGCTGCACTCAGATAAAACACTTTCAAGTTCAAACAGTTGCTCGCACATTGTTACGTTGGTGGGGGACAAGAAGACACTTCCGATGGCTTTCAAATCCTTTCAGTGCTTCCCAATGTTGGGTGAGCTTTTGACAAGGGCAGAGCGAGATTTGCTCTTTGTGTTCAGGGCGTTCATTTTGAAGGAGAAATCCTTCCTCAGGTTTGAGTCTGTTCCAAGAGTTTTTCTTTTTTAAAAATAAACAAAAAAAAAAGGTGTAACCTTTTCTGCAGCCGCTTTCCCTCATTGTAACCTAATTGGCTCTATGATCCTTGCATTGCTTTCTACTCAGTCAGTCCTCTTGGACCGACTACTCCTTTATTCAGAAAGCTCAATTGCCAAACGTCTTGTTCATATCTTTGTTTTATGGCAGCAGAAATATGTGTTTACAGTCTTTTTTTGCTGTTTTTTTAAAAAAAATACCGTTCATATGAGGCCCTCTTTTGTGTCCAAACTATATTGCTGTATGCTGTTGTAAAAGTTCCTGATTTTAAACTTTCCAGAATGACTTTAATGTATTTAGTACAATTGACTGTGTTTATCTATAGTAGCTTTGTATTGGGAATGTGACTGAATTGGAGGACAGAGCCTCAGACCCTTTTTTGTGTGTGTGTGTTTGTTTTCCCTGCATGTATTTAGGGAAATTAATAAACCATTAGTGGCTCGGCGCTTATCAGACAGACCTGAACAAAGCACAACGATGCCATTAAGCGAGTTGGAATAATGTTTGAGCCATTAGGGTGCTCGTTAATGATAAACACATGTTGCTGTAGGAGAACTATGTTAAGTGGGCAATTTGGACATAAGCACGCGTAATGATACCAGCTCCGGCACTTATAATGGCTCTCTTGATTTTTCTGATGCAGTACTATATTCTCACAACCACTTACACACCAGCAATGACAAATGACTGCTGAATGTGGTTTTGTTAATGATTAAACCAAAAAGTAAAGTCATATATACAGTGAAATCTTGCAATTCCTGAGATTATAAAAACACATTTAATACACATATGATTAATTAATAAGTTGACTGACAATTAAAGTCATTAAAGAAAATGTTAAAAAAAAAATCTAATATCCTGAGATGCTTTTTTTTTCTCTTACTTCAGACTCTGGGAAAGTCCAGTGGCCCTTGTCATCATTTTCTCACGATTTTTTAAAGTAATTCTGCTGTTAAAACGAATTGTGAATAAGCAGTTTAGTTGTAGATTTGTAGATGAAGGTTTGTCTGAGGTGAGTGTGGAGGAAGAGGGAGACTCGAGTATATTTTGGCCCTCTCCCACATTCTCCCCTTTTCTAAGCCGAACAGATTTGAGGCCTGTCAGTAAACCTCAGTTCTGGCTCTAAAGCGAATGGAAGTGAGTTTAAAACCTAAATCACAATGTGGCTCGCTTGTTTATTTGGTTTCGCGCTCTGATCTGTCGTATTATTGCACCATTGGATTCAACCTTTGGCTGAGAAGAATGTTATGAGAGTCATAAAGCAGGAGAAAATTTTGTTTTTGGAGCGGTCACGTTAGTTTTCATCTCCTTCACAATATTTCGACTTCTGGAATTAAGACTTATTCATTTTCTAAATCTCTGATTACTAATCCATTTCAGCTTCTTAGTAATAATAATGTAGAATTGATGAAACTGTTTTATGGTTGACGTTAAACCGTACAAGTAGCTATTCCCAAACCAAAACCTGGCTTGTTTTAAACTCTTGACATATAGCCCTCCTTTTACTCTCATTGCTCAGGGATTGAGTCATACTGCAGCATTTTTACCATTTTCTATTGCTGCCCTTTACTCTGAGAGCTTCAGCTCCCATTCGTCAAGGGTAGAGTCAGACCTCAGGCCCCATTAGATGGACAGAGGGGAGTTGTGGGTAGCATGCCAAAGAGCCCCCATGTTCAAGGAGCCAAGGGGGTGCTGATTGACAACACCCAGCAGCCATGGGCAGGGGGTCGCTGGGAAAGATGGGCAGGTCAGAGTAAGAGTTTGAGCTCTTGTGACTGCTGGGTTGGTGAGAGCGCCCTGCAGCTGCGGTGCTAACAAAAAAGGCTTTACTTTCCAACTTCAGTTTCCCTCTGTAAATATATTCTATGGGCCGGCTGTGAGCGGAACTGGGCAAGTTGGAATTGAGGTAGCTGTAAGGTGTCGCTTGTGTTTATGTGAAGCAGACATAAGTAGCGCTTCTTATCTCCTATGAGCTCACACTATCATTATTTTAACTACACTACACACATTTCTCTCTGTGGGACCCCCACCTCCCCCACCCCTCCCTATTTCTCCTATTCCCCCGACTCTGACAGATGATCCAAACACAGCAGCACAGACTCGCCGTACTACGCAAACTTGTTTCTCCTGTAAGTTACAGATGAGCTGCGTGCTTCCTCTGGTACAACTCTTCCGAAATGTCAAAGGTGAGCTGACTGTAACTCAATGTATACACCAGCTCTCAACAGATCACCATATTGAGTTTCTAAAAATTCAGAACCTTGAAGGACCTGAAACTGGATAACGACTTTCAGGAGATTTAAGAAATAAAATGAGAAACATCAGGGTGTAATTGTTAAGACAAACAAACAGTTTTTGGAGCAGCAGAAACAGATGTTCCAGCCAGCCACTGAAATGCAGCGGAATGAGGCCGCACGAGCTGGAGATAGGCAGGGTGAAGAGGTCTGCTTGTTCTCTGAAAAATGTTTGCATACTGTTAATGTAATGGAAATACAGGCCTTAGCTAAATATATATGTGTCCATGCTTTCATTATGATAAGGGAATGTAAGCCAGTACCACACACGTCGCGCTTTAAAGCACAAACGCAGCGTCCAGGCGTAGATTCTGAGAATACCCCAAGGGCAGGTTGTGCGACACAGTAGGATGCACTTTTTACCACAGGAAAATATAGTTGGGTTAACTCTTATCCATAGCTTGGGGATGTGGGGGTTATATGGAAAGAACAAGAGATGAAAATGGACTAGAATACTTTAATGATCTCGAGCCATGGTTTGAAGTACGTCGCTTTCTCTAGATGCCTTTATTTATGGGCTCATAATCATCTGAGGGAGTGCCTCTTGGCTTGTGCAGCTACAGTACATGTGTCTTTAGCATGATGCAGAGCGCCACATGCATGACAGAGAACAAAATTTTCCCCGGGAAGGCCTAACGTGGCACTGCGCGTGCAGATACCCGATGAAAGCCATCGTCCTGTGTTGTTAATCAGCCCCAGAGAAGATTTCAGGGAGTGAACTTATGAACTGGACTCCTCCTGCAGAGTATTTCAGAATATTTTTTTTCCCCCTTTTCTTTCTGCATCCTCGGCGTCTTCCTGTTTGCAAGATTAATTTCTTTTCCCCTTCCTGTTAGCGACCCCACTAAATACGCCTGCATTAGTCCGTCACCTCGTCGCAGGCTCCAAGAGTTAGCCTTTTCTGCTTGAAACTGCGGAGCGACCGCAGCTTTCTATTTCAAATGTTGAACCAATAAGTCACATCTGACATGGGTTTTCTGCAAACCAGAATGTGTGTGCTGCTGAAAAGCCAGCGCAAAGATCAGCAAGACTATATTAAGGCAAAACTAGCGGCTGGCACTCCCCTGCAGCTGACAAACAGGCTTCTTGTTTGAAGGGCTGTTTTCCTCCCAGATCAGAGTGTGAGGCAGTGTGGGTACTGCTGCTGCCTGCCTCCGGGCTTGTGGTTGTGGGTGCCATTTTGGGCCTTCCCTACTCTGAGATGTGAGCCTTTAGGGAACATTGGAACCCCCTATTTATAAAATATATTCAAAGTGAGTGAAGGAATGTAAGTCAGAGGGATAAAACATAGGGTTGGTCCAGCCTTTTACATTGTTCAGAGAATATTTTAAGATGGGAGCAGACATTCTGCATCCTGCGGAGTATAGTTCTGCCTCGAGATGGATAGATAAAACTCTGTTTTGACTGACTTTAACAAAGTAAAGTAAATCACTGTCACCGTTTCGCGGCGCTTTCACACAGTAGCAAACACACACGAACCCAGACAAGAAAAAGCAGAGTTGCTGTAAGCCACAGTTTTTCTATTTCCGCTGTGTTTTGGTGTTGTCATTGAGGTTGCGTTTCTGTTGGCACCGCTGCAGCACTACATCATCTCCCAAAAGCCTTTCTCACCTCCAGTGCTGCAGCAGTAAGCAGTGGGGACCCTAAACATTTCGGAGAGCTTTTTACAGTTTGACCAGGAGCCAGAAGTGGAAACTCGGATGATGTGAGTGTTGATGTATTGCCACCGAGTTTGTTTTGCGATCATTTGATGGCTGCGCAGCAAAAGAGGAGCGTTACAAGGGGAGACGGATAAACATTTAGACAAACTAAATAAAGCATTTACACACTCTGTTTGGGACTGTATATTTATCTTTGGGTCTTCGAGCTTGTACGCGTAAGGGGGGGGTGGGGTTGGTTTGTTTGGGTTTTTGCAAGAGATTTGTGGAATCTGTGAAGAAGACTAATTATATTTTAACCTTTTTGCATGTCTTTGTTTTTGTTGTGCCGGCGGCTGGGGAGTTTTTAGCAGATGAGGCTTTCCTCACCTCGTCCACACACACACACACTCCTCTCCAGCATGAATATATTGCCATTACTCTGTTATACTTACAAAGTGCATTTATCATTATGAAAAAATGAAACTGTCTGTGTGCACTTTCTTTCTCACGCCTCTCGAGTGACAAATGAAGAAGAGCTGCTGAGGCAGCCCAGTTCAGTTTTATTTCTGGCCGGTTTTAAATCCTGACTTTGTGAAACTGAGTTTCTTGTTAGTATCTATTTGGACACCTTGTCATTTTGTTTTCGTTGCACATGTTTGAAATTACATTATTTAATGTATGTTTCAGTCTGAAAGTGCTTTTGGTTGGCAGCCAGGGACCTATCAGGAGGAGACTGAACAGGAATTGTTTGTCTGCGTCTTTGCCGCTTGTTGCTGTAGAGACATGGGCAGTGATGGAATCCAGGAGAGCTGGGGAGGGACGGGAGACTGCGCTTAGTGGAGAAAGGGTGGGGGCAGCTGGATCGCTGTATGCCCATGGTTTATAGCCCACACAACAGCATTTAAAACACAGATAGCATCATGACTACCACAGCAGAGCTGGACATTTTCAAGTCTTTTGGCTTGAACTTGATCATTTTTCTCCTCCCCTGCATCAGCATGTTTTCCCATCATCTCTCTAATCAGGACTGATAGTGGGGAATGTAAATCTGTGGCCTCCTGCCCCCGGTGCCACGGCTGCACAAGCTCCCAGCTCCCCTCGCACTTGCCACGATGAATCAACGTCTTGGCACATGCTGGAGATCAGTGTTATAACACACCCTGCGGGCAAGAAGGCCTTCTTCTGCATTCCTTCTTTCCATCAGAATTACCTTTTCGTCTGAGCAGACGTTCCCCCGTGGGCTGAAAGGCCTGTGAAATCAGTTGGAAGGGCCCAGAGAGCTTAGACAATGGGGTAGGGTTGTTAGTTACATGGGCTTTGCAAAAGGTCTCGAGGTGGCCTTGTATGGTGGCGATACCCAGGGATCTGTTTCCAATGTCCGAGACTGCTATTGAGTTTCGCCCCTGTGGTTAATCCTGCTGTTCAGGACCTTGGGAAACAACCATACCTCCTTACTTTCCTGTCCCTCCCCCGCACAGATTCCCAGGAAAAACAAGACATTGCAGAACAATCGCCAATTAAGATGGGTCTTACATACTGTACCATTCAGTCTCTATCCCTTCTGTCTCAATCTTTTTACCCCCTCCCTCTTTCTATCCACTCTCAGCTCTCTGCTTGTTTCCTTGGCCAACAAGCCTGAGGGTAGAATTAGCGCTGTCTCCCAGGTCCCGGCCCTGGCACTTTGGGAGGGTCGGACTCTGGTGAACGGAGGCGTTGTTGGGAGGAGGTGGGGGAACGGGGTGTGTGTCCTTGGTAAACAGGGCTTTGTGGGATGTGACTGTCTGATCCCCAGGGGCCTCTCCTTTCATTGCTCTTCTGTCCCGTACAACAGCACTGTAGTCAGGACCTTGGCGTCAAGACGCTCTGGGACCCGCTTGGCCTCGTCATCACCCTGCGCCTCCCGGACTGATGGTTGTCTGTCAGCTGCACACAGGCATGAGAGAAACAAGTGTCTCAAAAGTAGCCTGTCCTTGAAGATGTCTGCTGTAGAAAACTCTGTTTAAATCTTTTATTGAGACACCTTCATTAACTTTCTCAGGCTCAGACAAGTGCAGTCGATTTGTCTCATGGATAGACTAAAACCTCTGAGTGTTATTTTCTCCTTCCTTCTCATTGTAAAACAAAAAAGACCCTCCCTTTCTTTCCCTAATTCCTTCAGTTCACTCCAAATCATGTCTGTCTTTTTCTCCCTTACTTTAGCTCACCCCCTTCTGTCTAAGACAGTCCCACTTTTAATAAGATCTCAGTCTTCAATCAGACAGAGTAAGTCCATCCCAGAGGCCCAGTGTTTCCACTCATTAGTTTTTCTCGGTGGCCCCGGGCTGCCTCGGTGGACTCACCCAGACCAATACAAGAAGCCCATAATGGTCCCTTAGAGTCTGTTCTATGAGTCGGGTCTTCCAAATTTTCTGGGCTGAGCTGAATGTAGCTCGGCTGAATCATCAGTCAGTTTTGGCATTTTTGGATGTCTTTATCTGTACGCCTCTATCTCCGAGCCAAATAAAGAAGGAGGAGAAAGAAGTTTGGGCTTGGCCACTTTTCACCTCCTATTGAATGTTTCACCTTTTTAAATCCTACACATCTCCTTTTACTACCCCATTGCCTCTCATCATTCAGTTGTGAATTTATCTCCCATCTCTTGTGTGTGTGTGTGTGTGTCTTTTTCTGTGTGTCTGTCATGCTCTCTCTTTGTGGAACTGAGGAATGTGTGTGCTGCAGATCCTCTGTCAGTGAGATGTGGGGCGAGTGCAGACAGGTTTGGGGTATAGCATGTGAATCCGTTTCGGCACACAGGTCAGATTAGACCATCATACCAGAAAAGACTTGCCCTTTCTCTTACACCCCACTGATCTTTTACCCTTGACATCTTTATCTCTAAGCTTCAATTGGTTCTGGTCACCTGTAACAGTTTGCTCTTTCTTAAACTAAACCTTTTGATTTAATGAATTTGTGCTCTTCTACTATTCATTATTAGTCATTTATGATAACAACATGATATAAAATTAGTGCATTAATGTTGGAGGGCTGCATCATGGTGTCTGTGTTTGTCTGTGAAGCAGAGAAGCCAGGCCCCTGTCTCAGTCATCAGCACCAGTTGTGACCTGTTCTTCCTCTGCCCTCCAGGTCTTTGATGCTTCGCTGCATTGCTCTTGTCCCTGTTTACCCAATATGACAGGGATATGGGCCAGTCCCACATGGGGGCAGATGGGGCTTTAAGTAGTTCCTGCAGAGAGGGGGCCAAAAAAGAGGTGCAGGTGCTAATCGCCCTAGAACTCAAATCCCTTTCTCTTCCCTGAGGGCAGCCTGTCAGTGTGTTTATTTTCTCCTGTGTCATCACCAGGGATCCTGCTTGTCCTGTGAGGGGGTAGATGGTTTTATTCCTCTGTTTAAATGTCTCCCTTGATAGAAAAATAAAGGTGGTGCCTCTCAATCATATATCTGTACTGTGGAGTTGTCCGGAAGGGAGTGTGACAGATGAAGTAAAAAAAACAACACAGAAAACAGAGTTACAAAGTCTCAGGAGATTGATGTTTTTCTTGCAGTTGCACCGTTAAGCCAAGTGTCAGTCAAAGATTTGCCAAACATACATGGGTCAACCCCCCACACCCAAAAAAATAGGAACGTTTCCACTTGAACTCTCTGACACATCCACCTCATTTTTTATTTTAATAAACTTTTTTTCGGTGTATCATCTTTCAACGGTGCACAGTTGATTTTTATGCAGGATGTCACTTCGATTTATAGCTGCTCGATCCTGCCTTGAGAAGGGCCATGCATCCACACCGTGAGTGCAAAAACAGACAGTATCATAAGATCAGATTTTCGGGAAGGAGAGAAAGAAAACGGGAATACCACATATTTTCCTTTTAGGTGGTAAAATGTGGAGGAGTGAGATCAACACTCCACCATTAACACTGGAAAAGAAAAAAAGAGTCTCAGGCTGATCCGGCTCCAGTTGACAGGGACTTCCCCTTTGTAAAAGGACCACTCCAACTTTTGTCTGGGTGTCTGGAAATAGGAAATTGGACTTGCCTTTCCATGCAGCCAGTGTTGCCAGCATCAGGACTAGTCTCTGATGAAAGATAAGAGATATCCTCACAGTGTCTGTCTCCACTGAGGAGGCTTCATGGTGGCGGATGTCAGGGGAAAGCCAAAAAGATAAGAAACAGGAATGATGCCCTTGTGTTTCCTCGTTGTGCCAGATCAATAGGGCAGATAGGCAGCTGTGTGTGTGTTTACACAAGGGCATCCATTCAGAACTTTAGTGCCCAACTGGCCCTCCTGATGGGAGGACTGAACAGGTTAAAATAAGAGAGCGAAGGAAAGGTAGCCAGAGGGAAAAAAGCTCCGGTTTCTCACCATACTGTGTGCCAGTGTGCCCATGCTTGGTTGTGCATTGTTTTAGCACTGTTGTTATTATTGTAATTATATATCATTATTCCGGCAAAGAGAGAAAGATAGTTTCCACTGATGACATGGGGGTAGTGTGCAGGGCCTGTTGCAACTTGTGGGCTGGAGAAACGCCAGCCTGCAAAGATGTGAGTTTGATCTGTGTGAACTAGCATAGACACAGTTAATATGGAGCCTAAAATGCAAAGAATACACCATATGCATCATGGTCCTAAATCCTTATGTGAAACTCGGCAGTTGTAAACTAGCTTACAGGCTAGAGGGTTCACAAAGAATTCATTTTTAAATATACATTTTTAAGCACTTTATTCTTGTTTTGCTTTAAATATTTCGTTGTGTGTGTGTGTCTGTGTGTGTGTAATTGAAACGGAGACAGCTGGAGGTAACCTCTGGGAGCTGTCCCAGAGCCACCAGACACCCGCTGGTTCATCCTCTCGCTCTTTTGCTACTCCTCCATAACCTTTGACCTCTGGGTGAGCAGGGGCGTGAGCCTAGAGCTGGAAGAGTTTATTATTTCCTGCCTCTTCTATCCTTCTCTCAGTATGCCCTCAGAGAGAATGAGAGAGAGCAAGATGAAGAGAGTGGGTATGAATACATCAAGTGAAGGCAGCAAAAGCCCCAGCATTCAGAATGACCTTAAAAAATGCACAGTGTTAACTAATTAGCAATGCATATACATAGTGTTGGCACAATAAATCATTTGACTTGCCATTTGTGGCTTTTATAAGAATTTATGAACCTTTCACCACCATAAAGCTAGAAAGCATCTTCTGATTATATCGAGCCCCACTATAGACAGAGGTGCAGGGGTGTCACCTATTGGTCTTAAATGCTGCATTTTGAAACTTCAAAAGGACCACTTTACCTGCTGGGTTGTATAATACAACTTGTCGATGTCACAAACTTGATGGAGAGGTCCAGTTCAGTGGGTCGATTTAGTGGAAGTTTGGCCTGCCTGCTAGAGTACCTTGTGTTGTTCTTAGAGGTGGGAATCACCATACATCCCACGATACGATATTATCACAATACTTAACGCACGATACGATATTATTGCAGTTTTTTTTAAATATTTTGCGATATTCACATTCTGTACATAAAGGTAAACTTCATCAATATTCATTTTATCTAATATCAAAGTCTCGCACTCAGTCTGTCTCTCATTTCAGTCAGTTTTATTGTTGACAAACTGAACGGTTTGTGTTACAGTCTAGTCCAACTTAACTGAATGCAACCATCTGGTACAATTATAGCTATTCTGAACTATGCAATTTATGAAAACTATGCAGCCCATTCAGCAACTGAAGAATTTGAAAGTAAATTAAAACAAAATATAATTTTACATTAAATAAAAAAGTTTTAAACTTAATTAAAATAAAACATGTCTTAAATTAAAATAAGTAAACTGTCATGTTTATTGCTGCCAAAAAAAAGTTAAACACATTAGGACAGTGAAGGAATGTCAGGATTCTTGCTCAGAAAAAGGATCAACATGCTCTGAAGTCAGAGCACAAAAACCTTTTTTGTAACAAAATATCGATTTCTGCTGTCCCTGTATCGATACATTATTAGCAAACAAAATATCACGATGCTACACAGTATCGATTTTTCCCCCACCCCTAGTTGTTCTGTCCATTAAAGTAGTCACTCTCTTGATGTCTTTAAATGAGCAAATTATATGTAAAAAAGCAAAACGTTCACACCCCCTTGTGTAGTTGTCTCAAAAGGCCACACTATCCATGACAGTAACCAAATTCAGAGACTGCCGTTTCGACTGAACCCTTTATAGAAAATGTTTTTACCCCAGTTAATCATATTTATACATATATACTATACACCAAATACAGTAGATGAAAATTTAAAGAAGGTCTGAGGAGGGTGTAAAGTGAGAGTGGGATGGACTCCAGCGCTATTTACTCGTGGGTCAGACCACACCTATCTTCAGACTTGACCTTCACTTTCATCCCAACTACACTGCTCTTCATGGCAATAACTTTCAGAGTTGCTATTGGGTGTTTAACATGACAAGGTAAAATTGTATTAGTTAATCTTCTTACAAAGAAAGCTTGGTTTTAGTTTGGTACAATAGGCCTGTCTCAGTGTGGGAGGCTCTGAACCTTTACAGTATAAGCTTGACACATTAATTACAGTTTGCACATTACTAATTGTGCTCCTAATACACACAGCATTACTGTAATTACATGTAAGCACTTCACATCCCTGTGTTTATTTTTTGGCAAAGTAATTAGCAGATTAATTGACGACAGAAATAAATATTCATTGTAGCCCCACGCCAACAGGTCTTTTTCAAGCCCTACTGCACCCTCGAGAGGAGGCTAACCAAATTGACCTGCTTGATTGTCGAGCGGACGAAACAATGTTTTAGTTAGAGAATGAGGGTTAGAAACCTGTTGAGCCTCGCCGCTCCCACCCAGGCATCATGCTTTTAATTTGACCCACCCTTCAGCCTCGGTTGGCCCTTCCGCTAATGTCTGCGAGCCACAGAGCACCAATGTGAATATCACAGCTGGACAACCATTGTCCCGCCGGCCTCAGGCTCAAACCCTGGTTAGCAACCAGGAACCTGGGATCAAAGCTTGCCCGGATTACTCTTAGAAAAAGGAGGAGGCGTTGCATTCGGAGGGGGGTCTGCTTGAAAAGGATAGAGGAATGCTCCTAATTACGTGCCCTCCACTTCTTTTCTGTCTCTCTCTTTGCCTCTTCTCTTGTCTTACCGTGTGTGTCTGGCCTGCACTTCAGGCTACATTGAACCTATGAGGAAGCAACACAGTGTGACAAGAGAGTGATATTAAGAGTGAGGCGACAGTCTCTCCACAGATACTCCATTATCAGGAGATCTCAGCGGTCTTGTGGGAAGAGAAGGAAGCAGAGAGGCTGGACATTCCAGCCTCCACACAGACACTGAAGTGGGTGAGAAGAGGGGTCAGAGGAGAGGGTGGGAGGTGGAGATCAAGGAGTGTGTAAAGAGGATGTGTCGTGAAGATTAGAGGGATTGTCGTTCAGGATTCAACGGGAACTTAATTGATTTTTTTTCCCCCCACCTCTGGTTTCTTCTTCCTTGCTTTGCTGTTTGTTTACATGTCGTCTCTTGCGCTCGCGTACATGACGCCATGTTTCTCTGCAGAGCTGGGGCCTGATATGTATTTCTACTCATCGGTGTGTTGCAGGTTTGCTGAACAGACCTGGACGTACTTACTGGACAACACGGCCTCTGGCAGGGGTCAAAGTGCACCATGGACAGTGGCCTAAGGGTCCTCCTGTCCACTGTGCTGTGTCTCAGCCAGTCTTTGCTGATCACCTGCTCATGTAAGTTGTTGTACAGCTCTATTTACTTTTATTAGCGAAGAATAATTTTTTTTAAATGGAAGAAGATCAGCTTCAAAGCTGACAAACACAGTGGATGCTGTCCACAAATGAGGAGGTGAAGAAAGCAGTAATTATAGCAGCTGAAGTGGCATTTGAGTTAATAATAGTATAATAATAGTTAATATTTTACAAATATTTTCAGTGTCAGGTGGATGATTTAGAGGTGTGTTCCTGATTCAGCTCCTGATTGGCCACAAATTAACTTGTGCAACTCAAAGTAAATATTTTGGACCTTTTAATTACACATTTTGGTCTTCCTTAGCAAAAAACAAATTAATACTGGAAATTATTGGTGTAAAAGCAGTTTCGTTGAAAAGAAGGGAAATTGTTGACAGGCTGTTGGATTATACTGTTTCTAAATTATCACAAGCATCTTTCTGCCTTTTACTTTAAGAAATGTATTGGCAAGTACTGCACAGTAATTTGTCAGTCAGTCTCTATTGTGTAAGTTTATTAAAACAGCTTTAAAAACAATGCGACAGTTGTAATTTGATTTATAATTTGAGCAAGCCTGCCGTTTATTAATTCACATGTCTGAACCTGTTTTTCTCTGCTCTCGTCTTCTCATCAGCTCAATATCCATCTTTCCACTCTGAGCCCGCCTCCTTGGTTCAGAGTCAAGGTTCTGTTGTCCATCTGCAGTGCTCTGTAAGTCCTCCATCAGCGGTGGTCTCCTGGCGCTTCCGAGGCCTTCCCCTGGACCGGGACACTCTGCCCGGTGTGGAGCTTGGCAGTGGCTCCCTCACAATCTCCTCCCTTATGCCCAGTCATGCTGGTGTCTATCAGTGTGTGGCACGCTTAGACCACGGGCCCGCCGTCGCCAGCCGCTACGCGCGTGTTGCCATAGCAGGTACGGATGCAAAGAATTAGAGTCCTGTGCATGCTCCCGCTCACTTCAAAGCGCAGTGATGAAGAAAGAGAGGAAATGGCCTTGAGAAAAGGAAGGCTATTTCGTGATTGCTGAACACTTAGAAAGAATGCCTATCCTCAGCTGCCTGCTGCTGAGTGGCGGAGGGGAAGGAAGCAGTAGGAGCTTTTACTTGGGCATCGTTCCAGATGCCTCTTGACCGGTATCCTTAATGAGCTTTGGGCTTTCCTGTGTGCAGCCTGTTCCTGCTGGGATGCTTCTTGCTCTTGGACACTATGCTAAGAGGCTGACCTTGCTTTGGAACTGTATCAGGCATGAGTCGAATCACTCACTGCAACAATAAACAAGCCAAGTGGTCCAACACAAACAGCTCAACTCAAGTAGTGCTGATCATCTTTGTCACTGACTGTGCAGATGCTCAGAAGATATTAAATGTCTGATATTCTGGACTCAAGGAAAGTTGAACTAAGGCAGTTGTGTTTATTTCTATCCATGCAGAAATATCAAAATACGAAGATGGCCAACGGCGGTCATTATCAGTGCAGGAAGGGAGCACTGCTCTTATAGAGTGTCCTCTACCACGTAGCATTCCCCCAGCTATTCCTAGACTGAGGATACAGGGGGGCTGGGTGGAAGCTTCAAAAGGTATGTTTGAAACTCAGATAAATGTGTAGTTTTTCTAACTGTATGTCTGTGTATGCTGTATATGCATGTAACTGTATATGCTGTTCTCTGAAAAAGTCAAAAAGTGCTCAATTGTAAAAATACCAATTATGTCAGTTTTCTTTATTTATTCATGAGATCTAAATAGACTGTAGAATATTTAAAAAGTGCAACACTGCACTACGCTAAATATTATTTATATATACTATCACTTATCAAAGGGAGATAAAGGTGGCTCTCATTTATGAGGCCTTTTGAGTATTTTTGAGCTTCATGAAAATTTTTCATTACATGTAAATTTTCCATGTGATTTTGTTATATAAGTGCAAGGCAGAGTTTTAGGCTACGTTCACACTGCAGGTCTTAATGCTCAATTCCGATTTTTTGATCAAATCAGATTTTTTTGTCTGCTCGTTCACACTACAAATAAAATGCGACAGCAAACGCGCTCTAGTGTGAACGCTCAAAGCGGCCCGCATGCGCAAAAGAAGACTTCACAAACAACGCGTTCTGTTTAGACCCAGAGCAAACAGTATTGTTTGACAGATGGCCGTTAATATAAACCCTTCGGACTTTACGTTTCCCAATTTTTGCTTTAAGTTATTTTGTTACTTACATAATAATGTAGATAACCTAATAATGATCCTTATTGCTGTTTTAGAGGAGCGGTTCTTCAAAGGATAGTTGCAGATTTCTGTCAGAATCTGCAGATTATACAGTACAAATAAAATGTTCACGTTTCTCCAACGTTGTCTTCCCAACAGTTTCACTGACATCTACACGGGATGGCCAGGAAGCGTTTGCGATGTCTTCTCTGGCACTGATAATCAGCGTCTGTCTTGTGTCAGTGACATAAAAGACGGATTTAATGCGACTTGACCGTTCAAACAGCAGTCGCTTTCTGAAACATCGGATATGTATCGGATTCAGTACCACATGCGAAAGTGACCCAGATCGGATTTGAAAATATCGGATTTGCGCCGTTCACACTGTCATACCATGATCGGATATGGGTCGCATAGGGTCAAAAAAATCGGATTTGATGCGCTTTCGACTGCAATGTGAACGTAGCCTAAGATTTAATGGAATCTGTTCAAATGAAATTTCCTTGATTGGTACATATTCCTTCTGTAGTATTCTTATTTTAATAAATAAACATTTGGTTTTATATATTTCATTTTTATTGCTTTGTTTTTATTGATTTTAAAAATAATTTGTTCCAGTGTAGAGACTCCGATAAGAAGTGAAGACTACTTTGAGGGAGTTAAGTAAAGTTCGGTGAAGCCATCTGTGAATATGATTTCCTCAAAACAGACACTTCCATTTGGTCATTCGTTTTGAAAATTTAGAATTTGCTAAATTGACACAGTCATAAAATAATGTGCACCGTTATGAAGGAATCCATGCATTTGTCCCCTTTTGTTCATCTGCTTGTGGTGTGATGCATGCTGGCTGTATACTGTGGAGGCCTTCCTATTACTTAGTCCTTTCCTTCTCTTTTCAGATGACTATTTAATACTTCCGTCTGGCAACCTCCAGATTATCTCTGTTTCAGCCCAGCACCAGGGCATGTATAAATGTGGTGCAGTGAACCCTGTTACCAAGGAGACCGTCATACAGTCACATGGCACTAAGCTGTCCGTCAAATGTAAGTTAGATGATGTTAAATCAAGGAGATGCGTTTATATGGCTGCTCTGTTATGTCGGACCAACGAACGTCTTTTTCTTTTTTTTGGTTTGTTTAGATTCAGACTCCTCCTCCTCAGTGCAGATCGTTTATCCCAAAACCCCAAAGACTGTTTCGATTGAGAAGTCGCAGCCGCTGACCTTGGAGTGTGTTGTGTCTGGTAGTCCTGCACCTGCAGCTAAGTGGTTTAAGAATGGCAAGGTCATACCGGGGCCTTCTCACCAACGACAGCACAACAATCTGGCCTTTGTTCGGGCGATGAGAAGCGATGAAGGGAGTTACACCTGCGCTGTTGAGACGGAGCAGGGGACTCTCGTTAGCGCTAACTATACTGTGAAGGTTCTCGGTAAGAAAAACACAATGAGAGAGGAGTGTGAGTGTTGACTGTTTGATGCAGATGTTTAACATTTCACGCTCACCTTCACAGAGCCTGTTTCCATCATCGAGGGACCGGGGAAGCAGCTCGCCTCTCTCGGCTCCTCTGCTCGTTTTATCTGTGTAGCCCAAGGAAATCCATCTCCAAACATCACCTGGCTGTTCAACGCAGAGCCCATCACCCCTTCACATCGCTTTCAGATCTCTGGATCCTCACTTGTTGTTTCAGATGTGACACGACAGGATGAGGGAGTTTATCAGTGTCTGCTGGACAATGGCTTTAGCTCAGCGCAGTCCTTTGGAATGCTTACAACTCAAGGAGGTATGTATGATCAGTTATCTCTATCAAACAACAAAAGCTGAAATATTCCTGGGTTGGGGACAACTAAAGGTTGTTTTCTTCTCTTAGGTTTAAGGGCCAATTCATCCCAAAAGCAAACATATTTATTTTTCATTCAGCCTTTAGTGACATTCGTGCCGCTAGATTGTTTCGGTGTCTGGTTTTGAAGATTTCTTCAGTAACTGGGTTATGATTTCACTGCTGCTATTTTTTTCTTTTAGCACTTTGCGCACCACAAGACAAGTGCCATCTGGTCCCATTATGTTCAAGAGAGTGCAGAGATCTGACAGCCAGTATATCCAAAACTTACTTAGACTTTTCCCTGCATTTGCATCACAAACGAAGGAGTCTTAGATCGAAGATGTTCCACGCACCGAAAGTTAGAAGTTCCAAGAAATACACTGCATTGTAAATGTTACAAAAAATTCAGGGTATTGTTAGAAAGGGTTAAGGCATCTTACCAGATGGGATCTCTGTGGGGCCTGTGCATACAGTATCTGCAGGGAGCCCTCGCTTTGTGAGTGTGAATGTACGTGTTTCTCTGAGGACTGGCAGGGGAGGCTTGGCCAAGGCCGCCCTCCTCCTGAGCCTTGAACTGAGCTTGAGCGTGAGAGTGAGCTTTGTGCGCACCGTCGGGGATAAGCCCCCGGACGCTGGAATGTAAGGAGTAGCCGTGGAGGGTTATGACGAGGACCAGACCACCCAGCTGTCAACATCATACACAACTGCCTTTTATTTATTAATACATCACAACCATCCCCCTCCCCCTCCTCCTCCTGCAGTCTCCCCCAAGCTTTCCTTCTACTCCAAGGCCCCATTCCTGAGCTCTCCTTGCTATCTTCAGAATGATTAATGCGGCTACATGCAGAACATAGGGAGTACAAGTCACCATCAGGTGGGTTCACTGCAAAACGTTTGCTTCCCTCCTTTCACAAACTGCAGAAATGAATATTTTTTGCTGCAGACCACTTTTATACACAAAACAAGCTGATAATTCAGTTTGTTATCAGGTACCAGGCACCGGAGCTTATCGAATGCTATTACATTCAAATTAAACAGTATTATTGATTTATGTAGCCTGTGATTGTAATTCATCAAAGAAAGAAGTTTGGTTTGACAGCATCAGACATCAGTGACAGAAGATCATTAAGTGCATCGCAAGACTTGACCTTTTTACTGCCTGAAACTTGTGAAACAAGAGGAGTCAAAACACTTTACTCTTTACTGGATCCGTCTTCACAGGAAGGAGGTATCCACAGGTCCTCCAGCAGGATCTTTCCAGGCTCCTGTCTCTGTCCTTAATCCTTCATGATTTACCACCACATTCACTCCCAGGTGCTCTCCTCTAATGCAATGACCTTTTTCTGGGAAGAACCTGGCAATGTATCTTTGTCTTGGTTTACTAGCACTTGTAATGTACCACTCCTTCCCATCAGAATAGTGAGGTTGCCGTGTCCTTAATCGCCTCCTCCTCTCTCATTGTGTCAGAGTAGGAGCCCTGGCTGTGGTTGAGCTATGAGTCAGAGCTGTGGAGAGGTGAGAGTGTTGCAGGGCTGAGGGAGGGAATGAACAGGAACGTGTGGAGGGCTGGATGTAGCGCTGAGGTCTGATTCTCTCCGGTATTTTAATGGTTGGTGTGTGGAATGTGTGGCAGCTGGCCACAGTCCCAGGATCAGGTCTAGTGTTACCAGCTCTAGGCTTGTTTGTTTTACAAAGTGAACCGGTCCCACATACACCAAAAACAACCTGAAACTGGACCCAGGACCCTGCAGTATGTGTGTGTGTGCCTCTGCGGTGTTTACCTCCTTGCTCACTTGTTTTGTTTTTTAATATTCAGCTGTGACTCTGTTTGACCTCTGAGATGTGGCTCAAAGTTGAGCAGTCCAAGTTTTTGTGGCTTCTAAATGTCTGTGAAAAAACCCCAACATTTCACCGGAACTTTGCCAAGCTAATGTCAGCCGTAATAAGACTCCCAGCTCGCATGATTTGCCCAGGTGGACCACTCTGGCTCTGACAAGGATTTAATAAAAAAGAGCAAAGTGTGATTTGATGTAGCACTGTACACATATTTGTTCCAAATGTAAAACTTTCCAGCAAGTTGCCCTTTGTGCACAGGCGGGGCCACTGTGTTAGTCAGCTTTTCTTGGTGCTTTCTCCTCCTCCGTGCTGTACAAAACTGAACAAAGATCCACAGTTTTATTGGAAAAAGTGAACATACACAACACAAAAATGAGATCAACAAATACAGTACTGTTAACGGTTATTTTTGGCATTTGTTTGCCTAATGCCATGAAAAGCACGACTTTCCAAAATCTTATTTTCTGCCTAAAGTATGAGCAAAGATAGGCGTTTCCATCTACAGTCATTTGTATTTAATGGTATGACTCAGGAAAGTTGCACTAAGACCCCCTACACAGAACAAAGCAGGCATCACTGACGGTAGACTTGACATTGATTAAGTCTGCACTGAAAAGATGAGTCACCTGTGGAGGCGGGTTGAAAAGCAGCTTGCAGATTGCATGTGTAAAAGAGGATCAGCTGAGACTTGAGCTGATGTAGCCTGGTGATCATAAGTTAACAAAGTCTGTTGTGAATCTGACTGATCTTTGATGCGACTGTATCACATCTCACTTTAATCATCTCTGATCTTCCTCACTGACAGATTCACAGTCGGGTTCCACTGTTGGTGCGCTGCCTGAAGCTTCACCGTCACTCCACCCGATACAGAGCGACGAGGGCCATGAGCGTCTCCTCACTGAAAACGAAGGAGATCCGATTAACCTGCCAGCTGATAGGAGCGGCAACCGTCCTACCCCAGAGGCACCCATCATCATCAGCCCACCTCAGACTCACAAGCCTGATGTGTATGACCTGGAGTGGAAGGCCGGGCGTGATGGAGGCAAGCCCATCAACGCCTATTTTGTTAAATACCGTAAGGTAGGGAAAAATCATTTCCTTTAGTTTTTCTGAAATATTTTGCTCATATTTTACCCTGAAAATATGAATATGAATAAAAGGCTGTTCACTTTCCTTCTAAAATATTTGCTTCAGAAATCGTCTCACTCTGACTATAAAACTGCTAGTTAAACTTTGTTGGCAGGAATCGGTTTTGCTGGAGTTGGAAAATTTGACTGCGGAGCACCTGTGTAAATCACAGCCTTTGTTAGTGATGCTGCTCAGGCTTCTAAACTAAACTGAGACTAAATGCGAAGGATTATTAACTATCACTGTCATTTTTAGTCATGCTGTTGTATGTGTCTGTGTGTCAGGTTGATGAAATGGGAAGGGCGGTGGGAAGCTGGCACACGGTCCGTGTGCCTGGCAGTGAGAAGACCCTGCGGCTGTCAGAGCTGGAGTCCTTAAGTCTCTATGAGGTGCTGATGGTGGCTCGAAATTCAGCAGGCGAGGGTCAGCCGGCCATGCTCACCTTCCGCACGGGCAAAGGTCAGCCCAGTCACTGGCTTATAATGAAGAAAACTCTCAAACACTATTTAATCAGTATCTGCTAATATTCCTGGGAATTTCTAAATGCTACAAAGATTGAGCAATAAATTAAGGGCCATGCTGCGTTAAGGAGGGTCTGGTTGTTTTTGGACATTTTGCACTAACATTGAGCAGACGCTAGAGAATACA
The DNA here is from genome assembly GCF_963576455.1 of Neolamprologus multifasciatus. NCBI lineage: Eukaryota > Metazoa > Chordata > Actinopteri > Cichliformes > Cichlidae > Neolamprologus > Neolamprologus multifasciatus. The sequence continues at coordinate 14,802,256 of NC_140452.1, read as the reverse complement.
TTTATCGGAGCTGCTGATAGCAGTCTCCAGAGGACAGAAAAATGAGCAAAGCACAATGAATTTTTCATTTAGGGTTGCAAGAAGATTTACTGTAGTTTTTGCGCAATTATATTAATTTGAGGAATTTAGCTTGATATTTGTGTTTTGTGTAAGGCCAAACAAAGCGCCTTCAACTTTTGGCTTTTGGCACAGAATGAAGAAAAAATGATAAAATCTTATGCGGATCAATGAAGACAGTTATTGACATTTTATTATTATATGCAGCCATTTACTCAGTGTAATCGTAGATTATTACCTTACCTATTCACCGTTGTAAACACAATCGTAATGACCGGTGTCAGTCATCGTAGACAAGCGTGAACATGCTTTTTGTCTGTTTAGAGACAAATAAAAGAAGAATGACCGCAAGTATTCCAACACAATAACAATTGCGCTTTACCACAGCAGGGTTACAAAATATTCCCTGGTCAGAAATATGCAAAGCCAGGGATACTGCCAAAAACCACAGATATGATTATATGTTTGGGGTGGTTCATTTACAGAATAGTCCAGGACCATCAAAATGCCAACCTCTGGGCTCCTGTGCCCAGCCAAACTCTACCAGAACAAGAAGAAGAGTAACGTGCATTTTTATGTGTCTTCTGTTTACCTCTTCCTGCTTTTAGGAATCCAATTCTGGTAAATCCATAAACTTTTATACTTCCACGAAGTCTATAAAAATATACAGTCCTTTACAACCGTTACAAGTCACCAAATAGATACAAAGAACTCAAATACCCACAAACAATTTCAAAGGCCTGCTGTAAACTAAGAAATATGTTTTGAAAACTCTACACTACAAAGTTCTCACCAGTTTATTTTTAGTCAGCAGAAAATTTTATGCAATTTGCAGGTTTTATACGCCCATTTTGTTTAAAACACGTCCTAGTGTGCAATTTAAAACACAGAATTTTATGCAGCCGTAAGCATATTTTTACAAAACTGATGTTTGAAGTGTGTCCTCTGGTGGCAGTGCTGATGTTTTTCTTACCTCCAGCTTTTCTTCTTCCTCTCTCAGAGAAGAGCACCTCCCCCAACAAGAATCCCTCCAAGCCTCCCGTCATCTCCGTGCCACCCAAAGCTCCAGAGGACAAAACCCCCAACACGCACTTTGGAGTTGTCATACATGACAGAGGTTGGTGCCGACAAAATCGCAGACTGTCTGAAAGGCCCTGCGTTGTTGCTGCAGCTGCTGGACTCTGTGCAGACAATGATTGTGGGATGTTTCTGGGGAAAATTATGGGGCTTTCTGTCATGTAGCTAGTTACTGTGGAGTTCATGACCAGACTGTGTTAAACAGATCGCAGAGCTTAATGTTTAGATGTGGTCTGCTTTGTTTCTTTGTGCCTCAGAGTACAAACAGTCAGATGATAGTTGACACCCCGTAATGACTCTTTGGGAGAAAGATGCTGTGAGATTACACACGGCTTTAGGGTCAGATATGAGTGTGTGTATCTGTGTGCGTGCATTTGACTTACTCGTGTCACAAGCAGGCCCTACTTTGCTGAGACTCACATTAATCTTTTCACTAACCCTCTTTTCTTTCTGTCTTACTCGCTCCTGCCTTCTCTAACTCTGTGACTAAGGGGCCAGGCAGTAAGTATACATCCCTCTGTGGCTTCCCTGTGATGTGCGTGCTTTACCTTTTTTCTTTTCCCGTGATCACGTTTGCATGAATTCAGATGCAGTAATGACAGGTACGAGTTTAATTCCTATTTGCTTTTTTTCACCAGTCCCAGAGGCTCCCGATCGCCCGACCATCTCCATGGCGACTGAAAGTTCAGCATACGTCACCTGGATCCCGAGAGCCAATGGCGGCTCTCCGATCACAGCTTTCCGCGTGGAGTACAGACGCGGCCGCAGTGCCGAGTGGGTTGTGGCTGCAGATAACATCTCACCTCTGAAGCTGTCTGTGGAGGTTCGCAATCTGGAGCCTGGTGAGTTTACACATCGTTCACAACTTCTCTCTACAGTCCAGTGATGCGGAAAATGATTGATCTGCCCAGAGGAGACTTTCTTTTTGTAAGGAGATTTGAAAAATAGCACAATTTTTATAAATAACTTTATGCTGCCGTTCAGCTCGCAAAAACTTTACCCCATCACTGACAATGAAATCAACAATTGATAAACAGCAATTAGTTGTTGTTATTATTTCTTGGTCTATGTTGATTTGTAGTTGTCACTGGTCTGCAAAAATGCTGATGTGAAAATAAGAGAAAAAGTAATAGTGAGAATAAAATAAAATACCCAGGGATAATTATTATTAAGGGAATAAGGGAAAATAAAAGTTTTATGGTCAAAGCATTGAGGGCTTCTCAAACTTTATAAACCAGATAAAACAGATCATATCATACATCAGCAAATTTTACACATATTATAAAAAATATAAAGTTTCAACTATTAACAAGATTTCAGATGCTGTGCCATCAGCTGTTTTTTCCCCTTTCAGTTCCAATACACCAACTAACAGCATCATATGAGTGTTGCCTGCTTAAGAAATCCAACATTAGCTTTTGCTTAGCAACACTGTACTGTAACACTGCTGCTCCTGTTGTATTTCTCACTCAGGATCCACCTATAAGTTTCGGGTGGTAGCCATGAACATGTACGGTGAGAGCCCCCACAGCATTCCCTCGAAGCCGTACCAAGTGCCGCAAACAAGCCCTCCTAAGACAGACCGTCCAGTGGTTGGGCCTCATATTTCATCCACGGATGCTATCAGCGACACCCAGATCATGCTGCGCTGGACTGTGAGTAGTACATCATGGAAATAGTAGTGGCATTCAAACAAGCACATTTAGTAGGGAAAACAAAAAATTATCAGTGAGTTTTACACAAAGCTGCTGTATTTACAGTAATTGTGTCCACGCAGTATTCTAGTGCATTGACCAAAATCACCATTTAAAAGGTTTTTCAGTCGTGTTTGATTATCTGGCTACTTTTGTTTCCTTGTGGATTTCCTTTCTGTGGATACTGTGAAACAGTGATGTCACAGCCACAGATATGAAATACTGTTAAAATGGAAGCAAGAAAGTATAAAAATGAAATACTAAAGCGTTAACTTTCTAGTGGCAACTGTTAGGACTCAGCACCTTTATGGCAGTGGCTCTGTTCAGTTATTTGGGCTGGAATTTTAGAGTGAATGAGTAGAGAGCCAAAACTTTTCTTTCAGTGGTCACCGAAACTTAAGTCAGATCTGATAAAACCGGGCTTAAAAAGTCTGTTGACTTGTGCAAAATGCCATGCCATTGTGGATTTATTTACGCCTAATTACAGGGTGCCGACATGATCAGCTCCGGTTCAACCCACTGGAGCGCTGAACAATTGCTGTGGAAATTCATGTCATGTTAGCCAAGGAAAACAACGCGTGCCCTTACCTACATGTGTTCTACGATAATGAGTGGAGAATTATGCCAGCCGCAACATGGTTGATGATGTTTTCCGCTTTTACTGATGATTCCTGTTCAGGCTCCTGTAAGAGCTGTATCGCTTGTAATTGTCTCCAAAGTTAAGTGCGCATTCATCAAAATGATCTGAACAACTTCCTGTCCCTGCATAACAGTGGAAAAGTTTGGCTGATGAAGTGACTTTTCCAGGTGGCTCACCTGTGTTTGAACTGATCGTGGTTCTTTTGCAGCCAATCAGACTGTACTGATAGGAGCTCTGCTCCAACAGCAAGAAAGGGAGGCCCTGTGCCTCTGTGTTTTGATTCTTCTGTCTTCAAAGCTGTTTCTCCCTTACAACAGTTTTGGTTGCAGATGGATGTAGATAGTTCCCCACATTTACTTAACCTCAGACAGCCTCATTATTTCCTGAACTTCAGACAGACAGTGCAATCACAATCTAGCTTGCAGTCTTGTACATCTGCTGATAACAAGGCCCGCTATTAGGTGCTGGAAAATTTCCTCTCTATGTATGATAATTGCTTACCAGATTGCTGTAGTCCAACACAATCTTTTTTCCATCCCCATCCAGTATAGTCCCTCGACTAACAACAACACTCCGATCCAAGGCTTCTACATTTACTACCGGCCCACGGACAGTGACAATGACAGCGACTACAAAAGGGACGTGGTTGAAGGTAAGTGGAACTACATATTTTAACGCGTGTATGTTTTTCCACTGCATACCGAGTGAGTAACGGTGTAGAGTGTTCGTCGGCAGCTTCCCCCAGTCCTGTTGTAGACGTAAGCTCGTGCTTTACAGATAAACTTGGAAGTGTAATGGATACTGTGTCGAGAGTGGTGTGCATTTTGGCGCTTTGATTTATAGAGAGTGCACTGCTTTCTGAAATCTGTTTTTAATAAATGGTTGCCAGCTAATAGGCCGGAGATGTAATATGAGCCCGACCAGACGAGAGCAGCTCAGGTTGCTGGGTGGAATGCTAACAGTTGAGCTGGGTGCAGGAAGGGAGGGAGGGGCATCCATTTACTTTGCCCATCTCTCCAGCATCTGAGTATGTGACTTTCCACACCGCCAGGGACAAATGTCTGTTTGGTCTTTGTCCCCAGCGAGCAGCTTGTTATTACACTGAGGTTACAAATTCCAAAAATTCAGTCATTAAAGAGAAATTTTAAGATGTGGATAGCTGCGTTGCTATAACATTTAAAAATTAGTAGATTTAAACAGGAACCTCTGACCAGCTTACACTTAATGTCAGATTTTTAAGAGCTGAAAAAATGGTAATACCCATCAAAGCCCAGTGTTATAGTGTTATGGTATGCTCATAAAATTACAGTTTGGCAAATAAAGTATCAAATAAGACTGAGCACAAGATTTGGACTAAAGAAGAATTTGTCTTATTTTTTGCACTGAAATGTTGCCAGTTTCAGAAGAGTGGCAGACGAGAAAATGGCACTTGAATCAATTGTCTGGTGATTAAATTGATTTTTTTTTTCACATTTGCATGTAGCTGAGGCCAACCAACTGGTGACCATGAGGTTTAACTTGCAGTACCCAAAAAACTGACCAATTTTGAACCCAAGGCACAGTCACTGCAATCAGTCTCAGACAGGCTGGCAAAGGTTCGAAGATAACTGCCGACAATTAACAATCGATCTTATTTAGACTGTGCTGAGTTGAACATTTTGGATTTCTGTTCAATGTGATTTTCTGTGTATTTAGATGGGAACAGATTTGCAGCAGACAATAACAGATTTGGAATTTTTGCTGTTTTATCACAGTTAGTAATCATGTTAGTCACAAACAGATTGCGTGCAACTGCCAGCTTAACGCCATTCAATTGCAAACCGTTAGCAGACTGATAGCCATCTAAATGCCCTTTTATTGCTGTCTTGATGCATTGAAGTTGCTTTGAGGATGGCAACTGACTGCCTCCATCTTTGAAGCAATGATATCAAAGGCAGTTATGTAGTCTGTTCATTGCACATGGTGCAATAATGTTGGTTGTGACACTGTCTCCATCCATTGTTTTCCTTAGTGTGACTGTAATATTATCCTGGTAACGGGAAATTGCCGACAGGTTGCTGACTGATCTCTTGTCCTGTGTGACTGACGCCACAGTTGGAGAAATAAAAGGCTGATAAAATTGGACGTAGTCACCATAACATCACCTATTGACGTGTTAAGTCCCATTTTTTAGTCTTAAGCTAAAGGTTTTGGCCTTTTATTTCTTTTGAAACTACACTTGAGGGAAGGATGGGTCAGATTTAGAATACACTCATGCCAATCACAAAGGAGACCTGTCCCATGGCATACCCAGCCTTATCCTTATTTTCTAGAAGACCTTTTCTTGCAACAGTTTCTAAGTCGCTCACTGGCCTAGAGGCATTTTTGTTACGGTGATACTGACATTAAATACTGAGATTCAGTGTATGCTTCCTCTCTAAAAACGTGTTCCCACTAAAATTACCTCGGGACATAGGTAGTACATGTGCAGCGATTTATTATACTTGTTATGAAACGAAACATGACAAGTACAGCAGCTTATTTCAGCCTCATTTGTAGGAAATGTGGCATTTCCACGTTGGAGACTGTAGTTGTCTCATCTGTGATTTCAAAGCACATAGTAGTGTGATAGTGTGTAGTAGTGCAGCAGTGGCGTGAGTGTGGAGTGGGAATACTGGAGGCAAGCCAGGACAAACATGAAGCTGCCATATATGGAGCTTGTCTCGAATAAGGCAACTGTCTGGGTCCTGGTGAGACTGTCAGAGAAAGAGACAAGGTTTGGGTGTGAAGCAAAGAGAGAGGGGAAGAATATGAGCTGAGTGAGAAACCCGAAGCGAAGGACAATAGGAAGCGAAAAACTGGCTGTGAGTTTAAACAAGTTGTGTCAACACTGACTTGTAGAAGGAGTGATTTCTCAACTTTGTCCCCCTTTTTTCCTGCCTTCCCAGGTATAAAAAACTGGCACATGATTGGACATCTCCAACCTGAGACCTCCTACGATATCAAAATGCAGTGCTTTAATGACGGGGGAGAGAGTGAATACAGCAACGTCATGATCTGTGAGACCAGAGGTAAGGAAACACAACGCTGTAATGCAGAAGAAATGACTCACACTTTAACCAAACCTCTAGTTTATCAGAAGTCCAGGCATGTTTCTGCAAAGGCTGTAACTTTAATGACGGGTATGATCACCAAAATTACACAACATAAATGTACTGGGTTTTATGAGCTCAACAACAATGGCTTGCATTTTATGGTTTGGTGCTGTACCTTGTTATTTTCCTTAACGCAAATGGGTAAAAAGTTGTTCCTCATGTCCCCTTCTTCATCTCATCTGCAGCACGCCAGTCTCCAGGATCACCCAGCCAGCACCCTATTACCCCATCTGACCCCCATCCTGTGGATACCCCGAGCCCTCCTGGAGGACTGCTCTACGTGATTGTGGGCTCTGTTTTAACGGTGATGGTGTTCATCCTGGTGTCCTTTATTATCATCTGTCTGTGGAGGAATCGTCAACAGAACAACATGCACAGTGAGTTTAATATCAAAGTAGACTAGACTAAAAATCAATACTCAAACATTGCTCAGGGTATGAAAAGCAACCTTTTTCTCGTAGCATGCTCTATGTTACATGCAAGCATGCAAGAGTTAACTCACTTTTGAGAATAGCTGGCCCCAACACAGCTTGTGAAACATATTCCAAGTGTTCATTCCAAGTGCATATACAGATCCCACAGTGCCTGCAAAAGAGTTGGCCATTGTTAGATGAGCTCTTTATCAGACCCGCTGGATCTGTAAATAGCTGAAATTTTGTAGCTTAAAGATTTCGTAGACTGGGTCACTGGCTTCCACCTTTTATGCAAGTATGAGGGTCGCATATGATTCATCAGAGTTCATCAACATCTTAGTTGATCAAACAGTTGGGCACATGATACCTGTTACAATATGATATTTGAATTATGTCACCAGTGCTGAAATGCTTGTTTGGTTGCTTGTCTGGGGGGCTGTAAACATCATCAAAACTGGCAAAGCCATGCATACAACCCCAATTCCAAGAAAGCTGGGATACTCAGTAAAATATAAATAAAAGCAGTGATTTTCAGATCTTGCAAACCTATATTTAATTCACAATAGAACACAGAGAACATATGTTTAAACTGAGACATATTAGTATGTCATGAAATATATGAGCTCATCGCGAATTTGACGGCAGCAACACATCTCGAAAATGTTGGGACATGGACGACAAAAGGGTGGAAATGTTAATGTTACTAAAAAGAAACAGCTGGAAGAACATTTTGAAACTAATTGTTACTTAGCAACGGGTCAGTAATGTGATTGGGTATAAAAAGAGCATCTTTTTAGAATAGAATAGAATAGAATAGAATAATCCTTTAATTGTCCCACAAGGGGAAATTTGGTTGTAACAGCAGCCAGAAAGACACATATACAACAAACAGTACACAGGACACAGAACAGAAACATACACAATTTTTTTTTACATATTTACATCAAGGACAATGGTTACTATAAACACAGTACTGTACAGTTATTAAATTAAATAAAATTAGAAGAGGCAGATAGGCAGAGATTCGCCAAGTTGTGTCTACAATTTTGAACATTGTCAGAATAATATAAAATTATGAAGATTACGTTAAATAATCTATACTAAATAATATAATCAAAAGACTCTTGATGCCTGTGATTTTCAAGCTCACTGTATTGAAAACTAGAAATCACTACGTGTGCTCAGGAACGCTTCCAGAAATCATTGTCTTTGCCATCCACCAAAAATGCCACCATCACCAAGTGGAAAACTCTTCTGCGCTCAGACCAATCAAAGATTTTTAAATCATTTTATTTTGCTTTTATTTACTGCTTTCTTGGAATTGTAGTTTTACAGTTTTCTGTCTATTTAAGCAATATCCAGAACTATTCCAGCTGATGCCCTAAATAATTTTTCAAGCTAAACTTAATCCAGAGCTGAAACTGGTCTTGTTCCTATCTTGATTGTAGCCTCTCTTGCTGCAGAGTTTGATGCTCCCGGCTACCTGTACCAGTCACCAGAGTTGAACGGCCATGTGCTCGACTACACCACCCTGCCTGGCAACAGTCGCGTTAATGGGGGTATCCACAGTGGCTATGGACACAGTGGCCAGATGTTACCCCAAGGATGCCATCACCTTCACCACAAACTCCCGAATGGCTTGGCACTGCTCAACGGCTCTGGGAATCTGTACACACCAGGTCCCCCGCATGGCCACAACGGCACCCTGCCGCACAGCACGCGGGACTGCGAGCACTCACACCCTCACCACCATCATAACGTGAGTGCTGAGGTCGTGACGCCACAAAATACTCCAAAACTTCGGCTGAAAACTATATTTCTCGTGTTGTCCATGATGTTTTAAATTGTGGTATTTTACATGCACAGGTACAAATTCCGTTCAGTGTGGCTTAATCTGGTGTTTGTGTCTCCCTGTCAGGGTGGAGGCATGTACACAGCTCTTCCCCAAACAGAGTCTTCTGATTGTATGAGCTGTCAGAACCTCTGCAACAACAACAGGTGAGATAGCATAATCTAACTCTTAAGCAAGGTGTTTGTATGGGCTTTTGATCTATTTTACACTTGGCAGGTGAACTGAAACGGGACTTTTCTTAATGGGCTTTGTAATACCAGTTGTGTAGCCTTTTTCTTATATAGTTATGTCCCTGTACAGTTTGCTTACGTCTTCTCTTTTTTTCTCCAATGAAAATATGACATCCCCTTTTTAAGATTATTTACTTTCAATTGCAGCGATCAGTGTGGAAAATCAAATGAAATAACAAACAAACAAGTGAAAAAAATCTGGAAATGGAAATTATTGGGATTTCAAATTAACGTTGTTTACTTCAAATTGGGCCTAAAAATACAGATCGGTCATATTTCTACTAAGATATCGCTGAGAAGTGCTCAAGAGCCCCTTTTGAGATCCAAACACACACGCGGACACATTTGCCTTCCTTTTAGTCCTGTTTATGTATTTAAGGGTCCCCAGCATCACAGTTTACCCTGTGTGCACCCAGCCAGCAGACCTAACGAGTCCTGTGTTTATTTACCTCCGGCTGCTGGGAAAAGAGGGGGGTGAGGTCACAATCCAATCGTGTCCCGATTGAGGGAAGCTGAGTTTGGAAAAACAGGGACAGCTTTGCTGCGTGCAAATCTCTGCTTTTTGGAACTTCACTGAAGAGCAAAACCACAATGTGTCACAGATACTTAGAGGCTGTGTGGCCTGTAATCTCTGATGAAAACAGTTTTTGAAGCACTACGAGAGCGCTCCAGTTGTGTTAGAGCTGTCATTGTTTTGTGGACTAGTAATATTAATTCGGGGTTTTTCTGTGTCTGGTGGAAAACCTTCAGAGAGAAAGAATGAGCATGTAAAGCGCTGCTAAGAGCTGTCAGAGAGTGAACACTCAGCAACGCACGGGCATTAATGAATGTTTCCCTTCCATCTCTGTGTCTCTGACCAGATGTTACAACAAGACCAATGGCACTTTCTCCAGTGGCACGCTCCCTCTAATGCATCGCGTGGCGCCGTGCCAGCAGGACGGGCTGGAGATGGTGCCTCTGGGCCAGGTTTCATCACAGTGCCGCGGCCACGACAGCCACACGCAATCTGTGGACCAGGAGGCCAACGCGGGATACCGATCAGATGAGCACAAAGAGTCCTCGCCCTCACAGCATTCCTGCTGTCTGATCAGCAACAATGAAACCTATCTAGCAGACAACACTGGTGAGACACGTTTTTCCAGAAAAAAAAAGTTCTTTCCATGTATTTTGTCTTACATTTCCGCATCTTCTCACTGCACCTATTATGCAATTAAATTCTCAAGTTATATCCAAGCTTCTCACATGATTATAAATCATTTAATTAAATTTGCTATCAGTCGAATAATGAGGCTATAGAACAAGACGTAGGCGGGGACAATCTTGTCGCCTTAACGTTATGTAGCTGTTATGATATCCCGGTCTCATTATTTTCCTTGATCATAACTCAAGAAGTGGGTGAAAGAGTGAGTCACTATTGCAAAGTGGAAGAGTTGAAGGAACCACGTCAACTTGACCACAAAGTTTTAGACCATGTAAGAGCCGTTGCAGAGTGGGGTCGCTGAGTGCTGAGGCACTTAGAGTGTAAAAGTCACCAACAATCTGCTGACTCAATAACTGCAGAGCTCCAAAGCTTCTCTGCCCATCAGTGCAAAAAACTGTGCAGCAGAAAGTTCGTGGCATTGATTTTCATGGCCGAGTGGGTGCAATGTGAAGGTGACCCAGTACATACAGTGCTGGTAGGCTGATGTTTTCTACACATTTCCTAGTGGGAAAAAGATCCCATATCTAGCTTTTAACAAGTAAAAATATCGGCCTGTTGCTTTAAGAAATTAGCCCATTAAGTTAAAACATTTACTTCTAGATGCTCACGGTTGAGCACTGTTGCATTGCTAGTAGATTTTTATATCACTGCCAATCCTGATGTTGTATGCAGACAAACTATGCGGCGTCACCACAAATTACACTGTGGGCCTCACCAGAATCTCTGCTTGTCTTTTTTAATACAAATAGTAAACCAAAGCCTCTCGCTCTCTCTCGCTCTCTCTCGCTCTCTCTCGCTCTCTCTCGCTCTCTCGCGCTCTCTCTCTCGCTCTGTGTGCAGCTGGGGAGGAGACGGAGTGTGTGGACACGGAGGGGCCTGTGGTGCGCTGGGAGAGTCTTGGCCTGCCAGACTTGGACTGTGACGAAAAGCCTGGGTGGATCTCCAGCAGCAGCCTGGCGGGAGAGCTTATCCAGCCTGGCCCGCAGGAGGCCTGAACATAGCCCACACACAAGCACACTCTCCCACAGTTTGGAAGTTTAGAGAAAACAGACAGAGAGGCTGAACGAGAGCTGTGGAAGTATCAAGAGTGGAAAAAAGGAAGACCGGCGAGCGGTGGGATAGTCAGAGACACTGCATGTTATGGTGACGAGGACACTAAAGTGTTGATTGGACTGAGCTGAGATGAGCAATGTGGGGGAAAAAGAGGGACTACAAGAGACTGAGAGCGCAGTCAGACGGAGAGAAGCGAAAAGACACTACATCCCACTGGCGGGAAGAGTCTCATAAAAGATCAAAAACTCTTTAGATGACTTATTTATTTTTTTGTAGTAGTAAAATATTATTTCATATGAATGTATCTGTTTTAAAGAAAAAAGTTTGTCTTTTATATTATTTATGCCTTTTGAATGAGAAATACTTTTTATTTTTTGTTGTGTCGTGTTCCTATGTGTTCCACTCAAGTGTGGAGATTAGCAGTTGTCTGTGTGTAATAATTTTGTAATAATATAAAAAAAAAGATGTGGGAGAGTCAACAACAACCTTTTTCAATGTCTTTCCTGACCTCCTTCATGTGCAGCACCCAATGAATGATTGCCGTAGTGAATTTCCCCGCCTCGATCCAAACCCATCGATATTTCTGGCAGGCCTTTGATGTGGCTGTGTGATGGGCTGTTCCACTGCAGTGACCCCTGAATGGGGTGAACGCTCCCTGCACTGTTCAGATTAAGGCTGATGCGCTTTGCTTCACTGACTGTTTGATAAGTCCTCACTTTACACAAAATCCAGTTAACTTTGAGAGCTCTGTTGACCTGCTGACCGCAATCTATTAGAGTAATTGAGTAGTTACATTAAAACAGAGATGTTAAGTGTGAGCAGCCTAGATAACTTTGCAATGCATCAGTGCAAATGCTCGGCCACAAGCAGAATGTTTCTACGAACAGCAGAAATCTTAAATCCTCTCGTCAGTGTGGCATCGCTAGTTCTAAAAACAAAACGTCAACCACTTTACAAAGAAAACAGTTTTTAATGTCTTATTCTCCAGAGGGAAAATGGCCATAACAAAATCAGGGACAACACAGTGTCTGTAAAGTGAGTTATTGTGTTAGTCTGCAGAAATGTCTCAAAGATGAAAGAATGAAATGAAACTCACTGCGTGGCCAGGTATCATAAAGGGCTAAGTAGGAGAATGTAGCCAGTTTTCTTTAAACTGAAACTCTCAAGACATCACCTGACAGAGTTACCTGTGAGACACAGTCAACAGCTGGTCCGTGTGACAGGTCAGGCTAAAAGTTCGGTGTAGTTATTTGCTAGAAGTAGCAAAGATTCTAATGCTTCTCATGCTTGAAAGTGCATTATAATATTTTGTGTCACCAGTGAACTGAAGATTTAGTGGCTTTTGTCGAGTACCAGAATCTACTGCTGCAGTTTTACAATTTCTATGAGGAAAAAACCAGAGCGAGAAAAACGTGACGGACAGTGAGAAAAGCACCAAATAGAGGAAACCAGCAAATCAATTGTGAAAAGTTGCTGTGTGATGTTCCTGCTGTGCAGATAACTCATTCATAAAACACTTGTACAATATTCTTCTCAAGTTTCAGCCTGTGTTGCCCATTTTCTAAAGGCTTAAAACCTCTATTGGTTTTAAAATAATCTTCATGGTGTGTTGGCTGATTGAAGTTGATAGGCTTGCAGCAGGCGGATGACGGGGCTGGCTGTGCTTCACTGAGGTTGACTGCGGTGCAGGCTTTCCATGCTTGGTGCCTGTCTGCCTGTGATTTTTGCCAGAGTTGGCTGCCAGTCCTCAGGCCCTGGCTCGCATGGCATTTCTCCTCCCACTGATGGTATACGGGATATTCCTGGCTCCTGGATTTGCTCGCCTACTGCTGAGGCGTGGCGCGGCATCTTCCGGCTGTTATTTTTATTTTTGATGGAGGTTGTTGTGCCATTAAGGCAGCCAGAGTCCATTAAGCTGACTTGAATTGTTTCCCAAGAAGAGTCTGTAGAAGTGTTGGCAGCCCTGAAACTCTAGTTATTTAAATTTACACTGATTTGACTGTGAGAAAGAGAAAAAAGTACCTAATGGCCCCAAAAAGTTTCCTCTTAGCATTTATTTTATGTCCATACAGTGTCTATTGTTGCTGTTTGGAAAGAAAAAAGAGAACAAAACAATGGATAGGAAATGAAGCTGGAAATGAAGGAGAAATTATCCGGGGAGGGAGAGGGGATGCTGACAGAAGCAGCCTGGGATGATGAGGAAAAGATAAGGACGTGGTTGTCTCTAAATGAGCTGCTTCTCCATCTCCCACGTCTGTCAGTCGGCACTCTCTCCCAGCCCTGCCCTGCACCCTCTACCCACACAGCTACACCCCTTCATTAAGGAGCTCATGGGAACAAGAAAGCTTATTGTCCGCCCTGGAATTTTTGCCCCTTGCTGCAGAGCGGACCTGTTAACGCCAGTCTCTCTTCCCTACGCCCACCATTCTTCCTCTCTCCCCTCTTCAGCACACCCTGAATGAATGCAATTCTTATGAATCGGGCAGTGTGCTGTTAACTCGGTTGATTCAGCCACGGGCGGTTTTATCCTTGAGATGTCACAAACCACAAGTGAAGCGTGTTGTTGTTGGATGAAATCCAGCGGTGTTCCAACGGGCCCCTGCGAAGGATGAGCTCATGTGCAGAATGCTTTAAGACTAATAATCAAAGTCTCCCTCGAGGATATCTGGTCTTTATTTGCAGTCAGCCTTTGTAGCACACAAAAAGGCTGCAACGTTTTCATTTTCGTACTTTCATGCTGTTGGAGCAGCTGGCTGATTATGAGCTTACTGCACCTGTTGGATATAATTAGGGGGAAAATACTCTTAATCTTTATTTAACCTCCATTCCCTTAACTGCCCCGTTTTTCCTGGTAAATTTGCAATTTCTTTGATCGGACTGATCAGGATCCATAATGAATGTACTGATGATACCTTGTGTTGACATGAGCTGATCTTCAGAGTCAACAGTATTAACAAGTAAGAAGAAATTCACCCTAGATGAAAAATAAATGAGGGTACCAGCGCAGGAAGATAAGTAGCGATATGTTTATTTTGCAAATTAATTATTTAGGAGAAAACGTGTTTTATGTGCAAGCGTTTCTGTCATTGCTAAAAGGCTAAAACGTTTATTCAGTTTGCAGCCTTGAGCGATGTGCTTTAAAATGATGAAGTGTGTCAGTCCGCTCTGCTGCCGTCTCTGAGTCTGTTGATAGCAACAACACACAGAGGTTATCTAACGATCATTCTGTACTTAAGGAAGGAATAACAACGCAGGATGGTGGTTATTGGAGTTCAACTGAAGATTTCATGAACAGTATATGTCACTGAAGAAAAGAACAAGTAAAATGAGTCATGTCCAGTGCACAAAAAAATCCAGATGGCTTTAATAATCAAGAAAATGCAAGAGTGGAGAAACACTGAAATGAAAACCACAACCTCAGGTCTACATGGTGTCACGCGTTGTAAGTTTATATGGCTACAAAGATTGCAGGAGGCAACAGTGCGGTCTTTCACTGATCAAAGTGTTTGAGTGTTTGAGTGTCCTTCAGCCCAAACTGGTATTTTCTCTGTATTGGAAGATGGAGTAAGTCGGTTAGTCTGGATTATATACACAGCAAAGTTTCTTTATTAAAAATACACAAAGATATTTATCTCGATTCACCAGGACGTCATTTATAAACAGGAATAATAAAGATGATGTTTATAAAGGGAACGCATTTTGAGGTACATTTTGTTCAAAAATGAATCAAACTACAAACCATAACAAGTTTCAAACTTCACACCTTCAACATAGATTTCTTTAAAAGCACTTGCAATCTTTAAGGCCAAGCTTTCTCGGGTTTTCTCATATATGACAAAGTAAAAGTTTATATTTGAAAATTGTTGAAGTTGTAGTTGTGTAGAATTGCTGTAGGTTCCCTTTAACAGTGAAATTGTCTTCACCTGTATTTAAGAGCAAAACTCCTCTCTAACAACTTTGAGACAAATTACATCAAAAGTATTTGCATTATTAAATGTTAGGGAACTTATTGGGGGGGATTTGCATGAACCGCTTCTTTAGAGCAGATATATGTGAAGACATACACAATGAAATTAGCTGATTTGTAAACAAAACAAAATCAGCCGTCCTCTACATCCAGTCCAGTGAAGTAAAACGTTATCCTGGCCCCTTCCTCTGTATCGTACAAAGCCTGGCAGGTGTACGTCCCGGCTGCTTCACTCTGAAGCTCCTCTATGACTAAAGCGGAGGTGTTCACGGGCACGTGCATGCGACCCAAGTTGCTGGACTGAGACTGAACCTTCGGGCCTTGCCCGTAGTTATAAGCCAAAGCTATATTATTATCGCTTCCTGGTTTGGTGAAGCCCCAGATGAAGATGGTCGGCATAATGGAGCCACAGTCCAAGGTGACCGAGCCTCCCACAGTTGCATTGGTATGGGAACGGATGTATTCCACCTCCTCGGGGTCAAATATCTCCAGACCTGCAACACAAGACAGGCAGAGTCAGTTACCTGCCTGTGAGTGTGTGCAAAGAAAAGCTCTTTTTTTTCTCAAGTAGACCAAAGCAACATTATTGACAGATTTATGCATTAATTGGTGTCCTTGGAAAACTTTTTTAAGACCTCACAGTTTGTTGCAAAGGAATCGTGTCAGCATAAACAACACATAATTAAACACTTACAGCTTAACGCCTCTGGCCTACTTGATAGATCACATTTTATGATATCTCCGCCTGAGCTTAGCAATTTGACAAAATAATGATACCGGTGTGTGATAAAGAGAAATTCTCCTTGCCTCAACTCGCCTCCACCTGCACATTTTAAGCTTAAAGTACAATGAGCCTTTACCGTGTAGCGGAAGAGCAATCCAGCAGAGGAGAATGCAGAGATAAGGAATCATCCTCAGTCTCTCTGTGGTGCCACAAAGTTTCATCTGGAAATCTCAAGCCAGGGGGCTATTTAAAGCCTATCACAGTGCTGATAGTGTGTCCCTCTCCACTCTCCACTGCTGTACACACTGAGAGTGACTGAGCGAGGCAGGGGGACTGACAGGGAGATTTCTTTCAAACTACACTGGATTCCCTTTAAATTATTCATCAATGCTTCCACCTCCCCAGTGTTGCTCCATTTTGCCTGTCTCTCCAGCTCTCCACTCATGACTGGGCTAATGGCTGGACCTGAGAGTAAAAGGTGTAGGGTGTCACGGTGATGCCATCTCTTCATATATTATTGAATAAACCGGTGCAGATAGCCTTTTCAGAAATTCCATCACTTCCAGCGTGAAATGGAAACGAGGGTCTAGCAAGGTCAGAAAATCGCTAGCTCCCATCACAACGAGTTATTATTTACCCTATGAGAAGCACGCAACCTGAATAAATCACTACACATTCACACAATCTTCCTCATGCATTGTGTCATCCAGTCTTTGACTCATGGAAGCAGTATACCCTTAAAAATGCACGTTTTTGCATTATTCATGTATGGATATTAGTCCAAAAATCCTTAAACTGCTTGTTCAAGTTGGACATTCATTCGCTTATCTTTGTTGTTACAAAAATAGTCTGTGTTTGGACTAGATTTGGGGGGAGACAAACGTGAATATCATTAGCAGAGCCACCCAGCAGCTTCCAGTAAAAGCAAACTGTGTTTCTCAGAGCATCTGGCTAATGTTTGGGCCTGCAAGCTGCAGCAGTAGAGGCTGAAGCTGCACTCCATAAAACTGCTCTAACTGTGCACAGCTCCAGACTAGGCTGTGGAGCAAGCTCTAATTACTAAGGGCTTCATCTTTAACTCTTTTTTAGAGGGGAAAGGGGAACTAAATTTAGAAAGTGTCTGGAAAACAAACAGATATAAAACAAACACATTTTGTGAGGACTTTAACCCCTTAATGCCCTGTGTATCTTATTTGATACATGCAGTTTTTTGAGATATCTCCATCACAAAAGGTTGTGATGAGTTCACTGTCTTGGAAACCTTTTAACATGGAGCTACCTTTTAGAAGGAGGTGTTAGCATATTTTCTTACATACCACTTCTATTTAAATATTAATATATCATATTAACCTCTTATAAATGTCCCAAAATCACAGGATAAAAGAGCAATTTCCAGTCACTGAAGAGGAAAGGGTGATAGGGCTGAAAGCTCTGGGAACAACTTAGTAAGTCAAACTTCTACAAAATGGGGGGTAATTTATATTGTATCTGATCATCATAAAATAGACTTCAGATAAGAAATGAACTTATTTGGCACGCCAAAAGTCTCGGCCTGTGCCAGTGCAACTCCGGTCATACCACTACCCTGCAGCTGCTATGAGCTGTATTTCCAAGTTCTGACAAAAGACAGAAGAAGCATGAGTTGTCATTAATGAGACTAGCAAGTCCTGTTCCGCTGGTGAAAAAGCTGACCAAATTCTTTACTGGTGAAGCACATCCTTTCGAAGCACTGTAGTCCTGCATACAAGGAGCTGCCACATCTGCTGGCTGCCTGCCTGATTTGCTGCCTGGCTGCTTGCAAATTTTTTTGAAAAATGGATAAGAAAAAGACCAGGCAACTGGAAAATGTGAGTCATTTTAAAAGCAAAATGTTTTTTGGAAGGTGGTTGTTGTTAGGGGTGGCCTTGGTGGGGAGTTAGTGATGAAGGCTTCTTATCTGGACCCTCTTAGCCCTGTAAAAGCTTTCAGGTGCAGTGCCCCATTGAGCAGATCCGGCCAGGCCGAGCTCTTGCAGCTTTTTTTTTTTTGTTCTTGGCAGAAGATGAGAGAAGAAAATCAGACTCAGATAACTGAGACTATAGAGGGGTCTGTGTAACACTTTACTGCCACCCCAACATGTCCCACCCTCCTAGACTGTGAGATCTTGGCAATAATGCACTTTATGAGACAGCAGAGCTAGCAAAACAGGTGGGTTCCTTGAGTGTGCCCTATGATTAGATCAGTCATTACCACTGGCATTGTTGAAATCAAAGATAACCTCTCATTGTAGAGGACCACCTGTATTGGAATGTGTTATTAAAGCTAAACAGAAGATGATTCAGTTGCTGGATGAGAAAAAAGGTCTGGCCTGGCTTACAGTAAGTAGTGTGTGTTTTCACTTATTTAATGATTCCTTTATTTTCCCATTTGATAAAAAACTGCAGTGCAACCACTGTGTTTATTTTTTCAGAGTGTTACCCAGTTTTTATTAATGTGAACTTCCTCCTATTTCTAAGTGTAAGTGTCTTCCGTTCCTCATTGTCCTCAGACTTGAGTCTCACGCTGGCTGCAGCTGGCAGGTTTCCTCTTCCCTGCTTTTTCTTCTCTTGACGGTTGGGTCATGGACCACACATTGAGGAGGTGGAGCGAGACTGTTGTATTACTCTAGTAGACAGGCTAACATATATTAGCCACCCTACCATATATGTCTTCTCTATCATCATCTATCTGCCAGGCAAGCAGAGTGAAGAGGTAAGCCAAGTTTTGCAGAGGTTTGCGCTCGTAAAACACAGAAGCCCATCCCTCATGACCTCTATTTCCCTCCTGGCTGGCTTCTCATTTGTCTAGTCTTAGACTTCACCATTCCTCTGCAGAGGGCTCCCTGTTGGGCCTTCACCTGAATCACTGAGCAGAGCACAGCACAGCTGACTGGCCTTGGAACAAGGGCAGCAGGAAGGGTCCTCTCCACAACTGAGCCCCAAGAGTGCACAAACACAAAATGTCATCTTAAATCTGCAGTTCTGCAGTTATCCATTTGTTTCCATGCTGCTATCCAAGTTAAACTTGGTAAGTAGCAAAACAGATCACTAAAATTCAAATACACAAGAATACTGAAATGATCAAATATTACAACCAATTAAAATGAGTAAAAGGTAGAGAATAAACCACATTCATAAAACAGCTGTTCACTGTAGTTAAAAAAAAGAGCTTAATTGCTTCCTTGCCGAGAGGTCAATGAGAAGATTGATACCTCTGTGTACAGCTGTTTCCAGGAGCTGATTAGTTAATCACCGAGTCTTGAAGTGCAAATTTATTGAGCTACCATATAATTGAGGGCTGCACAAAAACAAACAAACAAAACTGTTCTAGTGAGTCTTTGCACTGTGTCTGTTAGGAGCTTGCTTTCACTTTCATACTTTTTTGAAGTCTTAGTAAGAGCCTATTTCTAGACCCCAGCGTTATTTGTCACCATTAGAGAAGTTTGTTTTGAATACTGGAGCAGAACAGTTGAAACCGAAGAAGAATGGTCTTGTTTTGATTACAGTTTCAAGTGAATGAGGATGTCTACAGATGTACACTTTCCTTGTGGGATGCATAAAATATGGAATGTCACTAGCACGCTAATACATTTCTCCTTGACAGCAGCGTGGCTTTATGTTAAGTTACCAGTCTGTAGCTCTCGACCCAAGTAAATAGTCTTCCAAACACAAAAATGCATGTAAATGTTTAACCAGCCTTTTAAAGCTGCACAAAGTAAAATAACAAGGCTCAGAGGTACGTAAGTACATTTGACTTTGAACCAAGCGAGACATTTTGCATGTCTGAAATGATTCTTTTAATCAGTCCCATAACTGCTGGGTGGATAGATAAAGCTGAATGAGTAACCCAGAAACTTCTTTTTATTTTTGAAGCATGCAAAGACTGATGTCATGGTGAGACATTGTTAGACAGACTGATGAAAACAAAGACACTAAACCTGACTTTAGTAAAGACTTACAAGTTAAAAGAAAAAATTCAGTCATTTTTATGTTAAGGCCTGTATTTTATGGTGGATACTTCCGAAGCATACCTGGATGGCCCTAACACTTGCTGGAGCAGAAGAGACTGGCTACATGTAGTCTGGAAATGAATTTGAACAATCTGAAGCTACAAACGAATGCACGACACTCAGGCATAATGCATAATCCTTTTTCTCAGTTCTGGGATTGTGTTGTCAAGCATTACTCACTGTACACTTCTACATTTGCACACACACAATTCCAGAGATGATGTCAACTAACACTAGAGCAATACTTTACCTTGTGGTAGAGCCACATTTGCCCATTTTGTTAATGTGTGCCAGTAACTTTGTAAGACTATCAGTAATGCCTCCCAAGTATAGAACAAAGTAAGCATCGATGATAACAGATATGACATTGAGGGGTGCTCCTAAATGTAGAAGTTGTAGAGTAAGCGGAAACTGCAGGCAGGCTAAAACAACTTAAACTGTTTACAAATATGATGCACTAAATAGCTGAACATCACTGATGTGGGCTGGCATTCAGATCAACTGCCATCTATTGATTTTGTAGCTTTCTGTGATTAATTCTTTTAAACAAATGTTATTTTGGTGGCTTTCAAGTAGACTGAAATATTAAGATTGCAAAACAACATAACTTGTGTAAACGATTTACTTGAAACAAGTGTTGTTCTCTTGAGACTAGTGGAAAGATCTGCTTATTCTGCCTCATTTCAAAATGTTTACACACACTGAGTCCTGTAACATGAGGACCAACTCTGGATTGAACACAAGTAGTTTCATTCCACTGACAGAAGAAACCAGACTCAGCCAAATGCTAAAAACTGTCTGGCTGAGGCCATTTTTTACAGTGTGCTGGTCTGAGTGGTGTTTGAAAGGTGCTAAGTTGGGTATGAAAATCGCAGAACTACAGAGATCCATGTCTTTGGTCCATGTCAGGGAACGTGTGCAAAGTCCTCGACTAGTTGACCTGGAAAGAACCAGATGGGGATTGGGATTTAAGGACCATAGAGGCCTTCTGCAAACAACATGTGGAAAGGCTTTGGTGGCTAATGTAGCGTGGAGTATTTATGTACTGAGCAAAGACTTGACCACTGTCCATCAGGATACAGGGAGCAGATATGCCACATTCATCCGTGACCTCAGCAACCATTTCCACAAGACCCCCTCATCCAGACCAGCTTCCCTCCACCACCCCTTCTCCTGCCTTTCTCCCCACGGGACACTCATGCTGCTCCTGGTTCAGCTGTTTATTGTACAGTAGCTCAAACCCACAATCCTCTCTGAGCAGGTGGTCTGCCATAGGCCTCTTTGTTTTCCAGAGTCTCCCATGGCAGCTGAGGCCATAGAATAGAAGACACGTGCAATAATCTAGATCTATGGGGCTTTAAAAATGTTTGGTTTAATTGATTTCGTTTGAATGTCATCATAGATGAGATGAGTGAGGCCGACACAGTGCTTTGTTCAGTGAGTATTCTTTTTTTGTGGTTTGACAAAGCTATTTTATTTTGTAATGCCTATAGGGTAATACTGGAGGCAGTAGTGAAGCAGCAAGGTCAGTTTAAGTGCTGCCACAACAAATATTAAATGCATTTATTGTAAAATAGATAACAAACTGATTTAATCATGGATAATGTAATATGTTACTAATATTTTTAAACACATTCTTCAAGTATAACCTGCCAGAGATGAAATTTAAGACATTTGGAAGGTCAATTTTTGAAAAAAGGATCAAAATAAGAGAAACAAAATAATTTTCACAAGATGCTACTGTCACGGTTCTGGGTCAGTTTGACCCAGTATTTTGAGTTATGTTTTGGTTTATTTTTGAATGATGGATTGTTCTTTATGTTTCTCTGGTGCTTTGTTGGGTTTTATGATGAATCTGCGTTTTAAGTTACTTTGGTGTGTTTTTCTTATTCTCTTAGTGCTTGTGATGATGATGATTATGATGATGTTCTATGTTCCAGCTTATTCTGGTTTATTTTTAGTTCTGCCCGTGTTAAGTCTGTGTTTCTTAGTCTGCGTCCTTGTGTCTTATTCCGTTTTATTGTGAAAGCCTATGTCTTATGTTAGTGTCTGTGCAGCTTTGCTCCCCCTGTCTCGTTAGTCCAATTTCTCCCAGCTGTGTCTCCCTCCTGTTGCCCATTCCCTGATTACCACCCTGTGTATATTAGCCCTGTATTTTCCTGTGCTCAGTGTCTCAGAATTATGCCTGTGTGTTCAGTTCGCAGTGTCATTGTTCAGTTCATGTTTTCGTTTATCACCAGCAATAAAGCTAAGGTTCTCCGTTTCAATTCAGTCTCAGAGTCTCGCATTTGGATCCTCTTCTCCATCCGCCTGCACACAGAGCCCTGACAGCTAAACTATCAGATGACTTAGTGATTTAAATGATCACCTTCCACTTTGTTTATTTTCTTTACCTTTTCCCATATTTAACATATTTGTGCTAAACTGGAACTGGCATGACTACAAATGATTATTTGTAAACTCTAATGATTTAATGCACATTAGATGAAAAATACTGAGATTTGTTGGAAGATGACATTTTAAAAAATGTGCTTATTTGCCTTTTCATAAAGAGCTCAGTAAGGAGCGTGAAACCTCTGAATTACCAATACCATGAAACCATTAGTTTCTGCATACAGTCAAGAAATAAGCCAGCACATCTTATAGTACAGGATAGTGCAGAGGATACTTATCCCATCTCCAGCAATAATGTTAAAGGCTTCACTATCTGCTAAAGGAATACGGTCCTATTTATAATAACTATCACATATATTTTACCCAATGATGGTTTAACTAAAAGTATAAACCATTTGGACATTTTCACTGTTTATAAAGAAGCTGAATCAATCTGAAAGTTGGTAAGAACACGGTTCTAAACCCGTAAACTCTCGCATGCTTTCCAAAATAATTTGCAGTAATTATAAGATGCAATGAGATGTTCTGTGGCTTTGGGCAGAACTTCCTTTTTCTTCAGAGACAGATGACATACATCACTGTTATTCCCTTGTTCAAACAGATTATACTGCAGCATTTGGGGATCTGTTTGTATCATTATCCAATTTTTCACCAGATGCACAACAGTAAATTATTAGTTTCTTTCAGCAGAATGTGAAACAGCAATATGGCATGTTAATGTGTCCACTGAGCCAAAAATTAACTTAAAACTGCTTTGAACATAACAGTGAAATTGCTATTTTGTTTGCAGTGGGGTAATGAAGTTGTCAAAAGTTGTTTAACTCCATTGTTTTTCAGCAAAAATATACCCTGTGTAATTTACGAGCACACCGCTAATTTGGGCAAATAGGGGTGTGAACGTGCATGATGGTGGTTGGCACGGTGCAAGCTTATTCAACACTGGCAGAACTCACAGCTGGAAAGGAAGTCTGATAGTTCCTCCATGTTGGTCAGGCTCCCATATGAGGTCAATTAGTATTCACACTGAATTATTTTCTTCTACTCATAGATGTGCAATTTACATGACATCATCATGCCAAGCTTTAAAAGTGATACTGAATGAGTGAATGTATGACGAAGCATGTGTTGTAATAAGGTGGGAGGATACGCTGCTGGTCTTGGAATAATCAAACAGGTTTGTATCTATATTTCTGGTTCACTCTAATGTGTGTACCATACCTGTTTAACAGCTTACAAGAAAGTCTGTGTGGTGTGTGTATTGTAGGATTTTACCAGTCTTTTAAATTACAATACTACTAATAATCATTATATAATTCAGCATAGATTTGAGATGTAAATGTATCCACGCACCTAAAACTAACTTTGTTCATCACACTTAAAAGTATTAAAAAGTATTGTTTTCCTAAATTTCACTGGTAGTTTTACTCGAGCTCAGCACACAATTTTTTTTTTTTACACAGACATGTTAAAGTCCACCAACAAAAAAGGCTTCTTGTCCTATTCTTGTACCTTCAGTTGTTTTACAAACTTCATAAATGGATATTTGCTCATTTTTAAGTGGGGCCTGCCGTTTATATGGAAGCAGTTGCTAAAGGCTTTTAGGTGGGCAGTGGCCATGCGGTATTTGCCTGTACCTTTTACCCCTGTCTCTCTCTCTCCTTATTTGGATCAGTAATTTTAAGTATGAGGTGTCCAAGTTTGACATCCACACTGAAGGACAGACCAAGTACAGAACAGCTTTCAGACATAACCACATCTTGTTTGTTTGTCAAGTATGTCCTAGAAGAACAGAAGGAAGTCAGAGCAAACGTCTGATATGAAGCCATGCTCTGTTTTTCCACTAGCTGTTTTTCCACAGCTTTAAACCACAGACAGTGTCACCAGTGTACAAAGCTTTCATTCATGCACAGATTGGCAACAAAAACAAACATCAACAAAGGTTTAAAAAAATCCACAGAGCAGCCTTTTCCAGTTCGAGAGAGTGATGCATATCTCCTAAAAGTTGTCTCGCTCATGTAGGTTTCTCCACTAACTGCATGCTTTTTGTAAGGTAAAGACATTAAAGCATTACGCTTTTTTTCAAAAACAAACTTGAACCCTGGAGTGCCTTCGCCATCTGGAAGCAGTAGAGTGCTTGTCTTAAAGATAAAAATGATATGAATTGCTGCTGGCAACTCAAATGTCCAGTCTGGGATCAATTACATAGACAGGATCCAGGGAAAAACGAGGGAGCACAGATTCTATATCATGGCTGGGCCCAGCATAGGCATGTAACCCACATACACCCACATGCAAACACACACATGCTTAAAAAAACTGCTGTGTGACCCGCAGCTTGTGCGCACAGTTCCCTGTGCCTGGTTATGGATTGGCTGAGACCGCATGCTGCCACATTCCCGCCCCACTCGCACACTGCATTTAACAAGCGACTTGCAGTTCCAGATGAGGCCACTCTAGGCCAGCTGCTCTGTCATGTGGGCCGGGGCAAAGACTTCTTCAAGGATCAATAGAATAAACTTGTCTCTTTCACTGCCCTGTGTAGTTTCATACTGTGGATCAAACTCAAACAAACAACAAATTATTCAATTTTAAACATTATTTTCCAACTTTATGTTCACTGCCCAGATTTCTCTAACATGTCTGTATCCAAAATTCAGCACCACAAACACATCTGCCCAGCAGTCTCGGCGAAATGCATTGTGGGATTTTTAACACAGTGGAAGGGAGGAGGGTTGTAATGGAATGAATATGAATAGCACAAAGTAAAAACAGGCCAACCAGGAGGGGAGAATGGGAGAAAGACAAAAGGATTTAATAGGATCCAGACTGGTTTGAGTTTGCACTGTTTCAAAGGAACACGCTGCCATGTGTACATATACACATGCCGTGATTTTTTAAGGCCTGAGCAGACAGGACCAGGCGTTCACAGCTTTACAGAAGGTCACGGCAACACGTCCAGTCCCCGTAACCCTTTTTAGGGTCAAGCTTCAATTCACACAGAGTGAAGGGCCTCACCTCATGTGGCCCCTTTAAACTTCATAGGCACAGCCTGCTCTGTGTCTCCCAATAAATGGTAAATGGCCTGTATTTGTATAGCGCTTTTCCCTAAGGACCCCAAAGCGCTTTACACAACCTGTCATCCACCCATTCACACACTGGTGATGGCAAGCTACATTGTAGCCACAGCCACCCTGTGGCGCACTGACAGAGGCGAGGCTGCCGGACACTGGCGCCACCGGGCCCTCTGACCACCACCAGTAGGCAACGGGTGAAGTGTCTTGCCCAAGGACACAACAACCGAGACTGTCCAAGCCGGGGCTCGAACCGGGGCTCGAACCTTCCGATTACAGGGCGAACTCCCAACTTTTGAGCCACAATTGAGACCCTCACAAATTTAAATACACTCATCTGAAACTACAGTCACTTTTTACACATTATTGTACAGTGACGGATTTGTAGGTCTCTTCCGGAAACAATCTTCATTCAGATTATTTGGAATTGATTCAATATATTGTATTTATTGCTTTAAACATATAAAAAGACAATTCCTAATTATATGATTTTTTTTCCTGTCCCATCACACTGAAAGGATGGATCCTTCTATAATTGTATTCCAAGTTTTAATAACAAGTATTTGTTTCTTTAATACTTTTAATTCTACCTATTCTACATAGTTTATTCATAATTAAAGAGGTAATTAATGTTTGTGAATGAATGCTTACAATTAAATACATAAATAGTGCTCTAACTGAAGATCAGATCATTTTGTGCACTTTGCATTACAGATGTAATTCCACATGCAGTGAAAAACAAAAATATACATATTTAAATGGCCTTTTAAAAAATGCCTGGAACCTAACTTCTTATTATGTTTTCTTTCTTTACTTTATCTTTTCAATGAACAATACTTGTGTAGGCTGAACGGTGTCACTGCAGGAAGAGAATGGTGAATGAAATGGTGATTAAAATTAATCAGAGTAACTTTACTGCCATCTACTGTTGGATCTTTGTCCCCCACAGTGAAAGTTAGTCTGCAAATTTTGTCTACTTTCATGTTGAAACCTGAGCCGTGAAGCATCGCTCTGGTCACCAGTGTGAAAACTTAGAAAAGGGCCTATTTTTACAATATGTTAGAAATTTTGTTACTAGCAGCTTGTTGCAAAAACACATATTTCCCCCCCAATTTCTTTAGCTGAAGCTCTGAAAAATAGCAGGCAAAAAATAGTAATTTTGAACCAACAAGGTGATTTTTAGCTCAAAAATGGACATATCTTGGCCAAAAAAAAGAGAAAGAGAATAGAAGTGGTAGGCCTAAAAACCAGTTACAGCACATAAACAGTATATGAAAGTTATGCCCTTAAGAACTACGGGGGGAGAAACGATCTGACACAGGTCCTGAGAGGTGCATCTGGCACGTCAGCTGATTCATCTACTCTTCATTAAAGCCTCATTAGAAATCATTTCAGTACAAGGGTGAGTGTCAACCATTTTTAAGGAAAGGAAACAGGGAGAAAAGGCTGAGGTAAGACAAATTACAGAAGAAAATCAGTGGCAATGGGTCATAAAGAGGGATGGAAGCAACTTTTACATTTTCAGTTTATTAGTCAGTGTGTTCAGAGAACATCAGGAGAAAAGTATAACACTCAATATCTACAGCCACCTGTGAAACAAGCTGGAGCCTCTGTAATGGTTTAGGGCTGCATTTCAGTCAGTGGTGTTGGGGAGCTTGTCAAAACTTGAAATGATGCAGAAATGTGGATGCAGAAAATTACTGTTCAATTTTAATTCACCATCTGATAATATCTGGAAAGCATATAACTGACAGCGGTTTTTAACGATGACAAACATGCAGTCATGGACTGGCCTCCCCAGAGCTCAGACCTCAACATTAGTGAAGCTTTGTGGGATCTTCTTTACAGAGAACAGAACAAAAGTCAGCCAACATCCAAATAATTTATATATTAATGATATCTGTGACGTATCAAAAAGGTTACATTTTATTTTATTTGCAGATGACACAAATTTTTATTGCTCTGGAGAGAATTTGAAAGATTTGGTTGAAATTATGATTTCTGAGATGTTAAGATTAAAAAAATGGTTTGATGTAAATAAATTATCTTTGACTCTCTGACAAAAACGAAATTTATGATATTTGGCAATCGTGTAAAGGAGGAAGAAGTCATTATGTCCATTAATGGAGAATTGATTGAAAGAGTTACTGAATTTCGCTTTTTGGGTGTAATAGTAGATGAAAAATTGACGTAGAAATCACATATTGAGTATATTAGAAAGAAGATGGTTAAAAACATTTATATTTTGGGAAACGTAAGAGATTTATTAGACTACAAAACAATGCGCATTTTATATTTTTCATTGTTTTTCTCACACTTTAGTTACTGTGTCGAAGTTTGGGGGAATACATATGAGAATACTATAAAACTTATTACAGAAGAAAGTGATACGAATGATTCATAACGTTAAATATAGAGAACATACAAATAAATTATTTATAAAATCAAAATTATTAAAATTAGGAGATTTAGTGAAACTATGGACACTATTAATTATGTTTAAGGCTAAAAATAATATTTTGCCTTTTAAGTTACAAAGACTATTTTTAATGTGTTCGGGGGGAGAAGGCAGCAGAAGGAAATTTTATTTTAAGCATCAGCTAGCTAGGACTACACGAAGATTAATGAGTCCAACGGTTAGGGGTATACGACTGTGGAACTCTCTTCATTATAATTTAAAGAATTGTATAAATTTACATTGTTTTAAAAAGTGTTACATGTCTAAAACGATAACTCAATATGAAGAATGTGAATGAAATTGGAGTTAATTGAAAAAGGATCCATTATTTTTTTGCCTCATTTATTTTATTTATTCATCTGTTCTCCTTGTTACTATGTGGAGTGGTATATTCTGATTGTAAATTTGTTGTTTGGTTTGAGTTAGGACCGGAGATAAATGTTAATGTTAGTTTGTTCCTTGATTTTTGGTGCTCACTTGCAATATAAGTTGGATTGTAGATAGGGGGCAGGGTTTAATAAGAATATTTTCTTCTTCCTGCTCATTTTCACACATGGCTGCAGTGCTTTACTGATAGAAAGTGTGGTTGGTTTGTCTGAAAGAACTAACTGTGGAAGCTGTTGTACCAAGTGTGTGAAATAAATAAATGAAAGAAGAGCTTTGGAATGTCCTTCAAGAAGCCTGGGGAATGATATTGGAAGACTACTCAAAGAAATGAGAATAAAGCTGGTATAAAGAGAGTTCAGTTGACGAATAAAGGTGGTCAAACCAAACATTGACGCTCAAGCTTGTTAGAATTGTTGAACTCTTTTAAAAAAAAATCTTATATATTTTTTTTCCATTTGTGTTTGCACATATTTCAATAAATCACTGCACCTGTTTCCCATTCTGGCACTGCTGCCACTGAGCATTTCCAGGTCACCAGATATAACAGCTTATATGCAAAGAAACATGGGTATATGGCACTCTTAAGTTGTTCAATGAGCTTCAGGAGCCCCTTCAGAAACATATTCTCCCTCAGTTTTTTAGGTGACTCTAAACAATCTAGGTATGAGCTGTTCACAGCTGAACATTAGAAAGTCTTGTCTATTTTTGAGAGTAAGATATCAAATAACCAAAAGGTTATGTGTTTGCAATTTAGTTTTGCTTATACTTTCTCATTTATAGTACCTGTGTTTGTTTAAAACCACCTTATTCAATCTAGTCCCAAGAAGGAGACATTTGTCTGTCAGTATGCTTAACAAACATTACTTACTAAACATCACCTTGGTCCTTCCTGGGCTTAATCCAAAAGCTGCAGAAAAGTAGCCACGTGAGTATTTAGGTGTACCAACAACCTTGATCATAATACAAACAAGATTTTGGAGATTAGAGGTCTTTGACAAAAACTCAAATGCCCATTTCCCCCTGGTAATAAACCACAATCCCTTGCACTCACAAGGGAGTCAATTATATACATTCGATCCCTAGAGAATAGATGAATAAAAACATTTCTAAAACAGAAAGCTCAACACGTCCCAGTTTCCAGCATAGGACCTATAACTGCTTAATTTAGCTCTCTCTAGATATCTTTTCTCCTTTTCCTGTCATTTCCGTCTTCTGGCTGCCCTCCACCAAAAAACTGCAGGATTTTTTTTTTTTAGAATAGAATAGAGTTTATTTATTTTGAACATGCAAATATAAATTTAAAGTAAAAGAGAGATAAAAACGTGATTGTTGCTGACTTTGCCCATCTGGGAATCCACCTGTTTGAGATACCAGTGCTGTGCATCAGTTGCTGCGCCAGCCGCCATGGCAACCACTTACAGCCCCAATTACATTTACACTCCAGCCAAAATACACACACACCACTGTCAGACTGTTAGAGAGAGTGAACACAAACACAAATCTGTGTATGGCTGCTGACTATTATTCAAGCTGTTTCCCAGTGTCAGCCACTGATGCAAAACTCAGCTGTGGGCTTCACTGCATTTTCAAATAGAACCTTATCTGTTAGAAATATTTAAAATGAAGATCAATGTATGGCAGGAGGCATATGCCAAAACAGCTGCAGTTTTTTCATCCATGCATCCCAAAATTGTATGCTACATGACCCTCCTGACACAACTGTCCCCATTTATCCAGGCTTAGGACTGGAACTAGGAGTGCAGTGGCTTGTTGTTCCCCGTGGTGAGGGTTACCCCTCTCCCTCAGATACACTAATAAGGGCTCATTTGAATCATTGTTTGACCTATCATGCATGTCTTTGGGATCTTGGAGGAAACAGGAACACCTGGAGGAAATCCATGCGAACACAGGGAGGAAAGCATCAAACCCCAAATCTTTCACTGTGAGGTCTTAGCACTAACCACAGCACCACAGTTTCACTTTCAGCCATGTTTTTGAGAAATTTGTTTTGAGAAGGGTAGTGTGTTTTTTTTCTGGCATGTTTAGACTACCTATATTAAAAGTGATGAGTTATGCATGCATAACACAGGAAACAGCAAAATTCATTAAGTTGTGTGTATACATTTCAACATACGTACTTTGTGCAAAAACATTTATTGCATAAACAATAGTTCCATTTATGTGAATTTGTTACAAAAGACAACCTGTATGATATTTTTGGTGAAGAGCCCACGGATCAAATAGAAGTTCTTTCTGTTGAATACCTGGTGTTCACAGATGTGCTCTGTTTTACCTCTGAAAGCATCAGCAGAGACCGTAGGTGAGGGACACGACTCCTTACATTGCTACACACAATGGCAGGGGTAGCGTTTTGTCACCACAGAAACCATTCGTTTCTTGGCAACATTTCGATCCTCTCTAGCTGAGTTTAAAATCAAATCTAATGACGGCATTTCAGCACTTGAGTGAAATAAGAATGTTGGCGAGCAAAGTGCTGGTAATGGCTTTGGCAGCATATAAAAAGATATACTGTATGTGTGAAGGGGGAAAATGATATTGCACAGAAAACTTTGGCTTTTTAGGTCTCAAATAATAATAATGGAAAAGAAATGCAGCGCTTTCTAGCAGCTGCTCATTTGTGTTTCGCAACTAGACCTTTAGGCTCGAGACCTGTCATCTGTAATGTCTCGGATAATAAGCGTTAAAAGGATAGCATGCATCATCACCATCATAAATGTCAACCTATTAAAGTAAAGCAACATTCCTGGCGTGCAGCAGCAGTCGAGCCACTAGTTGTTTACCCATATTAGCAATTCACCCACTCAGACTGACCTCTGCACCTCCCAAACTGATGCCATTTTTAATTAGTCATTATTAAGCAACTGCTCAGCCTAAGGAAATGCAGACGGATCTTCTCGACTGCTTGATGCTTTAAGCAGCTCTATGTAAAGATCCTCGTTTTGTCATCATTATCACTGTTATTTTTGTTTCAAGATCCTTTATTTGTAATATAATGCTATGGAAGGTTCCCCCTTAAATACATCTCCCTGCTTATTTTTCTCTGTAGCGCCATCACATTCCCTAAGGGTAAACCAATTTACATTCTTGTTTTGCTCTTCAGATCCATGCCAGTTTCCATGACAACATAGTTTCACTTTTTCATCCTCTCTGTCTTACTCCCTCAGTCTCTCTCCTCTCTCTCTCTCTCTCTCTCATTTCCCACTGCTCCTTTCTTATGTTCTCTTGACCTTCCTCCAATGTTTTTTTTCTTTCTCTCTAAATACCAGCACCCAAATTCCTCCTCTCCTCTCGCTTGCTCACCTAATTGAGCTCATTCCTCTGCTTGCCATATACAAGCAGAGAATAATGGACTCAGATAAAACATGTCTCATGGGGGGAGGGGGATGAATTCAGAGCATCTTTTTTACATTTTCATCATAATATACAAACGCAGCATGCTCTGCCTGAAGGCTGTTAAACATCTCTGGGCTGGTGGTGCCTGGAGATTAAAATGAACTGAATTAAAAACAATGTGCAGCCGAGGTTTTTCTTTTTTCGCTGATTAATAAATTACACCTGCTTGACTCAAAGAGAAAAGGAAGGAAAGAATGATGCCACTATCAAATCACTCTAAATTACTAGATTTCATTACAAATCTACTTTTTTTTATTTGTAATAGAATGAAAAAAAATGTGGAATTTACCAAGTGGCATAATCAAAAACCTCCAACTATTTGATTTCTCAGTGCTGACAACAGGTGTGACGGTACTTCTTCGTCTGATTAATGCCAGGCCTTTCTGTCTTGTCTGGAAAGAGAAGGTCAAGCAGAAGATGGTGAGCCTCTAGCACACCAGTGTGCCACCTTTCACTCCACGTCTGCCGGTGCGGGAGTCACAACAGGTCAATTTCTCTTTTTTTAATTTGTGATTATTTTCTTCATCTCAATTCTGATTCCACTCCACTGCCAATCAGTTTTAGTCCACTTAGTCTTGGTTAGTCCTTCCTCTGGGAATTTTTTAGTGTCCCCTTTCTTAACATTCAACTAGCTGTCTTTTAAAACCAAGGTAGGATTTCTTACTTACCCTCAGAAAATTCTTGCATTGCTAGTTGACAACTGTCAATGATTTCAATGATGCAGTTTCAGTGAATGCAGTACATCTGGACAAGGAGATTGTGTGATGTGCTCTGCTCCTGAACAATGTCTCTTGATTGTGGCACTTAGTTCGGGTGAGGTTTGGAGCAACCATCACGGGGAAATTGTGGATGCCTTTGCTGCTCCTGGATATAACCCCCTATTTTCTTGATGAAAGTACCCGAGGTCCAATCTCAGTTTAGCAACGCTTTCGGGAAGAAATGCCTCGAAGTTCACCTGAGGCAGTTTTACCAAGCCTACTTCTGCTACCCAAACCACTAGAGGGAGCATTCAACTGAAAAAAGATGAAGGGTTTAACAGTGCAACAACTGGATCCTCACTCTGAGCAACTTTATAATGGTTCTCCCAAACATTCAGTTACTAAACATCTCTTTCTAACTGTTTATGCAGTGGGTGGATGAAATCAGAGTTTTCTACTGCACGATGGTGTCCATTAGAAAAGTGATGTGGGAGCTGAGATGGAAATGGTGATTTCCAAGACGGCATAGGTCTTATCAAATGGAAATAAAACACTTAACTGATTGAGTGATTCTTGGATTTCATCGCTTGGTGCACTTGAAATCTGTAAATCAAAATTTTATTTCAGGGATCTTGCATCAGTATCATCTCGAATTAATATAAATATTCAGATAATCTGAAGAGAATGGGAAGCAATCCACCCTCGGACAGCACAGACGTCCAGAAGTCCAGCATGACATATCAGCATAGTGACATACGGATGCCCGTGTGGCCACACTAATTATTGTCAGCGACTGGGAGTGATATGGACTCGAAGAGAAATGCAACGTCCTGCCCTTCTACATCTTGAATAGTGGGAGTCATGAACCGCTGCAAGGTGACGCGTCCTCTGATTTCCACCGAAACTTCAACCTAGACACGGCGTGTTATTAATCATCACCCGAAACGCCGTCAAACTGCACCAGCTCCTTTTCCTATCAAACAGCAGGATCGGGACCATCTTGCGCAGTGTTACGGCGGACGGAGCAAGCGGTGGCGGCCACTCCGGGGAATGTCGATTGGCCGTCAGTCCTGACATCGGCCTCTTCTGATCTCAGACAGCAGCCAAATGGGGTAGAGTACACAGCATTTCAAAACACTGTCACTGCCGAGACATGCTAGCTGTTCGCACATATTTCGGAGCTGTCTTCGTAACGTGTGGAGCCGCATAACTTTCCCTTCCTTTTAGGAAGTCTTCGGGTCGCTAGCAAGCCAATAACAAAGTTCAAATCCCATTAGCTAGCACTGGTTCGCTTGCAGATGTGTGCTACGGCAACGTCAGCTTACGAGCAAGTAGCCTAGCGAAGACATGAATTAGCATGCTAAGTTAGCCCGTGGACCTGGCTGGCGCAGCAAGTCTCCACTCAGGAGCTCTGGCTGGGGTTCACATCAGGGGCATGTGTCCTTAAATTCTCCTAACAAGAATGCAGTGCTTGGCCAACTTTATGTTTCACTGGTCCCCGTGTGCCTATGGGGACACTTTAATCCAGATGTGTAAATTGCCAATATTAGCTTGACCGCTAGCTAATCTGAGAGTCTAAGCCAAAGCTGCATTTGAATGGTTTTTGTGCTAAACAGCTAAACCATGTTCAGTGGGTGACAGGCTGCGTAACGATACCTGTCACTTAAACACAGGCTCAGCGGGGGCATGTAGAGCACGACATGCCGCTAATATTCCCGCTGCTCAACTATTACTGTCTGTCACGTTACTGTTACCCCATTCAGCGTTATTTTAATTTAGGAAAATGACCATTGTTTTAAAATTTTTGTACTTTAATAGGCACGCTTGCTGCGCTGTGATTCAGTTACACAACGGCTACAGAAGCGTGTTATAACAAGATTTGTATATTAATACAATTACAACAGGCGTGCCATGGTAAAAACACAACGGCAATTCTAGTTTATAGCTAATTGCGTTGACGCGGGTGCCAAGTGTTTGCATAATTGTTTAGGGACACTCTTTGCCCCTCACCTGTTTATCTTCACCACTCTCTCTCTTTCTCTCTGTATGTCTGCATATGTCATATATATTTCTGTATGCATGTGTGCTTGATCTCAAGTATAAAACTTATAGCATCCCATGGTCCTGCCAGTTCAGCCTGTTGAATATGGGGTGACAGTAAAGCAGTTACTTCATACTAAAGCTTTTTGGTACATAGCCTCTGCTCATGTGTGCACTGGCTCTTCATGCTGTGTGTGTATCTACAATATCCTGGTGAGCTATATATAGCACCTAACAGAGTTTGCAACTTGATCCGAATTGTCTTTCAGGGCTTCAGTACCCTCTGTGTTTCTTTCCATTGGAAGTGAAACATCTCTCAGCATCCTTTCTTTTCCTTTTAAAGAAAATGCTATATATGTCTTTACCTGAAGATTAGTCCACAGCCTACCTGTAGACCTTCATTGACTCAAGCCTGTTTTTTTGTTTTTAAATGTGTTTTGTCCTTTGGGGCTGTCTAAATGAGGCTGTAGTGGATAATGATGGAAACCTTGTGCAAGGCAATTAATCCACTATGTAAGGGCATAATGGACGAAATATTATTGGTGTTGTTTTTCACTACATGCGCAGCGCTTGACAAAATACATGGACGTTTTGGTACTCGGGCACACTTAGAAGCACACGCGTAAAACAAGTGACAGCGCCAGTGATGATTTGGCAGTCTTTCTGTAACAGTAGAAAGGAAAGAAAGCATAAGTAAGCATGTATGCATTCATTGATTATATTCTAGGCATGAATGAAAAGTCTATTTCCTGTCTCCCTTTTAGTCCAGAGTTGATTTGAATGAATGTGTTCAAGCAGACACAGATTTGGTGAGCTGCTGACAAAGTGTTTCTTATCTGGTTAGGTGATCTGAGAACTTTGGGGTGAGTTACAGGGAGCGCTGCGAAGGTGAGCTATGAAAGAATAATGTGACATTGAGAACATTTCCACACCACTGAATATACTAAGACACTTTAGTACCAGAATCTATAGACTAGTAGGGGAAAAACTGGGCAAATCCTCAGTCTAAGTGAAAGTGCACTACGACTCGGGTGTGTAGTTCACGTTAATGTCACAGAGCTGTTGTTTCTGTGCCTTTCTCTGTGCTTATCTTTTGCATGTTTTGCATACAGTCCTGTCAGTGGATCATACTGACCAGTGTGCGCTGGTTCTCAAAGCTCTCAAATGACATCAATACCCTTTGCTCACACCAGGCACACTCAGAGCTGTGCATTCAGGCTCTTTAACTTGAGTTTGTCCGGTCAGGTGAAAACAATGCCATTTGAACTCTGCACAGCATAACAACAGTGAGTGTGAAGGTGTTAGTCCTTTCCTGGGATGCCGTTTAGACGTGACAGGGGAATTTGAAGCAACTACAGGTTAGATGATTTAAACTGTATCGTCGCATTGATGCAGAAACATAGTTTATAAGGTCAGTGATATTCTGGATGATTTAAAGAGGAAGATTTATTTTATTTTAATCAAACTAAATATTTGTGATACAAAACCAATTGCAGAAGTGCTCCCACGCTTCATCATTGCTGAGCTTACATGCTTCCTTTTCCAATCACTCTTGAACGTTAGCCAGATCTAACATTTACTATAATTTAGAAGCAAAAGCCAAACATGTGCAAAAGCTTAGATGATCTGGAGGTAATTTCCCACCTTGAGTCCAGTATTTACACAGCTTGTTTAATCCAGGTGGACTTTCCTCTGGGTTTTCTTTCTTCTCTGGACAGTCACCTTTCTGCTTCTACCTCTGACCAGCTAAAGGTTGTAGTGATAAGATTTTTAAAGTTTCTCATTCTAGAACTTCTGTGTACTAATTTAGTTAAAGGGTAAATTGTTAAGTCATGTTTTGTTTAGTGTATACTTTTGGTTCACTGCTTTTTTGGGGAATAAATCTTCAAATGGTCTCCAGAGGGACACCAGTTGGCTTTGAGTTCTGTTACCATCCATTTTCTGTTGTTTATCTAAGTTTGGCTTTTTGGGGGCAGTAGTCTAAACAAAGATGCCCAGGCCTCCCTCTCCTAGGCCACCTCTCTTTCTGCTTTTCTGGGAGGACATCAAGACTGTTGCAGCAGAGAGACGCAATCAATCCAGGGTGTCCTGGGTTTGTCCCGAGTCTTCTCCTTCTCATCTAATAGGTGACCAGGGGCCATTCTACTCAGATTCCCAAAACACCTCAACTGTCTCCTTTCAGTGTAGATGAGTACCAGTCTACTACCTGCCTGCCTTTCTTCTGAATGACTGAACTCGTCTTTGGCTAAATCTCATCATCAAGATGGTGAGTGTAAGAGTTGTGTGGACATCCATGCGACTGCTCTGACTTATCCACCGAGACTTTATCTTACGATGCACCACCTGCTTACCAGGTGACAGAGGTCAAAGAAGTATATCAGGAATGACATGTCTCCATCAGTCTGTGTCTTTGTCTGCCACAGAGTGCAATCCTTCAGACACCCTTAAAAGGAATTCAACAGATCTAAAAAGTTAGATGTTATTGTATGCTGCATGATATTTGTTGCATAAAACTTATTTTCATTTAGATCGTCTTTGACCTGCACGGACAAACATTGTGTCTGGTTGCACAGAGTGGCCATCCTTTCCTGTGCAGACTGGGAAATGTGTGTTCAGCTAGACACTGAATGGCTTCTGTCCCTCAGTCTTCCATTTCCAGCTGCTTCTGTGCTGTAATGCCTGCCTTCTGTCTGTACTGAGGCTGCAGTTCAGCCTTTTTCTTTGCTCCAGTTGGCTTTCTTCCCAGAATGTGCTGGAAAGGATACAACCCTTGACCCTCTGTACAAAATGAGCCCAGAATTTCCTTATCCGTGAGCTGAGGAAAAACTGCGAATTGAAAACCATGAAAAGATTTCCAAACTGTGAAGGTCTTTGTCAGATCTACGTGTGAAATGTTTACATTTCCAGGCATTAGCAGCCCAGACTACACGTGAATCAAGCATGTGAAATATCCACCCTGTCTCTGGCACATGAACTCAGGTCATCCTTCCTGTTGTCACTGTTCAGTTAGGCCTGTTATATCAAAAGGCAGCAATGCTGCATAGCAGGGGATTGCTAACAAATACTCCACCTACCTCAAAATTATCACCAGCCAATCCATGAAATTAATCTTTCTACAATTGTAATACACAGAAAACAGTTCTGAGTTCACAGATTGAGAAAATGAAACTTGATCTTTATTTTAGAAACTGACCAAAAGCGTAAAGTAGCAGAGACTACCTTCTCTTATCTCTACATGAATTTAGCTTTCTTCAAAACATTAACCAAATGTTTTAGAGTTTTACAAGTTACTTGTACACAGTAGGCTGTTATTTGAAAGCATCTATCATCCAGTAACTTGGTTGTAACTCAGATGATGCCTGTTAATGTTCTTTAGATGTGCTAATCCATTAACTGCTAAACTATTCAAACTCTAAAGCTTTGTTTTGGGGTTTTCCAATCTTAGTGCTGCAGAAATCCTTCGGTGTGTGTATAATAACTGGGTGCATGCATTCTTATACATTTGCACATGTGTATCTGTACACATAAGGGAGACGAGTTAAAGGAAAGACTTGAACTCTTGCATTCCTTTTATTGATAGGGATGGTTGCTCTATTATTCTGTAGAATAATTGTCCTTGTAGAAAGTGGCTCTGCAAAGCAATACAACATGTTCAGAGTATTCACCTTTACCCAATGATGAAACATTCCTATCCTGATGGGAGTGGCTTTTTCCTGGATGACATTACCCTCCTTCAGAGAGCATCATGTTCATGGGTTTAGCATTGAAAATGATGTGAATCATATCATTTCGCCTTTGCATTCAGCAGACCTCAGTCCAATTGAATGCTTATGGAAGATCTTTGTATTACCACTGCTATCATCAAGAGGGAAGACGTATCTTTTGGAAGAATTGTCTTGCATCACTGCAGTAGAGTTCCAGAGACTTTAAGAATCAATATCAATATGCACCGGAGCTCTTTTTGCAGCATGTGGTGGCTAAACATCTTATTTAAAACCCATATGTTTTTTGCCCCATATAATTCGTTACTTGTTACATCACCGTAAGTTAGAAAACAAAAGAGGAAGTGTTTGTCTTCAGACAACTTCCGTTGAAGTGAACAGTTGTTGTTTTTTTGTAGCCTTTGCACTATTGCAGGACCTTTGCTCTGCACATGGTTAGTCTATATTTATACTGTGCTGTGACATGTTTTGTTTCCATGGCAATCTGCCACAACAGTGGCTGTCACCTGTGCGCTGTCCCACAATGCACTGCAGTTTACTGCTAGAAGTACTATAAGCAGAGTGACAGTTGAGAATGCAGCACTGAATAGCACAGAGTTAAAATCTGTGGATAAACTTTTTCCACATGTAAACACGTCTATTTTTTCCCCCTTTTAATCAAAGGTTAGACAAGCAGTATCCTCATTTTTTAATAGGAGATAAGGGCAGGAGGAGGAATGCAAAGACTTTTGCAGCATAGACTATAAACAGAAAAAAACTCATACCAATATCGTTGAATATGGTCAGTAATTCACGGGGAGTTTATGAATTATTGGGGAGAGCTCTAAACAGAAATTCCAGAAATGCCGTGTACATTTATCCCTGTTTCTTCCAGGCAAACTTCTGAATAAGTTCCATTTGTTCCTTTTTTGCATGCATTGCCATATGGCAAAAATATGGTGTCCTTCAAAAATAGGAAATCTGACTTTCCTGCCTCTGTGCAGAACACACACAAATCAGCGACATCACCACTACATTTTTTGTTTTTAATTTTTTGAACATTGTCAGTAGTTTCCTTGATGATATGCTTCCATTTTTTTTCATCATCAGATATGGATAGTGATTTCCAATTAAATAACCTTTTAATGTTTGAGACCCAAGAGGGTAATATGTATACGAACACATTTCTAATCTGGTTTGTATTGCAGCAGAAGCTTGCAAAATTGGAAATGTCATTCACTAGAGAAAGTTTAAGGGCTGAGATTTAACATGTACTGATCGCTGTCACTCAGAAGTAGTTTGACATTACTCGTCACACTTGGTTTTTCTTTAGTGAAAATTGGCAGGAACTTGATGGCTGATTCAACATATTTAAACCTAAGAGAGCACTTATCATCATCCCTGTTAATTTTCTAAAGTTGCATGGCTTGCAGATCAATTTGGCTGCTGCAGGCTGACAAAGCAATGTTGTATTTGCCTTTCAGCTTTGTGTCGTCCCTTTGATTGCTTTTTTTTTTCTTTCTTTCTTTTTGCATTTAATTGTCCAACATTTAATCGGAGTATCAGTTGTGAAAGGTGGAACATGGCTCCAAAAGGCATCAAGTAAAAAAGGAAATATACTTTGCAAAATTTTAGAGAAGCTTTTTTTTTTTTATTGTGCACAGTCTTGAATGGCTACCCCTTTCACTGTCACTCTGTGACAGTGTTTACAAAGATTTCCATTCTTACATGCTTT
Organism: Neolamprologus multifasciatus; assembly: GCF_963576455.1. NCBI lineage: Eukaryota > Metazoa > Chordata > Actinopteri > Cichliformes > Cichlidae > Neolamprologus > Neolamprologus multifasciatus. The sequence continues at coordinate 14,762,289 of NC_140452.1, read as the reverse complement.
GTTAAAGCTATGGCTTTTTCACAGTTGCCATTAGTGAAGGCCAGTGTTATAAATATAATGACTTATAAATTATTCCAGGAATCAGCACCTTAGGCTCCCTTAAGTAGTTGTCCAAACACTGAAGAAGAAAAAACTCTCCACAAACCAGGAGAAAGCAGTAAGAAGATTTCAATTCAATTCAATTTTATTTATGTAGCGCCAAATCACAACAAAAGTCACCTCAAGGTGCTTCATAGGTACAGAGAAAAACCCAACAATCATATGACCCCTATGAGCAAGCACTTTGGCGACAGTGGGAAGGAAAAACTCCCTTTTAACAGGAAGAAACCTCCAGCAGAACCAGGCTCAGGGAGGCGCGGGGCCATCTGCTGCGACCGGTTGGGGTGAGAGAAGGAAGACAGAATAAAGATAGCTTGGTGGATTCTTTGTGTCATCCAGAATGGATTCTTGCTGCCAAAGGGGATGTTAACAGGCCATTTGGCACACTGTTACAATGGTGAGTGCCCATATTAAACTATTTATTATAACCAAAGTTTAATATAATGAAGTCATCATATGTAGAAGTAATACTATGAGCCAAAAGCTTGGATTTCAGACTTCTCCAAATACTCCATGTATTGCTTCTTCATTGGTTTTTCTCCTACTGGAAGTGTATGATATCAAAGAGAGTAAATATCATGAAAAGGTCACCTAATGCTGAACGCGATAGTCCCACCCATCTGCTGTTCCAACCTTCTATTTTTGAGAGGTAGCCAATCAAGCGTTTAATGAGAATTAAAAGTGCAGCTTGGTTGAGAGCTTAGATGAATTGAGGACCTGCAGAGCAGGATAAATAAATAGTACTTTTGATGTGTGAATAATGCAAAGCTATTCTAGTAACTTAATCTTATGCATTTTGGAAATCCTATACTTTGCTATCCACAGTAACACTTTATATATTATCTGTATCTGCAATATTTTTGTTTCTCTTTTTATATCAATTTCACTATTTCAAACATCATCACAGTATGTCCCAGTCAAACTGTTCCTGCACACCCCCTTCACTGTAATGATTGGGTGTCATAGTTATTTACACATTCTCAATTAAATGCCTTCAAGGCTGTCTGGGTTATGTCACTTTTAATAAAAATTTTCACGGCCCGTTATAGAACTCAGCAGTATATTCACCAATAGTGAAAGAGACACCGTGTCTAACTCTGGGGAAAGCGGTTAGTGGTGATAAGGGTGACAATTTGGGGCTTGTTTACAACCTTTGCATGGAGTTGTGCATGTTGGAGCCACATTAACCCACATTTGTGACACACATTTAACTTAAAAGCACCATCTCCAGCAGAGCATGCCAACATACAAAAAAAACATATTAGAAAATACTTTAAATCCAGTTATTGTAAAGGAATATGCACAGATGATTAGATTTAGTCTATGTATTTTTGTGAGAATTTATTTGAAGAGAGAATCTATCATTAGTCCACAATCCTCAGGAGAAGCCACAGTAATCATTTCCACTTCAAAAAGAGTTACTGACATGATCCTTACAACTTGCATTTATACTTTATAACCTCCCCTTTTCTAGACCTTTGCCAGTATATCATGCAAGGCAAGGTTTTAAGTTGAATTAGTCCTTCACAGAAGCGATGTTATGTGAAGTCACACAGGTTGTGTTAGCCGTGACCTTACTGTAAGGTGGAGCACAGAGCGGCAAATCACATTAAACTTGGTTTCCTTCTCTTAGACTACATTTTGACTGGCACCAAGTGCAAATGCAGTTTGTTAAACAGCTAATGTCTAAAAAGTCAGTTTAACCGTATGTGCTCTTGCCTCACACACATTATTCATTCATTAGTACTGTTAAACACTTTGGCCTCTGTTTACTGCTGGGTGATCAACAGAGCAGCACTGTGTATTTGTATTTTGTTCTCTCTGTGACCTTGCAGGGCTGCACATGGGTAAAGATTGCATTGAGGCTTTCTGCCAGAGTCTCCAAGAAATGGCTAACGTTATTGAAAGGGTTGTATTTTAACCCAGTCATCTTTTCCCAAGCCCAACCTTGTGTTTTTATTGCCTAATCTGGAATAAACTGAAACTGAAAATCAGCAGGAGCAAATGTTTTGCAGAACAGTGGCAACAGTCTTGTTGCATTCTCAATCATCCAGTGTCCAATCATCCAGTGGCAACAGTGTCCTTTGTGGCCGCTTGCAGTGGTGTGTTAGATCTTCTGGGCACGTGAACACAACAGGTGAAAAGTAGTAATACAGCGGATCGACTGCTGATACAGCAAACACAAGGATCTAAATAAAAACCAGCATTTATACTGTCTGCAATAAACGGGTAACTCGGTGTAACAGAAACTAGTGTTGCCATCTGTTTTACTGAACTGATAACATAAACCTTTTGACACGCAGCTAAATCTCTGATGAAATGAGATGACTTGTCTTAGGAGCAAAAAGTACTAAGCTGACAGCTAACAACCAAACATGAAGCAAGACACAGCAGTCACAGCAGTTTGACTGTAAAATATTTCACCGATGCTAAAATGTTAAACTATGCTGAGCTCATACAGTAAAGCCAAGTTTAAGCTTTTCCTTTTTTAATTTATTTTTTTTAGACATTTTAGACATGGCAGATCTAATTGATTGTACAGTGATCAAAAGTAGTTAGCAGCTAGAAAGACTTGTGACCCACACTAGCTTTAGTTATATACACAATACATTACCTCTGATTGCTGTATACTCAGAAAAACTCGTGTTATGGTGAAATTTAGCGTGGAAGTACAGCATCTCAGAGCATCTGAAAAAATAATAAATAAAAAAAGGCTGAAAAATAGAATATAGCAAGCATCTTCTACACTCGCAGTCAAATTCCTTTTGGCAAATATATTCAAAACACTCAGCAAACCTCGAGCCTTAACTGAGAGAAATGATGTTTGTTTGAAAGAATGTAAGAGCATATGTGTGAGTGTGATGGCCTGCGTTATGTGCATTTATCTTGCATATATTGGCTTTACATGTAAACATCATGTGTTGTGGATTTTAAAACTCATTGAATTATTCCCCTTGCTTGTTTGGAGCACAAATTGGACGCAGCTGGACAAGATCCAATTTTCAAACTGAATTTGCTTCTCAAACAAGTTGTGCAAATGTCAAATGGGGAACATTTTCCTTACCACATTAAACCTCGCTTTTGCATAAGCACGTGTCCAGCTGACACTTGCCTTTAAAAGCAGCAGCAACTCAAGGAACATGTTAAATCGAAATTGCATTAATAAGAAAGGCAGTAAGGCAAACAGCGTGAGGAAATTAACGCGATAATGCCAGCTGTTACTTTTATTTCTCTGCTGCACATGTGTGCATGAAAACAAATCTTTTTCTAATAAGTTTATAAAAGTGAGGAATGGAAGCAATGGAAAAAATGTTGGTTTGCGTACAAGACAAACTTTTATGAACTGGCTCCTGAGGATTAAGTTTTAAAGTGGGCTAGAATGAGCAGCTGCTCTAACTTAGTAACTGGTAGTGAATGTGCTCATAATACAAAACTACGCCGAGAGATTTACAGTGTATGACTGAGGTCGATACTGTACATCATTGGATGTTATTTTACATTTCGTATTTGGAAAACTGAATGATCTCCATTTAATCAACAGTTGCCGATTGAACTTGTTTGTCTTAAGCAGATACTTCAAGTTAACTCAGTAAATATTGTGCACATGAGTATAAATCCTTTAATTGTACACACCCTGCTCTGCTTGGCTCAAGACAATAACTTTTGTTCTTCCAACCAAAGGCAACAGTCTTTACAGTAAAGTTATCATCTCATCTGTCTTGCTCGGAAACAATGGCATGCTATGTCATGGGCTGCAGTATGCATCGCATGACTTCATGGATATCTGTAACGAGATGCCATTTATGAAGTAATCCCCCCCTGGCTGCTGGCATGTACATTTCCTATGCTGGGGATAAAACATAAGAGCTGTTTATAATATTTTACTCAATCTATTTGCATACACAAGCATTTGCTAAATATTATGAACACATTACTTGATGCAAATTGAGACTATAAAGGACTTCCTCTATTAGTTACAGTACGAGGACAGGTTAAACAAAAGCTGAAATTTATAGCTTTTATGAAGGTAGGCTGGTTGGCAGTATTGCAGTATAACAGAGTGCATTAGTTGAAACTAAGCTGGGATCTTCAGAGTCTTGGAACACTGGCATATTTGAAAAGAGGCAGTTCAAATATAGACACACTTCCTGTCAGTCTCCATCAGTCCACTGAGTGAGCATTTCATTTAAATAGCTGCCTAGACAGACTTAGTTGTTGACATTCTTGGATGACTGAGCAGAATTGTTTATGAATAGCAGAATTTCAAAGTTGGGTGAATGATTTGGATATTTAGATGCTGAAAGAATTTATTTGATTGTTTGTACCAAAGTGTTATTTTCTCTTTAATTACTGTTGTATTTTGTGGAAAGTGTAAAATGAGTACTATTATGCCTTTTTTGTTTTGGGTTTTTTAAAATTTTTCCCCACAACATTAGAAAGGAAAGTGCATGTACTTGTGTGTAATCTTGAGTCGTTGAGGAGCAACTAAGCTGAAACCCCGTGCACGGTCACTGCATTAGCTTTTGCATGTGCTAACTATGAAGTTGGCAGGGCCCTGTAACTATTTATACCGCCATGCGACAGAGTCATTTTTAACATATGTTGCAGCATCTCTCTCAATATAATCAGGGAATCTCTGAGCTGATGCCTGCTTATACTTAATTTTGTGTCACCACCCAAAATCCCCATTTTGAACCAAGAAATATACATTTAGTTCTCTGTATTAATTCTTTCTTTGACAGCTTGACTGTTGCATCACAAAAACAAACTACATCATGACGACGTGTCCTGTTTTACTGTATGCAAACAGTGCGTACTATAAAACCATATGTGTCTGTGTGTATGAGTGTATGTGTGTCAGTTGACTTTTCAAAAGGCTGAGCATACTTTTTGCAGTCAGCCAATGAAGTACTACGGCCTGTAACCCCCCTCCACCCTCCCCACCTCCAACCACCACCACCACTATGCACCTTATGCTTGCATTTGTGCTGTGTGCTAGCAGTGTAGTGTGTTGTCATTTACTAAGGCACATGTATCTGAATTGCTACATAGAGTGTATCAATTTGTGCAGCTTTTGAAGTTATTTCTGCATTAGTTTCTTATTTTTGGGGGGCTATGTAATTGGTCAGTATGGCTGATTTATTAGTTTGGTAATGTGCAATTTATAAAGAAGCACTCCCCGGTTAAATAACGAGCTAGAGGCTAGAGTATATTGGTGTATATACATTTCCAGAGTGTGTCAGCATGTTCTTTAGCACACTTAAGACTTGAATCTTAATTGAATGTATAATGAAACTCCATTATCTCTGCTCTTACCCATTATGGGAGGCTGAGTCTTATCCAATTTCAACTTGGGTGTAAAATTTATCAACATCTTTCATTAAAGGGCCAATATTTTAGAATTTGAGATGCATATGACAACACCATATTTGAAAACACCAGAAATAACTGTAGGAGACCGTATTTGATCAGGAAAGCCACAGTCTGTGTGACCAGATGGAGAGCTATAATCTTGTCAACATGAACAGAGAAGCTAGACAGCTAGATAGAATTTTCAAACCTGACAGAAATTAAATGAATACGGACCCGATAGGGATTTGATTTTTACTTTCTTTATTTCATTAATTGCACAGATGTCAGGTTGATCTGATTTATTGTACTTTTCAAATGTCACTATAATTAAGTACTTTATCATATCTCAAGCTTGACTTTTAAAAATATTATGCTTGTGTGTTGAGGTCACCATGTAATCAATGCAGATGACATCAATTAAAGTCAGTATTTGAACTTTGGAGAGTTGGATTATAACCCCATTTCCAAAAATGTAGAAATGCTTTGTAAAATGTAAATAATAGAATGCAATGATTGGCATTGTCAGAACATTTTTAGACATCATCATTATTATTATTATGACGGTTGATTATTTATTTATTTATTTATTTATTTAGCATGGATCAGGACACCAAAAGACTAGATAAGTTGAGAAGTGCCATCCATCCATTCGCTTCCTCTTATCCTTTTCAGGGTCGCAGGGGGTGCTGGAGCCTATCCCAGCTGTCGTAGAGTGAGAGGCGGGGTACACCCTGGACAGGTCGCCAGTCTGTCACAGGGCAAGTTGAGAAGTGATTAAAAAAATAAAAATAAAATGTTGACATCTTTATCGTTAAAAGACTGATGCTGTGATAGCTGTGATGTTCAGGTCTTCATGCCATGTCATTTCATGAAGTCAAGAAGCAAGTTTGAGATTATTTAAGCTTTGGCAAATGGTTTGTATCCTGGTGGAAGCAGGAAGATTGGTACACTGTGGTCATAAAGGGATGGACATTGTCAGCAACAATACTCAGGTAGGCTATAAAATTTAAACAATGCTCAGTTGGTGTTCCAAGAAGATATCCCCCACACCATTACACCACCACTACCAGTCTGAACAGGTTATACATGGCAGAAAGGATCCTTGCGTTCATGCCATCTAGAAATTCTAATCCCACCTTTTGAATGTTACAGCAGAATTCAACACTTGTTTTATTACACAATGTTTTTCCAGTCTTCTATTGACCAGTTTTGGTGAGCCCAAGCTCACATTGCAGTCTCATTTCCTATTCATAGCTGACAGGAGTGGCACCTGGTGTAGTCCTTCCAGATCTGAGGCATGTTCAGAGATGCTGTTCTGCATACCTTGGTTGTAACGAGTGGTTATTTGAGTTACTGTTGCCTTCCTGTTGACTAGAAGCAATCTGGCCCTTCCCCTCTGACCTCTGGTATCAACAAGGCATTTAATTTCAGAGAACTGTCGCCCTCTGAATAGTTTCTCTTCTTCTGACCCTTCTTTATAAACTCTGAAGACAGGTGTGTGTGTGTGTGTGCGTGTGTGTGTGTGTGTGTGTGTGTGTAAATCCCAGTAGATGAGCATTTTCCAAAACAATCAGGGCAACCAAAACTCACTGCAGTTAACTACCGTCAGTATAATTCTATACTGTCTGATTCTATATAATTCTATGCACAGGAATGTAAAATCACACATGCATGCACTGAATCCTTAACAATATATAAAATTGCAAGGCTTTTTTTGCTTCAGTCCAAATTGCTTTCTGAGATTTGCTAAAACATGCACCTTGTGTATATTTAAAAAAAAAAAAAAAAATGAAAAAAGGTGGGTCCTGACAGGTCAAAAAACAAACAAACAAAAAAACACATAGCAGCCACAAGGGTTACCACCATGGTAGGAAGCTTTAATTGCTCTTGCAGTAATATAAGACCACATTAATAACATTGATTTTTACTTCACCTATGGTTGCTTTGCTTTTTTGTGTGTTTTGGAGAGGAGATGCATGCCAATCTCCTGCATAAAACGGAGAACAAACGAGAGACGCAAATAGCAGTACAAAGAGTGTGTACTGCCACTGTGTGGTTTGTAAAGTCCCATTTTGAAGATTCAAGTTGAGCTTTTCCACCATCGCTATCTTTGTTGCAAAAACCAAAAACAAATGTGATGTATATTAAACATGCAAATGTAATGTAAACTCAATTCTCTCCATTCACTCTGAGACAGGCTTCATTTTCAAGCAGCCACTCACAAAGAACATTACAGTAGACATCCATACATGCTGCAAGAAGTGGCGGATAATGGCAGCATGAGGCTGAACTGTTTACAGTGTTCAAGTGAAACACAAGATTTACTTCAGTGACTCTTCAATTCTTCCACTTTTTCCAATTTAAGCTGCACCCTTATTTCCTTGATTCCCCTCAACATGCCAACAGTAGCATAAATGACAGAGTTGGCTTGATAACCACTAGGCGGGTATTCATTTTAGCCAGCTCTTTCTTTTCATAAGTGTCCACTTGAAGGTCAGCCTGTCACCATATGATTAGTCTGCCTCCCCTTTGTGTTGCACAAAGCAGTGAGTCATACTTTGTCAACAGTTGCAACGTCTGACTGTCCCTGTTTGAGTTAATGAATGATGAAATCCTCAGCCAGTGAACAAGGCACCCTCCTGTGCTGACTTGAGCCAGTGTTGGTTAATGACTAATGGGAGCATTGTGTTTACCATTACCTGTGAAGGTGAGTGAGTGCTACAGATGGTTCTTTTGGAGCGGAACAGCTGACCTGATTGACTAGGATTGTGTCATCAGTCAGAAGTGTTTACACGCGATCTGCCTGATGTCAGCCAAAGATCTGGCCTAGATATTTATTTTAAACAGGGTTTTTTTTTTTTTGACCAGCTAATCTTGAAACCTGCAAATTTTGAAGAACTAATGTTTTCTGCGCAGGTGTCTTTTATGGGATGAGCTCAGTCTGCTTGTTTAGAGCTAGTTGTTAGAATGCATAAAATATTATTTTTTTACCAAAAACAGCTCACTGCAGTAGCAGATATTAAAAACAGAAACTTGAGGTTATGGACATAGGCAGGTGGCAGTGTCAAAAGGGTGCCAGCTTGCAGCAACAGATTTGATTTGAAGTCCTCCATTACTAATATTTAGCTTCATTCTTGCTTGGGAAAAGGCTGTTGTTATACCTTAACCTTTTCTGTAAAGAAAATAATTGAAAGTCTAGGATTAGGGCCTCATTACCTGGGATCTTTGGTCACTCTAAATTACATTAAAGCAAAGGTAGATAGTTCTGATGATGTCTTGAGATTTGGTTGCGTGTCTAAATAGTCCAAAAATAAAATCTGTTAGTATCGAGTAGTTTATCTGTTTTGTGCTTCAAGTGTGAAACAGGAATGAGTGTGTCTAAGTGAGGGAAACAGGATTTTTGCTAAACAGCATTGTATGTGGTGGAGTTTTTGCGGTTTGCAAAGTGTTTAGTAGAGGGCGGCACCTTAAACACTGCTACTGAGCTACTTCTGAGTTTCGGGTCCCTCCCCCAGCTCAAACTCAGTTTTGCACTCTTTGCCTTAAAGAGACAGTTACCTCAGTGTGTTTTTGGCCTTACTCTGTTATCAGTCTTTGGCTTTTTCTCTCTCTTCTGTCTCATGACGTTGACTTTGACCCACAGGTTGAGGACACATAACTAACAGTGTTAGCTGTAAAGGTCGCCCTCTGCCTCTGCTAATGATATTCCTCTGTTACTGTCCCCTAGGTCTGTGTGTGGTCAGTGAAGCATCCTGGAAACCAGCATGGCGATGTGTCAGCTGAGTGTCTAGGTGAGATGAGGTGAGTGAACACGGCTTAAGTTTGGTTCAAACACTTAACCCAGAACCAGCCTCTAAAATACTGATCACTGATTTTTTTTTTCTTTTTCTTTTCTCCATCAGTGTCGCCTGTAAGCAATGTGACTCCACTGACTAACAGCCCAGCAGTTCTCCTTACCAGACCTTCACCTCAATCACCAGCCTTTCAAATGCACCCAGACAATAAACTGGCCAGTCATGGCAAGCAGGTCACCGGTGACAGCCGATCCCAAATACCCAGCGTAAATCAGCAGGCACAGCAGCAGCAGCCAGGATCTGCTACCCACCTGGGTTCAAAGGGCATTGGTTCTGGCAACCATGGAGTCAAAACCAGCCAGTTGTCTCTGAGCAACCCTGGGCTCAAAGTTGGCAGCCAATCAGTGAGTGGCACTGGAGGGATGCTGAAAACCAAAACCAAGCGGGATCGGAGCGTCTCCATTGACTCTGGTGAATTAAGAAATGCTGTTCCTCCAGTCCTGGAGACAGATGCCAAAGGGGGTAAGACATGTATCGATATATAGAGGGTGCTCTGTAGTGAGTGCTTTTCGTCTTCTAATTATGCATAAGTTCATTTCCTTTACCTCCCTATCAGCCAGATCTTTACCCGAAATACCAGATTACGTGCATTCACCTCCTCCACAGCAGGAAGTGAATACAAGGACTGCGAGGACAGAAGAACTTGTTTTCTCTCATGCTGAAATGCCCTGACCTTTCACTGAAGCATCAGAATTTCCCCCTGGCTTCTGATTGTTTTCGCCATGCCTTCACAGCAGTGACGTGTCTCAGATGAAAAAACATCTGGGGTTTCTGTAGTGCTCTGAGAGCAAGAAAGCTCATGTGGTTGCGACAACTTAGTAATACTAGAGAGGATAGTATTAAAACAGGAGGTGATGAGTGTAAATATTTTTGTTCATGTGGTTCAGTACAAAGTGCTTGATTTGCATTTGTTTGCTAGTGCTATTTTAAGAGTTCATCATGTGTTTTGTGAAACTCATCTGGGCTTCCTGTGCATTACTCGAACCTTACACACGCACACATACACAAACACCACACACACATGCACAGAACCAAAATTGTCTTATCAAAGTTAATGATTTGCCTTATGGGAACTTGCTTTTTGACCCCAAAAAGGGTGGAGAGTCCCCACAGTATGAATATGCAAACACAATAATGTATCAATACATTAATAATTAACACAAACACACATAAAAACACTCAGGGATGAGGTGTGGTTCCAGCACATAGAACAGCAGAGGCTAAGAGGAAAGATTGAAAGATTGGGTGGATTCATTCAGACCCACAGTATTGATCCATAGCACTACTGCAATATCATGCTTTGACAATTTGACAGTTCATCAAGTGATGTTTCCTAACCATAGTAGCTGTATTTTGATTACTTTGATAGCTACTTCACATGGGATATGCCATGCCTTGAGAATTATTAAGATGCATCTATGTGGGACAGATTAGTTTTAAGAGGTGAGCACAGTGTAATTAGATGCTATATCCTGTTTCAGTTTTGGGTATAACTTTAACTAATTTCTGCTGCTTTCTGATGTAGCAGGTATGGAATAAACTTAAAAGACAAGCTTCCGCAAACAGCTGGAAGCAGCAAAGTAGCCACAGCTCCCGCTGTAAAAACGCAAACTCACAGATTCTGTCATTGCTGTAAAGACTTAAGTGTGAAGTTAGACAGTTGTAAGATTTTTTTCTTAAAGGAGTAGCTTTGATGCTTTCTAGAGATTAGCTCAGCTTAGACTGTGAAGTTAGAAGCGTGAGCCTCAAGGCGAACGATACACTCATGTTGATACTTTTTAGAGCATTCTCTTAAACTGTAACGTTTATTGTTGAGCAACTTAAGATGCATAATACACACATGATCATAATCTTGTGCGAGTTTTCCAGTTAATTTAGCGGCATGGGTTTAGGCTTGCACCATTCTAAAAGTGGAGCATGAAGATTGTGGAAAATTGCAGTTGTCATTCTTAAAGAAAAGTGGCCGACCGAATGGTGATGAAACTGACTCTTGTGCGCTATCAGGTTATCAGAGAGGAGTCCATGTCTGCACAGGGACTTTAGTAAGGTATTGTGCCAATGTGTGCCACTAGAGCGGCTTAAGTCGGCTTTGGCATTGATTCTTTGCGATTCCGCTATAGGAGTAAAACAGTGCTATGGTGGTGAACAGAACTAACACTAACATTTAAGTTTTTCCCTTTAATTTGTCATCATTTATGCATTCTCACAAACACAACTGTTCAGATTCATTAGTTATCCTACATGTGTTATATTAGCCAGACCTTAAAATATGCAGTGAAAAACTGCCTCACTGTTTTTCTTAGATAAATCTGTAACTACTACTTTGAAAAAAGGTACCAGTCCTCCCTCTGCTGTTGGGTTGTCTGTACTGTCATTTCAATTTCCTTTTTCACTTTAACTTTATAGGTTAGGGCTGTGGTTACCCAAACTCATGCTTATTTGGAAGTAGTTTTACTCTGAAGACAAAACGATGATCAATGAATTGTCATAAAGCTTATCTGGAAGCATGTGCAGTCAGTAATCAGAGAGATCAGAGTGTGCTGATCTTTTCTTTAACACCTAGAGATTTATTCATCTTTTGAATTTGCTGTCCATCTTTGGTTCTCTGTTCTTTGTGGAAATCTTAGGCCAGCCACAGCAGTTTGGACCGACTGAACCACAGTAGCCCGTGCTCTCACAAAATCATAATTGTGTTTTTTGGCTCAGATGTTTTTATAAGCAACATGTACAGTAGTGTGAAAAATGTTTGCCCCCTTCCTGATTTCCTATTTTGGTTTTGTATGTTTATCAAGCTTAAATGTTTCAGATCATCAAACAAATTTAAATATTAGACAAAGATGGCACAAGTAAACACAAAATGTGGTTTCTAAATGAAAATGTTTATTATTAAGGGGGACAAATCCAAACCTTCATGGCCCTGTGTGAAAAAGTGATTGCCCCTTAACCATATAACTGATTGGGCCACCTTTAGCAGCAACAGCTGCACTGAAATGTTTGTCATAACTGGCAGGGAGTCTTTTACAGTGTTGTGGAGGAATTTTTGCTTACTTATTTTTGCAGAATTGTTGTAATTCAGCCACATCGGTGGGTTTCTGCATGAACCACCTTTTTAATGTCATGCCACAGCATCTCAATCAGATTCTGGCCAGGACTAAACTACTCAAAACTGTATATTTTGTTTTTCTTAAGCCGTTGAGATAGAGGTGGGGGAACTCCAGGCCTCAAGGGCCAGTGTCCTAGTGGTTTTAGATGTGTTCTTGATCCAACACAGCTGACTTAAATGGCTAAATTACCTCCTCGACATGTCTTGAAGTTCTCCAGAGGCCTGGTAATGAACTAATCATCTGAATCAGGTGTGTTGGCCCAGGGTGAGATCTAAAACCAGGACACCGGCCCTTGAAGCCTGGAGTTCCCCACCCCTGCATTAAGAGGTGGACATGCTGGTGTGTTTTGGATCATTGTCCTGCTGCAGAACCCAAGTGTGCTCCAGCTTGAGGTCATAAACAGATGCTGAACATTATCCTTCGAGATGTTTTGTTGGTATGATGTTCCTTTTCTGAAATGCTGTGCTAATTTTACACCAAATGTAGTGGGACTCCAACCTTCATCAGTCCACAGAATATTTTCAGAAGTCACGGGGATCATGCAGATGCTTTCATGCAGATGTGAGATGAGCCTTGTGGGGTTTTTTTTGGTCTGTAGAGGTTTTCTCCTTGAACTCTCCCATGGATGCCATTTCTGCCTATTCTCTTTCTTACTGTTGAACCATGAACGCTTATATTAACAGAGACATGTTCTGGGTTCTTTTGTGACCTCTTGGTTGAGTTGTCGATGTGCTCTTGTAATAATGTTGGTAGGCCAGACACTCCTGGGAAGGTTCACCTCTGTTCCAAGTTTTCTCCCTTAGTGTATAATGGCTGGAGTCCCAAAGCCTTAGAAATGGCTTTGTAACCCTTTCCTGATGGATAGATGTCAGTTACTTTGTTTATCAGGTGTTTCTTTAGATAGTGACATGTGCTGCGTTTTGAGATCTTTTAGTGTACTTTATTTTGTCAGACAGGTTCTATTTATGTGATTTCCTGATTCAACAGGTGTACCTGTAATCAGGCCTGAATGTGTTTAGTGAAACTGAACTCAACTTTCCAAAAAATGTAGATAATCACAGTTTGTCTGTGAAGGTTCTCAGTCATCCAGGCCATCGTAGTCAAAGGAGCTTGGAAAGAAAAGCGTCTGGACTTCTTTAGGTTGCTTGAAGACGTTTCACCTCTCATCCGAGAAGCTTCTTCAGTTAATCACAGTTAATTCAGGATTTACTTTTTCAAAGAGAACCAGGTAGGTTTGGATGACTTTTCTCCCTTAATCAATGAAATCATCACTTTATAGAATCACCACATTCTATATTTACTCCGGTTATCTTTGTCTAATATTAAAATGTGTTTGATGATCTGAAACATAAGTGTGACACATATGCAAAGTGCTAGGAAATCAGGAGGGGGGCAAAAAACAGTTATATAAAAAAATGACGTACATGCAGCCAAAATGCCAGTGAAATGTTTACCTGCAAGTTATTTTGATAAGCCAACTCTAGCACTAATATTTTTTTATTGATTTATTTTTTTATATCCAGTCATTGGCGCAGAATCCAGTGCCACTAATTCAGATGTGCATTGTGAAAGTATCAGTCAAAGGAAAGCAGGGAATATAATCCAGTGTATTTTCAGTATCTTGTGTTCTTGTTCCAGATGCTTGGAATACCTTGTGAGGTGTTCAGGTGCTGTTCCTATCAGATCCCAGAAACACCACGTAGTTCAGTATTTACAACATTTTAAACTTTGCACAAGCAGAAAGACTTCATATGCTGCTTATGATATTTTTTCATCTTAGAAAATGAATGAGAATGAACAGGTATGTGCACCTTCTGGCACGAGCAGCTGAAGCATTTCTGCAGAAGTGATTTAACCTTCTGGAGTCAACAATCGTGCTGGCGCAAATCACATGACTGTTTTAAGATGACATAGCAGCAATACGCAGCCATTCCAACTTGCGTGGAAAGCTCAGACTTCAACCTTTATACCCTTTTTTTTTTCAATCCTAACAATCCATTTATGTGGATTTTATTGACAGTTTGATGTATATAAGGCCTACACCACAAAAATGAATTAAAGCCACCAAAATAATCGTGCTCATGTTCATGTTGTGGATACATTTTAATGTAAATAATATACAAGAGTTTGAGATGGTTTAACAGCATCATTATCACATCTTAAAATATGTGAAATGCTGAATAGGAAAGCAAAAATAATCTACATCACATTTAGTGCTATATTTTAAATCTCAAAGGATATTTGGGATTCGGGTATTTGTTTTTGTTTAATATTGCAAAGCAACATTTACTAGCAATGGTTGGTGCTGCTCTCCCAAAGGATTGGAGTTAGGGTTGGCTCATATGGTTACTTTAACCTCAGAGGATTAAACATGGTCAAATTAATTCATGATTCACCAGTTTTTCTAAACCATACCTCGCAGATGCATACCATAGCTCTAGTTAAAAATAATCCCTAATTGACATGTCCTACATTTTACTCACAACTTCATGGTGCAACCTGAGTGAGTCTGCCATTAGAGATGCTGTTCTGAGCTGTAAGTTGGAGCCCTGTGAACTTCCAGCAAGTAAAGCACATTGCATGTGAACAGACAAAGTTAGTTAGTTAATTAACTTGTGATTCTGGAAAATACATTTGTACGTTAGTTGTAACAGTAAAGAGGAAATTGTATAACAGATGCATGAATGTGGATGTGTCTGTCTGTCTGTCCTCTAGAGGGTGTTATGCGCAGCAAGCGGCGGTGTGTTCTGGAAAAGAAACAGCCGTACAGTGGAGATGAATGGTGCTCTGGACCTGACACAGAGGAAGATGAAGACAAGCCACACACTACAGCCCACCGTGAGTGTGAATACCTCAACACAGCGGTGAAACACACTGTCATTTGCTTTTGTCTAAATATGGAAATAGTGTTACTGTGACCACAACAGTTGACCCCCCCCACGCTCCATCCAGCACGTCTGTTTTATTTTCTCTGAGGTTCAGTTGATAAATTATCTTTTGCTGTTGGAGTTCCTGCAGGCACAAAACACTAAGAAATAAAGATGTCTGCTTCGAATGTCTTACTATCCCCTCCACTGATGGGACTATGTTTTTTAGCACACTCTGGTGTTGATTTCTTGTAGCCACATGAATCTGCTGGTATTTAAATAAAAATCCAAGCTGTTTTAGAGAAATTAAACCACTGTGGGGCTTTTTAATTATTTATGTATTTTTGTTTTGTTGTTGTTGTTTCTAAGGGGAGCGAGGGCTGGCTGCTCCTATCCAGGGACGCTCTGATCGCTTGACTTCGGGATCCATGCCGGAACCTGGAGGTCCAGCAATGGGATGTGGGGTGGGACCAGGGCTAAAAGCAGATCCCCCTCAGGCTTCACAGCAAGTGGTCTATGTTTTCACAACCAGCCTTGCCAACAGGTGAAAAATATTTGCAGGTCAATGATTCATATGGAGATTAAGAGTATCAGCTTCTAAAAGTGGCCATTTTATTTTTTGACAGTGCTGCAGAGGCAGTAATGAAAGGGCAGGCTGATTCCATCCTTCTGTTTCACCAGCAAAACGTTCCACATTCAAAGTTGGAGCAGGTCAGTCATCTCTTTTTCTTTTTTTCTGCTAAACTGATTAAACCACATGGGAGTAAAAGTGTTTTCCACATTAAAGACCACAGGTGCAAACTATGTGGGAAGGGTTTTTGTATTTGTTTAGTTATTTTAATCTCGGATGCCTCTCTGTTCCTGTTTCTGTCTGTCACTTCTTCAGACTGCTGTAAAAAAACAACAAAAAAAAACTTAGAAGGGTGTGTAGTGCTATTAATTGTCTGGTAAAAACAAACAGCAAAACTGCAGGTGCAGCGATGAATACTAGTAATGTGTCTATCTCTAGAAGACAGACACACTAGTAGTAGTTACCCATTTAATACACGAAGGCCAGATAATGTAGGCTACACGAGCAGAAGACAATCACATCAAAGTGACAAAGTTCACATATAGAAAATAATTTAGCCTGATAAATGATCACACTACTAATGAAAATATATGAAAAGCAATTGCGACTGCAGGAATAACATTTTAAAAGTTCAGCCTTGTGTTCTTTGTCCTTTTTTCTGCCACAGGGCCACCCATCAGGAAAGCTTGCTAATTTATCTGAGAAGCTAAATACCAGTAGCTCACCACCTACAGGCACCCCCAAATCCCAAAGTGGAACTCCACGGCCAGCCTCTGCAGGTGTTGGGGGTCCGATGCATACTGCAGGGACACCATCATCAGCAGGGCACTCTGATAACGAATCCCCTCAGACCAGACCTGGCGGAGCTTCCAGCAATAACAGTATTGTCACTCATAGGTCAGAGGGAGGAAGCGTGGTAGCACTTGCTGGCGCAGACCCAGGAACTGGAAATGGGAAAGGTACAGGGGGTATGCCTCTTCCTGTTTCTAGTGTCTCTCCCTCGGGAAGTCCCTCCATCCTAGCTACACACCTACAGAGTGATACAGTACAGAGGGGTGGCCAAGGAAACACAGATGGCCTTTCCAAAGAGCAACTGGAACACAGGGAGCGCTCTCTGCAGACGTTGAGAGACATAGAGAGGCTGCTTCTGCGCAGTGGACCAGGTGGAGGCTCTGGAGACCCTGCAAGCTCTAACAACAATGCTCTTAATAACTCATCCAATCCAAATAATAATAATACTGATAGGGGGGGCATTCTGGAGGAAGGTAACAGTGGTACTAATAACTCTGGAAATTGTGGTAGTGGTAATATGTTATCATCAGCCTTGGCTCCAATGGGCGATATGAAGAAATATGAAGAACCCCTGCAGTCAATAATTTCTCATACACAATCCATTGGGGGACCTGCCCTTGACAGCCCTCAAATGGACTCTCATCATAACCTGCCACAACCTCCACATCACCATCTGTCACCTGGGGATGACATAGGTCCTTTACTTGGACAAGAAGGACTGACCCAAGAGCAAGTGGCCTGGAGGAAACTTCAAGAAGAATTCTACCAGGAGAAGAGGCGACAACAGGAAATGCACCCCTCTGCGCATCCCCAAAACTTTAGAATCATGAGTGACATGGGCATGCCTATGATGATGAGAGGACCCCCTCCTCCATACCACAGCAAGCCTGGAGATCAGCAATGGGGTCCTGCCAATATGATGGGAGGTGGAATGGGGGGAAATGGACGAATGATAGAAATGCAAGAGGGACCCCGTGGCCCAAGGTTTCTTGGACCGAGAGGGCCGCCTGGAGGGGGCTTCCCTGGTAGTCCAGGAGGAGTTTTATCAATGGAAGGTCTAGGACCCCACAGGCCCTCACGCCCAGGCATGATTTGGCTAGATGATATGCCTAACAATATAAGTGGTGGAAGTCCCTTCCATGGATGCTACCCTGGTGGTCCACCACAACACTTGCAAGGTGACTCAGAGCATCTGCTAACACGCGAGGAACTGTTTCGCATCATGGACAAACGGCACATGCAGGGTGCTTCCAGGTTTGAACTTGATAGATTGGCTAAACAGCAACAGCATGGCAACATGGGCTCAAGAATTATGGATAATCTTGGGGGCCCAGATCTTCCCAATTTAGGAATGGGCCGTGGTCAACCCTCCGGTCGAGGTGATCCCATGGACTTTCCTGGTTCACGTGATATTATGGGCTCTCCTGGAGGGGGTCCACCGATGAGAGAGTTAGTCGACTCTCCTCTGGGGAGCCACATGGCAATGAACATGAACCCACAAATTCATGTTCAGCAGCAACAGCAGATGATGTCTCAGAAGCTCAGAGGAGGCCATGGAGGAGGACCTCTAGTGGAGATGTTTAGCACTGGAGAGATTTCACGAATCAGGGCTTCTCAAAATGGAAGAGGAAATAAAGGAATGATCCCTGGACCTGAAGGCCCTTATCAGTTTCCAAACCAAGGTCCTTTTTCTGGAGGTCAGATGGAAGGACCGTATCTTCAACAAAGTGGCCCAGAGATGTTTGGGCCTGATCATCAAGGACCTAATCAAATGGGAAGTACATTACGTCTTAGTCACATGCCGATGGGCGGAGGCCTTAGGGGTGCAGACCTTGGTTCTAGGCAAACCTCTGACCTGTCAGTAAATGTTAACCCTCTGACATCTCCTTCAGTGCCTCCTCCTCATCAACTAAAGTCTCCATCCCTCAATCAAGAGCCATCTCCTCTTATACCTTCCCCCTCTGCTCCAGGGCTGAAGTCACCATCACAGGTTTCTTCTGCTGGGCATCATCCCCCTCTTCCACCTGCATCTGGTGCTGGGACTCCTTCGTCTTCTTCCATGAAGTCTCCCCAAGTAATGGGATCTTCCAGCCTTGGGATGCACTCTCCGTCTGCCTCCCCTGCACGACTGAAGTCCCCCGCCTTGGCTTCAAACTCTCCAGGGTGGACGTCTCCTAAACCACCACTTCCGAGTCCAGGTGGTCCAGCCAGTGGAAAGATGGTGGGCAATGGAGGATGTGGTTCTACTGAAACAGGTAGACTCCAATCGAAGCTCAAAACAAACATCAGAGATGCCGTATTGGCTTCTCTGAGGTTTATGATATTCCTTGTCTTGCTGTGAGATTATTAATTTTTTTCATTGTTCTTTTTGCAGGCCAATCACTTCCCCCTAGGAGTTCAAGCTCTACCCCTATTTCCCAGCCAGGCTCAATGAATCCTAGTATGCCATTTACGTCCTCTCCCGATGTCCCAACATCTCAGAATCCATTATCTCTGATCATGTCTCAAATGTCCAAGTACGCAATTCCCAGTTCAACTCCTCTCTACCATGATGCAATCAAAACAATCGCTACTTCTGATGATGAGATGCTACCAGATCGTCCTCTCCTATCTGGTGTCAGCATCGGAGGTATGAAAATAGGGATATCATTACAGACAGAAAATACCTTTTACAGTGGTTAAACAGAGGATTTGCTTAAATTGTGCTGATGTAAGGCAATTTGTCTATGCAATTACAGGAGAAAACATGACAAAAAGAAAGTTTAAGTATTTATATTAAAGTAGTGAGTTTTTTGAATAAAAATAATGCTCCAGTTAATACTTTGTAATTTTAATGAGTTAAGAAAACATTTGTGTTTATTAACTGTTATAATATGGGTTTTTCATGTATTCATCTTGTTTTATCACCAGGAAATATGGGTAATCCCCAGACGTCACAGATTGGTCCTCACAGTGACCCCCAAAGCCCGATGGGTATTGTAAACCAAGGTCAGCAGCATCTGTCCCACGATTCCTCAGCACCTGTCCTTTCTTCCCCAAACCAAATGGGCATGCCTGCCATGAATTCTGCCATGATGGGAGGAGGAGCACCTGAGGGAATGGGGCCCTGCAATGTGTCGCCTATACCCCAGACGGCAGGGTTTCCCCGCATGCAGCCACTACCACATGGGCCCATGCACTCACCTATTGGAGGCATGTCACAGAATTTCGCTCAGTCTAATGAAGATATTCTGCCACATCAGCAGTTACATCTTCTTAACAAAGGTCATCCTCACCAACGCCCCCCTCACCCGCCAGACTCTTTTCCCTCACTTCCCATAGGTGAAGGACCTGATCTAAGTGAAGTCATACGCCCCACTCACACAGGGATTCCTGAGTTTGATCTCTCCCGCATCATTCCTTCCGATAAGCCGAGTAGCACTCTTCAGTATTTCCCTAAGAGTGAGCCACATCAGAATCCACATCAAGGGATGCCATCCCAGCAGCCACAGCAGCTCCTTAAACAGCTGTCTTCTTCTGGGCCTCCGCATAGCAGTGGCCCTTCGTCTAACCCCCACTTGGCAAGCCTACAGAATATGATGGCTGAACAGCAGCTGCCACCTCACCCCTCACATGGTGGAATACGCCAGAGCATGGTCATTCCTCAGGGGGTCTCCAGGGGTATGGTTTCTACTGGGGGCATGGGCCCCATGTGTCCCCCTGGTCATATGATGGGAAGGACAGGGCTGATGCCCCAACAGCAACTCCAGCAACAACAAGCCATGATGGCCAACAGCCTTCTCCACCATCCCTCCAATGCATATGGACCTGGCATGATGCCTTCTCAGCAGCACCAACAGAATCTGATGGCACAGCAGAATATTATGATGATGCAGGCTAAGCAGCGAAGCATGTCAATTGCAGGGGAACCCTTTGGACCCCAGGGCCCACTAATGTCCCCTCAGGGTCCCATGATGGCCCCACCTCATCCACAGTCTGGTATGATGGGCCCACAGTCTCTCAGACAGCGGGGAATGTCTCTGGACAGTTCCATTGGCTATGGTCCTGGAGGTATGACCAATATGCCATTCTGATCCAGCTCAATAAACAGTTCTTTAAAAAAATGCGTTCTATGGGTTACTCTCCCATTGTGTCCAGAATTTTTCATTGTTATTCTTGTAGTGGTTTTGAAAAGCAGGAATTAAAAAAAGAGAGAGCAAAAAAGGATTACAACTGATTAAAAATGAAATCACTATAACACTGTTCAATAACAAGTTTGAAGCCATTTTATATAAACTGTATAATGTGTATATTTCAGAAATGTGTGTATTTGTTGTGGGAACAGCGCAGCAGTCAGGAGAGGAGTGCCTCAAATTTCTATTTGTTTTAATATCATTGATTTATTTTCTCCAACTACCAAACTGTTGTGCAAAGGAATTATATATATATTATAATATATATACTTGCTGTATATAAGATGCAATTTGTGATTGTTTGCAGTTGTTCTGTATAACTGTGTTTTAATAGGAGTTTAAAAAAGAATAATAAGGATCTCTAACATGGTTTTGTTTTGGTTCTTGTGTTGTCAATTCTTGTAATCTGATAACACTCACAAGGGAACACGGGTGTTGTATAATATATAAAATAAAATCTTTATTGGATTAGCAGTAGCTACAAAACAACACAAGGCTGATATTTGGCCAGCTTTACAACTTTTTTTTTTTTTTTTTGACTGGACAATAAAAAAACAAAACAAAATACAGTAAAAGTAGCAATGAGTATTGTATTATAAGATCACTGTACGGAGGAGGGGTATTTTCAGAGCATGTACACATGGACTAGAGGACTTTATTACATGAGCACTGTGCTGTTGGTGGTTGCTCCATCAGAAATTGATACCCGACTGTGGCCATGGACTCTGAGGAAAGGCAGGCAGATTCGTCTGCAGCCCAGTTTACAAAGCAGATGTATCATCTCATTGCGAAAGCGCACTCCAACAAATGCATACAAGAAAGGGTTCAGGCAACAGTGCGAGATACCCAGGCTCTTTGTCACTTCAAGCACTTGCAGCATTATTTCTCTTGATTTACAGTTGTCATCCGCGATCACACTCTGTTGTCGCAGGGTATATATGATCAAACTGACGTTATATGGCAGCCAACAGAAGCAAAACACAAGTGTGACAAGCAGTGATATTCGAATGGCTCCTTTTTTTGCTTCACTTTTCTGGCTGTTGCACAGAGCAATTACTAGTGCTGTGTAGCAGTAGCTCATGATAACCAGAGATAAGAAAAAACACAAATGATGAAAGACATTGTTGGCCAAAACCCAGTTGCTTGCGTGTGCACCATAACTGAAGTGGTAACAGGCCAGGAAAGGTATGCCTGTCGTTGAATTTTTCTGTGTCACTGAGGCAAATACGGCATTCGGTAATGCCAAACACAAACAGATGAGCCACATTATCATACAAGTTAGGTGCACTGTTCTTGGAAGGCGACTTTGCATACTGGGAATTGCATGAACAATTGCCAAATACCGATCAAATCCAATGCAAGCTAAAAGGACGCTGCCACAAAGGAGGTTTAGATTCTTCAAGAACTCATTCAGTTTGCACATAAAATCTCCAAAAATCCAGCCGGTGGCGCTGTCGGCTACATCGAAGGGAATTGTAAACAAAAGCATGAGATCAGCCAGGGCAAGATGCAGTAGGTAGATCTCTGTGATGCGGAGCTGGCGCCATCGTGTCACCAGGACTGTTATCATCAGGCCATTCCCTGCCACACCCAGGAGAAAAATCACAGTGTACAGCACAGGCAGGAACTGGCCATAAAAACTCTGCAGGACCACATCATTTTCACACGGGCCACCGGTTAAGTTGCAGTAGTCATCGGTCCAGTTGCAGTAGTCATCGGTGCAGTTGTAGGAGTCATAGGTCAAGTTATCAAGTTCTTCAGGTGTCAGCTTGAAAACACATACAAGAGATTAATTTTAATCATCAAATCTCAAATGAAGATTCCCTGTTGTATGCAGTATATGTGATAGTGATCAGACTAATAGTTTTGTTTCAGGATGAAGTGAAATAAGACTCATTACAGGAGTGTGAACAGACTCATTTATGTAATGATCAAATACTTCTTTTTTTCCACTGCAGTTTTCTCAGTCTAATGTTTAGGCAGGAAACACTGAATAGACCAGATTGTTTTCACTTCCCTCTCATGATGACTCAGAAGGCATTTCAAGCTAAATTTGACAAATGTGATTCAACCGTGGCTAATCATATTTTAAAAAAAATATTAGCTGGTACAAACACAACTTAAATAACTAGCTGAAAGCCTTGTAGAGTGTGCCGTTTCTCAGTGTTTAATCAAATGCTACTAAATATGGAAAGTCTGCGGGAAAAATATCTGCAGAAAAATCATTAGAAATGCAAAATATGTGTAATAATCATAACACTGTTACACCAAAAGCAGCATCCTATTCAAATGTAATGTTAACTGTACCGCTGGACTTCTGTGGGAAAAAAAGTCACGTACAAATATTTTTATGATATATTACAGATGTGATTCTCCCTTTTGATGAAATGTCAGATTTTCATAAAGAAATCTTCTCTATGGTAATGATTACACATCTATTTTCTATTGCGAGTAATATAAACTGATAAAAGGATTATGATTGTAATAAGAAATAACATAACAACCATACAGGTTTTATTTTAACTTCAATTTCCTTTTCCCTCCAAATCTGTGTGTCATCAAATATGTATTAATAGAAAAAATTACATCATTCATTCTCTTTTCATATAGGAAGCATGTAAAACTCCCAGCTGAGCCGTAGTCACAGGCAGCAGCTACATGTTGCTCATTACATTTAAAATCTCTTGTTTTAAACTAAAACCTCAGTTTAAAACTGAGGCTGAGGCTTGGAAAATGAAGGTACAGCATTATGTTAATGTCTTATATGAGACTTTCAGCTTCATAACAATTAACGAGGAGTTACAGAATATGTGACCGGATAGGAAATAACAATAGAGCTTACGTATTCCTTTATGGTTGTGTATAAAAAAACAAAACAAAAAAAACAATAAAACAAATAAAAAGTTCTAAATTAAAATATTTAGACAGAATTTCCCATTATACGTGCTACTACAACAAAACTCTGCTGAAGAGTGCTGTCATACAGAATATTTGCACTAACTTTCCATTCATCTCACCATTTCTTATTTTAAGTCTTACCTCAAATGCTATAAGAGTCATTGTTGAAGCCATGCAGATAAATCTTGGCCCCTTGAATGCATGTGTCACACTGCAGTACTGAAATATGCTTGCACTTCCTCACAGTACTGGCTGGCTCTGTTCGCTATGCTAATGTCTTTCTTTTTTTTTTTTTTTTTTTTTTTTTTGGGTTCATGGGCGTCTCTGGAAGGAAAGACACAAAAACAAATCAAAGCTCTAGTGTTATCTATCTACAGTGTTATCTATATTAATCACACAAGAGCAGGACTGCAATTCCAAGTAACTGCACTCCTGTATTCTAGCTTTTGACCAGCACGTTGCAACTGCACTAAACTGAACATAATTATTTCAGCATGCTTATATACATCCTTCCTCTAAATTTTTTAATGACCGTTTGGAAACATCATCCAGCTCGGTCATTAGTACCAGATTTATGTTTAAGGTTAATAATAACAAGCAGGATGGTGACCGCAAAGGTTGAAACACCTTGCTATAAAAGCTACTTACAGCTTCAGCATCACCTTAACCACAAATATCAACAGGAAATGTGATTGTTTTTTTTGTTTTGTTTTTTTTATTTAAAGTAGCCACAATCTCACACTTGAGACAGGGTTTTACAACCAAGGCTCACAGACAGAAGCATACGAGGCAAACTGCACACTCAGTTCAAAGCAGCAACCCCTGAATGAATGTGCTTCAGCCTTTTAAAGACACAGGTGTGCCCAATCAGTTGCTGATTGGTCTGGCATCCCTCGGCTGGTCCTATAGATTTTCCCTGGAGGTGCAAACCACAGGTTCACAGGCAGTGAATTGTCTGTGGCGGTTGCCACACCCGAATCTGCTTGAAGGAAGGCTGGCTCACTTCTTCCAAGGCCAGGTGCCATAACAAGCAGGATGGTGACTGCACAGGTTGAAAGACCTTGCCATAAAAGCCACTTACAGCTTCAACATCACCTTAACCACAAATATCAACAGGAAATGTGATTGGTTCCCCTTTTTTTTGTCTACTTTAAATTAAAAAAAATAAAAAAATCTGTGGGTTAATCAAATAAGGCTATTTCATTAAGGGTATTTAACGATGTAAACATAAAATACTATAAAAGAAAATGAATAGTAAACCATATATCTTTGATAGAGACACATTTGTTCTTAGAAAGATAACAAACCCTGTTTAATCTACTTCAGTCGTCTTTTAGTTTAGACTCTACACAAGATTATTTTTCAAATTTTATCATCTCTTTTGATAGAAAGGAAGTGGGGGTGGGGGCCACGGACATGGTTTCTGTGGTAAATCCGAATGTGGAAGTGCAGTGCATACATGCCTAACAGCTGACAGGATGCTTCTCCACACAAGTGATCAAAGTCAGGGTGATTAAAATGACTTATTTGTGATTTCCGTTCATGTCTGCTTAGCTACAGATGCAGAATTTCTCCAAAACAGGAAAGTACATTCTTGCTGCAAAAACAAGAACGACGAGACTCTGCATGACAAAAACAACTAGTGTGGGCTGTAGCCAGCAGCAACACTGCAAATCTGTGCCCTTTACAGAACCAGCCTTGCATTTTAGCTCTCTTTACACAACAAACATCCCTTTTAGCTCTCCACCAAACTAAGGAGCCATTCAGTTTTTCTGGGGTTCTCTTGCATAAGTTTTATATTCTTTGTAAACCATATAAATAGTAAGTGTTTTGGTCCAATCAGTTATAATATACTGCCAATGTCCCCACTTGGACTGATTAAATTGAACTAGACCAAATAAATAATTAAATAAATAATTAAAATATGGAATAATAAATAGCATGGTGTCCACAGTGAAGTCTGCTATCCAAAAGTTACAGATCTGACTCGCGAAATCCACCGATAACAGTATGTTTCTGTATAAACAGGAGAAAGAGTGAGACAGTCAGCTAGCTTCAGCTCAGCGAAGCTTCACTCAGCAGAATTTATTAAAAGATATTGAAATATACTTTCTGCTTTCAGATATTACATCCTTATATAAAGGTAGACTTTCAAAAACAAAATACAGAATCATTTTATAACTGATTCACAACCACCCGATACATTCATAACACACAAGGCCACAAGTAAAATGTAAATAAATCTCTGTTCACCGCACAAAATCATATACAGTGTTGTGCAAAAGTATTAAGCCATCCCTCTAAATTTTACTAGGACTGCAGTGATTTATCAACAAATATAGATTGAATCGCCTTATATACTGTATTTCTAACAAGCTTGAAAGTCATCGTTTGGTATGACCACCTTTGTGTCTTTAATTACAAGCAAGTGTGTAATTAATTTCTTTGCAAGCTGAATGTCGCCCTAATCAGAGCCTCCCCTTTATTTCAGAAATGGGAGTAAACATTCAGTGTGGCACCTCTTTCCTCTTTATAGTATCAATATTAATGAAGATTTGAAACAAAACCCCACTGATTTCCAGTCCAGTTCTTGTGTAATTTGGCAAAGCTCAGCTTTTTCTCCATGTTTCCTTTCCTTAAAATGGTCACTTGACAGCCGCTCCTATACTGAGACCATTTTTGATAATTCTTCAGTGAACAGTTGATGGATCAGCAGGAGGGACAGACGCATCTCTCAAGTTCTATGACGAGACTTATCTTTTTTCAGATGCTGTTCATCCACCTTAGTTGTTGTTTTTTGTTTTAGGCCTGCTGCCTCTTCTTTTGTCCTCCACTTTTATCATTTTTTTTAGAACATACTGAACAACCATGCCATCTATTAGCTCTGTGGGAATCACATTATTGGGGCAAGAATTATGTGCAGAAATGTGTTATGTTTGGCATTTTTCATATATTCAGCCAATGACTGTAAAAAAACCTTTTATACAGTCACTGTATTCAACTAAAGAAATGGCAACAAATGTTAATGAGTTTATTCATTGTTGTTTTTTTAAAGGGGCTGCTAATAATGACGTGCCAGAAGATACAATTTCAAACTGGTTCTTTTTTTAAGTTTTCTGTGATGTGTAAACACAACCCTGGTTCATCCCTCGAGTTATCTGTTGCTTGCATAGATCATTGTTAAGTGAACAAATGAAAACTCCTCTGAAAACAGGACTTCAGAAAGCCTGGAGAACTGTTGCTCAAGACTGCTTTAAAAATGCCAGACTTAATCTATGGCTGTTGGAGGTTAATAGGGTGGATATGGATATGAAGTGAATGATCTTGGAAAAAATAAGTCTGGTTTCAACACTGAATTTATTTTTCCAAAAGAATCCTATTGATCAGAACACTGATTATTTAGGAGACAGGTACCTACCAATCCAAAGCAGACAGAATCACTGCTGACATTTCAATTGATGAAGACCCTGGGATGGAGAGCAGGTGAGACCAACCTATGCACACTATGCAAAGACTCCACTAAATGCCCAGGGAGATAAAACCTTTCTGAGATTTTTCTGTTGAACAAAGTCGTATAAGTCAATCCTAATGGAAATATGTCCAAAGCACAGCTGCTTAGACCACCCAACAGCTAGTTGGAGAGATGGCTCCCCCAAATCATAAGCTGGGAAGTTCACCTGTGAGGTCACTTTGTGAAAGGCTCTGAAGTCCAAAAAAAACAACAACAACAACAAAACACTCTGTGCAAAGGGATTTGGGAAGGTGGTCAAATGTCGAGAAATTTGCCATACTTGGAGAGAAATGGCAAAAAGAAAAGACTGAGAGAAAATTAACAAGCAAACAAAACTGAAGCAAAATGTCCGGATACAACAGCTGATAATGCTCAAGACACGAGCATGCACTACTGTGGACGTGGAAGAGGAAAGGATGTGAAGGCAGCAATAACATAGGCTGTTTTCTGTGGCTGAAAATGCCCAAAATGTTGCTGTATGAAGCAAAAATCAGCGAGAGAAAGTTAAGTTGGGTTAAGGATTGTCTTGAAAAACAGGAAACTGGGGGTATCTGACTTAGGGTGGGGGATGAGAGGGGAAGGAGGGGGATGTGAAAATGAGACATGCACGTGCAATGAATGCAAGCGTGTTAACACAGCCATCTTTCACATTGCTGCTAAAACGGAAAAAGCTGAGGGGCATATTATGGCCAAAGACTGAATTCATCTGGTGTTTACAAACCCTCGCTACAATGAATTATCTGGGTTGCAGGACAACATGTTAACTTTTTAGTAAACCCGTGAACAGACTAAGTAGTAGAGCCATAAAATCTGCAGGACCAGGAGACTTTCTGATGACTGAACAACGCAAAAGAGATTTCCGAAGACAATGAATGAATCTTTCAAACATGCATTTCTGCTGTCACCAAGTTGTCCTGTCAACTTGCAGGACACTTAATACTACACTATATAACTTTATAACACTTATTAATAAAAAAAAAAAAAGCATATCATCATTGAGGCACTGCAAATTATTTAATCCCAACAACATGTAAACTTGTTGACTGTCATTGTGTCAGGGAAAAATAGCTTGATTATGACATGAGTGAGTAAAATGTAGCGATTGTTAAATACAACTTGAATTTGCTTTCACATTGGAGTGGAAACTCCAACAGACTGCTGTGTTTGCATTTCATGATAAACAGGTGAAGTTTCCACAACAGCATACACACAGACACTACACGTGACAGCACATGTGTCTGAGAGAGCTGACCAAAAACAAAAAAACCCAAATGTGCAGTCAGAGTGATTTTCACTGATAAATGTCAAGGTTTTTACAGTATCCATGATACCAGTACACATCCTTCTCTTTCGAAAGCTAGCAGGTAGGGCTGGCAGGGCTAGCAGGGCTGGCAATACAGAACTGTCAATCAAGACACTTTATTAACAAACGAACAAGGTTCGCTGCAACGATGCTGCCCTAGCTAAAATAGCACATCAGTAAAATAATTAAACAAAATGGTGGAGACCGGCCACTTGGGGAGGCAACCTACAGGGAGAAGTGCCCAAGGGTGCCACCAATTACTCACCCGTGGACTCTCTGCAATTCTCAATGCCACTTAAATGATGCATTATACCTCTTCTCCAGTGTGTACACTAGCATGCATCAGAGGGAATTCCACCACACATGCCTAGCCCCCACAATAAGTGGTTGCCTCCACTAAAGAAAAAAAAACAAAACAAACAAACTATAAATTAAGAGATAAAGAACAAAACTCAGTAAATGAGATAGAAAAGAAACAGGAACCAACACACACAAAACCAAAAAAGACAACTCCAAAGAACCAGTCAATGCCCGTCAGTAAACTACAGCAAAGCAACAACAAGGCTGCAACAACACAGCAGCAGCAGTGTGTAGGCCTGTAACACAAGAAAGAACACAGTCATCCAGGCTCCACCCTGCTATAAGCCAAATTACCCGTGAGGATCCAACTTACCACCCTTTAACGGTTACACGGATTAAGCAGTTGCGAGGGGAAATAAATCCGATCTGCAATACTTAAAAACAGACTGTGATCTTTGCCACCTTGAACAGGAACAAACAGCTTTCACTGACTTAATACTGCAGACTTCCATTACTTTACGATTATGAAATTCCATAATTGTAAAGTATAATCGACAAAAACGGTGGATGCATGACCTCTGTTTTGCTAAAGAAGCATAGAGAAAGACAAAGCCCAATAGCATTTTTTTCATTCTCACTGGAATTACTAGCAGCAGATCTTCCTCTATATATGGAACAGCTCAAAAAGGTAGTACTGACTTGACATGACCATGCGGGTTACTCAGAATTAATGCTTTTAGTACTAACTGTGTCACTGAGAAGAACAACATACACATTTATCAGCTGCTTGTTGGTCAATGCTAAGAGCTTTAACAAGAAGGTAACCAACAGCAATGTACACACTATATTACTGGAAATCCCAAATGTCAGGGTTAAAAGTGGCCCTGTATTAAACTCAGCTTCACTTCTCACCACAGATGCAGATGGCGAACCACACGATTACAGAGAAGTTGTTTCTAAAACTTATTCAGCAGAACTAACCTGACAAGCAGTGGTCACAGAACATGACATCTTAGCATCAGGCACAGGACCGTCTCACTCTTCAGCTCAAGCTGCTGAACTCGTGGGACTAGCATGAGCATGTGAAATCGCTAAGGGTCAAGGAGTCACCATTTCTATCGATTAAAGCCATGCATTTGGGGTGGTGCATAATTTCAGCACTTTATGGAAACAGTGACAGCGTATAACAGTCTCTGGGGAGCGGATTGCACATACTGAGCTTGTAGCTGCATTGCTGGATGCCCTATTGTTCCCCAAGATTATAGCTGTTTGTACATGTGAAACTCACACTTACTCAAAAGACTCCCTATCCCCAGGCAGCTCTAGGGCAGATGTGGCAGCGAAGATAGCAGCTAAACAGACTGTGAAACCAGACCACAGCATTAACATCAAAACAACACAAACTTCATCTCTTAACACGAATTTACAGGCTACCATGCATATCGATACTCTGTTTCACCCACGAGGGATCAACGATGGCATGCATGCAGCACCTGTTTGAACAACCAGGTTGTCAAATGTGCTGAAAAGTTCAGCATGTTTTTGTTTTTTTTTATTAATATAGAAGCTGTTGGTGTGACATTTCTCATCCCTCTTACACATGGTAAACATGCAGATGACTCACCAATGTCCCAAACATGAGAAATGTTTGTTTTTCAGTCATTCAAGGTGATCCTGAAGAGCAGGCTATTTGCTAGAAAAGTGTGTGGGATTTTTGGCGTTGCACATGTATAGTACATTCATTCCTAACAATACTGCAGCTGGTTCTTTTACAAACAAAATGACTACATTTGAAAAGCTGATCAATTTAAAGAGAAAGTTCTATGACTGAGCATGTGCTAGAGTTTTTGAAAAATGAAAATCATAGGAGTGTTGGTAGCACTGGCTCTCTTAAAACTGTGTGAACAACTGAATAATAGCATTTCATGAATGAGCTGGATACTTTCCTACCATAATTGTGAAAAAAATAATGTAAAAAAAAAAAATTAAAGTATTGTAAAAAAACAAAACAAAACTGATATACATGTAAAATTTTAAATCATTAGGATGTCGGACTCATCAGCTAAGGCTGTCTCACTTTCTGTTTCATACTGTCTTGACTGAAACCTACCAGAATGCAAACACTACTATTTTTGGAAGTTGTTTTTATTATTATTATGTTTTACATACAGATATAATGCTAGAAGTGATTAAATATAATGAAAAAAGTGGAATTGTAGTTGTAAATTTGTTGAAAAGTGTTCAAATTATGTATCTTCTATCCACAGTTAGTACAGTGTGTGATTGTAACCTTCATGGCCAAAGACCTACCTATAAGCTGTGTTTGAGGTCAGGAGGCACTTTAATGCTTTAATACGTGTGGCATTCCCAAGACGTTGTTCTATAAATCTGTGGTCTTTTTGTGATCACATAAGGAAAATGAAAAAGATATTGTTTCAGTATTTCTCCCAAAGTCCTCAACAAAAGTTTGGGACATTTACATCTTCACATCCAGATCTCTGCAGATCAAAAAGTAGCAGTCTGTTGGCTTTCAGGTAGACTTTGCTTGAAAGAAGAAGAATTTCCCATTCTGATGGTTAATTAATCCCATCTAGCCATCACAGTCTCTTGAATAGAGTTGGATTTCGTTGCAGTAAAATTCAAATAATTTAAGAACAATAATATGTGTGAAAAACTGTAAGACCACTCATCTCACTGTTACACCTGTCGGTTTGAGGAAGAATAATAACTATAATCGTAAAGAATTTAGCCGACAACAACACACTGAGTTTGTTTGCTTTGCACCAAATATGATTACATGCTGCAAGACTGTGCAGGTATCAGAATAACCATTTGGGTAATTAAGTAAAGCACTGTTAACTTTATAAGGTCTGCACTGCTTTATCCTTTAACAGTTTCCAACTCTTTTAAAGAGCCGCATCTTAACAGGACTAACACCATGTAAAAAAAGAAAAAAAAATTATATAAAGTAATAACACAACACATGAAAATCAGCCTTTTGGAGTCTGTCTTAGAAGTCTTAGAAGGCAGTATATAAGATGTAACTGTTACAGCTTGCTAGTCAAAAGCATGTTCTCCAAAACCCCACACTGCCACCCTTTGGCTTATACCTAAAATATTGTCCCACAGCAAAATGATGTCACAGATATTAATTTACACTTGTTATGAGTCACAGTGTTCTCCGCACACACAATAAACTGAGCATCAAAAAAGTTTACATCATCTAATGCGGCATTAGTTTTATGTGTGGCACACAAGAAAAGAAAGACAAAGAGTGTAGAACAGAGACCTCTGGTTGGTAAACTTTAATGTTCTCCCTAACCAACACATTATTACAGGATACCTTCAGTGTCTGTACAACAGGTGGCAGTGATGCACCAAAACACATGGATGACGTTACATCCACACCTATGCCTTACTGTACAGACAAATATCTATCATTAAAAAAATATTTATTTGATTTCTGTATGATCTTTTCTACCTCACCATAACCACACAACCACAACACTGTCTGTCTGTAACAGGTGGGAGATTTAAGGCCAAACTTTAAAGTAGAAAGGATGTGTGTTTATCTTGAGAGGGGCCTGATAACTGAATGCTCTGCATCCCATTCTACTTTTTCACTATGAACAAAAAAACGTCTACACTCTGAGATCAGAGTACTCTGATAGTGTATTGGGATCATATGATATTGGTATGCTGGGATTGTGTTAAGAATGGCATCTAGCATAAAAATCTGTCAAATCAAATATCTGGGGCTGTGGCAACCTGTGACTAGGGGAGCAGTTAAAAGTAACTCCATCTGTATTGTTTGTGATAGAATGGTGCCTGAAGATCTGCGATGATGTTTGTGAGAAGAAGCATTTTACATTCAGTTATATATAAAAAGGGATCCAAAGAGGAGATGCTAATATGTGAAACTATGATCTCTCTTTTTAATCTTTGTTTGTACTCTCTCTGTAACATTTTAGATCAACTGAAGGCTTTTCAGAAAGCTTTTAGGCCAGCCTGGTGACACTGAATCACAATAGTGCAGTCTAAAAGTTACAAATAGATGGGTTTTAGAGAACTCTAAGAAATGATGAGACATTCTGTTCAAATCACATTAAAAATAATTAAAACAAACAAACAAACAAACAAAAAACTCACATACAAAATAAACTGAGCCACAACAACAACACACAAAGCTGCTGATGCTGCATTAATTAAGCGAGAATCAACAACCACACAGGAATCACTGAGAGTGTATAGAAGTTAAACCTTGCTCTTCACATGACACCCAGGAGAGTAGCTTCGTTCTATACAATTTTTGAAGAGCAATAACATTCACAACCCAACTCACAACACAGCTGCAGTGTTTGCATGTGCATGAACATGAGGCGCAGAGAGCACGGATGGTAAACACTATCAACAGAGACGATGTGGCTGCACCGGCCGCGTTGGTACCATCGCAGATAGATAAAATATTTAAATGTTAGAGAGGATTATTTTAGGAGTAGACCTCACAGCTCCTTGATTTGAAATGAAATCAGCTGATTCGTTGGATGGGGGCGGGTTCAAATACGGGTGGAAGCCATCTTGGACGTTTGCTTGACTCTGACGAGACTCGTTGGTAGTTAGCTAAAGATTGCTCACAAATACCGCTTACGGCACCGGCTATTTCAATAGCTCAAGGTAAACGTCCTTATAATGAATCTGCTTCAATTCACGAATAGATCATTGCTTTAGGTTCAGCTGTTATTTCTTGTAGATAACACTAGGCTTTAGTGTTTATTATTTTACCGTCGCTAGCCTTGCTAGGTTGCTAGCAGACCTAGCACGGCAATCTCATTGCAGCTAAAGTTAATGCTGGTTGATGGCGGATAGCCAGTCAGTTTTGTTATTGGGCTGACATTTGAAATGGTCAGATGAATTAATCGTGTAACATTGACTGGAATAAATGTATATGAATTCGGTATTGTGGTGTTGATTAACGTGAAAAGATGACTGAAATTAATGTACCAGAAAGTCATGTCTGTAACTAGCCTACCTACTCCTCCTTCTAGGGTAGATTTTTTTCTTTTTTTATTAAACGAGTACACTAATCACCGTTGAACCATTAGTTAAAGTATGCATCCAGTAGAAATCACACGCAGCACATTCTTATCCAACTGTACACTCAATTTGCCAATGCTCTTAATTTATCAAGGCCGCTTATTCATTGTTTGCGAAGCTAAATAACATTCGCTGTCAGCGCTGTGTCGGCTAACTTTTGACATTAGGCCAGCCGTCAAGTGTTTCTGTGCGTTAGCAAAATGGTGACTTTAAGTCTCACCAAACCCGAGGACTGCATGCTGCGGAGCTGTTATTCCACCGACGTTTCTATTTTGCCATTTCTAACGCTGTCTTGTGCGTTTTAGGTTTGGACAGCCCCGAGGAAGGACACAGCGGCCCGGTTTAGCTAATCAAGATGGCTAGCTGAACAGTCGGCCAATGCTTGAACGCTTGCGAAGCCCTCTTGGAGTATTCCAGATAATGTTGACAAAATTAATCTATGCTAAGCCCTAATTTAATTTCAATGCATAGAAGTCTTATAAAAAACGAGAAGAGGAATTTGTTTCTGGACACTTGATATCACAAAAGACACTGTTGAAGAGTAAATGATTTAGTATTTACCTTTAGTTGATTAAGATTTAAAAAGGCGAGGGCAATTTTTACGTTTTGAGTGGACTCACGTCACCTGGAAACTGTTAAAGGTTTCATTGCTGTTGGAATAAAGTTGAGCCAAGTCAACATGAGCACCGCCAGAACGGAGAACCCAGTGATTCTGGGCTTGCCCAACCAGAATGGACAGCTCAGAGGCTCAGTGAAGCCTGCTGGAGCACCAGGTGGAGGTGGAGGAGGGCCGCAGCAGCAGCTTAACCAGATGAAAGGCACAATCAACAATGGAAACTCCCAGCCAGCCCCTACAACAAATGCTGTCATCAAGTAAGTTATTTAATACTAAAATTAAACAATTTTGACTTCTCATTACAACTACTGCTGTCAGTTAAATGTGATACTGCTTGTTAATAATTCTGGCTTCCACAGGCCTGGAGATGACTGGAAGAAAAATTTGAAATTGCCCCCAAAGGACATGAGGATGAAAACGTCGGTTGGTAACATGTTTCTTTTGACCCAGAAGCTTATATATCCTATTACTCATTTGTTTGTTTTTTTGGGCTGTGAATAAAAATATTCAGTGCTGTGTTTAATAACTCATTTTTATACAAGCCTACAATCACTGTTATATTAATATATGTGTTCCACACAAGCTGTCAAAGTACTCTTCTTCATATACAATCGTTCTGTGACAATTACAGGATGTGACTGCAACTAAAGGCAATGAGTTTGAAGATTATTGCCTAAAAAGGGAGCTGCTTATGGGAATCTTTGAGATGGGCTGGGAAAAGCCATCTCCAATCCAGGTATGTTAAGACTGCTTTGATTTGACGGCTGAACAAGAAGGCATGTTTGTGCATAAGGAAGTGCATACTTTTGCTCTTACAGAATAGATTGTAGTGCATAAAAGGACAGACGAGTTCTTTGACATTGACACGTGATCAGTGTTAAATGTAGTTGACTATTAAAGGTTAAATGTAACAGTTAATTCTTCAAACCTGTGAAAATTGCTATTCCTGCAGTATGGCTCAGGAGCATTGTAGTACCTATTAGGTTGTTTGGGTAGTGCCTGTTAGCATGTGTCCTAAAAACTCTGGTGAACCCTCTTGGACATACCATAATATTTCTTATTACTTAGTGGGTGGACTGACACACAATGTTTGTACATTTGTTGTACCCAGGTTATGCATTTCAGCTTTGATTTCATCAGTTATCTTTATAAAAAAAAAAAAAAAGATTGGCTTGTTTTTGTTTTTTCTGTGGTATTTTTGCCTTTATTGGAAAGTGGAACAGTGACAATGGTAAGGTAAGGAAAGTGGGGAGAGACTTGAACCCAGGCACTTTCACTCGGCTATGTGACATGTGGCGCCCATCTCCTCAGTTGTCTTTATGCACTTTCATGAGTTTAACATCTTTAGTAGCTCGTTTGGCAAATTTGGTTTATTACACTTCATTTATAAGCTTTAGAATCACTCTCGGCTGCACAGAATAAGTTTCAGTTTCTCAGCACTTATCCATCGGAAGGAACGATGTAAACAAAGTATGCTAATGAGTGGTGGCCTATTTCAGATAGGCAAACTGCAGGGTGGGCGGATGTGTGTATGGGCTGTTGGTAGACAAAGTAAATGGAACTTGAAAAATTAACATTTTACCTTCCACTCAGAACAATTGTATTACATGTTTGCACTAGAATAAATTCATTAGATGTGTGATGTGGATGAATCAAAAAGTATTCTTTGTATTTCTCTCTTTGTCTGCAGGAGGAGAGCATCCCCATTGCACTGTCAGGAAGAGATATTTTGGCCAGAGCCAAGAATGGCACGGGAAAGAGTGGAGCCTACCTCATTCCCTTACTTGAACGCATTGACCTGAAGAAGTACTGCATACAAGGTGAGAGAGCTCATTTTCAACAAGATTTCTTTTTTATTATTATAAATGTTGAATTTTAGCTTGCCTCATTTGAAAGTCATTAAGTGGGTTGTTAAAAAAAGAGGGGGGTGAAAATGAAATCAGTATGCCCTTGATAAACCTCGACACATAATGAGCCTTTACTGATGATTTGGTCAAATCGGTGACCCCAAAAAGCAACTGCTTTAGTATTGAAATTTAACTAGAAATGCAAAAGTCATCAACATTTACATTTTTTTTTCTAATGCCAATTTTAATATTACTTACTTAGGATAACAGGAGAAACAAACTGTAGTTGTATAAACAGTTGATATATTTTGACATTTGCTGTTCAGTGTTTCCAAAATAAAATGGCAACTATATATACACACTGTAAATTCTGCACAACAGTGCTGCTGAAACGGTTTAGAACAGACTCACGTTTTAACCAAAAAACATTTTAAATTGCAAATCACGTGTTACACAATCGTGCTACACATGCGATCCCTAAATGTCAGCTTCTCTTCTAGAGTTTTCTGCTTCAAGAGCACAAAATCAGATCCTCATCCAAATGCATTATTTTGCTCGAGGCTAGGTTTCCTGTTATTGATGGTCTAGTTTGTTTTGCTCCATTTAACATGTAACTACATTTTTATTCTCTTTTCTGAAGACTGTTTTTGACTATGTTATGAATACAACAGTGTCTGATAAAGACATGTAAACATCTTTTTTTTTTTTTTTTTTTTTTTTTTTTTTTTTTGATTCATTGTGTCCTCATGAAAATGAAAGTGGTGGGACAAGGTCTGAGACATGTTACTGATCGGAGCCTGTTTTAATTTGTTTTTGATTCTTGAAAATGTAGTAGTACCATTGCACTTGATCCTATGCTTAATTACTTGCAAATGTTTAATAAAATGGTAATAAATAAGTCTTCTCTTTTTCCAGCTTTGGTCATAGTGCCCACCAGAGAACTGGCTCTGCAAGTAAGCCAAATATGTATCCAGGTCAGCAAACACATGGGTGGTGTGAAGGTCATGGCAACCACAGGTGGAACCAATCTCCGTGATGACATCATGAGACTCGATGAAACGGGTAACCTTTCACACGTAACATCAGTTATTACAGTCTTATATTTTATAACGCTGTATATCTTTTATTTATTTTTATTGGGTTCAGTGTTATTATATGGAGGGTATTTGCCAGGAGTAAGATTTAGGAAAATTGGAAATTAATCTAACAATACAACAGTTAGTGAAGACAGTTGACTTGCATTAATGTAATGCGTCCCCCCTCCCAGTAAACAACAAATCTTTGAGTTGTACTGGCAAATTTTACCAAACCAACTAAGACTAAAACTCAATCTGTATTAACAAAATTTTGATTTGCAAATTTACAGTTTAGCTTATTTTTTCCATTTAACTAAGGTTTTTTCCCCTCCTCCCTCAGCTACTCTTTTTAAGTTTAGCTTTAGTTAATGCTAAATACTCTTGGTGGGAGTCAACATGATTATTTCACACTGACGTCTGTGTAAGTCTGTGCAATCTCCTGCATGGATTTCCTCATACAGTCTGAAATCAGGGGTGATCTGAATCGTCTGCTTTACTGTCTGTCTCAGTGACGATTTTTTATTTTTTTTTATTTTTATTTTTTTAAGAAGATGTAAATTGAAATATTCCTGGATCTTTGGTACATCTCTAGTTGAATCCTAAATGTTGGTATGATTGCTACCAAAGCTCATTTGATTGGCGTAAATGAAAATCTTCATCTATACTTAAAACAAACAAACAAACATGAGTCCATCAAAGGAAGGCATTATAAGCTGCACTGAGATCTGCAAAGGAGAAAAGATGATAAGCACGGTCTGGCTTAATTTTCAAGTTTTTGCCTGATCTTATCTGTAGCCAATACAAAAAATAGACCCCCGTAAACACACACACACACACACACACACACACACACATTTCACAGGCAGTCAATGCTGATGTCTGAAATGTTAACTAATAAAAACACATGTATTGATCTGATTACTGTCAAATGCATATTGATTTTTTGTTAAAGTTGTCAATATAGCTTTTGTTGAGTATTCCTCAGCGGCTGAATATCAGCAATATGATGATCGTGATCATTTACCATCATTCCTCCACTGAAATGTGGACACTTAAATTCTGATAACATTGCCATTCTTAGAAAATGTGGTAGACCTTAATTATTGATACCTTTTGCTTTTTATTTTTTAGTACATGTGGTCATTGCCACACCTGGAAGGATTTTAGACCTCATCAAGAAAGGAGTGGCCAAAGTTGGTCAAGTGCAGATGATTGTTCTAGATGAAGTGAGTGAAGCTGTTTACTTTTATTAGACCTTTTTATTTCTAAATAAGTGCATTTAGATAATTTGGGTCAGTCAGGTGATGGAGCTAAATGTGTCTTTTTTTCCCCCCATCTCCTGTTCAAAAGGCTGACAAGCTCCTGTCTCAGGACTTTGTGGTCATGATGGAGGAGATCCTGGGCTTTTTGCCCAAGCAGAGGCAGATTTTGCTTTATTCTGCAACCTTCCCTCTCAGCGTGCAGAAGTTCATGGTACATTTTGTTTCCTTATTCATGAACTTGTGATTTCAAATAAGCTTTACAATGTTAACAACTTGCATTTCAACCTGTATATAATCATTTCTATGTATTTTTGTAGAATTCACACTTGCAGAAACCCTATGAAATCAACCTAATGGAGGAGCTTACACTGAAGGGTGTGACTCAGTATTATGCTTATGTAACTGAAAGGCAAAAAGTCCATTGCCTCAACACCTTGTTTTCCAGGGTGAGTTTTGCCTCTCTGCACTTGTAAATAATAAAAAAAATGTACAAATAGGAAGAGTCTGATGAACATGCAATTGTGTACTTATTTTTTTTTTTTTGCATAATTTATTTTTAGCTCCAGATCAACCAATCCATAATCTTCTGCAACTCGTCTCAGAGAGTGGAGCTCCTTGCCAAGAAGATCTCCCAGCTTGGTTATTCATGTTTCTACATTCATGCAAAGATGCGACAGGTCAGCTTAAAGTACTGCCCCAGAAAAGCTTGTTCACCAAAATGCACAATTGATTTTTGCAAGAACTGCTGTTCACTCCAACATCCTGTTTATGGAGAGTTGGCACTGGCAGTCCCCAGACTGACTACATGATAAATAAATATAACTGTAAACACTTGGGTTGCTGCACAAACAGATTTTCCACTGCTTTACTTGTCATTTGTTTTTGCATGTTATGAATACCTGAGATGACAGCTTAGTTACTGACTCAGCATACGTGCTTATACCTCACCTAAGATGGTTTACATCAGTTGTGGACAAGTGTTATGAGTAAAAAGGCATGCATTATCTCTATGTAATCTATCCTGATGTAATTCAATGATGCCCTGAAGTGAATAAATCTGCTTCTAAATGCATTTTTTTTTTTTTAAAATCCATTTTCCAGGAACATCGTAACCGTGTATTCCACGACTTCAGAAATGGCCTGTGCCGGAATCTAGTCTGCACTGGTAAGTGAAAGAAACGTGTGCAACTGCCGCATTTTACCAGTAGGAGTTGAAAGAAACTGAGATAGGATTTTTATTACTGCTATTATTATTATTATTATTATTATTAGTAGTAGTAGTAGTTTTTGACGGTAAAACTGAGCTGTTCTATTGTGTACATCTCTAGTTTGTTTTTGTTTTTGTAGTGACTGATTTGCGCAAGCCTATTTTCTTTAATGTTCTATCCTGCGTGGTTTGATCTTTATTGCTTTTCCCCTCTAGACCTCTTCACAAGAGGAATCGACATTCAAGCTGTGAATGTTGTGATCAATTTTGATTTTCCTAAGCTGGGAGAAACGTACCTTCATCGCATCGGTAGATCTGGTAAGGGCCATGACTCGGACTGTTTTCATCCTTTTTGCTTTGACTGTTTCACTCTTGTCTGCAATATAAATGCATTTTATGCAGCAAAAAAATGCTAAAGCAATTATTTAAGCTGTTGACTACCATAATTTCCAGGCCGCTTCGGACACCTGGGTCTAGCTATCAACCTCATCACGTATGACGATCGCTTCAACCTGAAAGGGATTGAGGAACAGCTTGGAACAGAAATAAAGCCCATCCCTGGCATCATTGACAAGAGCCTATACGTGGCAGAGTACCACAGTGAGAGTGGCGAAGAAGTCAAGCCATGAGCCAGTGAGTACACAGATATGCGACCAGCTGGTTTATAGATGGTCGGAAGATAATTTATCTCCCGTGATTTAATCTTTTTCATCCTGCCGGTTCGAATAAGTTTTACAAACGAGCTGATGGATATGAGCTGTTGCAGAGCTAGTGCTTTGCTGCTTGGTATGCTGGATACTTCGGCACCTTGCTGACACAACTAAATACAATTTAGCCATGATTACTGTCATTACCTGGACTGTGCTTTTCTTGCTGCTCTTAGTGAACATATATCCTGTGAGGAAAGTCTGTTACTTTTATTTTTAAAGATGGCAAAATAAATCTACAAAGGTTTTTCAATATAATATAGTGTGTATATTTGCAGTGTGAAAAATGGTGTGTATTCAAATGGTCAATTTTGCTACATCACGGCTGTTATGCAGAGTATCAGCGTGTCGGCCATAATCGCAGTCGAATTCTCTAAATACTAAAAAGATACTTCAGTGCTTCCTTTATCACCTCCTTCAGCAGAAGACACATTGGAACTATCACTGAAACAGCAGAGCATATCATGTGAGTGTTCTGAAGTGTTTTCTGTTTGATGCTGCTTCAACAGGCGGTTAAAGCCACATGTGAACTATGAACATTAATGTTGCTTTAATAAAAGCCTATCAAGCTGATAATAATGAATTGCATTTATAAAGCGCTTTTCGGGGCCCTCAAAGCGCTGTACAATTCCACTATTCATTCACTCTCACATTCATACCCCGGTGGAGGCAAGCTACGGTTGTAGCCACAGCTGCCCTGGGGCAGACTGACAGAAGCGAGGCTGCCATATCGCGCCATCGGCCCCTCTGGCCAACACCAGTAGGCAGTAGGTGAAGTGTATTGCCCAAGGACACAACGACCGAGACTGTCCGAGCCGGGGGCTCGAACCGGCAACCTTCCGGTTACAAGGCGAACTGCCAACTCTTTGAGCCACGATCGCCCATACCCATGATACCATGTTAAAAAAAAAAAAAATGCACCAAAGAATTACATAAGTTCTATAAATCAATCATGAGCTGTAGCCGTTGTGTCATTGCCAACATTTTAGGGTTTAGGTTACATTTTTTCCCCCTTGGTCAGCTGGGATAAGTTGCATTGAACATTCAGATAGGAATATATTGGTTAGGAATGAGATGCACGTCTTAGTCCCAAGTTTATGTGCTGTTGTCTTAATTCTGCTTCAAACCTTGCTATGATCTTACAGAGTTCCTGAGATCAAGGAAAAGTAGCTAGGAAAAAGGACAAGGAGGGTTTTTTTGTTTTGTTTGGGTACAGGGTTTCCAGGTAACAGAAGATGAAATGTCTTTACCATCCTTGATATATCCTTGTAGAAGTTGGATATCTGCTAATGACACCTGAGTTGATACATTTATGCAGGTTGCTTCCAGCGACTCTGTCTTGATTTTGATGATAAGAATTATTTAGGCATTTCAATCATGGTGTCAGGAATGTCCTCCTGCATGTGCACAGAGAAATCGTACCCTAGTTTCACTCTGAAACATTATGACCCAAATGGTCATCTGATCTATGAAAAATCAGCCGGTTTGTGTTTCGGTAATGTGTAGAATACAGGTTTTATCTGAGTGTCGTTAGTGGGGGTTTTTGTTGAACAGTCTGGTCTAATGTGATATTTTTTTTTTTCCCTCTCCTTTTTCTAGAGACCAGTCCATCCTCCACTCCCCTCTGTATTCTACTTCATCCCCCACATCTTTGGATTTTTTTTCTTTTCTTCTTTTTTTTTTTTTTTTTTTAAATGTACAGTTGCTGTATGTCTTCCTTTTTTGGATGCCACCATTAGGAATGCGTGCTTTGATGGATGTGTTATTGGAAGAACTCATCTGCCTTTTTAAGGCTCTTTGCTGCACCACCACACCCTGAAGACATGGGCACCACGAGGAAAGAATGGGACCAAGTCAGAAACGTTATCAGTGCACATTGTGATGATTCATATCCACCACTGACACAAAGCCAGCGCCAACAGAGAGCGATAGGACACCTTCCATTCTCCACTTTTAAGTTCGGAAGTTTTATCCAATTAATATCAAGTGCCTTAAACAGTTCAGCTTGTTCTAAAGTAATAACCCCTCATTATCGGTCATCTCTCTCCACTCCATGCTACATATTTCTGTTCACCTAATTGAAAATTTGTTACACTAATTTAATGTCTGACAAAAAAGGTGAATTCATACCCGTCTTTGGTTGGGTCATCCATTCGCAGCAACTGGAGATGATTGGAGGTAGACTGGTCTGAATTATCTTCTTGCTGGCTAAGCTGAACTTGAGTCTGGCTGATAAATGAGGACAAACTTGGATTTCCATGGACAGAGATGCTGGATTTTTTTTTTTTTTTTTCCCCCTTTCTCAAAGATGCAGCCAGACTCAGTCATTGGTGAAAAAAAACTTGTGCTTCTGAGAGACCCAAACTCTTTCCTCTGTCTTCAGCATCAGAACACTAAAAATAATTAAGCAGCCTTGCAACACCATGAGTCATGAGGATTCCTGTTTTGGTGGAGTTTATTTGGAGCGAATGCCTGACACGTATTTTTATTTTTTCTTCCTCCTTTCTTCTTCAGTCGGTCTTTTGTCATCCTGTGTTTCACCTTCCTATGGGTGGCCATACTTAATTCTGTGAGACGTGCAGCCAGCGTTTGGGGTGCACCTTACACTTTGTGTATATACCTTCATTTTAAGATTGTTTTAAACAAGTTAAAAAGGCTGCCTGACAAACTGAAAAGCCATCCGCCCCTTCCCTCTTGTTAGCACTGGAGATGGTTTCCCGAACTGCCAGTTTGTTTGATCTGCAATATTGGCCTGTGAATTTATTTATAATTTTAGAAATTGCAGAATTTACCAGAATCTAAAACATTTAAATGGCGTAGTTCATGAAATGTTTTTAGAGACAGTTATTGCTGAAAATCTTTTTAGCCCATGCATATTTGTTGGAATGTTTCTTCAAAGATGCACTTAACTGTTTAAATTGTTGCCCTTGTTCTTTTGCTTCCAGTGTTAACAAGTGCGAGTCTTGACAGATGGCTTTCCGAAGCTTGTGCATTGAGTAATGAATTCTTTGTCACCAGCCTTGACTTGTGAAACTCTTGAAACACTCTTAAGATCTCTTATACTGAGTGCTGGTGTTGGAAAAGAAAATATTCTATTACTTACTACTCGCTGCAGTGCAGCTGAATTGGCAGATAATTTGTTTTGTGGCGACGGTATTAGCTGTTACGTTGATTTATGCCCTGTTTAAGCACAGCTACATTACTTCCTAATATTGAGGGAGGGGCAGGAAGTCCCCCTCCTTCTGCAGAACGTTGGCCGACTGCATCAAAACGAACCATCTGAAATCCATCTAAAATGTAGCAGGAACAAATTCTGTGCTTTGCAAGTTGGTTGGCTTTTGTGAAACCAGCTAACAAAAGATACTTTAAAAATGAACATGAGCAAGTTGATCAGCACTTAAAACACAGATGGTTCATGCAGCTACACTTACTGCACTACTTTTTACACACTAGATACCCACTTGGGAGCAAAGTGCATGCTAGTGCAGGGAGGGGGAATGAACAAGATGGGTTAGAAAATTACTTTATGTCAGACAGCTTGTTTAAGACATAACTTGGGCATCCCAGCCTGCTGAGTTTATGGCTAATTTCTCTGCCCTTTATTGCTTTATGTTTTGGGTTTTGGGGCTTTACCTCTGCATTTTATATGCAACGTGACAACCTTACATTTGCATTGAGGTCCTCTGATCACTTTGTTCAGCTGAAACCTTTTTGTAACTGAGGTGTTCCCTTTAATATGGCGAGATGCTCTCTTAACTGTTTTAACCAATGGGAAGTATTGCTCATTTAATTTAAGCTCATTTCAAAAGATAAGTGTAGCAGAGATGATTAGTTACCCGTGTATTTCTCATTGGTTAGACTCTGATCCCTGTTCTCACACTTCTGCTGTTGTCCCAGAAATACTTGCACATCTAAACTGATAATTAGGCTGTTTGTCTTTTTGGGGGGGTGGGGGGAATTTTTCTCGTTTAAAGTCAAAATTAAATTTGAGCATTAGTGGAGTCGACAGGGATCTGTTTATGCAGGCACTTGGCAGCTGTCTGTTTCTTATCAGCCCACTGGCAGTAATTGACGCAGCAAAATGCTTTGAGGCTAAAATTGACGACCCTTCGAGGTTCAGCGTATGGCTGCCTTCATGTGGGAGCTGGTTTTACTGCTAGTGGCTGTCATGGAGAACCTTAACGACTGAGACAAGAGCATCTTTCCCCAGATTGGGCATCTAATTGGTTAGTAAAATTGTCTCTCTTGTTAAGGTCTTTTTTTTTTTTTCTTTTTCTTTTTTAAATTTGGGAGGAGGTTGAATTGGTACGCCTGCTGCCCTGATGCATAAGTT
This sequence comes from Neolamprologus multifasciatus, assembly GCF_963576455.1. Lineage (NCBI taxonomy): Eukaryota > Metazoa > Chordata > Actinopteri > Cichliformes > Cichlidae > Neolamprologus > Neolamprologus multifasciatus. The sequence continues at coordinate 14,717,324 of NC_140452.1, read as the reverse complement.
CGTCCTCTTGATTGTTGTGACACATTAATAACACAACTTTTGTGTACAATTTGGCAGTCCCATCTCTCAGCTGTCAAGAGACGATAGGAGTCCTTTTTAGGATTTCTGTCTGAATTTATGCATCAGTAAAATATGTGGGGTGGGGCCTGTGGGTACTTCAGAAACAGGATATCTAAAGATCCAAAGTTTAGGTAATGGGTACGAAAAGGTTTGAAAGAGTTACCCCGCTTTTTTCTTTTCAAAATGAAATGTTCAATGGAGTACACGTTTCATGAAAAAGGCTCCAAATTTAAGTGAAATTTTCTTTATTTTGAATTTGGTTGCTTAATTGGCAGATTTTTCAGTGATGCAAGATGTCATAAATATTACTGGATTGGATTAAAAGTTGTGTTCAATAAAGCTCACTGAAATTTATTGTCTGAAGTGTTTTGTTTTCTTTTTGTTTTTCCTCCAAATGTATTACAAATTGAACTTGGACACTGCTGCTTGCCTGACTAATGGGTCTTTCAAAGCTTGGCGCCACTAATGTAGCAGCTGTCCTCTTCAGATCTTGTGTCTTTATATAAACTTTGGCCTGGAGGCATTTCTCTTATGACAGTTCTCTTATAGCACTCTTGCTTGTACTTTGGCGTCACTTGACTTTACAGCTGAACATGAGCAACTTGAAAGCGTTGTGCTTCTTGTGTTTGGCTCTCTTTGCTAGCGCAAAGGGAGATGTTCCTCCACCATGTGGCAGGTATGGATTATTTTAATATATATTTTTATATAAAACTTCTGTGTTTGGTTTTGGTTTTTTTTTGTTTTTTTTTGGGGGGGGGGTCTTGTGTGTAAGAGGACATGAAAGTCTCCATGATACTACAAGAGATTTGTCATTTCCTGGTCAAGGAAAAGAACTAGAGGAACCTTAGGTCAATCCTAAATCTACAAATTTGATTTAAAATAATGCCAAATTACTGCAATGATTGAAATCTAAACTACTGAAAGGTCTCCGCTTAATGGCTTAAATTGGTTTGTCCTTTTATTCTAGCGTTACATATATTGACTATTACCTGCAATGTTGCATACGGTGCATCTTTACGCTATGCCCAGCCGGTTGTGCATTATCCTTCCGGCACGCCAGAGTGTCGCTTATTTGATAGGTTGCCAACTTTTTAACTTACTACAGAGATAGCTCTTTGACAGGTTTAAAGTGTTGGGTATTTTTTTTTATTTTTTTATTTTTTTTTTATTTGGGGGGGTGCAACCATGCTAAGCTGTAGGCCCACCTTTCCCCTCTCCATGATATTTATATTTTGTTTTACTGCTTCCCCGCAGGACTTTGATAGCAGCTGAATGTATTGCTCTAATACAGACGTGACCTTCATGATACAGTTAATAATTTACACCCCTTTTATTTCAGTGAAATATACTGCACCGGGCCCATCTTGCACCAGGTCCAAGAAGCGAAACTGTTTGACGATGATAAGCATTTTGTTGACATGAAGCTGAGGTTGGCTCCTGGTAAGTCGGTCTGGTTTTAAAACAAATAAAAATAAAAATTAAATAAATAAATAAAACAATTCAAGGCTCTGAATCATGTGCTTTCCTGCGTTGCTTCTCTCTCCCTGCAGATGATGTTTTGTCTGCCTTTCGCAACCTTTCAAGCAAGTTTCCAAATACAACCATCCCGCCTGTGAAACTGCAGGAGTTTCTCAATACAAGCTTTGATCAACCAGGGACAGAGTTTGAGTCATGGGCTCCGCCGGACTGGCATGAGAAGTGAGATCCAGTGTTTGTTTGCTGCTCAGATTATACTGTGGTTGTTTTTTTTTTGTTTTGTTTTTTTAACTGTACGTACATGACATGACTGATTTGCAGGCCAAACTTCCTGAGTGGGATAGCAGATGATAAACTACGCGAGTGGGCAGAAAAGATCCATGGTCTGTGGAAATCTCTTGGCAGAAAGGTGATGAGTAGCAAACTAACACAACTTTAATATCCAAACAACCTTCCTCACAAATTTTATGCTTTTGTTTTATCTTTTTTTTTTTTTCTTTCAGTTTCTTCTTGAGTTTTAGGAAATATTGATGCACTATTTCCTCTAGTTTTGTTTTGCTGTTGGATCCGCCTCTAACCTACGCTTCAGTCCAAACATTTTAAATTAAATATGATTTCCCATCCAGATCCATTCTGATGTTAAAGATCACCCAGAGCTCTACTCTCAGATTTACACCCCACATCCCGTTGTTGTGCCAGGGGGGCGCTTCAGGGAGCTCTACTATTGGTGAGTGAACAATGAAGCCTTTCACCAAGCTGTCTGGCAGCTGCGGTAGAGTATCACAAGGTCAGAGAGAAAGGAGATCACAGGAAGTCCCAAGCAGGGGTCTATGCTGATAGCCCACCTACGTGTCATACCCAGAAAGTGATGCGAGTCTCTGTGTCCAACAGGGACTCCTACTGGGTCATCAACGGGCTCCTGCTGTCAGAGATGACAGATACAGCCCATGGAATGATCCAAAACTTCCTCTACCTTGTCAACAGGTAAGCCTTTAAAACTTATTTCATCATTCAGAGCACTTAAAAACATGTCCACCTCGCTGCAGGTAGTGTACCATGCAAATTTTCAATAATAAGTCATTTAGTAACCCAAGTTGTGCACTTTGGAAATGGAGCTCTCAGGGGATATTCAAGATTTGTGGAATAAAAGATTTTTTTTTCCCCTCCTTACCCTCCTGCAGATATGGCTTTGTTCCAAATGGTGGGCGGATTTACTATGAAAGGCGCAGTCAGCCTCCATTCCTCACTCTAATGGTGGAGAGCTACTATCAAGCAACCAAGGATAAAGAGTTCCTCAGGTGATATTTAGCCCCAGCTGACGTCCTGCCAGACACATTATCATTCTTTAGCTGCCTTCTGCCTCTTTCAGCATATTAAACATCAGCACCTCCGTGCCCGTGCCTCTCTGTGCCTCTGGTGTTTTGTTGTTCCTACCATACTTAATTAGAATGTGACACTTTAAGTTTTGTGTTTAAGGATATTAAGCAATGTGGAAAGTACTGTGAATCAAAAAGCACCTCCTGCTGTCTTTACAATCGGTTTAGAGCGGCTTTACCAGTTCTGGAGGTGGAGTACCAGTTCTGGATGGAGAACCGTTCTGTGGATCTAGAATTAAATGGGAAGCAGCATGTACTGAACCGGTATTATGTAGAGGCGGGCTTGCCCAGGTATGTTTAAAAGAAGTTTACTTGGTGTAAATAACAAATGGATATTTAGGTTGTGGGACTATACAACCATGTCCTCACCTACAACAACCATGTCTGTCTTTCTAGGCCTGAATCTTATCTGGACGATCTGGAATTAGCTGAGGGACTCACTGATGGTAATGGCCTATTAGTGTTTATGGGATGTATTGCACTCTGATGGTCATTTTATTCCAGTTGAGAAAGTGGGAAAAGGGATAATATTATATTCCCAGAGACTCGAGGATCATCTGTGCAAAACAAATTTGCACTGAAAGTACCTGAGTAATGAATATTTAATGTTAAAACCCATTCATTCACTGAACAACTTTACCACACTTAAAAGAGAACCTGTTTGAAGGGAAAATAGTCTAGCTATATATTTAAGACTAAGTTACTTTCTCCTCCTTTGACAAGTTTTTTTTTTTTAATTGCCAAAGCTTCTGACAAAAGTGCTAGAAAACAAACATGGCTCAACATGAGGCTGCATATTTAACGAATAAGTACCACAGTTTAGATGCTGATTTGTTGTAGCTCTACTAGTGTTTTCTTTTTCTTTCCCTCAGGCAAGAAAGAGCAGCTGTGGATAGATCTGAAAACGGGTGCAGAGTCTGGTTGGGACTTTACTTCCCGCTGGTATATAGCTGATAGCGGCGACAACGGTGGCACCCTGAGAGACACGCGCACCAGTCAGATCCTGCCCGCTGACCTCAACGCTTTGCTGTGCCGCAATGAGAAAACTCTTGCGTCGTTTCATCGGCTGTTCGGTGAGCCTTTTTTAACCTTGAAACTAACTTGTGCGTGGCTTTTAATTCCTAACTGGTGTTACATAACGGTGATGTGTTACTTCCTGACAGGTGATAGTGACTCAGCTGCAGTATACGACCAGGCTGCAGCGAGGAGGCTGGAGGCGATAGAGTCTGTGCTTTGGGATGCTGAGAGGGGAGCCTGGTTTGACTACAACCTGATGACACGCTCCAAAAACTTTGAGTTTTATCCCTCCAACCTGGGACCAATTTGGGCACAGTGCTATTCTCAGCCTGAGATGGGAGAGAAGGCAGTACAGTATCTGAAGGTTGGTTGATATTCTCCTGGAAGAATAGATAATTTTGCCTGTTTTGTTCATCAAAACTAGAAAAGATACACATTTACCTCAAATTAGTGTCCTCAAGAAACTGAAACTATTAGCCCTTGGATAAATTTGTTGCTGCTGTTATCAAAGAACTGACATATAAAACCAGAAAGAGATGACCCCATCATGCCATTTGTGTGAAAGACCCCTTTAAAATATATTTATCCCATTACATTTGTAAAAATGTCAACCAGATGTCCAACATGACTAGTCCCCTCCTCTGATGGCAAACTGAGCATTTAAATACTTGGCTCATGAGCTTCTTGACAGTCGCTGAGGGAGCAGAGACATTTAGATTTTTAGCCATGAACTCTTTTCAGAAGCCAGCTTCCAGCAGGATGTAACGTGCTTTTATAAATCATGCTCAGCCACACCAGCAGATGGCACAAACGCACTACAGAGCTTTCATCTATGTCCACTCTTGCTTTGTAATGTCTGTACAGGGGAGTGGAGCTCTCCGGTTTCCCAATGGAGTTCCAACATCACTGAAAGAGTCTGGGCAGCAGTGGGACTATCCTAATGCGTGGCCACCTCTGCAGCACATGCTTATCGATGGTAGGTACCATGGACTTCACCTGCCAACCCACAGTGATGATTCAGCACTCAACAGAACATCCTGTTCTATTGTCAGTGGGTAATTCTTTCTTAAAATGAACAGCAAATTCTAAACATAGGCTGAGCTCTGCACAGTGGATTTCTACAATACAGTTTCTAGGACTATTGATTATCTGTAACCAATAAAACAACAGGTCTGCTCAGCGGCTCATCTGTAGCTTTGGATTATAAGTGTCCTCAGCTGATTTAGGCAATTTTCAGTAAACAGTTGAACACATGACAAAGGTGCACCATCCAAATGGTCCAATTAGACCTGGAGGATGACCTTGGAAAGTGTGCAAACTGCAGTATAGAGTGGCTTGGTTTTTTTTTTTTGTTTGTTTTGTTTTGTTATTTTTGGGGGGGGGGGGGGGGGGAGGAAGACACATTGTGCTAAAAGTGGTTAAAAATGATTCATGTCATTAGAGGTGTCTGTGCTGTTAAAATCATCCAAGCTAGAGGTCTGAGTCATCCTTAGTTTTACCGTCTTCTTGCTCAAAGCCATAACCAATAACCTTCCATACCACACTGAAGCGAGATGGCTGAACTGATAAGCCGAGCCGTCCTGGCCCGTGTCTGATTTATGATAGCGGTGTTTCTTTGTGAAGACTGAATATGGAAAAACTGAGATCTGTTGTTAAAATTACACCTATTTTTCTTAAGACCAGTTTCATAATGTACTAGTATTTTCTAGACGAGGAGAAAAAATTGAGGTGTTTTATTTTTTTTTTATGACTTATTATGCAGTGGCTTTAGTGATCTAGCCTCCTTGAGATCAAACGGTGTTGGTAATAGAAATAATAATGGCTGCTTGTAGCCCGTTGACTAAATTCAGTGCAATAAACGTTTGGTTATAATTGAGTGTTTTTATGCACATCAGACACGGTGTGCAAAATGTCCGTTCTTTGGGTCTCTGTCATTCATATATGTATTTATATGTGTATACATACGTCTTCATCACCTGAAATGCTTGCTCGGCAGCATTGAAATCAGGCGTCTGATGGGACCGGTAAAGACAGCTGCACTACTGGGTCATAAACCTTTCCTTGGTTTGTCTACTCCCTTTAATTGTTGGCATTACTGTTGAATTACCTCAGTGCATTAATTAAACAAAAACAAAGCCATGTATAACCAATCATCAAGGGGAATAATGGTATAAAAGTGACACTGTATTTTACTTTTCCCTGCTAATTCTAGTAAAAATTCCACCTGAGATGCAAACAATGTCCAAAAGATGGTACTAAAGTCAACACATCCCATGTGGCTTAATCAGAAAAAGGCTCATTTAGAAGTGAGGCCTGATTCATAGTATCTAATCTGAATATGCTGTTTACCTCCAGAATATTAGTGTGCATGTAAATGTTGCTATTGTTTAATTCCACATTAGCTGGCAACAAAAAGATGAAACATAACAAACATTTAACAGATTTCTGCTTTGAGCAGCTTAAACAGTTTTTAAATGTTTTAAAAACCCAGGTTTTTCCAAGCTACCTTCAGAGGATGCTAAAAAACTCGCATTCGATTTGGCCCAGCGCTGGATCAAGACAAACTGGCTGGCATACATTAAGTATGAAGCCATGTTTGAAAAGGTGAGTTTTTGAAGGCTTCAGCACTTTGGAGCTCATGTTGCAGTGTGATAACACAGCTGGCTCAGAATGTGCAATTTTCTTCCTCCTGACAGTACGATGTGAACGGAGATGGAAAACCTGGTGGTGGAGGAGAATATGAAGTTCAGGTATTTCCCTTTCATGTGTTGACAGTGTAAAACTAATGTGCTTATAGTCACGCAAGTCTTTCTAATTCCATGCAAAGCCCTGAAAATTCCTCTTCTCTCCTGTTTAACTTGAACACATTTACATGCTCATGCACACACTCTCATTCCTCCTCTTCTTTGTAACATTGTTTTGATAGAAAATCGTTGTCATCCAGTTTTACTTTAGTTTATGAGATGGGAATACTAAGAAAACCAATGGTTGCATTGCCTGTATTTATTCTGTTGTAGTTTGCTGGTTTAGTGAACATATAAATACCCCTTATGCTGTGCTGTGTTGCCCTGTTCTGCAGCTGGGGTTTGGTTGGACCAATGGCGTGGCACTGCAGCTCCTAGACCAATATGGGGCGACTCTCACCTCAGGAGGGAGACGTGTCTATTCTGGCCTCCTGCTGCCCCTGGTCATCTTAGCTAGGGTCATGCTTCAGTGAGTCAGAGGTGTCTGTTGGATTTTTATTATTCCTGGTTTCACCCCTGCTACTGACAGACTTTAAACGCAAATTGACAATGAGACTTAAGCGCATACTGCACGCCTTCTAGACATTTTACAATCCAGATAACTTGCAAGGAACCAGCTATGATGTATTGTAACTAAGGATTACATTGCTGAATATTTTAGTATTTAACCTCTGAGCTAAGTGATGCATGGTGTTATCAGAAGCCGCAGAACATTTTGGCATTTCTGGCCTCTCTCCAGCGATGCAGGCTGTTGCTCGCTGCTGCTTAGATTACAACATTAACTTGTCCTAGATATTGAACTGACATTACAAACGGCTTTTTCACCTAATTCAGTTATAGAGTTTATTGCTGTACTGTAGCTCAACTCCCACAGAGCCCCTTTATTTGCATGTAAACTGAAGTTGGAATGGAAATGAGTCCATGTGAGAAATAAAATGCGGTCTGCTTGCACTAAATATTTTTAAACCATCACAATGCTTTAATTCATTTTTTTTTTTACAAGGCAACCCGATAAATGTTAGATGACAGTTTTAATATATGAAATTATAAATGCATGGTTGGGGAGCTAATTGTTGTTATTTTTTTGTTGTTGTTGTTTTAATAGATGTATTATTAAAGTGTGGGGGAATACATCTACCAGCTGTGCATTAGAAAAATAACTGAATGTTAGAATGACCTTTGCTCCTTTTTGAATATGCACAGTAAAAGTGAATATGCCAACAAAGCAAGACAACAAAACAGAAAGCAGTGGAATTACATACATGCATTGTATTCAGTGCATCCCTGGTGCATTTAAAAGGCTATTTAAATCCACCATGGGAACACGAGAATGCATCGCTAACAATGCGAGCTACTATTTAGAGAACTAATTAAATGTCTCTTGCAGTGGGGAAAAAACCCAATGGTCGGTTAATTGTTTCTTTAATATGACAATCTAAAAGAATGCAACTTTCCTTTGTTTTCTGAACTGTTTTGCTGTATTTTGCCAGAAGAACCACAGTACTGTTAAATATTTTACATTAAAATCATTTAGTCATCATGGGTTATGAGGCTTTAAATGTGGCCTCGTTTAGACAATAAAAAAAATCTGCAGAGGCATTGTACTCTGCTGAATATAACTTCAAACAAAAACTGTCAATAATTGAAGAAGAAACAAAGACAAATCAACACTTTTTTCCTAGGTCTGATTGTACAAAGGAACTCTTTCTGTTTTTGCCATTTATGCCTACATCTATGGTGACATCCTGATCAAGCATGAAATTAAGTCTATATAGATATTCAAATGGTTGTCAAAAAAGTAATGAGTAATTTGCCTTTTTAAAGAAGAAATTGCATCCTCCTTTGGTGTGAAGATGTGAGCCCTAAGCAGGGATTTCACTGCATCCCTCTCTTTAGCATGAGTGAACACAACAGATTGACTGCAATTTAAATAGGCAAAAGGCCAATAGGTGCAGTAGTCCGTGCAACCCCAAAGATCACACTGTAGTAATGTCCTATTGTGGGTCTCAATCTACAAGGCATATAGCTGGCAGCTTCTTTTTTTTATTTTATTTTTTTTACATATATATATATATATATAACTCATACAGTGGCAGCCATGTGTGCTGTGTTTAGAGATGTTTAAGCAGCAGGCGGCAGTCATTGTGTTTTCAGCCCTTGCTGACAGCAGTAACTCAAGTAGAACCTGCTCTATTTGATAACTCCCACATTATTATGCTGTTTTAGCAGAAAAGGGTTGTGCTCAGTTAATGAGATCGAGCTCTAAAGTGTGAAAGAAGTCGTCCGGCAGTTAAGCGGCAATGAGGTGACAAGGCGGTGCGTTTGTGTGCACACAAGCATGTGCATTTAATTACAAGTACCTGAGGACATTATTTTAAGAAGCCCACTCATTGGGTGGTGCATGAATTGTAAAGTACCGGTGACAACTAGATTACATGTTGTTGTGGAAGCAAAGGTCAGTGTCTTCTTGTCAGCAGTCATCCAGTAACAACCCTTGTGTACAAAAGCAGCATACTAACTTTGCTTAAAGTTCACATTTATTATTATTATTATTTATTTTATTTTTTTTTATCAATCTGATACATTTTTGTGAGGTTTTTACCTGATGCAGAAAAGTTGCACTTAAAGCCATGTGATGGATTTGGGGATTTTTTTTATTTTATTTTATTTTAAATTCCGCATGTAATCCCATTAATCTTCTCTACGGTATGCACCTCTGGCCTTGGATATGTTAATAGTACTAGTGGCACAGAAGCAGCCCCCGATTTCCATAATGAGAATAAGATGCAGGGTGATATGCAAAAATGTGTGAAATCTTATCAAATGGCAGCGAAGGTGGGGGGATAAAATAGGTAGGCATGGCAGACAATAGAGGTAGATGTGTCTGCGTGGCTTTGAATGGAAGCCCGTGCTTCAGCGCTGCCTCCTGGCTCAGCTTTCACTAGCCTCTACAGCACACATCACAGACTGCACGTTATCCACCGAGTCCTCATGGTGCCACTCTGCGCTGCAGAACCCTGCTTTGCTCTGCCAGGATAATCCCCACCCCTACCTACTTACATCCCTGCAATCTGTGAAGACCCACAGTGGAGATGTGCTGGGAGGGAGGCTGTCTGTCCTCTGATGGTGAATCAAAGAGCCAGACGTGGTTCCTTGGCCACCACCGACTCCTATTCAACATGCTCTAATCAATCACTAATTTGAGGGATCACGCCTGTCTTTCTATGTAATATTACCTTAATTATGACTGCGGCCTCCACAAGAAATGTTGTCTCCAGCTTAGTAGCTAAACTGTTTATAGAGGAAAGCAACTCCTTGACCTCTAAACTGAAAGATTGGCTAACTTGGAGGCATTATACAGATAAAGAAAGGGACAGCTTAGTAATATTGATTCGGTACTGTCCGGCTATCTGACTTTTTATAATCAATAACTCTTGAAGAATCGTTTCTATAGAATTTCTCCTGCATGAGATTTTAAAATTCAGTCTAACAGTCGAAGAGCTTCTAGTGGGAGACTTTAACGTCTTGGCTCATCTGCAGCGTTGAATCTAGTGAGGAATTTTTCAACAAGTGAGAGCTCAAAATAATTTGACCTTCCTTGTGAATTCCATAAATTTTAATAAAAGGCTTCTTGTTGGCTCTCACACACATTTGTTGTTAGTGCAGCTGCAGATATATTCTGCTTTACTTACAACAGGTTATGTTTACGGCCACTTCTAGAACTACAGCCAACTGGCCAACATTTTATTGGCTGTTTAAAAACTTTATTTTAAAGTGTCGAATTAATATCCAAATATCTAAACTAAATATGCACAAATAACTTATTGGTATAAAAAAATATTCAGTGATGTCTCCAGTGTTGTGTGGGTGTGGTTAGAATGGATTCAATCAGCAAAGCTGGCAACACAAGCAAACAGCTCCACATCTGTCACTGCATGTTGATCCAGATGTAGCTAAAGAGATGGGCGTACAGAAGCATGTAACTGAGTTTTGCATATTTAAAATGGGTAAGAAAATCCTGCTTGAATTTAAAGAAAAGTCAGTAAAAAATCTTATGAATTTGGAATATTTGGTTATAAAATAGAACTGTACACAAACAGATTTTTGATAAATTCGTGGAAGGACTCACAGCTTGTGTTTGTGCTTTAACTGCTTCTTTTTTCCAGTTACTTTCCAGACATCCCAGAAGGATAAATGCATTTCTTTTCCATTGGATACCCCTTCGCTCCCTCCTTCTCTCCTATCCAAAACACTTAGGACCTTTGTCCCAATGTGCCACTGTGAGGTAGTAGAGCTCTTTGCTGTAGTGGATGCCTTGTTTACTCAGCTATGCCCTTTGATTCTGGTAGCCATACAATCAATATGGACCCCACAAAAGCCTCTCAGTATTTGTAGAGTGGCACAGAGTCCTTACCTCCTAACTGACCATTTTTACCCGGAACTTATAGTAGGGAAAAAAATCTAATCCCACACTCCATAAGCATATAGAATCTTTTTCCATCATCCAGCTGAGTGAGGTGTCAGTATGATTACTGGCTCAGATCAATAGTCTGCTGTTGTTGAGGACTTGAATTGTTCGATTTGGACTGCATGCTCTTCACTCTGAGAAGGAGACGCTTTTGTTTTGATGGAGTTGAGAGTGATCGTGCATTTTGTACGTGGTAAGGGTGTAAGGTCATCGCATGTCTGCTTTCAGAATACTTTCACCCGGAGATGAAAGCAGTGTTGTGCTAACTGGGGCTGCATGACTGCAGAAGGTACTGTGTGACAACACAAGCTGAGTCTTTTTTTTTTTTGTACACAGTGGGTTTGACTGCATGGTAGTACCATCGCGGGATGCAAACAAGTCAGTCAAACAGCCAAGCAGGGGAGCCATGCCTGGAGAGGGGGGTGAGCCAGAATCAGGAGGGAATGGAAATCAAGGGAGTGAAAGAGAGCACATGAGGAGCTCTGCTTATTACAGCTGCACAGATGGTGCAGCAGATGAGATAGGAGGGATAGATGGATAGATGAGGAATGAAAGTAAGACAGGGAAAAGGAGAAATGGCAGCAAAGCACGTGCTTGACAGTGTACATAAGGAGCTCCCAATTGGAAGACTTCCAAGGGAAATAGTTAAATATTTATTGTGCTGTGGCCAGTTGGAAACTTTCTTTCTACCTCCAATTCGTCAGCAAGAAAAATGGCCGAGGAAACGCCGGTGAAATATTAATTTCATTGCAGAGAAGCACAGCACTAAAGGTAGAAGGTATAGAGTGGCATACGGTGTAACATCCTGAGGGGGAGGGGGATGCCAGGGTTCAAACTCCACAGACGAGGAAGGGTCGAAGTAGTGCGGACACATGGGCAGTGGAGGAAGAGAAGGAAGGAAATTAAATTATTGGGAGGAGGATTTAGTGAAGCCCATGAGTCTGCAACTGCAGGGGAGACATATTTGAATAGCCCAGATTTTGTGCTTTGCAAGCTATTATTCCACACGCAGTCAATATTCACTCTGTCTGTCTCCCAGAGATAAATGCCCAAGTAATAAGAGCAAAAAGACATTTCACACGTGTATTTAAAAAGACGTATTAAACCAGCAATAAAGCTTCACGCAACTCTACTTTCCCGTTTTTGATTGATTTTATACATTGAAATTTAGACCGAGCACAGTCTGGATAAGTATTATTAAAGCCGATTTGATTCTAAATTATATGTCAATCAGCAATGAAAAATGATAAGTGATTGTGCTTCTTTTAAAGCATATACAAGTATGAGTTTCAGTAATCAGAGAATGCTCACAATTCATGATCTCATCTCAGTGGAAGTGGGGGAAAAACTGAGCTTCTGGCACCTACTGTGTTACTTCAGATTCCCTTATTTTTTTCTTAGCACCAAGTGTTCCTTCAGCATACATATGCTCACTGGAGTATTACTGAACGTATATCTGGTATATAGCGCTTACAAGCATGCATAAATTCACAGTAGACACTCTGCTGCCAGTAAATAAACTACAAACATGACACTTCCAAATGCATCTGTGTAGCAAAATTAGAATACTACATGTATATTTTAAGCACAAAGCATGTTATGATTATTGAGGTGAACTGGTCCTCCTTAAAAAATATCAAAACAATTTGCAAAGCCCACTGCACCTGAGCTACCAGTTAGACATTATCATCAGGGTTTAAGCAGTAGTTTTTCTTCAATTGCCTGTTATTAATTATCACATGCAGTTGAGTTATTATCAAAGCCCTTGCTAATAGAAGTGAAACCACTGTACAGCTTATAACGAATTACCACCAAAATGGCTTAATTAAAGTAAGATGCACCTTTATAAGACTTGCACATCCTGGAAAATCATTTGAACACTAATGCACACTTCATAAAGTTACCAAATGAAGAGGTTTATTATTAAACGATATAAGTGCTCAGTGCTCCAGGCAATTTCTTTGACCATTTTGTGTCAAGTTCTTTATGTGGAATTGATGCTCTTAAATAGGAAAACAAAAGGACTCACTGTTTCTTTTAGGGAATGACATTAATGCATTTCTTTTAAAAGCATAAGCATCTGTGAGACGCTGCTGTAGCTCAACTGGTTGAGCACGTGACCTACAGGTCACAGCAGGAGTCTGAGTGTGCACTCTGCCCCTGACCATTTGACTATACTCTCAAATAAATAAGCATTAAACATACAGCAGCAGACATAAGATTTAGGGCTTGATGATAGTCAGGGATAGATTATACTTAATTAATGCATTATTGTTCCATTTTAGCGGTCTGCAGTGATAGTCTGGAGCCTTTTAAAACATTTGAACTGAGATGTTTAGATTCAGTAAATAAAGTTGATAGAACAGAAAATACTTCATTTTGCAGCTGAACTTTGAAGAGAGACAGTTTTGACTGACTGATTGATGTTTACACTTTGAAGCTACAACCTGAAAATAACATTCAGTTGAAATTGATTCATCTGAAATCATGCTGTCAATGTTGATTAAACACGTCAATTTACACCATGAATAATAGTAATCTTCACATTCTGACACAGCGTATGTTCAAATCTAGTTTCTACAGGTCCTGACTCACAACTAAGTGATTATTTTTATTTACCGATACATGACACACACATTATTTCTACGTTGAATAACAACAGTTTCTTGGAGATTGTGAAATTCAGATAATGGGATCAGAGGTTCTGCCAGGTTCTCCCAAACATGGCCGTTACTATTCACCTAATTGATGACTGACTTTTTCACTTGGAAGTTCTCTAATCTGGAACTTCCTCATTGATAATAACAATAGTATACCATTAATTGGCCTTCCATTGAATTTATGTTGTAGGAAGGAGCCTCCTTGTCACTTTCATCACATAGAAAAAAAACTGAAAATTTCCCAAAAGCTGGAGTAGGGTAAGATGCACCATCAACACACTACGGAACCAAGAACGAACGTTTTTATAGTCTGTTGAACTGAAAAAGTGAGCCTTTAATGAGACAACAGTGGATAACAACAGCAGGAAGAGTGGAAAAGGAAGAAAAAAATAAGTGTCAGAACAAATTCAGAAACTCAGCATGCCTTCCTGTGCAGCAGCAAGTATTTTGTCGCTGATAAGTCAAATATGCAAATGTCAGTTTTAGGTTACTGTTTTTTGTTTTTTTTTGGAAGTCAAATGGAACCATTTTGAAAGTATGAAGCTTGTGCCAAAGTTGAATACGGATTATTAAGAAAGCTTTAAGTTTGCAGTCACATGCACTGAAGGAATATTAATTTTAAAACATGCAGCAAAATACTAAAAACACAATCGTGTGTGAAGAATTTCCTATTAAATTAAAACTCATGTGCGAGTGTGGGATAACTGAAATGACCCTTTGGTGACCTAAGATGATCCTCGTAATGGTGGTGTTCTTTTCACGAGGGTCGGATGGACCCAGAGCAAAACCTCCTGAGAGGCATGCTGAGCAGCTCCTGGAGCTCAATTCCACTTTGGATCATTATGAGCACAGGAGGTGGTGGATGCGAGTCACAGAACTGCAGCTTAGATCTGTCAGAGAAAAATCGGAGCTGGTTGACAGCAGGTTTGACAAAATCTCATTGGTTGAGAGTAAATAGCAGGAACGGCGAGAGCAAACAGGACCAATTATTTGCACAGATCTTTATGTCTAAACATGCTAATCAAAAGTGGTCCTTCTGATTTAGTCTGGATTGCTACCATCTGATTTATGATTCCAACACATATGAGCATACAGCATACCTGTGTACACATCCCTTATTTTTTGTCTTAGGCTGCACATTGTAATACCCGTTCCAGTCGTGTTAATCAATATGCAGTTGCTTCTCTCTTTCTATTGTACCTGTTTATGAACAAACTAGATATCTGTAGTCATCCTGACTACAGATATGTGTCATCCTGTGATTAACATGCACACATTGGCAAATTCTGTATTTGATGATGAAGCCAATTCATTCTCTCTGCATAAACAAAACAAAGGAGGCTCTTTCTGCCACTCTCTCCCTTTCCTATCCCCTTATTAGGAATGCGCACCATCTGAATATTCACGAAGGTCAGGTCAAGACCATATTTGTCCACTGGAGACCTGTTACGTCCCATTGGAAAGGAATAATAAAAAGAAACCAATTTCCTCTTTTGTCAAAGCCGTGTGAACCATGTAATCAGCAAATCCTTCCAGAACAGCCTTCAGGAGGGAAAGAAAAGAGGATTTCATTTTAAGGAAATATTGGAGCTTCACAGCTTTTATTGTGTTTGACTGTCATCTATTCTAAATGGAAAATTTGCTGGGTCTTATGATATATTATACCCCAGCGTGCCATTCACTGCTGCATCTTGGTGATTTTTTTTCTTTTTGTCTTGTCCACAAGGAAATAGCCCTTGGTTCATTTCATCTACTTTAATATCTGATATGCAGATTTAGAAAAAAAGAAGCTATTTTCTTATCAGATGTCATCTTGTCAATTTAAAAAGTCAGTAGAAAGGAGGTGAGCAAAAATGACTTTTAATAATTAATAGAATGCGATGGCAAAGATTCTGTGTTAGTGTTTGAGGCAAGCATTTCTCGGTGGGTGTGGGCTCGGGAATCGGTGCAAACGTTGTCCCAGGTGTTGTTCTACCAGATGGGCTTAGGATGCAATGATAATATATTCCCCGAGCGTTGGCTCTGCCTTTGAAAAATGCTGGTGCTGGGAGAAGATGGCCTTATGCTTTTTGAAAGGCAAGCCGCAGGGGGGACAGATGCTCTGATATTCCAGCAGGAGTGTAGCTGCGGGGCCTCGTGGTTGTTCTCTGCCTAGCAGGGGGAAGATCGTTTGAGTCACGCCTACGCTGCTCAGCGGGGGAAGCCGGGGAGAATGGCAGGCGGTGAGCAGTGGCATGCTTCTCGGGTCACGTTGCTGAATTTACCAATGAGAGCAAAACGGGAAGAACTGATCGCAGCCTGTACTACGTAATTCAGACAGTGTTAGGAAGGGTGTGTGTGTTACTCAGCACTTTCAAATGTACAATAAACGCAAATGGTTTTTGGCTTTTGACCCTTCAAAACAACAACAAAGTAATTAGTTTCATTAGAGACCAGTTAGATCTGAGGAGACATGAAGAGGCGGAGTGGAAACTCAAGCCTATTAATTAGTTTACCACTGCTGACACTGTGAATCTCTTAATTGCTTAACAAAGTAAAATTCTCAGTGGAATAGATATTCTCACTAGTTCATATTTTACTAAAGAACACAAGTCCAACCTGGGAAAACCGCCCATCCAGAGTGAGCTTTTCCCTCACATCACATAATTATACAGAGTTCAAAGTCTCGTTTCTTGTAATAGTTTCACAATATTGGTCCCAGTTCATCTCTTTTGAAGTATCAAGTTTAATTTCCATTATGTTACAATAAATGAGCCAGGATTTGAAAAGTGAAGGAAAAATGTTCAAGTGTGTCTATGACTAGCATCAGATCAGTGCGCGCAAATTTAATCCGCTGACGGATTTTCAGAATCAGCTGTCACTAATCAAGTTAGACAGCTTCTCGGGGCCTGTAAATCTTAGTCTCGGGGAAAACGGACCGATTGTGGTTATGGAACTGCACGCGGCTGCTTAGGCAGAAGACGAGCCACAGTGAGAGAGACCGTTTTTTGAGACAGAACCTAAATACAGGTTGTCAACAGAATAATGTGAGCGCCTTAGAAATGGGCACCAAGGTGAGCTGTTAGGTTGAACGCCAATTAGCAAAATGTATTAGCTACAGAAAAAGTGTGACAGGGGCAGTCAGGACAGTTTTTTTTAATGCATATTGGAAGGACTGCATTACAACTTGTTGATTCTTGGCAGTGTTTAGCTTTTTTTGGTATTAGAAGCAGGTTGGTCTTGGGAGGCATTAAACTGGTGCATATTTGTGCAGATGGGACACATGTGGATTCAGGATTTGTGTTCATATTGTCTGCTGTGTATGAAGCAGAAATCTCCAGTGTTGAAAAATTAAGGGATGTAACAGCTGTGCTGATATATGTAGCTGCTGACTGTCTGCTTGGCTTCACCTCGGCTAATTTGAGTCATTAAAATGTACTTTTTAGAGCATTTATTGAATTAAACTCCACGCCAATAACTGGTCCAAGAAGTCTGTGCTTCAGTTTTGATGAATTCAAAGTAAAAAACAAAACAAGTATGTAAAAATTGTCAGCCTTTGACATGACAGTCAAAACTGAGCTCAGGTGCATCCCTGCATCATCTGTCACATGGTTGTACAACTTTATTGGAGTCCAAACAGGGCAAATTCCGAACATGAGCCTCATGTCCATGTTTCAGCACCAACACTGGTCTATGAACGGTGAAGAGCAAAAACTAAAGTTTAGGTGTGCGAGTTTCCAGAGGCACGCACACACCTGTCAGTAAGAATTTATAAATGAGACAACAATGAATGTTTCCTAATCCTGATCTATCAAAATGCTAACAGGAGCTGAAGTTGTTTCCTGCTTCTAGCTGTTTCGGTTTATTACACTGCAACTTCATAGGATCCACGTATGATTCACAACTTTGATACAAAGAGGATCAGTCAGGAACAGGAATCCAAAATCAACTAAAACTGAGTTTAAAAACTAAAATATTAGTAAACAGTAGGTAGAACAATGTTTATTTCACTATTAGAAAAGATTAGTCTGTATATGTGTAATGATTACTGTATCATTATAGTTCACATGCATCATGCATGCAAACGATCATCTGTTGTGACCTTGTTACAGTTTAAAGTAGCATTGCACTATAAATGCACTGCCAAAGCACCCGAGTATAAAATACACAGTGATTAATATAAATAACTAAAATGGGTATATATTATTTGTACACCGTATTTAAATGCATCATATGTAGTTGTTTGCTAAAAACAGCAGCAATGACTACATGCAAATGTGATTTTTTTTTTTTTTTTTTTTTTTTTTTTTGAACAACACAGACTATAGACTACTGATAATTAACAAATTACTTGGAGTTTTGTGTTGCAGGACAAATGGCTTTACACAAATATTTCCCCCCTCTTAAATATATATGACACCTCTGGGCTACTCAAAATCTGCGGGCGGTACACTGTCTATCCACGCATCATGAAAGCCAAACTCAAATTGCATCAAAGAACATGGGTACTGACAAGTTGGGATTTACGGATATTGCTCCCATGGTAGGATTGTTTCTAATGGGGATTTAGGGCTTTAATGATCTATTACATTGACTGACAATGGAGACTGAAGGCAAAACATTTCCCCAAACCATCTGCAGCATATTCTAAATCCTCCTCAAGTGGGCAGAGCGCTCAGTTCAAGGTGAAAGTCAGGCGATTACAATCGCGCCCGTTTGGTTTCCAGGAGAAAATAGAGGCAGCTCTTAGAGAAGACACGTCCCCGTATTGTTCCTTTCTGGCCTCGCTGAATGGCGAAGAGGCCTTGGATGCAGCTACTGAGTTTATCACTCTTAATGAGAGACTCTGCAGTAGGCCACACTCCATTACACATGGGCCAGATGATAAATTACATCGCCTTCCATGACTCCATGACCCCAAGGGATGTTTAATTAATCAGTGGCTGGACATGGCCACCATTAGTCGAAGGAACAGCAGCCAGGGCTGCCCTGGACACATTCTCACTCCCACACATCGTTATTTGGCTATCTTTTCAGCTACCTCACCTTCAAGC
The DNA here is from genome assembly GCF_963576455.1 of Neolamprologus multifasciatus. Lineage (NCBI taxonomy): Eukaryota > Metazoa > Chordata > Actinopteri > Cichliformes > Cichlidae > Neolamprologus > Neolamprologus multifasciatus. The sequence continues at coordinate 14,698,490 of NC_140452.1, read as the reverse complement.
CAGGTGTGAATGTACAGAATCCGAAGAGAGAAAGAAAGAGAGAGGAGGAGGGACACAACCTCAAAGGGGTTTATACCAAGACTAACTGCTACCCAAATGTGAAACAAGCTCAGCTTTTAATCAGGTTAGAATATGAATAAGTGAGTGTCACAGATTAGCAGGGAGGAGGAGGGGGTGCAGAGAAAGCGTTGCTACACAGGTAGAGCAGCTGCTCCCTGAGTGGGACCCAGAGAGCCCCATGAGGGATCCTGCAGGGGAATCCAGGAGGTTTCTGGCTAAATTAGGAATTAAATTCGATTCACTGGAAATCATCACAATTAGAGCAAAATGTATTAGACAATTCTAATGCGGTTTCATTATCACGCCTGTTATTTCCCCATTAATGGCGATGACAGTAATTTAGCGGTAAAGGAACAACACACTTACAGATATGTAGCCAAAAGTGAGCAAACACCTGTGAACGTGTTCAATGCAGATTCCCAATGCAGGTTTTCTTTCAGCAGAACAGTTACTTTACTGCATCATTGTTCATTATTTTCATTGTTCATAATCCAAATAGGTCCATGGTATGTTTTTTTTTTTTTTTTTTTTTTTTTTTTTGTTCAGTTTGTTTCTCTCCCCCCCCCCCTTTTTTTTTTTTCTTTTTTTTTTGAAATTCCAATGCTGCAAGGACAATATCAATTCTGCTTACCGTTTATTAAAGGGTTAGGGTCAGGGCCCGTTGATCGGCAGACAGAGGCGGTTTCTCGCAGCTTAAGTACAGTTTCTTGTTTTACGGCGGTTTTTCCCAAAGTCGCAAAGGTATGACGTCACAACATTCTGATTGGTCACTTGCAATGTTGATCCTGGAACAACATTTAGCATGATGATCTGGGAACAACACCAACACGACGATATCAGATCGTGCGGTTATAAAGGGTGTGGTGTGGTCATCAGCACTTGAGTAGGCTTTGGATACTAAATTATGCCCAAAGTGCTACTGAACTGTTGATCTGAGGCAAGATCCATGCAAGGCTTTCATGTTGTTCTTCACAACAGGCAACATGTTCCCATCTTCTATTGTCCAGTTTTGGTGAGCCCATTCGAATCACAGCCTCGACTTCCTGGCTTTAGCTGACGGGAGTGGTGTCATGTGATCGTTTGCTACTGTAGCCCATCTGCTACAAGGTTCAACATGTTGAGTGTTCATAGATGCTCTCCTGCGTACCATGATTGTAATGAGTGGCTATCTGAGTTACTGTTCCCTTCCTATCAACTCAAAACATCTGGCTATTCTCCTCAGATCTCTGACATCAAACTCAAGGTATGAACACCCAGGAATCTCTGCTAAATTCATATTATTCCCTCTGTTAAACCGATAAATGAGTGTGTGGAAAGATCCCAGTAGTAGTAGTTTGGATGCACAGTTTGAAATTCAGCAGGTTGTGTTGAGCATGTCTGCACGCCTAATTGTTTTGGGGTGCTGCCATGTGATTGGCTGATATTTTCATTAATGAGCAGTTGAATATAAGGGGTGAAGTGTATTTAAGGACTATCTAGTGAGTGTATGACAGACTTGATGGATAATACAGCTAAAGCAGGTTTTGAGTCCTATGGAAATGAGAACCAATGAAATATTATAAAAAGACAATTATATCTGAACCCTGACCTGCAAAGTGGTTTGTTCTACTATAAAGTATTTATCTAGTGATTAAGCTTAAACATGCATGATCCCACTTAATTAAACCTACAGGCCTCCCAGTGACCCTACGGTGTCTTTGACCTCTGCGGCAAAAATAAAATATCATTGAAATCTTTTTTTTTTTTTTTTTTGCTTATAACAAACATAAGAAAGGCGACTGTTGTTTGCTGTGCTCATAGAAAGCTCATTCACATGTCTCTCATTCTGAGTGCTTTTAGATACTGGGGTGATTTTTAATAGAGTTGTCCTTGTCTTGGCAATAATTTTAATAATTAAAGTGTCACAGCTGTTGGACTGATGAAGGTCTCACTTTGTTTATTTGGATTAATTTTTATCCTGAACACAGCTTAGCGACACACATAATAAAAACGTTCCTTCGAATAATTGCCAGGATTTTTCTCCATTCTTCCTTCACAAGAATCAAAACAGCTCTTTCTGTTGCATGTAGATTCTGATCTGGCAGCCTTCAATAACGCACTAAAAATTCATCACACTCAACAACTTGAGTGACACATTTTTCCTCTTTCTGCCCAGAGACCCTCAGCATCTCCTGGCGCTGTTGTTTGAGGTTGCCTCGCTCTGTTCTTCTCTGAGTGCTACACATTTATCTGTACCAAACAGTGGCTTGTATTCCCATGAATCTGTGATTTGATAGCAGCAAATGGCTGGATGCATATTCCTTCGTTCCATTTATATTGCAATGAGGAGAATTGCGACAGGGTAAAGAGCCTTTTTGCCTTTGAATTTCACTTCGGATGTTTGAAGTTGCTTTTTATATAAATTTAAATGTAATTTTTTCTTGGAAAGGTCACAATAAGTGACTGAAATATGTAAGCTCAAGGCTGACATTTGGTTATTGCATTTCAAATGGGCTTCCTTTCTAGGCAAAGTAACACACTTACTGAGCTCATATATCGCCGTGGATGTTGGATTAGGGTGATAAAGACACTTCTGCAGAGCTCCATTTTAATAAACGGATGCAGGGGGAAAAAAAAAATCACATACCGATCTGCTGCACATTCTGGATATGTGGTGATCCATTCACCATCACTATCTAATTTCTGAATAACACAGAGCTAAAAACCGTTTTGACCACATAGTTGCAGACTGTGGCTGAAGTATTAGTTCCAGCCTCTGTGTGGCACTGTTTGCTCATTGTATCACACTCAGGCATTTCACGTTTAGCCAGCTCTGCATGGATAGCCCTCCTGGCTCCTCTGGTTGTCTCATCTGCTCTCTACATGCTGAGCATCTTCCAATCTGGCCTCAAGTGTTGGAGAGACTGGTGCTCTCAGTGTCAGCTCTCCTCAGGATTGTCAGAAGTCCTCTGTCAAATCCCCCTACCGGCTGGCCCTGCAGGCTCCAAGGAAATTAACCAGGAGAAGAGACTGGGGAGGGGCGATACTCTTTGTGCTCTAACAGTATTCCTGTTGGTAAAAGACTTATTCTGTGATCTTTGCTTGTGGTCATTTTATGTGGGGAATGTGAAGGGCAGCTGAGGAGTGAAATTTAGGTCTATCTTTGGCTTTCTGGCAACTGACAAGCAGCTCTCTTTACTTAGTCTTTTTCCTGGTGTAGTTTTCTCAGAGTAACTGGGCTTGAACCTTACATGAACATTCACACCAGGCAAGAAAAAAATTACCTTGTTTTTTTTTGGTTCTTTTGCTAACAGGCCGAAACAGCTTTCAGAATCACAAATTGAAGAGCAAAGTTTGACCTTTTGGATTAAAAATAACCTCCAAACCCGTGCTGGATACCAGCCAAAGTGGCTGACAGGTAAATAAAATTCAGCCAGCAACTTCACTAGCAGTTTGAGTTTATCGCACACTCTGATTAAAGAAAGCAACCTGCCGACTGTGACTTTAAACAAATCTCGTAAAGATGAAAGAAAATACGGTTTTCAAATTTGGCTCACATACTTTGTTTTTAATGTGCTGCTGAATTGCAAATGTTGACTCAGTGCAGCCACAGAGGAGTTGTGACACGGCTGTTATTTAAGAAAAAATTCTAAAATAAAGCAAATGCAAAAAAAGTGCACAGCATCACTTCCAAAGACGGCAGCATTGTAAAAGCTACAAACTATGACTCATAGCATACCTGCTCAGAAGAATACAAACTGTGGCTAAAAACAAGCACCCTCTTTCTCCAGAGTGTCAAAACCAAACGGCTCATGGTATGTGGTTGTGCTTTTTAAATTTTTCATAGGTCAGTAGAGGCAACGTGCCAGTGAAAGAACACTTGGAAATATCAAATTATATGCGCTAATAACATAGTTATTTTTAGACATTTTCTGGCTGTAAGCAGTTTCTCAGCTTATAAATGACTTTACAGTAAAATGTCAGTTTATTAGCTAAACAGTAATGCTGTCCATTACAACAGCTTCTATCCATATTACAGCTCAAACCATGGCAAAGACAAAGAGCTAGTTTATTGTTGCAGCATTCGATTGTTCACAAGGAGCCTTGTTTTTGTGTGCATGTTCAGTAAAAGACACAAGGCGCTGCACTGATTCATCAAACCTTCAGGATTGCGTCTGAAAATAGCGATGATGCTTTTCACCTCTTGCCTATGCTTCTGGATATCTGGCACTGATGCACTGTATTCTGTGTTCTTGCTTTTATTTATTTATTTTTTTAGGTATAGTTATTATTTGGGGCTAAATGGTTGTTTAGTGCAATTTTTAGCCATAAATCAGATTAAGTTGACATCTCAAAGCACTTTATATTGTAAGACCACAACATTGCATTGTACATGGAAACCAACATTTCCCCCTTTAACCACTATGTGAAGGGAAAAAACTCTTTTAAGAGCACAAACATCACATATAATAGGCTTGGGGCGAGTGGCCATCGGTAACAATTAGTGGAAGGTGAGGTGGAAAAAGGAGGAATAAAATGAGAGGAAAGAAACAACCGATGAAAAAACTAAGGACGATGATTGACATAAAGTTAATGGCATGTAAAAATGGCATAGAAATACATGAACAGAGAAACCGCTGTAGTCTCAGGGTTACAGTGACCTTGACCTGTCCCTAATTTTGCTGCTGCAGGTTCATGATACACTTTCTATAAACCTGATCAAAAAGTAAAACTGTCAAAACAGCAGCAAAACTGTCTGTGTCACAAACTGTGAGCTAGTTCCACAGGTCAGGAGATTACCTGCTAAGGGCTCTGTCTCCCATTGTACTTCACCACAAGTAAGCCTACACTCTTACAGCAAAGTGCTCCTTCAGGATAATAATGTACTATAAACGTCTATAAGACATGATAGAGAGTGATCACTGAGGACTTTAAGGAGGACTTTAAAGGGAGCGAATGATGAAAATATGAGATATATATAATCTTTGAAGTTGTTGTTAGTACACTCCACTGAAGGCTTTTCAGAGAACTGCTAAGAAATCCCAAGGAAGGAAATACTATAGTGCAGCAAATAAGCAATAGTCATAATGTTTGTAGTTTCTGGATTTTAGTTTAGCCATTTAGCATGATAATGTGCTTTAATTTCATATGAGCGGTTGCTTGTTAGAAGCTATGCTTTTATAATATGATATTTGATAATAAACCAGTGTACTGGATACATTGAGTTTCTAATGTTAAACTAATTAAATTGCAATTAAACCCCAGGAGTCGACAATGGTCTCTGCAGCAAATGTAGATGGTGATTCATCCATTTGCAGTCGAAATGTTTCACTTGATGCCAGAACTGAACACAACAGTTAATATCAATGTCAACATGGAGAGAAGTCAGAGAGCTACTATCAGTCTTGTTGGGGGAATGAATATCCAATGGCATGAGAAACTAGCTGTTAAGATACAGTGGGAGAAATAATCATTTGACGCCGTGTTTAATTTGTAAGTTTGCTCACTTACAAAGAAATGAACAGTCTATTTGTTATGGCAGTTTCTTTTTATTGAAGAGAAACTGAATATCAACCAAAAATCCAGGAAAAAATTAAATAGATTTGCATGTCATTGAGTGAATTAAGTATTTGAAAAACATGGTTTAGTATTTGGTGGTTAGTCACCAGGTTTGCACATATCTGAGGAGGGATTTTGTCCCACTCTTCTAGCTTCACAGCTGCCACTTGGCAACTTGAAGCTTCATCTCTCTGCACAGATTCTCTATAGGACTGAGTTCAGGAATATAGGACTAAGGCACTTCGTGACCCTTAATGTTTCTTCTTTACCCCATTCTTGCCTTGGTGTTATGTTTTCCTTGGTGGTATGTTTTGGGTCATTGCCACACTGGAAGATCCTTTCATGACCCATGCTTGGTGTTCTGGCTGAGGGAAGGAGTTTCTCATCCAAGGTTTCACAGTACATGACTGCTCAATGTGGTGAAATCACATACACTTAGCAGAAAAACAGCCCCAAAGCATAATATTTCCACCTCTGTGTTTGACTGTGGGGATTGGGGATGGTCATTTTATATTTCTTGCATTTTCTTCTATTGCTCCAGCAGTTGTTGTCTTCTCACTAAGCTTCTTGTTGAGGATCTTCTACCCCCATTTCAGCCAGTTTGGATTGAGCAGGTCTACAATTTTATCAGTGATGTCCTTTGGCAGCTTCTCGGTCTTGCCCATGGCGGTAGAGAGGTCAGAAAAGAAATTGCTTCTGTGTGCTTTAATGATTTGAAATCAGGAGCAATACTGATTGTTAGCTATGTCCCACATGGGCAGCCAGCCAGTCTGTGCGAGCCAATATTCTTGCTGAGTTGTAGGGAATCAAATACTTATTTCACTTAATGACATGGATATCAGTTTATAAATTATATGTAATGTGTTTTTTTTCAGGATTTTTGGGTGATATTCTTTCTCTTCATTAAAAGAAAAAAAAATCCCTGCAAGGGATAAAATAATTAAAGGTTAGGGCACGCACCAACATTCTTTGGGCCATATAGTGTCACTTTTACTCTGCATATGATGAGACTATAACACTATGAGGTCTCTGACAAAAGAAATGTTCTAGAATTGCACAGTAACTAAATGCATTAAAATGATGTTTTAGTGCATTCTTGCCCTGCTGGATTCATATTCAGATGTGACTACACAGGGGGTAAAAGCTTTTGACAGAGTTTCTCTTAAAGATAATTACAGTGACAGTGTAAGATCTCGGATAATAAGCCCTTTTACCAAAGTAAAGCTTAACAAAAGCAGTTGCTAATGCATTTTGTACAAGAAATTCTCTTGGTGGAAAATAAGAAGAATATCAATGTGCAGTTAAAAGTGAATCACTGCCGGCCAGTGTGTATTCCACCATGCCCCCCCTGCGACTTCAGAATGAATTCTGAATAGATGTTTGTCCGTATGTATGCTTCCTAATGCAGGGCTCTTATATCCAGCTGTTAAGAGGCTCTTTTTCACTGATTCTAATGAAGACGAATTTTGATCAGGAAGATGAGGAGAGGCGAGCGAGATGGGGAACGAATGGGTTTGATCTTGAAGTGGGGAAAGGGCGTAGGGGCCCTCAGGGCCTCTCCTTCTTAAAAAGGTGCTTGTAGCCTCCAGGGAAGATGCTCGCTCTCTCCCTCCCTTTTTTCTCTCGCTCTCTGCATGTCTTCATCCTCATCTCTCACCACCCCCGCAACTCGAGATCAATTATGATTGACAAGTGCTCTGATTCAGAACTGGTTTAAATTGCTTGATGTAGATATCAGCACACTCACCTCTCAACCACCCTCCGTAATAAACCTCACCTCCCATCTTCCTTATTATTCCTATATCCCATTGTTAGCCCAGTCTGGTACCATGTAGAGTACCTGAAGGGTGGGTGCTTTCACTCGAGTCCTTGCTGCATATTTTGTCGTCTAATATCAAGAGGACTTTCAGTGACTTGTGCTTTTGTTACCCAGTTCAAGTGAGGGTGCTATTTTCGCTCCAGGTGAGAAAAAAAAACAGACATTTTTCACAATGCAATCTTGTTCTCCAAGGTACTTGATGCAGAGCTGTAAACTGATAAATTTAATCGTAAAGAACTTCTTCGGGCGTATCCATTTGTTGTTTTCAGAAACATACCAGAAAATGGATTATCCCTGCCATCTCTTTTTAGTTGCTGTAGCAGATAACACAACACAACATCTCAGTTATTATTCAGCCCCAAACAGCCGTCTGTGCTTGGAATTTGCCTAAGCTATCCCAAATGAGCACGATGATGAGATCTGTGTACAAAGTAATGTGCACACCATCAGGTCTAACACAACAACTAAGCTGGATTTTCATCGAATCACAGGCAGCTGGTTCTCCTGAGACATAGAAATCGGCACCAAATTAAATAGCTTAATTTGAAATAAAACATTAAATCAAGATCGGCAGCAGAGGCATCGACTCTCACTGAGGACAATATTTGAGAAGCCTGCTCAGCTCTGTAACACGTATGGCCGTGGTCCTTATCCAGGCATGGGGTCATTCTTATTGACAACTGATGTTTTTATCATATTGGTCCAGACTAATCATTTTATAGAGTCATTCATGCTCTTCAGAGAATAAAGACTAGTATCACAAGAGAAAATGTCATGTGAGATGTCAGTGCTCCCCCCCCCCAAAATAGGTAATTCACATGATGTGAAGTAGCCGGCATTGTTGCCTCACAACAAGAGGGTCCTGCTGTGTGGAGTTTGCACATTCTCTGTGTTTGTATCGATAGTCTCCATGAGGTTTGGGTTTCTCTTGCCTTAAAGTAAAGCATGCTTGCTAAGTGCTGCTAACCCAGAGCTGCAAAGTTTCCCTGCCTAGTTTGGATACATTTTAAATTAAGACATTTTCTCAGGTTTGGTTAATTTTAATGAGTTGACTGGAATTTATTTTGCTTGTTGAGATCAGCGTTAGACCTGATCTCAAGAACATGATCGCATCTGTACCCAGAGGAGGTAACCTGTTTATTAGTGGGCTAGCATGCTACTGACATTAATGATCTGTATAGCTGAGAAGATGGAAATAGTGACCTGGCCTTCCTCCCACATCTTGCCCACGCTTGAGGATTCCCCGGGGTGTTATGGATGGTATACCGAAGCACAAACACAGTGTGAATAAAGAAATGAATGCATTTAAAGAAAAAAGGTTAGGGTTATCACCTTATTAATATATACAAATGCATTACTTAGCTGGTATATAGTACATTTTCTTAACCTCTTAACTTACTAGCTGAAGTAACTGCTTTCATAAAAACATTTTTAAGACAATGGATACTGTGGCTACAGCCACAATGGTGTTGCTGTAGCCCAGGAGGAAGAACACATCATGTACTAATCGGAAGGTTTAGTGGTTTGATCTGGTTGGCTGCTCCAGTCTGCATGCCCAAATATCCTTGGGCAAGATGCTGAACCCAAGTTGCTCTCGATACATCCACTGGAGTGTGAATTTTTGATAGAAAGCATGTAGGCATAGAAAAAAGTGCTTATATAAATGTGTATGAATTTATAAACGAGGCATGTTTATAATACTTTATACTGAAGACAGGTTATCTGTTTGTTGAAAGTCTAAGATTTAATTAACTTATATTAACATTAATATAAAAAATAAACATGACTAGTAACAAGCATCTTAATATGATAGCTTGTGTTTTCATGGCATCAGTTTTAAACAAAGCAAGCATTTTAGTCTTGCATGTATTATACAATTTACTTTCAAATGATTCTTTTCTTTGACGTTTCATCAAGATATCAGTATAATGCATGTGTTTAATTTCCAGTTTAACTTTTCTGAGAGAAAGACTGAGGAGTAGGTTATTGCATATTTGAAATAATCAACTTATGTGTTATACTTCAGAAAATAACTTTGATTTTCAGGAACATGTTTTGACAGCTATTCAGTGGTTTGTCATGAAATTTGCTATAGTTTCTTGAGGAAAAAATTGTAAAAGCTTTGCGTGTTGTGTGCTGCAAAACGGGTATCAGTTCTGACAAGCAACCCACACAAACGAATTATCCATCGGTGTTAACTGTGTTGTGTTTCGTGCTGATAATTACATTTTTATCTAATTTACATGTTAAGGCTAAAAATTAAAAGCAAGATGTTTGTATCTTTGCCAAAGATGTGAAAGATGGACACAGCCTTCAGCTACAGCTGAAAAGTGAAGCCCCTGTGGAAGTGCTGTGCACCTCTATTCTTTATAGTAGCAAGCAGGGGGTTAAAAAAAAAAAGTCCAGTTGTCTATGGAAAAAATGCTTTTCAGCTCCCTTCACTTCAATAAACCCTTTTCTGATTGGTTCTTGGTCTCAGTGTCATATATTACTGAATACAGCACAAGGTTTATTCTCCATTAGAGCCAAAAAGTAGGAGAAAGCAGGCTACGACGAAAGCAGGAACCTTTTTTGACAGCTAAAAAATGCACAGCTGAGAGGGCCTTAAAGAGCTGCGGTGCTTGAAGGTGCATATTTTTATTATTTTTATTTCTTTTGCTAATATGCTTTGGTTGCTATGATACAGAATATCTGAGAGGTAATGCAGTCTGCAATTATCTGACTCTAGCTGACTGCTGCTTGAATGGTCGACCAAAGACAAATGGAATATTTTCTCATATTAATCTGGTTGTATATGAAAACACTCATTCAACACTCATACAAGTCACAGTCAGTCAGTCTACTATTCTTTGTCCCTACTGGTTAAAAAGTGATAGTGACAACTGCAGTGCTATAAAGTTTAAGATTTTCAGTTGTTAGCAAATAAAACAGCACACAGCATGCAAACACTATGTGCCTGTTCACACTTGATTGCAAAAACCAAAAAAGGCATGCCAAGACTTAAAAGGAAATTATCTAACTTGATTGACAATTTGCCACTCTATGAGCATGTGCAGTCTGGGTTTCTCAGTCAAATCCACTCGTTCCATGTTATGTTTAAATACCAACCTGGTTACTGGTCAGAAGCTCAAGGCTTTGGCATGTTGTGACTATTTTTAAACTTAAATGGCAGATCCTCTCACTGCTATGCTTTCCTAACTATCACTGGCTAGCTTAGTGTTCCTCATTGGTCCTGACTGTAAACAAACTCTAGGCCCTCTATTAACATGCCATATAGAGCCATACTCTATATTGACGGTCATACAATTTCACTCGTACAGAATTCTCTCTGAACTGATCACTGTGAAATTAACTGTGATAACTCCTGCTAATGCTCCTTTCCGAAGGCCACGTGACTGTCTTTCTGTCCGTACACTTCATTATTCCCCATTCCCACTGCTTTGAATGTGTGCTCATGTTACTGGAAGGGATTTCATGGGGAAATAAGCCTGAGAACCCCCCAAATTAGGCCAAACAAAAGCACAAAGCTCTACGCTGGGGATACAGTTAAAAGTGCTGACAGTTTCCTTCTTTCTTAAATGAGACTCATCAAACAGAAATGCCCAAACAAAGCTTTGCAATTAGGGTATTTCTTGGTTTACAGACGATCTAGATCCTTTCAACATGACATCCGCAAATTTAAATAACACTGACAAACCTTTTTTGCATCGGTACAGCCATTTTTCTTCTGCCTCACAATACATATCAGCCTATTCAGGCATAGTTAATGGTCATATTTGTAGAAAAGCCATGAATCCATCAAGTTTAAACAGCTTTTTCAATGAGGGGAAAAAAAAAAATTCTTATCAGTGAAGTTGCAACTGGACCCGTAGCGTCAGACTCGAAAAGGACAGTGCATTTGTTAATATTAATATCAATATTCCCCATAATCTTTGTGGAGCTGTGAGTGTGAATTGAGGGCTGGCTGATTGGTTTTCATTTTTAACAAGGGCTGCGGAGAGGCAATTTAATTTCTTCTTCTTCCTGCCTCCTGGGAGACTATATATATATATATATATATATTTTTTTTTTGCGCTTTCCTCTCCAAAAAATGTCAACATGACTTTGTCAGCACTAAGCACATTCTCTGCTGTGACAGATATCACCTGACCCCAATTTATGAAAGGCACAGAAGAGACACATTCCTGCAGCACAATATGAATATATTATCATCCCACATTGCCCTGTGTTCAGAATTTGAGAATTGTATTTGAAGGATGTGTCGGAAATCCAAACAGCCTTCACTTAAATAAGACAAAAGTAATCTATATGGATGCGAAACGGTGGACAAACAGTTTTCTGTGCGCCTGGTCAGAGAGACCGTACTGTAACCTGGATCAAAAAGACAGGACAAAATGTGCATCTAAAGATAAATTCATTAAGCTTTTATTTCCAGAGAATGAAACATCAAGATACCATCTCCTTCCTGACACTCTTGACATCTGTATGGGGTTTCTGTCTCTCTTTTTCAACACAGCAGGCAGCCTTGAGTTCAAAAGCAGCCTATCTTCTTGATAGTGCAATGTCATTATGGCACAGATATTAGCTCTGTATGGATAGATCTCAGCTCCTTTCAGCTAAGCAAGGCAAACAGCAGTTACAGAGCAACCTTCTTTCTCCCTGTAATGGTGCTCTCTGCCACTTGGAGAGCAGAGCCTGGGTAATGCTTATTGAACTCTTTTCTCAACAACAGCCATAAAAGCAGACAACGCTGGCTGTGGAATGAAACCTCGATTAGGCAAATCTATACGTTACATAACCATACGCTGCACGTGCGCGCACGCGAAAACTTGCACACACACACATCTGAACATCTAAAGCGTCTGCAAAGGTTCGACTACGAGTGAATAGGTGCGCACATGCACGCAAATACACACTCGCCCACTGCATTCAAAAGACATCTGCCATCATGTGACCACGAGGCATTCAGATGCTACCCTCCAATGAATATAAAGTATAAACACTCCTCCAAATTCTCCACCCCTGGCCTCTATTTCATGCCATTATCTTGGCATAATAAACACATTAGCTTCTCCCTACCCAATTCCTGCTCCTAAGATGAATCTTTCCCCACTACATAAAATAATTTGCCAACATTATATGTGATGATGAATAATTCATGAGGGTTCACGGAGAGTTTCAGACCCATCTGAGTCCTGGAGGAGGCAGTGCTGATAGACACCCAGGTTCTACAGATGGACCGCCTATCGGGGAAGAAAGTGGAGGATTTACTGAAAAAGTCTTCCTTTGAAAATGATATACCGTCCCCTGTATTCAGTATGAAGGCCACTTATTCACCCAGGCATGAGGGCCTTTCAAATGAAGATGCAATATCACTTGATCTATTCAGTAGTTATAATTGCTTCAAGTGCAATGACTTCTAAGTTGAACAGTCTTTGTTTCTTTATTTCCCATATTCCAAAAATATACTTAACCTAAGCAAATTTGCAACTGCACCCACTAAACTTTGCTTATTAACACAGGAGCTTGCCAAACTTTGCTCTGCAAGTACTTTTCATTTAAGTGTCATTGCTTTCCCAAACACTCAAATTAATGCTTCAAGAATAAGTTTTGTCTGCCTGCCTCCATGGTTGTGAGCTCATTACAGTTAGGCATATAAATCACTCATTTGCGGTTCAGGAATAAATCACATGTACACTCTTTCTCTCTCTGTTGTTCTCCCCTATGTCCTCTGTGTTTTGGTCATTCATTTAAATTACATCTGTATGACTGAATTCATTTCCATTATTGATAGCAACACCAGGTCAACAAAGGCGCCTATGCAAAACAACAGCAGACAGTTTGAAGGGAAAACCCAGTGCAACATCCCATATCCCAGCCCATTCTCATTCCCAGGGCATCATGTACAGCTGCTTTGTCAAAACATTTGGCACCTCGCTGATAAGGGGGACTTGTCCTTTGGTGACTGTACTGTAGCACTGTACTGTTTAGACAGCAGTGAAATGGGTCTCATTTTTCAACATGCAACTCATGTGGGTTAAGGTTGTGAAGGGGCATATTTTAACCCAAACCACAATCTTTTCCTGAGCCTTATTAAGAAGTTGTTGTTGCATAAACCTCAGCGCTAAAAATCTTGGCAGGCTTTTTAGTGCCAAATCCTTGCCAAATACATCTAAGTGCCAAAACCTCACCAAGGAGTTTTAAATGCATAAACCTAACCAACAAGAGAAAGTAAAAAGTAAAGTGGAAACGTAAAGTTCCCAAATGAGACGAACTGCTGTCTTCTGGCTGACAAACGTGTGACTTAAGACCCGCAGGCTTAAGACTGTGACTTTGAAGCTAAAAAGATCCACATTTCTTTAGACCTGCTCTTTCAAGCACTCTTTGCTCTTTGTTGGGCCAGTTTTGTCACATTTTTTCCCCTCATTAAAAATACACTTCCAAATGGAAAATGTATGTATACATTCTTTAAATGTGTTAGCCATGACTTGTTTTTACATTTTGGTGTTTTTCCTACACTGCAATAGGCGTTGGCTGCAGGGATGATGATGCACTGAATGTTTCTTCACCACTCACTTTATGTTTATTTACCACTCTGCATTTAATCATTAGTTGTTATTAATCTCTGGCTCTCTTCCAACGCATCTCTTTTGTCCCGTCTTCCTCCCCTCACTCCCAACTGGTTGCAGCTGATGTCTTCTCTCATTGAGCCTGTTTTTTCTTCCTGTTAAAAGGGAGTTTTTCCTTCCCACTGTAACCACATGCTTGCTAAAAAGGCGTTGTTTGATTGTTGTGGTTTTCTTGGTATTATTGTTTAGTCTTTACCTTACAATGTATAGTTAAAGACCTATACATTGTATAAGTAAAGACCTATACATTGTATAGGTCTTTACTTATACAATGTATAGGTAAATGACTGTTGTTGTAATTTGGCATGATTTAAATAAAATTGAATGGAACTGAATTAAATAAATATAAAACAAAACAAAAAAATTACATGGTTTATAAATGAACAGACAAATTGCAAAAAAGAATTATGGAACTTTTTCTTACTATCTTTGCTTTTAAATATAACAATAAATAACCCAAATTCTGAAGCTATTGTAGATTACAAACTATTGCCGATATCACGGTAGACAATTTCATAGCAGATTGATTGATGTCAAAACGCCCTTCATACATGATTACAGGCTACACACATGCACTGAGTCACATCCAAAATCTCATATAATGGAAGATACAAAGCGTGAGATAGACAAAGAAAGTGGACCAACAGCAAAACTGAGGATTTAGATTGAAATTGTTCACTTTACTCTCTGCAAGCCTTCAAAAAAAGGACAACCTATTCTCCCCGCATTCACTGATTTGCCAATTCTGCCTCAGTAGAAATTGCCTTGAGGTCAGCTCCTTGTTTTCTTCCTTTATGCTTGTGTGTAACTGCGGTGCCTTCAATACACCACAAAATACAGTAATTTCATTACATTTATTCATTTTCTTTGTAAAATGATCAATGCTGGGTTTAGAAAGGGTTAGAAAATGCGGAGCAATTCATACTGCTCTAAAAAGCATAACAAGAACAGCTGTGACAAAGAAGTCGAAGTAAAAAAAAAAAGAAGACATTAGCTATTTACTTTTATTTGAAATGTCTGTGCTTGTAAAATACTTATATAATTCTCTTAACAATCTTGGTATTGAATGGAGAGTTACTAGTCATACTACTACAAAATCTGCATTCAGCTCTTTTAGCTCTTTACTTTCCACAGCACAAATTTGCATACTTGGTTACATCATGGCAGTACTCCAAACTTTTTTTTCGATCTATGATGAGACAAGAACATAACAAGTCACTAACAATTATATGTTTTTGCTATTTTTCTGCCTCCTGGTGGACAAAAAAAGCTTGTTGTGTAATTCATTTGACTATGTTGCCTTGCTTCCTCACCTCTTCTCTTCTACTATGACCCAGAAAACAGCCCTCCTTTGTCATTACAATCTATCTCTCAATGCCTCAAATGGACAATGGGGAGAAGAGGAGCAAGCAGACTTGCCAGTTAGCTTAACCTAATTCCACACAGGAAGTATGGCTATAGATCTGTGACATAGTGACTAGAGACTACTTTAATTTGACTATTGGTGAGAAACCAATTTTTAATACTAATTAAAAGTAGAATTAGAACTACTAGTTTTTATGTCGGACAGGTCTTGGGATAAATGTTCCGTAGCTTTGAGGTGAGTGATTACCAATGCGAGTGCAGGATGTACTGTGATTGACAGGGTAGTGGATACATAAGAGAGCTCTTCCTGCTAAAAGGGAGATTTTCCTTTCCTCTGTCATCAAGTGTTTGCTCAAAGCAGGTCGTCTGATTATTTGAGTTTTTTCCTCTGTTACTGTAGGATCTTAAATCAACTTGAATCAACTGTTTGAACTGAACTGAAAACTTTTCTTACAGCTCCCTCTCTTTCACATAGTCCCTCTGGGAGGAGTGAGGATGGATGGGTGGATGGATAGATGGAAGGATGGGTGGATGGATGGACATTGACTCAAGGGACAATGAGGTGATCCATTCACATCTGTAATTATAGCTCCATTCAACAGCAGCAGCTAGCAGTAGAGCTAACGTATCATGGAGGAAGCCAACGGCAGAATGTCAGCATTTTAGAGGCTTTTCACACTAGCAGCTTCTGTTTGTATGTTTACAAAAGCTTTTACTTAGGTGCAAACTGTGGACAAAGAGAGCTGACATAACTGAAAGGGTCCAACAACAACGTGCTTTCTCTCTCTCACTAGGTCGCTCGCTCGTTTACTTGAAGTCTCCCCATTTTCGGTCAGAGACCTCAACTGAGAAGCGAGATAGATGCAGGCTCGGTGTAACAGTTGTTGTTACGCTTTCATTTCACACAGTAATGTAACATAACCTGCTGTTGTCAACACAGCTAAATACTATTTCACTACTATTGTCACTTCAGCTGTCTCCTATCAGCTTCACACCTGTGTGTGAGGCAGAAAAAGGAGAAACTACTGTGACTCGCTTTGAGGCACTGATATCAGACAAGTGCTAATAAATTAGATAGAAAACCACCACAAGTACTCAGGGTTGTAACATCATATACAAAATCACACCTCATATGCTTAACATAGTCTGTCCATTTAGACCATATTCCGTAGAAGGTATCCCTCTGAAGTTTAAGAGAAAATGACACTTTTTCCATCGTATAGCTCTCTTGTACAGCATGTATCCAGTCTTCTATCGTTGGTGGTTCAGGTTTAAGCCATCCTCTCGTAAGAGGCTTTTTACTTGCGGCCAGAAGGATATACAGGAGTCTTCTGTCGTTGGAATTCCGTTTATCCACTGGTACATTGCACAAAAATATGGTCTCAAAAGTTGAAGGAAAAACAAATGAAAAAACATTTTGTAAATGATCATGGATTAGAGACCAATACTGGCGAATAACTTTACAGTCCCAAAAGATGTGGAAATGGTTAGCTCCGTCTCCCCCACATCTTCAACATTTATCACCAATTCCTCGATATCTTTGTTGAGCAGGGGTAATGAAAAATCTCATAATGCTTTTCCAGCAAAATTCACGCCAAACATTAGACCCAGTGGTAGCCCACTGTATCTTGCATACGTGAGCCCAACACTTCTCTGTAATTGACAAATTACTACGTAAACCTACCTGCCCTGCTGCCTCCTAACCCTAGTTTTTTGTTGTTGTTGTTTTTTCTTCTTTTCTTTTCTCTTCTTTTTCTGTCTTTTTTATTTTTCAATTATAAGTTAAAATGTGACAGCAAAGAAAGTGTAAAAAGGCAAACTACTGTTATGTTCAATAGCTGTCCCAATAAAAGAGATAATAAATAATAAAAAAAAGAAAACCACCACAAGATTATTTATTTTCTCACTGTACTTTTCCTTTTATATGTTTTCACAAATTATATGAAACATTGTTACATTTTTATTTCAAAGCCGTGTCTCATGCTCACAGTGAGGGATCCTTAAAATAACACTTAAAGGAGACAGCTCAGCATAAAGACCAGGTAGCGATAGGGTATAGCTGGTGCAATAGGTCACGTGACTGAACGAAAACCTGAATGCAACATATGTTTTAGTCTTTACGAGTCCTAAAAAGAAAAGATCTAAGATTTTTGGCACAGTTTTATTCATTGGCACTTTCTTTGGAAATTACTGCTAGTATGTGTCACAGCATACAGCATACACGCAGAGATGGTCACAAAGAAGAGAGCCTGTGTTTCATAGATAGAAACAGACCTACGGGTTGCCTTCTTCAGCCTTTTTCCTTTTTACACTTTGCAAATTGACTTGCTCATATCAGTCTACTGCGCAAAAATAATATCTATGCCTTACTTTAGTTGGTGTTTGCTTAGCAACCGTTCTGACCACTTGTAGAGTTTAGCAGCTACTATGGGGCCTATTCATGTAATTGTAGCAGTAGGCAGTAGTCAGCTGTGAGGCAGCTCTTTTATTTATTTTAGTGATGCTGTGCAGTGCTTGTCCATTTTATTACCTCCATGCGCTGGATAATCAACTTTATTGCATGTGCAGCACCATACCGAGCCTCCATTATGTATTTCTCTGCACTGCTATGTTATCCAAGTTTTTTTTAAGCTATAATGTCAAATTTCCAGAAAAAAAAAATCAAATTTTTCTGTGTCTGGATTAAACGACTGCTTGCTGTTAGTATTCAGCAAAAATCAGGTAAGTTAGTGACACACTTTTATCAAAGGGTTAGGCAAAACTTCTGATTGTGCTTTAATGATGTGACCAAGCTTCTATCATAAAAGGGCTGAAATTTCATTATAAGATATTCTGATGTGGCTGTGGCATCACTGATTAAGGAGGACAGAATG
The DNA here is from genome assembly GCF_963576455.1 of Neolamprologus multifasciatus. Classification (NCBI taxonomy): domain Eukaryota; kingdom Metazoa; phylum Chordata; class Actinopteri; order Cichliformes; family Cichlidae; genus Neolamprologus; species Neolamprologus multifasciatus. The sequence continues at coordinate 14,680,206 of NC_140452.1, read as the reverse complement.
TGATAAGCAGTAATAGGCTGTCAGTGTATTATCTAGTGTCAAGAAAAGGTGATGTAGGTGTAGGAAGGAGCAGCAGGAGACAGGAAAGAGAAAGGACCGTATCATATTGAAGAAAAGTGCTGCTGACAGTTCCATGTTTTCCTGAAGCCAATAATGTTTTAAAATGATTTTATGAAGCAAAGCAGATAAAACAGAGCAAAAACGATTTTTAATAACCAAGCTAAGGTTTGACTTTACCCAAAATCTCTAGTTGGTAATTCACTAAGGAGGAAAAAATAACCGCCTGAGCAAATATCCTTCTTTTATTTACCTCTCATTTACCAGAGCACCTCTTTATAGCTTTAGTTGACTGATGGAAGAAATCCCCCAATTTTTCATCTGCACAGTGAACTCTGATATTTCACTGCTTACATTTGAGAGATGCTTTCTTGATGGGTCAATACACAAACCCTCCTGGCAACCTATTTGTGATGGGACTGCAAACAATTAATCTGGTTGACTGCAAGCTAAATCAAAACTAAAAGAATAAGCCAAAATAAAAGAATGCTGTATTTTTCTCTTCAAACAACATGCACAGTTAAAAATGTGCTGATTTTATGTGCATATTTTTTTATTATATTTAAAGTCATCCATTTTTGTGTTTAGCTGAAAACTAGTACACAGTTGCCAAACCTGTATTTATAAAAAAGATAGTACATTAACATGCTTACTGTACACAGCTTCAGAGCTTTTTGATGACCAAACGTGATTTACTTAAGTGAGGATATTCTAAGGAGTCTTTATGTTCACAAAAATTTTGTCCCTCTAACGAGGAAGAAAAGAAGAAGCAAAAACAGAATATTATTATTGCATGCAAGTTAATGCAAATGAATACAATGATACAAACAACTGAGAGGAGAGGCGTGAAAATGTAGCAGCAGTGAAAATCTGATGAACAATGCTAAAAGTGAAGGCACAATGTGGGTAAATGGAACATCTTAGGGATGTACCGATGAAATGATGCATCACTATTCATGTTTAAAACAGTTACCTAACTCTAACCCACGCTAATGTTTTTTGGTTTGCTATTTAACTGTATTTGTTATTCATGTTCGTCTTTGTACCAGAGAATCAAAGAAATTCTCGTATAGTTTTTTATTATCTTCTCATTCTTCTCAGCTCTCCATCACAGTAAATATGAGCATTTAGCCAGCTTTATATTCATTTGACACAACAGATAAACAAATATTGGTGTGGGCCTGAAATTATACATGATTTGCAGTCTTTGTTAGTTTGACTTTATTTTTGTATTGTAAGAGTAAAGATGGAAAGCTTGATATGGCTAGCTCTGAGTTCTTAAGGATTTCTTGTTGCAATGACAATGATATTACATATTAGTATAAGAAAAGCAACACATGACCCCATAAAACACATGCATCTGTAAACAGCTGATGTGCCAATCTAATGTCATCAAACAGACACCAAATAAGAGTGACAACCAATAAATGGGAAGTCTTAGTAATCTTCCCCACAACTGACGTTATGGATATTCTGTACAAATTAATTATTCTTAGTCTCCTGGATTAGCCTCAGTTATTGTCATAAGTTGTTTTTTTCCCTTGCATTCATTATACTGAAGTTTCAGCTTAATCGACTTGGCATTGCACACACACAAGAATCTTACCGCCAATGTAAAATTTATTCAGGTTGGTTAAAATGGTCTGAATAATATGCATGCTGTTTTTTGTCTAATACGTTAGTGATCACAGCTCAAGTTTAAGCATAAAAAGTCAAGCCATAAGCAAATCCATGCACTGTAGCTACTGACACTAGGTAGAACCTGTTCAAAGAGAATAATTCTCACCACCACTGAGGCAGATCAAGCCTTCTGGCTCCAAACATGACAGCAAAGCAAGAGATTAAAGTTGAGAAGATAAAGAAACCAGTTCAGGTCCAAATAAAGTAACATCTCCAATCCCTTCAGTTGTTTAAATAAAGTGTAATCACTGTTATGTGTTTTCACTTGAGGCCAAGTAGTGCTAACTCAGGCTAATTCCTGCTCTGTTTGATCAAAGCCAGTGTGGTACCCCGTGGTATCCCACATGGCTTAAAGCAAGAATGAGTCTGAGCTGTTGAATTAAAATTCAGTAAAGCTATAGGACTGGCTGCTATAGTGTCTGTAAGGCTTTCCATTTTCACTCTCACTGCATGCTTATATGTCTGCACAGCAGGTTTATCTTGATGTGCCTTTATTAAGACTTTATCGGTGCAATGCAAGTAAAGTCTGCATAACTGTGACATTAGCATTAAAATTATGGGAAATCCATTTCTGAAATTAAAACCAAGCTCAAGCTGTTATCAGATGCAGAACCTGTCAGCTTTCCATCTCAGTATGTTGCAGATATTCATAGATTTGTTCAAATATGGCTAAATATCCCATTTCTGGCTGAGCTTTTGAGCTTTGATCAAAGCAATAGCTTGACATGTAAGCAGCAACATTTTGTCATATTTTGGCAAAATGATGAGAATTTGGAACATAGTGAGCTCGCAGATGGACAACACAGGAGTGGATTATGAGTGGCTGTGGAAGTTCTAAATGGTGAATTTAATACATTGGGAAAACCTTCTATCACTGTCTGGTGTACTGGCTAAAATGACATTAAGGGATTTGAAAGTATTTTATATGGCTTCTGTATCCTTGTGCACTCTATAAGATTTTTGTAAAGAGAGAAGGCTGACGAACAGAAGGTCATCAGGGGGAGATGATTACAGGCCTGCGTCATCCATTAAGTCTGTGTTATTTTTATTTAGTTACATATATAGATCTCTATCTATAGATCTCTATCTATAGATCTCTATCTATAGATCTCTATAGATCTCTATCTATAGATCTCTATAGATCTCTATCTATAGATCTCTCTCTATAGATCTCTATCTATAGATCTCTATCTATAGATCTCTATAGATCTCTATCTATAGATCTCTATAGATCTCTATCTATAGATCTCTATAGATCTCTATCTATAGATCTCTATAGATATCTGTGTGTGTGAATGTTTCTTTCAGGTAATGCAATGGCTCTGTGGTAAAGTTTATTGTACAAGAAGAAGCAGTCCATTCAAAATAACTACTTCCATCAGCTTTTATTGCATTGCTTCTTTATTGACAAGGGCAGAAAAATTACACCACTTTACCCACAGCATTGACTGTTTTTTTTTTTTTTTTTTTTTTTTTTTTTTTTTTAAATGGAAATTTAAAATGTGCACTAAAGCAGGAAATGTAATCAAGTGACAAGATCAAACGTGAAGTACTGCTTTTGCAACATGTGTTGCCTGGAAGAAACATAAAAGATGGTTCAATAAAGACAAAGCCCCACAAAACACTGTTCACAAATACAAAGAAAAAGTGTGCGTTTGTGCAGAACCTCCCCACTCCTTCCCAAAAAACAAGTGTGTGCAGAATGGAGCACAGTTAAACTAGTTTGAATGCTACTGACGTCTGAACCACTGGCTATTTCTTCACATGAAATATTTCCCCATGTACACTAAACTGCATGTACCCTGGAAATAGCAAGTCTTACTGGTGGTACTGTGCAAGCTCACAGTAATGGAAGTACACACAAGACGTATAAAACCCATTAACACATTACATGAAAATGGAGCTGAAAACAACTGAGCAAGCAGAACAACACAGTCGATCTGCTGAACACGTTTTATGAGACATGAAAAAAAACCAGACACCTTCAGTGTATCTGAATTTGTTTGTACCGTTACCATTTGGGAATTCAGTGAGGATTATGAACATATTAGTGTAGTATGTCTGCTGGACATTGCAGCTCCCTTTCCCTGCAGCAACTAGCTGTGTTGTTCTATTGATTGATATGTTTATTGATTAGCATTCAAATATCTCAGTGAAGACAGAACAAAGATTTACCACAAAGCAAGAAAGCATGAGACAAGGCTAATCAAAAGGTATTGGCTGAAGCATTTGCTTATTACGCCAACCCTTTTAACAAAAGATCTTTTAGCATGCAGCTCCTGTACACAGGGCTCGAAGCAAATAATAAAATTCAATTCAATTTCATTTATATAGCGCCAAATCACAACAAATGTCGCCTCAAGGCGCTTCATAGATACAGAGAGAAAAGCCCAACAATCATATGACCCCCTATGAGCAAGCACTTTGGCGACAGTGGGAAGGAAAAACTCCCTTTTAACAGGAAGAAACCTCCGGCAGAACCCGGCTCAGGGAGGGGCGGCCATCTGCTGCGACCGGTTGGGGTGAGAGAAGGCAAACAAAGCAAAAACAAAACAAACAAACAAACAAACAAGAAAAAACTATCTATCTTGTTTGTAGATAGATATAGTCTAAATCTATAATTAGATTTCCAAACCACGGTGCCCCTGAGAAAGTCTAAACTGCTTGCATGAAATGGATAAGGTAGAGCTGTTTGAATACAGCTAGTTTTTTTTTTTAATTGTCTTTTTAATCCTTTAAATACTAGAGTGTCAAAATTTGTATCTACTGATCAGCCACGTCTTATATTTTCTGTTTATGGACAGCCCTGTATGAAGTTTTTTGAAAGCCGTTTTCTTTTTTTGGTAAGTAACATCCCTCATGTGCTTTTCCTTCCTCCATGACCTTTATCACCAGATGTGTCTCTGCTTATTTTGAGTCCTGCAGCACTCGGTGTAAAGACCGCCCAGTAGAGGTGCATGAGTAGAACACAAATCTTTTCTTTAATGCCCTCACACTTTCAGTTTGGGTTAGGGATAGAATAGAAAAAATCCAAATGACACAGTGGTCATCAAGTAAAAGTACAATTAAATTAAAATGTGATGATATACTGTATTATAGGGAGACTACAATGTAATATCTCCTTACCTGCTCTGAAATACATCCAGAGAGCAGGAAAAAACTTTTTTTCTGACAGAAGGATGAAAAGAGCGGTTAGAAGAAACAAATAGTTAACCTTGAAAGACTTCTAGCTCAGAGGATTGTAAAAAGCAAGAAAACACAGTTGGAGAAGAATTTTGAATAGTTTGAGGTTATATTTGGGGCAGACACATAAGTTTAAAACAGTGTCTTTTTTCAAAATTACACAGTAAGGAAGACATGTCAAGATCTTTTGGTGTCTATGCTTTGGGATATTGTATTCCCATAAACAACTTTCTGTTCAGCTGGAAGGATCACCAGATGTAGCTAATGATCACTTCTTGCCTGCGTGTGTGTGTGTGTGTGTGTGTGTGTGTGTGTGTGTGTGTGTGTGTGTGTGTGTGTGTGTGTGTGTGTGTGTGTGTGTGTGTGTGTGTGTGTGTGTGTGTGTGTGTGAATGAACATTGGGCGAAGAATTACTCAAACCTGCTGAATTCAGTCAATACAGAAGCCAGACTGAGCTGTGAAAAATGTGTGTCACTGTGTAGGTGGGTAAGACAGGTCGCAGGAGTGGTGCTATAGCAAGAATAAAGCCTGTCAACCGGAATGTTGTCGCAGTGCACTTTACGATAGTCTCCACTGCCAGAGATTCACTCAAACGCAGTTTAGAGCTCTTAACTATATTGCAGAGAACTAAGAAACTGCACAGTGACAGACACACGCTTTGTGCTAATTTCAGGTAAGTTATTGTTAATTGCAAATGTAAATAATGACCTATGATGAACTGTGCAGTACAAAATATACATACGAAATTTGGGGCAGCACAGTGGTTAGCACAGCTGCCTCATAGCAAGAAGGTCCGGAGTTCAATTCCACCATCAGGCTGGGGTCTTTCTGTGTGGAGTTTCCATGTTCTCCCTTTGTTTGCATGGGTTCTCTCCTGGTACTCTGGCTTCCTCCCATAGCCCAAAGACATGCAGCTAGTGGGGATAGGTTAATTGGTAACTCTAAACTGCCCATGGGCAGGCTATCTCTCTGTGTTAGCCCTGCGACAGATTGGCAACCTGTCCAGGGTGTACCCTGCCTCTCGCCCAAAGACAGCTGGGATAGGCTCCAGCTCCCCCGTGACCATGAAAAGGATAAGCGGAAGAGAATGGATGGATGTTTTGGAAAAAAGCAAAGGGCTTTAACAGCCACAGTGTTGGGTGGGCACTACTGAAACTATTCAGTGACACCCCCCAATATATAATTATTCAACCATAAAAGCTCACTCTCACACTCACACTGTGTAAAACACTGAGAAAAAACAAAATCCCAAGTTTCCTGAGTGTGACAAACAATTTCAATTAAACCTCAGCATCCGTAAATGGAAGGACAGACAATCCACGGCCCTCTCTGATGACACATAAGCACCACAGATAGTCCATCCAGAATCAGGAATGTGCATTCGAGGAGGCCCATCAACAGCGCCACAGAGAGATTCTACAGGCTGAAAATAACTGCGGATCAGGAGGAGCAATCAGTGGGCTGCATGTTGTGTGAAGACAAGTGGGGGGCTGATTACCTCCAGTTGGTTTGCCCTGGAAAACTGATGCCAAATCAGTTTTTCAAGTTGCACCTTGGACAAACATGCAAAGGGTTTTACCTGTTGGAAAGCATTCGTGGAGCCGTTCCACAGTGGATGAGTTCTGGCACTGAATTCATTCTAATAATTTGAAAGGTTGACAGCTGTGTTTGCACATCCTCAGAATCGTGCATTTGTGAGATTTGTCATGTATAAACCCAAGGTTGGATATTTTACCTTAGTTATATTGCAAAATTAAGCCAAATTAATCAAACTAAAACCAAATCAAATGAGCAAAAAAGGGGAAGCTTATGTTTTTAGTAAATCCAAGATTCATGTATGCCTTGTAATGTAAATTGGGCCAACTAAGTGGGAAAAAAGGAAAAACAAACAAAGCAAGATTTAAACCAGAAGACTGAACACGGATAGATTTTACATCCTCTTTACTATTTTTATTCATAACCTGCATTCTGTTCCTCAAATGTCAACCTGATATACTTGCAATTTAAAAAAAATGAATGTTTGGAATTTCAAATACATGGGTTAAAATAAAAATCTCATGGTCTGGCTGCACAGCTTTTGTATGTATTGATGGGAACATTACAGGGTTCAGCAGAGGCTGAGAAGTTAAGTAGCTGAGCAAGTAAATTCTGATACCACTGCCCCCTGTATTGACTTCTCTGGGCATCCAGCTGTATATGTACTAGAAGCATTACTCAAACCAAAACAGCTTGACTACAGCTTGATGTACTTCCCAGATCGATGATGGTGATGTCTAGTTTTGGATAGTTTCCTCCACAAGTTGAGGGACAGAGACATTAGCCGGGATAATCAGTGGACTGAGATGCAATAACTGTTTGGACTGCATTCTGAGGCAACTAATCACAAGGAGATTGTGTCCAGTGTCAAAGTGCATTTGCATCAGTGTTGGTTAACAATGTGCATGTTTTACTCTCTTTTACCTTTGAAACTCACTTGGCCTCTTAGACCATCTGGTACTAATCTGCTAATCATTCTGAATCCAAACTCAACTAAACGGCATTTGCTTGGCCATATGCGAAGGAAATATGTTACATACGCAAAAATAAACTCATCTTACTGACATTATAGACAAACGTTTTTCCAGCCTCAGATTTCTGTCCCTGCGCTCTAACCGTGAGACATTCATGTTCTTGTTCACGATAAGGCAATTTCGCTTTATCCCACTGACTGCTTTTCATTGTGACAACAACTGAAATCCTTTTTTTTTTTTTTTTTTTTTACTTTAAATGATGCATCATGACAGCCTCTCTACGGACCAGATGACTGTTCTCGATAAAACAGTTTCTCGCTGACTGCATCTGAAAAGTTCTGGCTGTAAAGGACTGCAATTAATGATTGACAGAAACAGCCTCTTTGGCTCCTAACCCTGATAGAAAACACGGTTCAAAAGTTTGACTCCTGTGTGCCCACTTCAAACTTCCATGTATTTTTCAATTTTCTCTGTAGCGAGTAAATATCACGGGTGTCAAACTGGAAGTGTAAGGGTAACCTGAGGGCACAGTGGTCCTATCTGGCAACACGCAGAGCCCAGCGTGACACTGTCTCAGTCCACAGGAGCCAAAGGCTGATTGATGGTAAGAGCTTTTCTCCCTGTTGAAGGATAGAGGAAAAGACCAGAGACCAGCAGGGAAAAAAGGAAAAAGGACAGATATTGTGCGTGAAATGAGCACAAAAGTCTCATTAAAAATCTCCATGTGGCTTGCCGATGTTTAACTTTATGACAGACATTAGATCTCTGCGCGGTGCAGATACATACTGAAGAAGTTGGCGGGGACATACGCCTTTAACTAAATCAGTCGGACAGGTAGAAGATTAGGTGTAGCTGTAGCTCTTCTGTGTGAAGTTTCCCTGTCAGCCTTTCCTGGAGACGGAGGAGCAGCATGTGGCCCTGTGTGATACAGGCAGAGGCTGTCGGGGGTCCAGTAGCAGGTGACCTATGTATCCCTCCTCTGCTGGGGCCTGTTTATGTACTGCTCCCTTTTTTTATCACACCTAACAACAGGCCTAATTAACAGGCTTTTCAACAGAGTCCAGGGTCCATCCAACAAGGTGTGCTGTACATTAATACCCTAACACCACTAACCAGAGTCCCTCAGAACCATGCCAATTAATCCTAATATAATTAGAAAGTGGTGAAGTTCAGGGAGTCAGATATTTATATCAGCTTTCCTCCTAGTCATCGCTGCCCCAGAGTTAACCGCTGGAGGTTTTGCTTGATATGAGACTCACAGATTATTGTTTGGCATTGATTCAAGGATATGTCTGCCGTTAAATGATGAAGCACATTAAGTTATTTTTATTTATTTATTTTTTGGTGAAGGTAGAGTTAAGTACGGGCGGAACAAGGTTGGAGGAGAATTAGTGGGACGCCAAACCAGCTGTGCTATTTATGTAATTTACAGCATTTGCTTCCTGTTATTAAAGCTCGGGAGCCCCTGTGCATTTTTTATTAACCTTCTATGTTGGGAAGGCTTGCACTGCAAGTTTACTATCAGCCTTTTTGCACAGCCTCTGACTTTTAAGCTCACACTGCAGAGATTAACTGATGAACCATGACGTGGTCCTCACATTAAAAATAAGCACGGTCAGGTTTGTCCATTTATAATTACAAGAAAATTACTTCAGGCACTTCTGCATATCAAATGACAACAAATGAGGTAGAAAAACAGCCCAAGTAGAATCAGTTAGGAGCTTCCAGTTTTGAATGAAATCTTTATTACTCCAGTGGTATATTTTCTGAGCGCACAGACGTCTGAGGGGACTTGTGGCTACTACACTTTCCATGCACACTATAGAAAGTAGCACAGCAAAAAACAAGGGGTTAGCAGTGTCTGCAGCTGTTCATAAGGACATCCTCAAGGGAGTATAATCCCTACCCGAAATGAGAGAATATCAGATTGGATTTGCAGATGCAATCATCAGGCAGATTGTACATATGGCTTGAAACTGACTAAAACAAAAGAAAGAAAGATGGAATTATTATCTGATAAATACTTTAGTATTGAATGTAGATTTACACACAAATGCTGGAGCTTTACTTCTTGAGGCGTAAAAAGTCATTCCCATTCTCACTGTATTTTGAAACCATATCACCAGTCTGCCCTTTTGCAGTCACCAACCTTTTCACACGATGCGCACTGTGGCAAGATCAGAGGCGTCTCTCGCTGAGTGCTGGAGAGGCTCGATTTGGGACAACGTGTTTCCAAGAAGTGAAAAAAAAAGTTTTCTCCAACGTGTAGACAAAGTATCTAGAAGCGCACCACATTTTTCCCATCAGACCCTCTAATCCCTCATACTGTCTTCTCCATCTATTTGACATGAGCCTGCTCCATTAGTAGGTTTTTAAGCCCTAGGCAAGATTTAAACACAGAGCAGGTTTTGAACAGGATGTTGGTTTAAGCAGTGCGCTCATTCTCTTCGCTCTCAGCAGAAAGTCTCACTGTGCTGGCATAAAGGCTGTGACCTATTTTAGCTCACACAGCTCCAGTCCTTTAAAGGGTGTGTCTAAATGTCACGCCAAATCAATCAGCAGAAATAACTGTTGAGTGTTGCCAGCAGAAATTTTATGACCCTTAAGGCTTAAAAAAGAAACACACTGCACAACTGTACATGGCTACTTGATGGGGAGGTGGCCCTGTAAAGACTGAATAAAACATTTGCAGTCTGCATTGCTTTAATTTTATTGAGCATCTGTGTCCCTGGGTCAGACGTGTGCATTCAGCTACACTGCTGTCTGCTGCCTTGCCTGTTTTAATGCCACAGTACAAGGGATGAGTCATATGTTTTTGCAATCCATGCTCACACCAACACCTGGTTAGGTAACCTTGTAACATATTATTATCACTGGGTCTGAATAAGAGCCTTACTCACGCACTGGTATAGGTTTATAGGAAGCAATAATTGTCACAGCTCTTGAATATTATCATTTTAAAGCATATCTGTGGTTCAGATAGTTGAGACAAAACATACCCATAAAATAAATTCCAGCGTCAACAAAATATTTGGTAGCAGGCCTATCAGTTCAAGCCTTTTCTTAAGAACTGAAAGCATATTTCATGTGAAATATAAATATTTTTACTCTTACATCCAAATTGTGTGCCACTATTTCAGCTTCTTTAGTTAGGAGCCCTGCGGGTTGTTTGTGTTGATAACACCACTTACAGCTCTTGAGGTGCCGTTTGCACTTCAGCTGCAATCTCCTGCTTGCCTCGACCCGTTGTCTCACCACCTACCTCGACCAGAGCTGTCACCCACATTTCACTCTCACCAAGCTGTTTCCTCCCATCTCTCCAAAGCCTCCTGTCCCACAAGTCATTTATCACCCTGTTTGGACAACTCGCCCCCGCTCTTCCCCCTCCTGTAGCAAAAGCATGATTTCTAATTAAACCTTCTAACTGGGAGGTTAAGAGCCAATTTCATGCACCTTACTCTTGATAAATAGGCAGTAGCCCATTCACTCCTTTAGCCCTTTCCCTATCTGTTGTGCCCAGGCTACTCTAGCCTTGCCAGTCTTCAGCCTGCTTGATTCCTCCGAGTTCCACTTCTCCCATATAAGTTTCTTCAGTAATAACATCAATTATTCATCGTTCTTCAGAAATGTCATTAATGGTGAGTCAATGGGGGGGGGGGGGATGAAGTGAAAAGACACCCGTATAGACCATTTATTACTGAAATAATTCTAATAAGCATAATAAGAAGCATATCAATTCAAACCCCTTCCAACCACATTTATGAGCTCCTAGGTCGAAGTTCTAAAACTGTTCTGCAACAGTTCAGATTTTCTTCAGGGATTGTGCTCAAACATTAATTATTTGGCTGTTATATGAATCATCGATTCCCTCGATGGAATGTAAAACACGATAAAAAAAGAAAAGCTACTCATCTACTAAAGGTAGAAGAATAGGCAGAAGCATTGATTAGGGTCTTTGTCAAATAGTCATGCCTGAAGGCTCTGTTGGACTGGGGATTAATTACCATCTTTGCTCAGGAAAAGGAAACATTGATCTGAGTGAATGAAGAAAAAAGGATTAATGACAGGCAGCTTTATGTTGATTAAGATTAAGTAGGACAGAAAAAAACTGATTTCAATATCTGACACAGAGTGATATGATTGGTGTTTTCAGTTAGAAGGCTACGCCCAAATTATGTGCTAAACTGTCTGGCTACTTTTTTCATTACTGACCAGTTATGTTTACAGTCTTGAATTGTATTTCCTTTAGATATTTCCATATATTATATCAAGTTTCTTCACCAGTTGAGTTCTTAAGCTACATAATCCATTTAACAAGATTAAAAGTCTACAGCCACTTTCAGCACCTATGTCAAAGGGAAAGTACGTTGATTTAAACACCTGTCATCAGGTCTTACGCTGCTGCATATGTTAGAAAAGAAGAAAGAAGCTGTTGGATAAGAGAAAGAAAAACTCAGCAGCACACTCCCCTAAGCTGCAAGCTAGCAGGCTAAGGCTACATTAAGGCTTCTTTGCATGAAACACTCAAATCTCTGACTTCTCTGACTTTTAACATTTAGAGGTTGAGTTGCACTGAAGGTAATGCAGGTATAGGTTTGATGTGGCATAAAAAGCTAATGTCTCTGGGTATTCTATATTTCTTTTCAGACCTTTTTAAACTACAGGCAGACAGTTTTATAGCAGCTGGCGCATTATCTTGACACTGATGTTGTCTAGCTGTTTGGTGTCTGAGGCTGCTAATGTTATAAAAATGATATAATAAGTCATCTCAGAATTTCAGCACTTTTTACGTATTAGGGTAAAGACCACAGATAATTATAGATTACTGAGCATTTGGGGGAGTGGGAAGAAAGCCTTGCATATAACGGGACAAAACCTCGAGCTAATGTACAGTGAGAAATATGACAATAAAACAAAATACATGAAGAAAACAGAGCAAATTTCCCTGTAATCCATCAAATAATTAAAGTACCACATCCACATTTTCCATTTTCCACCATGTGAATGTTTCTTCCTTTGGAGTAGCCTCCACCAACCTGCGGAGACACTCTCAGAAATGAAAACAGTGAATGCCACATAATTAGCAATATCAGCCACCAGAGCTATTATAATTCCAGTTTGGCACAAATCTGAATGATCCTTTAAGCTTATTTATTTTAACATATCACATATATGAGCACACCATCCTCTTATTTTTCGCCGCAACTTCCCCACAGAGATCAATAAAATTTAATCTCATCCCATCTTATTAAGATTTAGTCTCACAGTACACTTAGTGCGCACAGAGATAATTAAGGAGACTACATGCCACCCTGCAAGATGCTCGCCTAATTAAGAGCAAGCCAACATTCAGATTTTGCTGACACATCATTTCCTTTTTTAAATATAATTAGATTTGGTATTCTTGAAGTTCTTGAGGATTAAACATAGACATCTACTAAAAGTATTCATTGTGAGGTCGGGACTTCACGTTTGCTTCAAACTGCTTTAAGGTCGGACCAACGGTTTAGCTGATTTAGGAAAGCTAAAGCTTTTTTCTCTTAAACCGAGGCTGAAGTTGGGATAGAAGTACATTTTCAGTGCCATATGTCTATCAGAAAGATTAAGCCAAAGCAATGAAGCAGACTTAGAAACTTGGAGCACTGACGGGAAAGAGAATTCACTAAATTTGGTGCAGATCACTTTAAAAGTGCGAGGCAGGTTTTAGCTTTGCCGGGTGGATGCACGCTCTGAGTGCCTTTTAATTTCCCAATGTTTTGTTGAAAACAATCACCTGCGCCTTATTAGGAAGAGATCTCTCGTCAGCAACACTTTTTAATTTAAACTTCACATCACAGACCTGTGCAAATACAAGGTGTTGACTGAGTAGCCTCACCTCTAATTTTAAATAAACGAGAAGTTCTGTTCACACATTTTAGGTAATAATTAACAGGATGTCCTTGTTTTATAATAAAACCTCATCATGTTTGCTACTTTTGCCAGAGGTTTTCACCACTTCTTATTTTCCATCTGTGAATAATTATTGTAACCCTAGAAAACATTCCCTACAAAGAAACCCATTTAAAGCACTCCAGAAATTGTATGCATGTCAACCTAGAATTGAAGCTTACATGCTTTTCTGTATCAGTCCTCTCCTGAGTGCTCAGCTGTAAAAGCGAAGTCCTTTTCACAGCGCTGTCATGGGAAAAGTGATGAGTTACAAACAACAGATAATGACGGAGCCCATTTCGAAGGATAAATTCTAAATCTGTCATCAGAGCGAGAGGCTGAAATTTACACATTCAAATTTATAGAGATTCCTATTACCAGATATTCAATCACCATTTTGTACTGTGTGGTCTTTGGTTTTTCACTGTGAAGGAAGTGAAATCCAATTTACTTTCTCTGTAGCTGTGTAAACACAAATAGGGTGAGAAAAAATTACCCAAATAAAAATAAATAAATAAATGTGATTAGAAAAAAATAGATGAGACGTAATATTTGCTTTGGAATAAAAAGCAAAAGCGGCAGCCAAAGCAATGCATGAGGACTGCACTTTATATATGCTGTCTAATGGAAAGGCAGTACTGCTACAACCAAAAGCTTTGACCACTACTGAAAGAGTAGTTTTGTTTGTTCCAACACACATCTACCCTCAGAAAAAAAAAAAAAATTTGCTGCATTCAGCATCACCCTTTGAGAGCCCCTTTACTTTAGTGTTCCTGGGATAAACATTCATTCACATGCTTGATCTCTGTGTCGTTCTCCAAGTGAGTCACAAGGTCAGCCAGAACTGTGTATTTTAAAGAGCCTGTCAGAGGTAGAAATGGCCATTTAAGCGGACAGTGCGGTGAGAGTCACTGTAATAATGTAATATACAATAGCTGGTATTCAAAGGAAATGCAACCTGCTTGTTTTCGGTCACTTCACGTTGACATGCCCTCCTTAACCGAACATTAACCATTTGATTTTTGACCTAAAACACTGGCCAATCAGCATCAAACCTTCTTTAAGTATACACTTCACAGTAATGGTGTTTACATTCTTTCTCAGTTACTTTGAAATAGCGATGGGAAGGTTGACCTCATTTCATGATTAAATATAACACGAAATGTGTTTATGTTATTGCACTGTGACAGAGAGCTGAGGTCATGGTGAAGCAGAAGGTTTGCAGTAAAGAGAGCTTTGCTTTTTTTGAGATAACTGAGCTTTTCTTCAGCATCAGGCTGGCTTCATCTACTGTGTACAGCAGATGTCCATGAACAACATGTTACTATTAGATGTAAGAGCATTATCAGTGTTCAGTGTGGACAAATGTCCACGCGGTAAATTAATTTAGCCAAGTGGAAAGCTTAAAAAAGCTCTGAATTTGACTTTTAGTGTAATGTATGGCATTGAATCCATCTCAGTGGTGTCTAAGATAACTTCAACAACCAACAAGTACAGCTCCAGAGACAGGATTGACCTTAGGTTAAGGTTTTTATCTAATTGAGCAGAACAGGAACTACTTAGACATAACTGTTTGTGCCTTTAGTTTGGCCTATTCTTTTTTCATTTTAAAGGTATTCACCTTCAAGATCTTGTCTAATGATTACAAAGACAGAAAAAACACAAACTGCAAAGCACAGAAAGTAATAGAGATTGCATGCCATGTAGATTTATGGCAATTTCCATGACATTAACTAACAAAGACGATATTATATCTCCCTGTCAGTTTTGAATGCACCCACTAGAGAATCCATCCACTTTGCACTTCTTACCGTTTATGTTTTCAGCTTTTGTGTCACTGGTGATGAGATGAGACCCTTATGGAGATGCAAAATACAAGGCAACATGTGGCCTTGTTATGATATTACCCAGCAGTCCTATTGACTTAAAGTGTTTGGATTTTAACAGGTGCATGGCAAATCTCTTGGTTGAAATTATAACAGCCTATTTGCCATGTGGTCGACAGTGGCAGTTTGTAGTTTCAATTGAATTTTATCTCAGCAGCCAGCTATTTGCAGATCATTACACAGGGAGTGCAAGCCCTAGATTGCCACTAGAGCAGCGTCGGGCTTGTGCTGGTTTGTTTGCTCATTCATTTATTTATGCTATTCAAATCTCAACACCAATGCTGTTCATTTGGGATGCTAACAAACTGGTTCAAGGTTGTTGCAGTGGGACGGAAAGAGAGAAGGAGAGAGCTAGCGGAGCATTTGGTGCCAGCTTGCTTCATTTCTGTGCTGGCAAGCTTTGTCACACACCCACACCGCGATGCCATCACATGAAATGTTAATTTGAGAAGTCTAATGTTGTGGGACAAGGGCTGAATCGCTGCCAGAATATGCAGAGCCAGGAAGGCAAAGGCCAACACCAATGAACCGGAGAGATATGCTGCTGCTAGTTCAACTGCCTGTGGCCAGCTGCCCACGACAGAACACATTCTGAACACAGAGGGATGTTTCTCAGTCTCTTTGACAGACAGGTATCAACTCTTATTTCTTCTCTGCATATTTTCCAGGCATGCAACTCTGAACATGCACACTTCCCTGGGTGGACAGCAGTATTGTAATTAACCTACAGCACGCTGCTTGGTACAGAAGTAAGCCATACTTGCTGTTTTTACCAGCGGCTAAAAAGCCTCACTCACAAATCACATGTAACAATTGCTAATGTGAAGCTGACGTTCGAACTTTGTGGAACATTTTCTCTTTTCAGTCAGCACACCTCCACAGATGTTCAGAGACTGTCTAGCTTCAGCACTGTTTGCCGCAGGGAACATCTGGCACCACCCACGATCTGGATTCTTCTCCCTTGCAAATGTGTTACAAGAAGAGGATTTCAAAATCACGTGCAGGGGAAAAAAAGAGCACTGGTTATGGGTCCACGGAGGAGAAAGTTTGTATGGCTGACCATTCACAATGTCATGTGGAGGTTTTTTGTTTTTACTAAATATAACCCGTATCATTCAAAAATACAGCAAATTTTTTAAAGCAGCTGTAAAGTTTGTTTGAAATGTCAAAAGATGTTTTCTTGCAAATCTGAAAAGGGCTAAAGAAATACAACCCTAGGTTAATTTAAACATTCATATGCAAAAACATATCTAGCTGTAAGTCTAGGCTAGAATTAAGTCATTAAAAATCATACGGGACAAAATAAATAAATAAATAACAATTATCAAAAATAGTCACAGTTTGATTATATTAAATGTCATCAGTGACAATGTAAGCATTGACCCCTGAGCCTTTACTGTGAAAACATCATCTTCCTCACTGACTGTCTCATATGATTGCCCTACATGTTGCCACTAAGCATGAATTGATGATGCAGATCAGGTGCATATTTCTGCACATGATCTATTTGTCATTAAGTGTTTATTATTGACAGTTTGACTCCATTTGTGGAGCAACCCAGTTGGAGATACTGACAACAACAATAATAATAATATTTTTTTCAATTCAAAATTACACACTCATTCCATTTTGAAGCAGATGGAAACAGAAACATCATAAAAAGCAATCTTTTACAATGATAGGCAAACCAATTGAAAGCTATTTATAAAGAAATATTAGACTATAAAATAATACCCCCTGATGAATTTTAAAAAAAGTATGACTGACTTTTCTTTTTCCACAAAATTGATCAAACATTCATAATCAAGTAGCTTTTGTCCATTTGTCTTCATTTTTCTTAGCTACACTTTGGCTTTGCTTCAGGCAAATGTTAGTCATTCTGTTTGGTGATCATTTAACCCACGACTGTGGTCCACTGTAGACTGTTGGATGGATTGTCAAGATTTACAAATATTAATGGTCTTGAGGGGATAAATCCAGCTGCTTTAATTTGTGTTTAATTCACTCTGGTATAATAATATGACTAGTGTGGCTTTATAGGTCATGCTCACCGCCTTGGGGACATTTCAGAAAAGCAGGTAAAAGTGTATGTGTGACAGGTAGCTGGAGTTTCCTCCGGCTTTTTCAAAATAACATGGATCATTTTTTTCAAGATGTTTTTGAGTGTAACCGGCAGGATAAATGGAAGCTAGCTGTTGAAATTTTGTGCATCAGGAGTAACCTATTGACTTACCCCTTGTTTTAGGTCAATCCACACATTTCTTCACTTAAGGTGGTTTGTTTATGTGTTCATGCCGAAAGCTTAAAGCAAACGAGCTGTCCAACATATAAGTATAAGGCTTCAACATCACTGTTGAAGCCTTATACTTAAAAAAACAAAACAAAACTGCCAGTTAACTGAGCTAGTCGGATCATTTCTTGTTGGTATTCAGCACTAGTCAGCAGAAGTTCTTCCCCTCTTTGAGATTAGCTGTGCAGTAAACAGAGAAGTGCCACCTGTATGTTGTTTTCCAGGACAGTCCCATTGTCTCTGGGCCTCAGTCTTCATCTCTGTGCCTTCTCTTCTCTTGGTTTATTGACTCCAATGCCGATGACTATGGCTGACCATCAAAATGAAATGGCGTGTGACCATGGAGTAATAGACCACTTAACTATGGAGTTTCAACAAAGTTCGCATTACACATGTAAACAACCCAACCTGAGCAGATTAATGCCTGTGATTAAGTCATACAGCAATGAGTCCCAGATGGAGATCCCTAATTCAGTAAGCCAAGTGGTCATTCCAGGTGGCCAATTTCTGTGTTTACTTTCGGTCAGCTCAAGTAAATAAAATGTTCTTGATGAAAGTTTGTACAGACGTTAATGGTTCCCAGGCTGTGACTGCAACACATCCCCTGACTCTTTCTATGGCACAGCTAGAAATATGTTGTTTTGAGTAAAATGTCACACAAATTGACATATTTTTCCTCTGTTTTTATTGACGCATTATTACTATTATACAAGTATTAATGTCCCTCTTAAAACTGGAATGAGTCCTGTTTGACTTTGTAGATTAGATAGAAAGAACGGACTGACAGAATTGATGCATAATCATTAGCATTATCCTTATTGATCAGCTGATCCATTTCTCTCCAGAGAAAGACAGACAGAAGGAGGTGGGCAGTGTGTGCAGTGTAAGAGTCCTCAACTGCTTCCAGATGGTTAAGAAAATGGTGGGATTGATCAAGTCAAGTTTATTTCTAAATCAATTTCCAGGAAAACATCTGTGACAAAGAGCTTCACAGACAGTAAACACAGATAAAAAACAGGGACACAGCGTCACAGATGAGACACACAGAGTGACTGATGGTTCAGTGTGCTCTCTGTAGATGTACCGTATCCCTTCTAATGGGCACTAGGGGGCAGATTAACTAATCCTCTTTTTAGAAATAAAAAGGGGGCAAAAAAAAGAGCAGGATTAAATCCAACAGATGAAGCTGAGCTTCTGTATGAAGTGGAGAAGCTTTATATGGATACTTGCATCAGTATGGAGGACCGAAACTGCCAAAAAACAATCAAAATATAAATCAGTGACTAAAGAAATAAAGATGCATAAAGAAATAAACAACATAAAAATGTTGTTATTCATTGATTTATAAATTGTGACAGGCAGAGCAGTCTAAAAACATCTCTCGCCCTTTTCCATCAGCAAACTCAAACTTTTATGTCACCTTTTTTAAAGCTACTGTGTCAGACTCTGTTGACAAAAACAGTAACTTTGGTCCATTTCTGCCTCATTCTGTGTTTGGAATAGTCTGTCTTTTTTTGCCATTTTGATGCAATTTGAGGCACAATTGCTCCTTCAGTTCATTCAGACGCTGACTGAAAGATTTCCCAAGGGCAACAAATAAAAGCTTGTCAGTTGCCCTAACACGTTTTTTCAAAGCTGCATAGCAAGAATTTTAAACTTGCAGAATAATTTTCCTTCGAGTTCTTGTCAGTGTACGAGGATGCACTTTATATTTACAGTGGCAGCCCATCTGATTTCTAGTAAAACGTAAGTGGATGTATGCGCTAGCTTACATCCACTTACAACTGGGCATGTTCAGTGTTCATACAAAAATATATGGACACACTTTAATTTTATGCCTTTAAAAAACAAATTCGCAGCACTATTAATTATTACATTTTGTCCAACACTAACATTTCACTTGAGTAGCAACAAATTTTTAAAAAATGGAAAAAAATATTTTTTTAATCACAGCCTGATCACTTTTTTGATCAATAACTGCATTATTTGCATGTATTTCCCATTTACCTTTTACCCAAAGAAACCTGTTCTGGCTGTTACAAGTCAACAGCACTGTGCAAAAATGCAACAATTACTTTATGTTTAGTTTGGAGCAGTTGAAGCAGTCTTTAATTTAGGTAGATTATATTTGAAGCTACTGTAAACCTGACTTATTCAGAGCCATGGGGTGTTTCACAGAATAAGCACCCTTCAACCAACTTACATCTTTGTCATCTTTATCTTTAATTTGAAATTTTTTTTGCATTACAGTAAGTAATTGAAAAACTTGTCTAATTGTGTAAATCACAGTAAAGTTGACAATAACAGTTAAAAGTTGAGAAAATTAAAAAAGCTACTGAATGATGCTGCCTTGAATTTTTTTTAGTTTTCTCAACCTTTCTTTTTTTTTTGGCAGTTTTGGCCTTCCATATATGTGTGAGGGGATGAAATGTCATTGCAGCTCACTTGAGAAATAAGTAAATGACAGACTGCAGGCAAGTAGATAAGGGGGAACGAAAGGCTAGCAGCTGATGCTAGGGAGGGGGCATTGTAGTGGAAGGCAGTCAGTCGGACTCCTGAAGTGCTTCTTGGCACGCCTCAGTGGAAAAAGCTGCCGACTGAAAGTGCTCCATTGCATTGACATTTTGTCATCGAGAGGGTGGAGGACATTGTCCATAATAGCAGACCGCAAACATCGTTTTCTCCACCACTACCCCGAGTGATTCTGGTTTATCCCTCAAGCAGTACTGGCTTTTCTCAATTCTTACCAACTTGTTCAAAAATGTGTGTGTCCCCTGAAGTGACAGCGCACCTCACTAACAAACACCCTCCGTCCTGTCAGAAAGATTATGGACTTCTTTCACAATAGCTGGTCAGGTAGAGGTTTAAAGCTGAATATAGCGTATTAGTCGATCCTTCTGGAATTTAGTAATAAAATATTTATACTAAAAGTATTTCTCTGACTCAAAAAGGTCATGTATTACCATAATCTTTCTGACAGGACGGAGGGTGTTTGTTAGTGAGGTGCACTGTCACTTCAGGGGACACACACATTTCTGAACAAGTTGGTAAGAATTGAGAAAATCCAGTGCTGCTTGAGGGATGAACCAGAATCACTCGGGGTAGTGGTGGAGAAAACGATGTTTGCGGTCTGCTATTATGGACAATGTCCTCCACCCTCTCGATGACAAAATGTCAATGCAATGGAGCACTTTCAGTCGGCAGCTTTTTCCACTGAGACCTGTCTTTTTAAGAAAAGTAATACATTACTCTATTTATTCAGTTAGAACTTAATGCTTACACTACTCACATTATTTTTGTGGTTAGTCTATAATCACCTTCACTATCACCTGATGCATTGTCATCCAAATTAAAACTTATATTATCCACCAAATCAACACAAAACTGTGACCTATAATGGAACATGTACAAAAGGTCTTTGTACTTTACTGTGCGTGGTGTTTTTGTGTAAAATAAAGCAATAGGCATGTGTTGAACCCTAAGTAGTATTTAAATAACCTTTTACATATAACATTTCATGTACTGTCAGTAATCCAGTTTTCTATCAAAATCACTCTTGAAGTTTTCAGAGTGCTGGCCTTCTTCCACATGATGCCTGGAATTGGGGTCTCCATGTCCCCTCAGAGGTCTACCTCCCAAGGTGAAAATTACTGTGTTCTATTCAGTTCAATCTTGCAAATGTATTCCCATGTCCCCGGGATACTTTTGTCTATGCTTGTAAGCTTTTTTTTGATTACATGGTCAGAAGCAAAAAAGGGTGCTTCACAACAACAAACCGCTCATAGGTTTTTCTGGGATTATTTGAGGCTAAATGACTGAGAAAAAAAAAATGTTTTTTTAAAAAAAAATAAAAGTGGCTAATGTAGAAATTCATGCACACTGAAAGTCTAAAAAAATGACTTGTTATAAAGCATAATAGTACAAATATTCATTTGCCATACATTAGCATATAGACAATATTTGGGAAGATTCTGAAAATTGGGCTTTTTTTCAGAGGTGGGTTTAACTTTTTAGGAAATGCATAATTATAATTTAGCTTTTAATTGTGGGATAATGATAGGATGATTTTGTTTGTCCGTATATCATTAGAGTATTACAATAACAGTTAAAATATTTCTTAGTACGTTTTCTATATCCCTGCAAAGGACTAGCAACCTGTCCGGAGTGTATCCCATCTCTTGCCCTTTAACAGTCGGAGTAGTCTCCAGCCAGCCCGCGATCCTTAATTGCCAGTTAGGGAAGCGGATGGATGAACTGAAGTCTCTCAGAACAAATGTCCTCTTCAAAAACCTTCTTTTACATGACTAAGGATCCAAAATCATAGCATATTCAGTTTGAAATGAGATGATACACAGGGCATCTGTCAAGCTGGAAGAAGTGAAAATGTCTGCTGGATATACAGCAGAGTGTTTATTCCCACTCTGCATATGAAGTATAAAATAAATGGTCTAAAAAATCTGAAACTACTCACTTTCCTTCTTCTACACAGTGATTTCCTGCAGTAAATGACAATAATACAGACACCTTAGTTTGAATTGTTATCACCAAAATGTACCAGTAACATTGTGACTCTCGACTATCATCTTTCCATAAACTCCAAAGTGCTCTGCTCATGTAAAACGTCCCTGCAGCCACTCTTTTGACACTTCTGTCAGGGAGTGCCTTTGCCACCATGTGTCACTGTTGCAACGCTGTGCCGCTGAGTGCTTACCCGTTGTTTGTCTGCAGAAAGGTGGGGGGAGAGAGACAGAAAGGAGGCAGCTGCTGGGCAGATCATCAGTCTGTCGTTCCTGTAGTTCTCTCCCTCCTTCTCTTCCTCTCCCTCTTCTCCCATGGCTCTGCATGCCCCAGAAACAAGGTAGTTTGGTCTAATTGCTCTAATGGCGTTCCATCCTCATTAGACTCTTGACCTTGGCTGTGCGTGATAAGAGTAGGTCACCGTGGATTAGAAGTGGCCCCCTAGGTCTCCTCCACTCTCCCGTTTACCAGTCGATACCTCTGACTCAATTCACTCATCTAGTGTTTCCCCATTTGAAATGGGGCTGCATTTAAAACGTGTTTTGGCCTGTCTCTGCTGGACAGACCGGATGAATCTTGCATCATAGCAGCAAGTAAGAAAATTTAATGATGAAATATTGTCTTTTTAGTCTGTTTATTGAACCTATCATTGGCCTATTTGAAACGATTTGACTTGACTAGACTAGACCTTTATTTAATAACCTGCTGTACTGAAAGACTGGCATTATTATAAGCAAAGCTATACAACACATCTTTCATGTGGTTCTCCTGCTGCTCATTTAATTCTTTGTTATCGTAAAGCTATGATAAATTGCTCAGCTCAATATATCAGATGATAATAAGGAAGAGATATTGGCATGAGTGTGTATGCTGGTCATTAATTGAATATCTGAGGTCATTCAGAAACAATGTCCTGATTTGTTCATTATTGACCAGTTTGTGGGTGTACCAAAGAATATTTTGTATCAGTTGAAGTGCACAATATCAGATATATAAAGTGCTGTGCTTATAACTAATGAAAATGCTCAAATTTTGGAAGCTGTTACTTTGTCATACTATAATACCTGATTATGCTAATAGAAACATTTATTCAAGAGTCAAAAACTATCATCAAAATATATATATTTTTAATATATGCCTTTTTTTTTACGCCCCACGCAAGGACATGCTGATATCTTCAAATACTGACAATCCCGATTCCTTGATGATCCATTAGAATGCATAATCTAGTCCACAGTTTGGTTCTTTTGTCAAACCAACACCCCTGCACAGAAGCTGCATTGGCTTCTGGAAAAAAAAATGTAAGAGGATTTGGTTGCAATCACTGACCTACACACACACACACACACACACACACGCACACACACACACACGATGAAAATAAAGAAATCCGGGCTGTTGTAATAGGACAGTTCATATTACAAGGGATCCAAGGGAATGGTGGCACAAAACCTTGAAGTCATCACTGTAATGATCCCACGCTGTAGTATTCACACCTCTTTCAATTCATTCCTCATCTCAGCTCTAACAGAGTGCCTGTCTGAGGGGGTGGAGGACAGCACAGCCAAAACCGCGGCAAAGAGAGAGGTAGAAAATGGTGACTTGTACACCCTCAAGACAAAACATAACAACTACATGAAAAAGACTGCTCTGAAGTATCTCTGCGGGCAGAACAGCACAGATTTGGTTCAGTAAGGATGTTATTAGGCTTATGTCCACCTATGCAATTACACTTGGCCCAGCTAAGCTCTACAGGAGAAACCACTCCCTCATTCTGCTTCATCTTCACTGTATCTAACAGCTGCGCGTGTGAGGACACGAGCCTGTACGCTTGTGTATAATATAATAGCAGATCATAGTGTCAGTGTTTATGTGGCTAAGTATGTATGAGAGAGAAGCAAAGTGAGAAACACAAAGACAGTGACAGGCACTGAACTGCATACACCGAGCTGCACTGAGTCAAAAGACAACAAACAGCACTTTCATCCCTTCCAATTCAGTCCCTCAGAAACGGAGCGCCCTGCAATCCTACGAGCACTTCCTGTTTGAAGAAGACCTCTCCTACACAATGCTTTGAGGCTTGCGGTAAACAAGTGCTAATATGCTACCTCTGCGAGAAACTCGAGCTTAATGAAGGATTTACTTCCTATGACCAACGCTGACGAGGGACTTGATGATTAAGAAAACTCGTGGCCTCTGGCGATCATTATGTTACGGCTGACCCTTTTCTTCTTCCAGCAATGTTTTCAAATTGGGCATTAATTAATAAGCTGCATGCTGCATTCATTCTTTGAAAGCCAATCATAGAGAGAAAAAAGAAATAAAAAGACATTTCCTCTTGTTCCCAGAACAGCTGAGTACTGTATAATGTAACGCAGCTACTAAAGCTTTTAGTTCATTTATTCATCTCCCTTCCATCTGTTTTTATCTATTCATCCACATCTCTATCTTACATTCAAGAAAACATTCTGCAGAAAGGAAATGTAACTGAAAAATCTCAATACATGAAAAAAAGGATCTTCATAAGACCATTTAAAATATATTTGTCATCTATAAGCATTTTACACGGCATGCCATACCTTAATTTATGTCGTCTCCCTTTCTCCATATGAAATTTAATCTGCATCGGTGCTTTTATTGTTTAAATGTTTCTGTTTTTGGAGACATCTGGGATAAAAGCCGAATGCTTCAACAAACAAGAGAAATGCCACCTCATCTCATTATATCAGATCAACAGGGAACAAAACTGTCTGCCTAAATTGCATCTCAGCAGAAATGACATAATAAAGTCCCTAAAGAAATAGAAAAAACAAGCGAGGAAAGAAATTATCACTGCCATCGCACTGCACCAGAGAAGAGGTAAATCAGTTTGCACAATGGTTTACGGCAACAAACCATGAAGCAAGATGATATCCTTGTTCACAGAAAATCAATTTCGGGTTGAAAATGACAGAACTGAAGGATACTTTGAGTTGGGAAACTCTGTGTCCCAAATACTTTCTGTTTCAGTCTCTCTTTCTGATAATGTCAGAGTAAGCTGCCATGATATCTTACTTTAAGACTTATGCCTTTTCTCCTTTTTGATCTCACCCGATTTGCAGTAAAGACATTTCTGATCATGGTGGAAGAAGATTTCAAGATAATTATCTACAATCTCCTTTCATATTTTGGAGGTAAATTCATGGCCATTTGAGAGTATTTTAAAAGATTTGCGTCCTACAACATTGCCAATGCTTGAACGAATAACATCCTTATCTGCTTCAGGAAGGTGAACCTTTAGATACCTTGCAGAAGGGTGGAATATTAATAATGTGGAAAACAAGTAAACAAGCATCGAAAACAAGCGTGTAAAGAATAAAGCCTTGCTCGTTGATTACTGCATAATCTATATACGTGTGTGTGTGTATGTCTCTGTGTGGGAGAGGGTTGCTGTGTGAATGTTTGTGCTTGGATGTGTGTGTAAAGGTGTATGTGTTGAAGGGAGATGGACAAACCCAGGGGTCCGTTTATCTAAGCTGACAGAAACAATTTACAGCACTGCCAAATAAGGAGTAAGAGCCCCTCACACAGAGTGAACTGGAGGGAAACCAGACAGAAAAAGCAGAAACTGTGTGGCAATAAGAGCCCTGTAGAAGAGTTACTATAGGAACACCAGACTGGGCACAAAATGTTCTTTAGTCACGACTCATCCGTCCATCCGTCCATCCATCCATCCATCCATCCATCCATCCATCAGATGGTTTAATTTATTACATCTACCACTGAGAAAATAAAGCTCTTAGAGTTGTTCTGGATCTTTTTTCCCTGTCTTTTATCATATCTAACAAAAATGTTTAACATTTTAAAAAGATGTTGGGGCAGGGTCAGATCATCAGCCAAGGAGATTTGATCTAGATCCAGGCACTTAAATTTATTTTGATGCCGACTTTAAAATCACATGTTTGAAGAGGGCACGCCACGACCCATCTGCTGAAATAGACTACTTTACCTTCAGTAAAGTCACAACATTTTTACACTATGTTCCTGTTGTTCGAAAAGATACAGTCCAAATTAGTGATTCATGAAGTCGACTCCAGTGTCTATTCTATTCTTTGCTTTTAAACAAAAAAACAGCTTCCAGTTTCAAGTCAAAATCCAACATCTATCAACAATCTTAAATATTAAAACCTGTGAACTCTTCAGGGGATTAAAGTACATTCAGCCGAGATTTTTTTTTCTTAGAAAAACACTTAACAAACACCTTTTTTTCAGGAGTATTACTTAACATGGACCTATTATGCCCTTTTCAAGCTCCCTATTTTTATTCCATGACTCTACAAGCAGGGGTTAAAGTGAGATTCGGCAGATGGGCAAAGCAGTGCAGCATAGGGAAACAAACTACTTAGAAATAAGGCACATAATAATTTGTTTTGTGAGCTCCATTTGATTTTTCTTAGTATACAGTCTGTGATCAGTTGACCTAGGCTGCTGCTCTGATTTTCACTGCTCTTTGCTGATTTATCCAGCTGAATTCAACATTATGTTACATGAGCCACATAGATGCATCAACATCAACCACTAGATAATATAAAGCTAATGTAAAAGGTAGAACTCAATGACGGACTCTAATCAGCATCAGTACCCTAGATATAAACTGATGTCTTTACCCTTGATGTAACCAAAGAATAGCACGTTAGATGTGGCTAGTACAACATCAGAGCATCACTGTAAAGCTTAGTAAAGCAGAGTACTGAAAACTGACCAGTGCAATTATGAAACTGCAAAGTATTTTCATGCACACTTTGAATAAAACCAAATTTGCAAGGTGTTTTAAATGTGATTTAAAACTGTGCACCTGTAGCAGTTTTATTGTAACACAATAATTCCCCATGTGAAATCAATCTATCCATCCATCCATCCATCCATCCATCCATCCATCCATCCATCCATCCAATAGCTGCTAAGAAAACACTACTAAGGAAAATGGACATTAGACCAATATAAATCTATGCTTTTGTCTGATGAGTTCAAATTTGAGATCTTTGGTTCCACCTGTCTTTGTGCGACGCAGAAAAGGTGAATGGATGGTCTCTACATGCATGGTTCCCCCGTGAAGGATGGAGCAGGAAGTGTGATGGTGTGGGGGTGCTTTGCTGGTGACACTGTTGGGGATTCATTCAAAATTGAAGGTAGACTGAACCATCATGGATACCATAGCATTCTGCAGTGACTTGCCATCCCATCCATTTTGCATTTAGTTGGACTATCATTTATTTTTCAACAGGACACAGATACCAAACACACCTCCAGGCTGTGTAAGGGGTATTTGACCAAGAAGGAGAGTGATGGCGTGCTGCACCAGATGGCCTGGCCGCCACAGTGACCTGACCTACCCAAACAAGATGGTTTGGATGAGATGTACCGCAGAGTGAAAGCAAAAGGGCCAACGGCATCTCTGGGAACAGTTGGTGAACCATTTCAGGTGACTACCTCATGAAACTCATTGAGAGAATGCCAAAAGTGTGCATAATATGTGCTAACATATAAAATGTGTTTTGAGTTATTTCACACTTATTAGTTTACAACATATCTCCATATCGACTGTGCAAAAAAACAAGCAAGACAACATTAGTTAGTGAATATGTACAAAGAGGACGCTATCTGCAGTAAGTGAGTTATATACATTATATAAATAAAATAAAACAATCTAGAAATTTACAGTTCGGAATCTGAGAATGTACATTGTGTGAGTGGGGTGTTATCTATCTAGGCACTAATCATGGCAGCATAGGAACAAGAGAATGACCAAGCTAAGATCCTCTGGGACTTCCAGATACAGACAGATAAACTGGTGATGGCTAACCAACTGGACATAGTAGTGGTGGACAAGCAGAGGAAGACGACCAAAGTGATAGATGTAGCTATGCCAAGTGATAGCAACATCAGGAATAAGGAACACTAGAAGCTTGAAGAATACTAAGGGCTCGGAGAAGATTTGCTGGCTGAAGCAACAGTGGTCTTTGTGGTAATCTGAGCAACCGGGGCAGTGACCTCTGAATTGGGCAAGTGGCTCCAGCAGATCCCAGGAATGACAGCTAAGATCTCTGTCCTGAAGAGCGCAGTCCTATGAACAGCAAAGATACTGTGCAAGACCCTCATGCTCCCACTGACAGTACCAATTACAGATAGAGGAAGTGACTGACATCAGTGGCTTGAAATGTTTGGCCTAAAGGCTCTGGTAGCACTCATGGCAGCACAAGAACATGCCTTAAGCACCAGATCCAAAGAGGCAGTAGGAATCAAATAGGACTGACAGGACTCAAATTGCAGGCTGTGCAAAAGTACTCCGGAAACAGTCCACCACATAGAAGCAGGATGTAATATGCAAACTGTGAAAGTGTACACTGGGGCACAACCAAGTGGCTGGGATAGTAGATACAGTAGTAGATACAGTAACATCTGTGCTGCATATGGATTAGAAGTCCCAGCTCCCAATGGGAAACATCAAGGTGGTTGAAAAAGATGAGGGCTAAGGTCCCATGAGACTTCAAGCTCTAGACAGACAAGCAAGTGCTGGCCAATCAACCAGACATAGTGATGGTTGACAAGGAGCAGAAGACTGCAGTTGTGATAGATGTTTCAATTCCCCAGCAACACCAGAAAGAAAGAGCATGAGAAAATAGGAAAGAGGAGCTGTATCACTAAAACTAGGTCTACCGGTGCTCCGGCATATTCCAGACCTATTCAGAAGATTGCAGTCCTAGGAACAGCTAAGAGTCTCAGGTAAGGGACCTGAGCTTAAGGAAGATGCATACGTATTAGAAAATGTTATATATTTTATCTAATACATTATGATTATAATTTTATTATTATTTTTGTTTAGGTAGTATATTTGAGGAATTGTTTTGAAGATAAAGCTGACTTTTCAGTGTAGAATCTGGTGTAGGCTATAAACATTTTCTTTTTTTTTCAAAGGATTATTTTTTGAGTGAGAATTGCTAAATAAAAAACTAAGATTTCTTTGAGTGTAAGCTGAAACCCAACAGCCTCATCAATAAAAGCACTTATAAGTTATTAGATAGAATGATAAGAATACATATTAACAACAGGTGTTGTTGTCTCATCGAACAAGCTTTGATGAAACTGAAACTACATCCTGTGATAAGCAAATAAACGAGTTGGATTTGACATTCAAGAAATCGGTGCACTTACAGCAAAGGCCAAGACCAGCTACACAAAATAAGGAGCAAAAAATATATGACGTAGCAGAGCTCAGGCTGACAAAATACGCATGATTAATACACCATGTCTGGTAAAAACAACATCCAGGTTTACAATGTCAGCTTCTCTCATATCCTCTTCTAATGCCACTAACCAAACACCCAAACATACAAACACTCTACACAGAGGTAACTGAGTGCTGCACCATAGCCAATATTTGAGCCTGGATTAAATCTGTACAAGAGAGATTGTAGAATAGAGTAGAACACAACAGAATGTATATCTAAACACCGCACAAAGTATTGTAAATAGAAAAAAGCAAGAATTTCATTATTATTAGTGCGATTTCCTACTAATTTTGTGGGGGTACAGAAATCAGTTATCCACTTTAAAGGTTTTAAAAGTAATGAATTAAGTCTTCATTTACTTCTTCATGTAATCCTACAGTAACTGCATGATGTTGAGATTAGGCTCTGTGTGGGGCAAACCATCTGTTGTAATGTTTCTTGTTTTTCATTTCTCTGAAGATGATTTGTGACTCATTATGACAAGGCTATATGTTTGGACTTGTTGTTGTAATGCAGAATGAACATGGAACTGTTCATTCCGGGTAAGACTTAAGACATAAACAGACTTATAAGAGAGGGACATGGCTTTAAAAGAATCCTGAATTAAAATGCATGGGAGAATTCTGCATCTGCAAAGATGGTAGTGCAGGCTTAAGTTCTAGTGGAATTAAATTGCTTATCTCAAGTGAGACTTGCTTCTGGAAGACGTGCACAGAGTCGTACAGAACAGATGTAAAAAATAAATCTTTGTTTACAAGCTGCAAATTGAGACATTTTCTAGTCATGATTGTTGTGCGTAACCACTGAAAGAGCAGTTACATACAGTTATATTGGATTAAATGAATGTTAGCAGAAGCTAGAACAGTCCCCAAATGCTACCATTTTCTAACTGTGGGATGTTTTACACTCACTAGACAGTTTATTAGGCACACATAGCTAGTATTGGGTTGGACCCTCCTTTTGCCTTCAGAAGTGCCTTATGTCTATGTGATATAGACAACACACAAACCTACCTCACAAACCACCCTACCCATTGTTTCTGCCTGCATCCGCACAACACACAATTAAGTGGCAAACTCTCCTACCTTTGTGAATATGAGCTAGAAGCATAATCTGATGGGTAAAATTAAGTGGCAAACCGTCCTACCTACTTAGATTTATGCTGGAATTATTGTGTGACAGCAGAAATGTGCATAAACTACATACAGTAGGACAGTTTCCAAAAGTAGGATGGTTTGTAAGAACACTGCAAACATTCCTAAGCATAACACAGTTTCTGCAGATTGCCTGCAATCTTTCATTCCACCACATCCCAAAAGTGTGCTGTTGGATTGAGATCACGGGACTTTAGAGGCCACTTGAGTATCATGAATGCTGTCATGTTCGAGCAAGCATTCTGAGATGATTAAACTGAGGAGTACACATGCATGTTATTGTGCACGTGTCCTCAAGATGGGTATACTGTCAGTGCGCCCCAGGGTGGCTGTGGCTACAGTGTAGCTTGCCATCACCAGTGTATGAATGTGTGTGTGAATGGGTGGATGACTGGTTGTGTAAAGCGCTTTGGAGTCCTTAGGGACTAGTAAAGCGCTATACAAATACAGGCCATTTACTGTGGTCATAAAGGGGTGGGCATAGTCAGCAATTATACTAGGGTAGGCTGTGGCATTTAAAAACGCAAAGTAGGTATTAAGGGGCTCAAAGTGGACCAGGGAGCCATCCACCACCCCACTGAACTACCTGAACTGTTGATAGGAGGGAGAATTCATCCAGGCTTTTATGTTGTTTAAGCCTAATTCTGACCCTAACATCTGAACGCCGCAGCGGAGTTTGATACTTTTTCCAATCTATTGTCCAATTTCAGGTGTAACTTTCAACTTGACAACAATCATGTCAAGTTGAAAGTCACTTATCACCTTTCTTCCTGTTTCTTTCCATGTCCACATCCATAAATGCACTGAGCTACTGGCATGTGATTGGCTGATTAGATATTTGCATTAATAGACAGCTGAATAGGTGTACCTAGCAAAGTGGTCAGTGAGTGTATTTTACACATCCTTAAACATTCCAATAAAGAATAAAAAAACAGCACAAAATTGAATGAAGTGTGAAGGTGCAGACTCGAGGAGAGCAGGATGCCTACATGAGCTTGCAGAAAGTGAAGGTGGCGACTTCAGTGTCTTGTTTTTTTCACACAAAGGTTTCAAACAGAAATACATGAAATTTACAGAGAAGAGAAAGAGAAACTGAAACACTAGAAAGTTTGAGGCTGTTGTTACTCCGTTCGCTTAAAGAAAACTTTAAAAAACAGCAGAATATTCCCCGTGGAGCTTTTTTTCATGTTTTCAGTTCTCTCTTACAGTTTTGAGTGGGGTCACCATGCAGCCTCTGAATGCACAGCTCAGAGTAGTGGAGGGAAAACAGAATGCTGTTAGAAGAGGGTGAAAGGGTCTTTAAGTGGCCTTGTCTTTCTCTTGCAGTCTCTAAAGCTTCAAATTAAAGTGCACATGATATATATAAAGCGCACTGTGCCTCACATAGCCGGTCCACTTTCTGTTGCATAATAACTTGCCTGAGGGAAAACCTGGCTGTGGGAGGTAAAGCTTGGCATTTTAAGATATTAAATTCAACAGAAGCAGGCATTCGATAAAGAAATCCAAGCTTCTTTTTTTTTTCCACGCACACTAACGCTTTGATGTTAATGTGATTATGAGAATGATGAGGTAGACTCGCTTTATGTCACGTGAACATGTTAATCTAATTATGTAGCTTCAATTAAGGCGATATTCAGAGCATTAGCTCAAGCATTAAGACATCAAGTGCTGAACAGTTTGTACAGATGTTGATGTTTCACTCTGACTCACACCGATCATGCAAGTTGCGACACTTGCCCAACATTCACCGGGCTGTTAATTTTTATAGCCACTATCTGTATTTACATCCACACTTCTAGTCTGGAGCCTGAGCAATAAATAATTCTGGGAGAAAAAAAAAGTTGCACAGAAAGAAGTGATGCAACGGAATATGAGGGGGGAAATGACTGACAGGGCTTGTGTGCTATAAGGCAGACATTATGCGACAAATCTATTGAATTAAAAACTGCAGTGTGGATGATTGAGTGAAAATATTAACTTCCACTGCAATGCATTTAAACAGCTTACTGAAATTCTTCTCATAATCCACACTGGGGCATAAATGATTGTGTGCACATAAACAGTGTAAGACAAAACCCACTTGATAAGTTTGTGTAAATGAATAAGCCTCCTGCACATAAATGAAAAAGCCTTTGGAGGAGTCAGTGCATCTATTCCATTTCTACTGCAGTAATGGACTGCAGCAGCTATCGCATCCCCTTAAATCGTTTTTTCTCTCTCTCTCTCACTCTTGGGGAGCAGTATCTCCATGAATACAATTTGCCATTCAGATCCTGAATAAAGAGAGCTAATACAAGATGGCTTTATGCAAAAAAAATCATCTGGAAGAATACACTTTAAGAAATCACCATCACAGTCACAGAACATGTGTTGTATATTACAGGAATAAGTTACACACAAAAAATAATAATAATAAAGTGGGTCATAGGTATTTAAGTAGGTAATGTTGGTAAATCATTTTTTTTATTCGGTACACTGAATTTTCACATTACGATTTTATTTTACAATTTAAAATAAGGAGACTTGCTAGCTATACACTTTACTACTGGAATAAAATACCTCTGTATCACAAAATTATTCATAGAATACTACCAACTCTAAGAAATGCTCCGAACATAATGATATTTCATTTTTTCCACTTCAAAATCTAACTTTAACTAAGGGATAATTAAGATACTAGACATACAAGGAAATGTGGTTAAACCTACAAATACTTTTGTCTCTTGAATCCTTAAACCTTAATAGTAACAGCACTTATTTAACAGAAACACAGTAGACTGGAGTTTGAATATTGTCTGGGACCTCTTTTATGTTTTGCTTTCACTCTCTTTTGGTTTTGTTTGTTGTTGTTTGGTTATGCTTAGATTGCAAAACAACTTGGGTTAATATACTGTTTTTAAAAATCTATTTTAAGCACAGACACCATGAAAAATGGACAAGATGTCACTCGCTGGTTTTGGACTCGATATTTTGGCTGCCACCAAGTTGGTTATTGTGGTTACTGTCAACAAAACTCTATATGTGCACAAACACATCAGACATAGATATCGGCTAATGACTGCAGTGCAGGAAATAATAGAATTTCACTCACCGAAAATGAAATACAAACATACTGGACGGTCAATGCCAAACAATAAGGCATATTAGAAGCCAGATAAAATGCTCCAAATGGCACCAACAGCACAAACACAGCAGA
The DNA here is from genome assembly GCF_963576455.1 of Neolamprologus multifasciatus. NCBI lineage: Eukaryota > Metazoa > Chordata > Actinopteri > Cichliformes > Cichlidae > Neolamprologus > Neolamprologus multifasciatus. The sequence continues at coordinate 14,646,536 of NC_140452.1, read as the reverse complement.
GAGGTCTTTAGAGCAGTGAATGACACTTTGTAGACAACAGTGGGCTCTAACTGGCTGTGTCGGGATAACTGCCAATTAAGGCAGCCATGCGCCTATCTCCAGTATCCAGGTGAATGAAAAAAATCACCCCACTCAGAGTTGGGGAAAGCTATCCATAGACCCCTAAACTGTTTTTTTTTTTACAAGGCTGCAAATATGAATTTAATGCTATAAAATTGGTTATTTCTACATGGAAACCTATGAGATCCCTTTTGGATCCAGCCTCAAGTGGCACCTAGAGAAATTGCAGTTTTTGGCACTTCCTTTTTCAGCCTCAGTATGGTTTCAACTTCCTCACGGAGCAAGCGGAGGTGACTTTACTTTAAAACTGAATTATCACAATAGACAGACTGGCGACCTGTCTTTTCCCCTATTACAGCTGGGGCAGACTCCATCCCACTAGCATTAGGGGAGACATAATAACAACTAGCATGAAAAACCTTTCCAGTAATTAAAGAGACAGTATCCATTTTCAAGCTATTTTAGGGTGACAAAATCACATTGCCTAACAACGCTGGCATAATGTCAGAGATGATAAATCCAATTTATTAATCAGTAGTTGTTTATGTAAACACCGTCCTCTCTGACATTCAGTTTAAGCTCCGTTTAGCAAAATCTTAAAGTTAATAACAACAATCTGATGAAGCAGACAGATTAACAACACTCAAGTGAGCACAGAATATGCATTTTAGAGAAATTAAATCAACTACACAATGATATATAATAATAAATGTAAATTTTTAATCTTTATCTGTGTTTGGTCAAACACAAGACATTGTTTGTTTTTTCCTTAATAAGGTATATTCATGTAATCTCAGCAAAGAAGCCATATTTTTCTCAGTTCACTTTGGTTGAGTACAATTAAGGACTGTGGGAGGAAGCCAGAGAATCCAGAGGAAACCCTCACCACGGTTTAAACCCGGCACCCTCTTTCTGTGAGATAACAGTGATATCCATTCCACCCAAGAATTAAAGGAAGTAGAAATGATCCCATCTGAGTGATATTTCTCCCAACACTGGACCCCATTTAAACTAATATAGAAATTTCAAAAAATGTTTAAGTTGTCAATTAAAGATTAACACTTAAAACTGTTAAAGAAAACAGAGAAATACTAAAGTCAAGCTGAAATTACTTGAAAATGTATATGTTAAATAGAGGTTTAGTAGGTTATATAAAGAATATTTGGTGAGATCGAGATCAAGAGGGAGCCTACGTACTGCTGGTATGTTTGCTCCCTCTTGTGGTACGCGGGAAGTCTCCCAAAAATTTTTAAGATTAAATAATATACCATGTTCTGATTGAGGGATTTCTGAAAAATTAAAACGTACAGCTCTGCTATCACTTCCGAGATAGATGAAGACAGAAAACTAAACAGCAGTGGCGTTTGTAGGGTTGCTGAAGTTGGGCTAGCTGGTATATAATGATGTGCTACGTTATTGCTAGTGACATAGCTATGTTAGTATAGCATAAACACAGTGAAGCTGGAGGATGAACGCTAACCTTTTTCCCTTCGATAAAAAATAGCGTGGGGGTTCCTGATGGTTAGGGACCAGTCCCATAGCAGGATGCGATAAACCAGTGATCCCCAGTGATTTGGTACCGGGCTGCAAGAGTTGAGGCTCGGGTCTGAAATTTATGGTTTTTAGGGTTTTTATTGTTAACTCACTTTCCCTGGGTCTTTTCCCATGTTGAAGTTGTGTGTCTTATTTTGAAAGAAATATTTATGCGTGCCCATAGCGACTAGAGAGCATTAAGGGGCAAGGAGGAAGATGTTACTCTCAATATTATTGGCGCATTTCAGGAGGATGCTGCTAATAAAGTTACACAATAACACAGTGAATTCACATTTATTATTATATTTACAAAATACAACAGTTTTTTTCTTGGTTGTATCATTTTATTTTATTGTATTTATCCGCAACACCTTAAAGGCCGTGAAAATATTGTCTGACATTAAACCAGTCTGTGGCGCAAAAAAGGTTGGGGGCCGCTGCTATAAACGGACCAAAGAAATACAATTGTCTCGTGTAAAGTGTATATGGTGTTAAATACTATATACTACTGTACTTTAATGTCGGTCATAAGGGCGGTACTTAAAAAGCCATATATTTTATGAGGTGGTACTCACTGTGAAAGTTTGAGAACCCCCGATCTAGATAATTCTACAATAATAAGCACCAACTTAAATTAGTCGAAGAGGAAAGTTTTTTCAGTGTCTGCTTTCTTATAGTGTCGAATCTGATTATCTGGTAATATTAGAAGCACAGAAATCACTAGGTCCAGCCAAGAAACTCAGATTTATCCATATAAAAACACAAAACACCATAATACAGAGATTTTTCAGTCGACAAAATGGAATCAGTGCCACTCTGCTAAAAATTCTTCATAAAGGTTAGCTACAAGGATGCTTTGATTCTTTAATAAGAGTGACCTCATTAATTGGCAGCTGAGTGTAGACTGATATTATGATTACCCATTTCATCATATACTTGTATGCCAATCTTCTATTGATTTACCTCAGCTGTATTTCATAATGATTAATGCAAATATATGTGCTACATACAGTATCTATGAATAGATGACCTCAAACACATGTGCTGCAGTTCAATCTAACAAGACTGTAAAAAGCCAGAATCAATAATCATGTTAATACACACTCTCATCAGCATTTCCCGCCACAGGTGCTGAGCTTTAACACTCACAATTCATATTATAAGCCGAGAGATGTGAGATGAAACATTATGCAAATGAGTCTTTCCCTTTAGCAAGGTCCTCTGACCTTCATCCCGCAGAAACCGCTCACACTCGCACTTCACTTTGACCAGGAAATGGTTTATTATAACGATTTGTTTCAAGAAATAAGAGCAATTGTGGTTCAGTGTAAGTTAAAAATGGAGCAGATAAAAAAAGAAGAAAAAGAAAATCAGCGACCTAATTCCCCAGAGGATCAAATGTACAATAACTGTTAATTCTCCCATTTAATTATAGCCCACAAAAAGCATCTTGACAGGAAGGTGGGGTGTGAAAATCCAGAACCACCATTGTTTGCTTCGCTGTTTCACAAGTGCCTCAAAGTTGCTCAGTGAGCCCATCGGTTCCCACGCGCCGTTCTGAGATGATCTTTTATGGTAATCGCGTGGGTGCCAGTGGCCTGACAGGGTACGTATAAGAAGGCAAGTATTTAATAAAAGGTTTTTCTTGGCTCTTCATTTCCATTTTTATAACAAATCGTCAGCTCTGCCCCATGTAATGAGGCTATTTACTGTGTACAAAAGAAAAGGGAGATTAGAGCATCACAGGATGGGATTATAAAAACCTGAGACCACAGACCACAAAGACAGCCAAGCCAATCACTTCCAGAAAATCCCTCACCATCTTCAAGCTTTCATTTGCCATTTCCCTGTTCATTCTTCACAGTCCTTCATTTGCCTGCTGTCTTTCTTCTCCAGCTTTCTTTTCTGTTTCCTTTAAAAAAACAAACGGCAGTACAGACATTAGAAAACTCTCATAATTCATAAATGCGTGAGAAAATCTCTTCTCCTACAGAAAATCGGTGCCAAATTATTATTAGTTGTGCAGATACAATACTATTGGCAAGTATTTACATAGCCTGAAAATCTTGTTTGTCACCACTCTGTTTATTGTGAACATGTTACAAACTGGGCAATGAAATACAAAGTCACATAGGTACAAAAGAATGTCAAGGACAGCGAAAAACAAAAAGTTGCCGAGCTAGTGATAGAAAAATGAAAAATCGCCGATACAGAAAGAAAAAGAGAGAGAGAGAGAGAAATGGGTAAAGAGAAAACAACTACACTCCCTGACGGCATAACCATTCAATGACTAAGACAATATCAAGGCAATTTCAGATCAAATTTAAACTGCCCACTTGTCCCTTTTTCATGAAGCAGATAGAATCTCAGAGCACAGGCCTTGAGAAAAGGTCACAGATAAGACCTGGCACTCAGATGACACATGGTGAGTGGCAGTGTAGCGGTGCTACCTCTGCTTCAAACACTTTTTTTCTGTAAATTGATTTGAGGGAAAAAGCCAATACACTCTGATAAACAAAGTAACTATGAAACAAAGGAAAATAAATACAAACACCTTGTAGTTTTGCCTTTTTATTTCTGCTATAATGATTTATCTGAAAATGACGAAGTGAATTACATTTTTTTGTCTGGAAGGCGATAGATTATGAATACTCATGATAAAGGAAGTTAAAAATAAAAAGCAATCAAAATATCAACGAGAACTAAGAGAAGGTAAACAAGTTGCCGGTTGATTGATGTCAGAACGGCGATGCAAACAGTGGGGAGCATACAGGCAACTGTGGCTCCTCTTTAATTTGTTTTTGTGCTACTTGTAAGCACTTAAGAGGTACATTCACCTCATTCAAAGGTGAACAAGATGCAAAATGTATTAATACTAAAAGCGCAGAAACATAAAACCTGGATGTGAATTCAGATCTGCATCCAAAAACACAGCGATCGAGAATGTGCAGCAGAAATGTTTTAATCAAGTATTGTAATTGCAGAGGGTGATAAGAATAAAAGAAACCTGGAAGCATTATGCAATGTTTAAAGTGTCGTGTGGCGTTTTTGGCCATGAGCAAATGCGTGTTTGAATCTCGTGTTCTGCCAGACTGCCAAATGTGGGATTTAATAATGTAAACGGTTTTATATTTAAAGCGTGCCATTTTTTTTCACACACCATTTGGTGTGAGGAAAAAACAACAGCTTTATAGGCATGGATTTGTTTGGAATCCAACAGCAACAACCAAAGAATAATCACCAAAATTCGTTTTAAACGGAACAAATCCCACAAGCCAAAGGATGTGAATGATTTCCTTCGGGATTAATAAAGTATTCTGATTCTGATTCTGATTTCATCAGATGAAGGATACTCGGCAGCCTCTAAGTGAACAAACAGGTTTGTGTAACCCATGCTGGTCATATGTGCTGTGACCATGGTACACCTGTAATGTGTGGTGGTGTTGGTGCAGCAGACCATTGGCTCCAGGATAACTTGTTAGATCAGAAATTTGACAGATATGGAAAGGAAACGTCCACTCTGGAGCTTTGCTCTGCAGTAGTTAACACTGACCGTGCAGCGCTAGGTCACAGTGGCACTTTCACTTTCACCATTCATAACGGAAAATCTCGTCCGACTGCTTTAGCCCAACACAACAAAAAATAATGAGTTACAAACTATGTTAAGCAACTCAGCAGTTATGCTTTTAACAGAGTTAAAGAAAGAAAAAGAATCAAAAGAATGACACATCCAGTAGCCCAGCACTACTCGGCAATAGGGAATGAAGCTAAAGAAGTTATTTGGATTGACTCTAGAACTCTGCTGCACCCCTTGAACCTTCATTTAGGGTACAAATGTCTATGTCAACACAATAACTATAGTCAGAGTCTAACGGTGATAAGCTAAAGTGAAGATGACACAAGGTAAGTGGGAAAAGGGTTAACACGCCTTTTCCTTTTGAGGAACACACATCTAAGACACTTCCTCTGCAAACATTCACCTCTACACAATTACGCCTTTCTACGGTGGATGAAAGAACAAAAACACAGTAACTGCACGGTTCATTAGTAAAACAAGGTCAGGCAGATGCTACCTAAATCTAACTGCAGTTCTGCAAGTACAAAAACAGTACAAAAGAAACGGGTAGAAATGCAATGCGATTTATGCGGTGTCAAGCACTGCATTATTACTCTTATCATATATCAAAGTCTTTGGTGTGTCAACAGTGAGAATCTTTCATGCATCTTTAATTGTTATCCCTGCTGCAGGGACGGCAGGTCCAATGAAAACTTGACTATAAATAGCGCATGTTTCAGAATGGTCATGTTACTTTTAATTGTTTAAAGGAAGGAAACAATTTTATTGAATACATTTTTGTGGTAAAGAAGTCTTTTGAAGAAAAATGTATGCAACAGAAGCCAATCATGACCAGACTTTCAGCCAAATATTTCTGTACCGTATTCATCCATCTGCATATTTAGTATTTAGTAAAATGAAATCAACATCAATCATTCTTGGCAGGGATGGTCTTCATATTGCATAACCATAAAAATCTTGGTTATGCTTCTTTTAAAAAAGTCATGTGTTGATGAATGTTATTTAACAAATAGCATCAGCAGATATTAATTCATCGTTTTAAGAAGGTGTATGTCTAAAGCTTTCAAAGCAGGACCCCCTCACTGCAGACTTTACCACATAAATTCTGTGCACTTGCTGACTTGTGCCGAGCTTGAATCTCTGCCCAGTCTTTGAGCAATAACAAGATTCTTGTTATTGTATGATTGCTATTCACAAAGCATGCCTGAGTGAGGAGGATGTGACAAAGAGGAATTCACTCTTGGGTGTGCCACAGTCTGTGAATCTCAGCAGGACACGTAAGCATCACACAAAACCAATCACTTTGTAAATGAGATCAGTAGGAGACTAATATATCCGCTCCGGTGTCATTTTTTCAGACTGTCTTCCACTGCAGGTGTCCACAAACTATTTTGTCATCTATTTCCAGGAAACAACATAGGATGCTCTGATTCTTGGTTCAGAGCTGACCGTGATGGATAGACAGCAGCATCAGACCAACATCAGACCAGTGACACAGTCTAGGTTTTTTTTCTTTGTCCTCTATGATAAAATCAGGCGAGGGCACTGGCAGCTCATCTTTTTGTCACTCACTGAAACACAATCTGCAGGACACCACCAATCAGATTTTATCACTGCTTTTGGGGAACGACACGTCTCATTCATCTTTTCTGCTCTATTCAAACTGCGCTGATTGGCCACAGAAGTGAATCATCACATTTTGTTACCTGCACCAAACTGCATCGTCTCCCTCCTTACCCTGGTGTGTGAGAAACATGAGGTAACACGTTTTCAACTTCTTGCCCCATTACCATTCCACATCATTTGTGGGGCAACATGTTTACTTGTTTGCAATGGCTGGCGTGATGTACTTTTTCACATTCCAGTTGCTCCGACTGTTTGTTCTCTTGTCTTTTCGGTTCAGGTTTGTCTTTTGCAAATCCAAACTGCAGCATCCAAACAAACACCTGCATTTGATGAATGGTTTTCTTTCTTTCTTTTTTCTTTTTTTTACCTCCACCCATGATGCAATTTGGTTGTTTCCCCTGTGCTTTTTGTGATTTTGACTGTCATCAGCCTTTCCATTATAAAAATCTATTCATTTTTAAGTCACTAGCTCAGTCCAAATATATGAAGGTGTCTTTTTTTATTGAAATGTCCTAATAATCAGTTTGTTTAACTCTTACAATTCAGAAATCACTTCGCATTACCTGCTAGAAAGGAACTTTCTGTAGCACTGACTTATTATTACTGTTATGGTTTAAGGGAATTTTGTTTCCTAGCAACATGTCTTTCTAGTAGTGCAAATAGATATTACATTACAAGACAAGACAAAGTAAAAAAAAGAAAGAAAAGAAATTTAGCAGGTTCTTTTAATATCAATGTGTTTGTACTTTGTGGAGTAGTATCAGCTATAATGTTTGCATAATGTGCTGCTAACTGAATATTTTGGGGTCTTTGAAAAAAGGAGAAATCTGAAGACGTCTCCTGTTTTGAGATTTATTTACAATAAAAAAAAAAAAATTTTAAACTTTAAAAATTCATGAAGAGTAAAAAGGTTATGCATAAAAAAATGTTACATTTCCTTTTAATCACAGGTGCAGAAACAACAAACCGTCTTATAACTAATGGCATGCCTACATGATCCTATGCTTTTTTGTTGTTGTTGGATTCAATCAATTACAAGTGTGTATACATCCACTTAGCAAATATGATATTAACTATTGTTTAAAAAACTCATGTTGCAATTTAGGTTTAAAAAAAAAAATCCAATTTTAGAAAAGACAACAGGCTCGATAAATTCTCTGCCTTACAAAAACGGGTTTAGATTTTACTGATGTCCACTTCAAGGTGGTCTCTTTGGGTAGCAATGTAACAATGAGCATGGATGTTATTTCTAGATTGCTCCAAATGGCAGTTTTATAATTTGAATTCCATTTTGAGAGGAGAAGAGGACAAATTCCTCTCCAAATTCAGAGGGAGGCAAATCTGGTGAGCAAGCTAGAATTGAGTTCTTGAGGCCAAACACATTTTCATGTACTGTGTGCACTACGGCAACACAGAGGAGACACAACAGATGTTAGAACTCTGAACTGACAGTTTGAACCTGGGGGATGAATTCAAAGTTCACAACCCCTCAAATGTTGGAAAAAAAGAAGGAGAAAATACTCCTGTTGCCTTTGGGATTGGACAATATAGACTGAAGACTGCTGCTAAGCCTCTGGATTGTAGCTGGGGACCCAGTTCTTATCAACAGCAATGATCCTTGACATGAAAAGTTGGGTTAGTTTGACACAGAAGTTGAGGTTTGCTCACTGTTTGAGTCCGTGGTAACCGATCAGAATGGGACTTTCACTGAATAATGTAAAAGCAGAAACAGGAAGTAGTTTAAAAGTGCACAAACGTGATCATCAAGGGGAAAAATGGACAAATTTAAAACAGGAAGATATTGAGTTTTAGTTCATAATCCCACCTAATATGGCAAATAAAAAGCTTTTGTTCAGCTGCTCTTTTGTTGTGTGATACAACAAAGTAAATTGCTGTGATGTAGGTCTAACACATGTCAATGCTGATGCAAAGAGAGTTTGATTGAGTATTGTCTAAAATTTACTGCTCACTGTAGAGAACCACATTGGATGTTTATTATCAGGACACGGTGAAAGAATGAATGATGAAGTGAATCATTTATGTCAGTGTCCTTTAAAGCAAAGAGTGCTTTTCTCCTCTCGGGCGCTGAAGGTAGCATAACTGATCTCAAGCTCTTACCAGAGAAGACATTTATTTCAGTCAACTGCAAGTGCTGAAGCGTCACACTGCACTTGAGGGTCATGGGAAGTCAATAGTGAAGAGATGCCTCATTTATCCTTTTTACTTACAGAATATATACGCACGTACACACTAACGGGAATGTTGTTTTTCTCAGAGTGTTAATTTTGTGATGAATTTATACAGGTTGACACTTGTCTCAATTTGTGACAACATTACTCAAGGCCATCACTGAAAGCGTCAGTCTGCCTGTGTAATCCTGTCCCCAAAATGTCAGCATGTGCACACTTACAAGGCTGTCTATGGAGAAATGAAAAGACCACAGTAGAGGGAGGCGGGTGTCGCAGATAACAGCATTTGAAGCAGGGAAGAGGGAGGAAATGAGTGAAAACAAATAGGAAATTAAAACATGACATCTTCCTCTGCACCCTGATTAAAAGAAAGCAAAGCTATTTTTACTGAGGGGTTAGGATTGCAACCACATCCTTAAATACCAAAACCAGATGCTCAGTCAACACCAAAACATTTCCTCTTTTTTTCCTCAAGGGGTTGATAGCACATGCAAATACAAAAACAATCCTGGAGAAAACAAATAATGAATTTTAAGTTGCTGCTCTCAGACAGTTATTGTTTGCAAACAACAAAAAGCCTATCCCAAATCTGGTGGCACTGATGATGGCTGCCTGCTGAAACAGCTGTGCTCTCCCCAAGAATGAAATAACGGAATAACAAGAAATCTGCATCATGCATAATTTTTCAGTTTGCATTGTTCAGTATGCATACGCTTACATTTGAAAATAAAACCCTTTATATTTGAGTATAAAACTTTGTTTAGGAGTTAGTGTGTTAACAAAATGGTCTTCATGGATTCGCATAGATTGCTACGATACACAGTGTTTAAAACGGTGAATTAGTACGTGCATAAAGTGTCAGTCAGAGGCCGGGTCCCCGGCCACCTCCTCTATCTAGTCCAGGAGAACACCAAGGCATTCCCAGACCAGCTGAGAGATAATCCCTCCAATGTGTCTTGGGTCTGGGCCTCCTCCTGGTGGGACATGCCCAGAACACCTCATCCAGGAGGGACCCAGGAGGTATCCTTGTCAGATGCCTGAACCACCTCAAATGGCTCGTCTCGATGTGGAGGAGCTCTACTTTGAGTCCCTCCTGTATGGCCGAACTCCTCACCCTATATCAAAGGGACAAGCCGAACCACCCTTCAGAGGAAGCCCATTCCTGCCACTTCCGCGATCTCGTTCTTTCGTCACTACCCACATGTCACAGTCTGTGAGGATATATACATATATACAGTGGCACAGGTAACATGGTACTCCGTGGGGTGGGGGGTATTGTCGTCGGGGAGGTCCGAGGGTGAGGGAAGGTCGCTCCCAGAGCGCTCTTGCTCACTCACACACATCCACAGGAATCCAGGCTGCAGGAGAGACGGGAATCCAAGAGGCCTGTATATAAAGGAAAACGACGTTAGGAGGAAACTCTGGGAAATCAAAAATGATACTCAAGAGGCTAGGCTACACTGACGCTAGGTAGTGCGACAATCCAGTGAGGAAGCAACATCTCCTGCTGTCTTAAGTAGTCTGCCAGGAATAATATTCCTGATGAGAAGCTAGAGCAGAATCAGCGTGAACAAGCCTTAGGTGTGCGTTTAGGGCGGGTTCAGAGGTGGGGAAGCAAAGTTCAGTTCCACCCTGGTGGGAGAGGCGATGGCAAAAACACACCACACCCTCTCCAGATCCTGAGAACCATGACACCACAGCTTGTGACCATAGGTGACGAGCTTTTACACTCAGCTTTCTCTTCACCATGATGAACCAGTACAGCCAGCATCAATCTGTCTGTTTATCTCCCTTTTTCCGTCACTCGTTAACAAGACTTGATCAGGAACTTGTCCCTGACCAATGGGCACTCCACCCTTTACAGGCTGAGGGCCATTGTCTAAGATTTGGAGGTGCTGGTTCTCATTCCCACCACTTCACACTTGGCCGCGAACCGTTCCAGTGCAAACTGGAGGCCATCACCCAATGAAGCCAACAAAATCACATCATCTGTGAAAAGCAGAGATGAGATTCTGAGAGCACCGCTGTGACAGCCTTCTTGGCTAAACCTAGAAATTCTGTCCATAAAAATTACGAACAGAATCAGTGACAAAGGGCAGCCCTGGCAGAGTCCACCACCCTCTGCAAATGAGTCCAACTAATTGCCGGCTATGCGGACCAAACCTCCTGTTATATAAGGAACAAATGGCCTGTAGCAAAGGGCCAGACACTCCATACTCCCAAAGAAACTCATCTACCCTACGGGCCCTGCCACCAGGGACCAAGTTTAACTGCCTCAGTGATCTTACCCCCAGAGATAGACGAGTTGTCCCCCTCGTCCCCAGACTCTGCTTCCTCAAACTCCTCCCACACCTGAGTTTTTCAGCAACTGCCTAAATTGCGTTCCACTTGGCCTGTCGGTACTATCAGCGGGCTTCCAAAGTCGCACAGGCTAACCAAGCCCAGTAGGACTACTTCTTCAGCCTGGTGGCTCCCTTCACCACTGGTGTCCACCATTTGGTTTGGGGGTTACCACCACAACAGGCACCAACTACCTTGAGGCTGCAGCTCAGGGCAGTGGGCTCCTTCCCTATCAGGCAGGTGACATTCCATGTCCCAATCACTAGTTTTGGTAGTCAGGGATTGGTCCGCCAGGGCCTCTGCTCACATTGCACCCCATGACCTACGGCGCCTCCTGCGGGTGGTGGGCCTACTGGAGAATGGGCCCATGTCCCTTTTTTGAGCTGGGCTCGGCCTAGTGGCCCGGCCACTAGATGCTCCCCCTTGCGCACCCTCCCCGGGCCTGGCTCCAGTTCACCCTATCCTGTTCCCTCAATGTTCTACTCATAGGGGTCTTTTGAATTGTCTTTGTCTGGTCCCTCACCCAGGAGCAGTTTGCCATGGGTAACCCTGCCAGGGGGCAAAGGCCCTGTGACAGCATAGCCACTGGGATCACTGGGACACACAAACCCCTCCACCATGACAATGTAGCGATTCATGGAGGACATGATTATGAAAAGCAATGATATGCAAAAATAAATACAGTATATCAGACTAATAACTAATAATTATTTTTAACTTAACTAAAGAAATGCTCTTTTCTTTTTTCAACAAGTTAAACTCATCTTGAAGGTTCATTTTTACATTTTACTGTAGTCCACATTAGGTAGTTAAATTTGGAACAGGCCGAGCTTAAAGTAACTTTTTTTCATTGATGCAGATGAACTGGTGCCGCTAGAGATAGACGAGGTAAATAAAATGAGTAGAGTGACTGGCTGGGCAGGTTTGCAGTTGGAGTAAAACATTTTAATTTTGATCTTAAATAACTGCTCATAGCCTCGAGGCACTTCAGCTTCTTATTAAACCACACCATAATTTCTGAGCTTAATTAAGTGCTATGAGATCATAAACACCAGCAGGAAGAAAAAAAGAAAAGTTTATTAATATTAGAGTCTTTGAGAGTCGAAGAGCATATATCACTGATATTGTCAGTATACACGTGAGGCAAAATGTATGGCAGTTGATTAGTTATTAATAACTAATCTTAAATGTGGCCAAACAGTTAGTCACAGAGCAAGAAGAGCTTGAATCTTGTTTGAATCCACCGGCCACCTGGGGCTTTTCTGTTTGGTATTTGCACGTTTTTCCTGTTCTCTCCAGGTACTCCAGCTTCCTCCTACAGTCCAAAAACCTGATTCTTAGGTTGTTCTGTGATTCTAAATTCTAAACAGGTGTTAATGTGAGTGCTAATGGTTTTCTCTGTGTTAACAGAGTACACGTAAGAAAATGGATGGATCTAAATGTGTAAATTATCCGTGTTTCCTCATTATGCTGATAGGAAGTATAATCACTGTGTTACATTTCCTTCCGAGTAATTTCTTTTTCTATTTATTTTTATTACAAATGCAATTCATAGAGGACAGGACTGGCACAATGGTAGCTTAAGGGTACTTGGAATTTAAGCTCCTGGTCTGTTGCAATTCACAAAAATCATGAAGTGTCTTATTTTTCCTTTTAGTGGTTTATGACAGTGGTCTTGATTTCCACCTTGTGGAAGTGCCACAGGGACCATGTGCTGATTTTGCATTTCAGCTACTTTTAATACTGTATGGATTTCATTTAAAATCCGAATATCAATCTTATGCCTCATGTGTATGTAAATGTCATCTACTGTCATACAGCGTGACCCCCATCTAAAAGTTTCATGCCACTCAATTAGAAAAGGTCACCAGGACACTGTTGCAGCTTCATTCAGTTTTCATTCAAGCATGTTTCAATTTTGCACTTACTCTCTCTTTATTTCCCCCAGTATTTACTTTCATAAGGAAGTGCAAAAATGTCACCGGAATGATAATTCTAGCCAGGAATTGAACTGCAGAGATGCCAGATTAATAAGAGCAGGTGCGCTTGGAAAATTAAAGATTTCTCCATGCACATGTAGGAAGATAATGGATTTAGAAAGCACCATAAAATGTTCAGTTAACCCTTAAACGCATGGGATGTTTTCTGACATTATTAGAATTTCATCACATCTGCAATTAGATTTGCTAGATTAGAGCATAAATTAAAATCACATTGCTTGAAATATGTTGTGGTTGTTAAAATTTTGCATCTTTTTTAAAAAGATTTGTTAATATTAAGTGTAGAGGGAGATTTGTATGATGTACTTTTCCTGCTTACAGGCAATTGTGACTTGGAATAAATCTGCTAAACAAAATCAGTGTAGATGGATCAGTAAAAGAGAGTGTACTTTTGAGATCTTCTAGGTCCACATATTAGAAATCAGGCCTGAAAAAACTATATATCTTTAAAAGTCGAATCAGTTAATAAAATACACCTTCCTTATTAGTCTATATGGAATAGAATAGAATAGAATAGAATTCAACTTTATTGTCATTGCACATGCACAGGTACAAGGCAACAAAATGCAGTTTGCATCCATCCAGAAGTGCTTTAGCCATGATATAGATATATTACAATATATATTAGCAATAATATAGATATGTGAGTATATTACAGAAATGGGTCTATTATGGTATGTTATAATGTATACGGTATGAAGTATGTTATGAATATGCTATAACTATAAGTATGTACAGGCTGTAGTGAGTACAGGCTATGAACAGGATATAAATATGAAAAACTATACAGAAATATGAGATATACAGCTATACAGAAATGTGAACTATGCAGGTTAAACAGCTGTAGAATTAAAAATGATCGTCTTGTACAGAATGATTATTTACACAGAATTATACAGTAGTGCAGTTAAGATAAGTGAGATATGTGGATAATTTCTACAGAGGCTATATAAAGTGCTAGTGGTTGTGAGTGGTGGTTCAGTCCATGTTATTATTGTGTGTATGAGGGTACAGTTGTCCATTGTGTGTGTGTGTAGGTGGTTGTGGGTGTGTGTATGTCCAGTCCATGAGTTTAACGTGGGTCAGATGTCAGGAGGCAGAGTTCAGGAGTCTGACAGCTGTGGGTAAGAAGCTGTTCCAGTACCTGGTGGTTTTAGTCCGGAGGCTCCTGTAGCGCCTCCCAGAGGGCAGGAGGGTGAAGAGTCCATGTGATGGGTGACTGGCCCATCACAGCCCTTTTCAGACACCGCTTCCTGTAGATGTCCACAACAGCCATGTACCAGTTTTGCTTTTTATTTATAAATGTTAAAGAAACTGATTCATAAATAAATCTTTACTAGCAGTGCTGTTGTCATCAAAGCCCTCCAGCATCATGGGAAACGCAGCTCTAAACTAAACCCGTAATCATCTGCAGCTCCATCTTCTTACTGTGATGACTATCCAAACAAACACTCCCCTGTGTCATTATGACTAGGTATAGGCAACCTAACAGTGAGCTCAATGCTACTGGCACTGGTTACTTGCAAATTTAAATACTTTGTTGGTAACATTTAAAAACAGTGATCTTATTATATTTGACATTTCACCACTTCATTATTAAAGACATATAGTACCACAGAGTTTATTTATTTATTTATTTTAATAAAAAATGAAATGTATTATAATGAAGTGTTGGTTGTATGCGTGCATTTAAAGGTTAAGTCTAAATGAACTCTTTTGTTGTATCACAGCTGAAACTCAAGTAAACAGTCGGCAGTAACAGAAATAAGTCAGAGGTCTGGTAGCATTTTAGTTTATATTTGAACTGCAAATTGGTCTCAAACTAAAAAATGTGTGAACAAGGCAAACAGCAAGTTGCAGCTGTGTCAGCCAGGGTCCCCGAGTGCCTAGCTAACAAAGAGGAGGTTGTTATTTTAAAAGTACAAAAATACAACTGCACAAAGCAGATGTTCAGGTGTATAAGGATAATGACAGCATCCTAACCTGCTGTTGCAGGTTTTAATCATATGCATAGTGAACTGTGCAAGAGAGAAGGGAAATGCATGTAAATTGGAGGGTGTTGTGACAAATCAATATCAGTGGCATTGTCCGTCTTATGCCACAGCTGTGCTGATCACAGCAGCATGGGACAGAAATGATTTATACTCGTGAGTACTTGCTAACCACGTTTTCTGTGCGATGATGCACATATGTTTTGTTTAGAACAACAGTGGTATCATTTTGTTAAAGTGCTAGGTGTTAGTTTAAACATAGGATTTATTTTGTGAAATTTAATTTCATCGTCCTTGAACACATATTATGTAATCCAGCCCTGTTTAATCAGAGCTAGTTATGCCATGCGATGGTTATGGTTGGTTAAGGCTATCATTATACAGTTTGGGATGTTGTAATTATACCTGAATATAGCCTCTTAAGCAGTAAGTAAGAGTTGGATCCATGTAAGATGAAATGTGCTATGCATTGCATTCACTCCACCTACATGGTAACATCTGCACATGAGACATGAATTGAAATAAACTGCTTATCTCAACTCTATGCACATTTAATTAGACAGGTTCTTAAATGATTTATTACAGGAAATGTAATGAGCTCTGAAAACTGTAAGATTCCCAAATGCACATTCTTGGATTCTACATTCATTGAAGCATCCCAACAGAACATCTAATTTTTACGGTAAACTCTTTCTGTCATTTAACACTTGGGATACAGTGACTGTAATATTGTATCACATACACTCACTGTCCACTTTGTTAGGTACAACTGTTCATTATTATGTTCATGCATAAACTGCTTGTTAATGCAAATATTTGATGGGAATATCAGATGGCAGCAACTCAGTACATGTAGTTATGTAGATGATTACATGCTGAAGTTCAAACTGAGCGATCTACTGACATATCTGACTTTGATATGGTTGCTTGTGCCCCACAGAGTAGTCTGAGTATTTCTGAATCTTCTGATCTGTAAACACTGGACATGGTTTCTGCACAATCAGAGGATACAAAAGCCGGTCCAAAAAAGACAAAAATACTCAGTGATCTGCAGTTCTTTGGGCAAAAATATCTTGTTGATGCAAGAGGTCAGAGGAGAATGGCCTCACTGCCTCGAGCTAATGAGAAGGTATCAGTAAGTTAAATAGCCACTTGTTTTATTCAGTGTTCACTGAATAACTATTCACTATTTTTGGTAATTCCACGCCGGTGGAAACCCAAACAAAACACGAATTAAGAGGCTTTAATGCCTGGGTCTCAATCTCGCGGCCCATGTCACCCCTACTTGTGGCCTGCATAATGACGTGAAGAAATATTTTTAAAAATTATTCAAAAAATTATTTAATATGAAGGCAATAGGCGGAGTGTTACAGGCATAGGCCTAAAGAATGTAGCCTCATGGGCAGTGTAGTCCGTGCTGCAGGGAGAATGGACTGCCATACCTGTTATGTGTCTGTGAGCGCGAGGAGGGAGAAAAAGAAGAGTCAAAAAGTACAAGTTGTCACTGAGCAGAAATGGGAGCTGGAAGCATGTAAATATAATAATAACCACTGCAGCCAAAAAGAGTGCCTGATGAGCCCAGTTGTAAGTAAGCTATTTAGACTCGACTGTACACTGTGTTCATATTTTACTCCAAAACAATAAGTTCCCTTGGAGCAGCCTTTCAACTCCTCTCTCTGTCTCTCAAAGTAAAGCTAAGTTTCAGCTAAGAGCCCGACGTAGAACCGACGTATTAGCCAGAGGTCCCTTTACTATGGTTTGGAGCTGTGGACCTGTTTTATATATGCGCGGAATAGTTTTCTATACGGGATCACTGCAAAAAGTGCAGCCTTACCTAATGTCCACCCTACTGTTATCCATTTTATATTAAGATATAAAAATCTAGTTGGTATTGGTATGGCTAATAACCTTCAGTAATAGTAATAAATCACACAGCAATAGTACATTCATGTAGTTGTAAAAAGCTTGATAATATATTAAGTAATCCGAAGTATTCAGAATACGTTACTCTCATTGAGTAATGTGACGGAATACGTTACAGAATACATTTTGGGGCATGTATTCTGTAATCTGTAGTGGAATACAAGTAACCTTCCCAACACTTTCTGTAAATATACTTTAAATGTAGTTTAATGATTCATCTGAGCTTCAAGAGAAAGGAAGCAATGAAAAGAAATGCAAGGAATCACAAAACTGAACATGTATACATTTGCAGCAGGCATGTTATTAGAATGCAAAGTACTAAATACATTAAATGCTGTTTTCAGAACATCAAAATAGTGATTTGTTACTAAATTATTTGATTTTAAAGGCTTTATTTGTCCAAATTCAATCCTTTATTTGGATTGAATTATTGTATTAGAGGGATAGGTTTTTGTCTTGTACCAATTGCTGTCTGTCTTTTGAAATAGATTAAATGTTATTGAGCACAATATGCTTTCACGAATGTGACTGCATTCTTGGAGATTTATGACTCCCAGTGTCTCCTGGAAGTCAGTATAATAGTAATTGTGTACGGATTTGAATGTCATTGGCATGTCACTTCCCCAAGAATAATCTCCCGTGTGCTTGCTGGGATCTGAGGAGACTGACAGTTACTGCAAACCCTTCATTATTTGCACTGCACGTACAGTTTCATGTTTATCTTTGTGTTTGTACACAGCTAAAACCGTGCAATAGCAGGTGACACCTAAACATAAGTTTTCCATGTAGTAAGGTGAATGGCTCAGTTTGTGACAGACATATATTTAGATGTGGTTGAAAAACTAAAAGCAAGTGTGTCTTTCAATGAGCTTACTGAGAACCCATTTGGATTTGAACATATTTTGAATTAGAAAATATCAGAATTTAAATTTAAAATTACACCTGAAAAGTCTTACATACATGCAAGAAGGCACACATTAAATACTTCAAGATGACAAACTGCTGACTTCCCTTATGAGACACCCAGAGCAACATAGTTTAATAGAGTCTAAATTAAAAGACAAAAAATGCTTTTATAAAAATAAAGCTGACATGCTGTTGACCCACATTGATATGTAGGAAACCCAGAAGAATGTCAAGACTTTTTCAGGAACCTTTAGTTTCCAGTTCGCATAGGTCAGAACAATGTAGAACAATTAAATATTTTTCATCTAAGAGATGTAGGAGTCTTGAGGAAGGCCATAGATCCATTCAGTCATGTACTTTAAACACAACTTCTCAGGTGAAAGGTCATCTACTGCATCTGTAACACCACACCTTTTACCAGCTAGACAAAACCACAGCTGGCATTCTTTTCAGGCTCTTTTCCATTCTCACCTCTGAGGCGAGAAGGCTGTTCTTCACTGCTCTAAAAGATGCCCCTTCTGAACTCTCCCCTCCAAGCTCTACCTTGTGATCTGTAAATAGACACAACAAAACAGTCTTGTGACAAGAGCAAAAAATATTTTGTGGTTGGGTGGTACCCACTACTAACCACGTTGAAAGGTTGAAGTTAGCTATAGCTGCTAAATTTATCAGAATAAACAACAGCAGAGCATGTTTGTACAGAGCGCTAACTTGGCTAAAAAGAGCTGAAGGGCAACCCTGCTTTCCTGTGGACCTGGATCTGAAAGGACAGCAGCTGAAGTGAATCACAGTGCTTCCTTGAACCACATAGTAGTAAGCTACCAGGGCACAGCATAGCTTTTAATACACATGACTAAGAAATTTAGAAGAAATCAACATATATGCAACAAGTTGTTTCATTTATTTTACATCTGTAATGCTTTTGTTCCAGAGTGTTACAAGTCTTATGGTTGCTATGCTAACCCCTAACTTATAACAATCGTTATTAACTTGGCATCGTTATTCGTACATGGGAGGAAATTTGAGGTAATTCAGGGATCCTGCCACAAATGTCCTTTGTTCTTAGTGAACACATGTTCAACCACATGTTACAGAGAAAAACAAACACACTCCTACAGGCACAAAATCTCTCTGTTTAACCCACTCACATGCATACTCCGTTTGGTCTTAGTCTTCATTTAGATATTTGTGTTTATGCTCATTCCTTTTGTAAATAATACTGGTTAGATTAATGTTGTATAGGAGTGAATGCTGCCAACCTCTGCTATGCGGAACTGTCAAATCCTTCAGCCTCACTGGCCATTGAGATGTAACAATGATTGGATAAATGTAATTATTAACCAGTTTTAAATCAACAGTCTAATGTGTTTTATGGGACTGATTAAACGGATAACTTATATTGATTGAGGGCGCTGTCACTTGGTGTTCGCTCGCTCGCTCTGTGGTATAGTATCGCTTCCTGTTCCTGCTCAAACACAGTGGTGTTTCTGAGTAGCTTATTTGCTTAGCAGTTTAATTAACAACTTTTACATTCTTTTTTCACAGCATAATCTTCACGTGCTTCATCCGAAGCACACTTTCTGTGTACTCACTACCTAATTTATAGTATTCACTCACTGTCTCTGTACTGTTTCGCTAGCTTAGCTCGTAGCCGACCCGTTAGCACCATGGCTACTTCACCTGTCCCTTCTGCACTTTCTTGCTCATTGTGTCAGATGTTTAGTTACTCCTCGGCCTCCTTTAGCAGTAATGATATCTGTAACAAATGTAGCATATTTGCAGCTCTGGAGGCCAGGATTACTGAATTGGAGACTCGGCTTTGCACCCTGCTCTCACCCTTAGCTAGCCAGGCCCCTGTAGCTGGTGCAGCCGAAGATAGCGTAGGCCCCGCTAGCTGTTCCCCGGCAGACCCCAAGCAGCTGGGGAAAGGCTGGGTAACGGTGAGGAGGAAGCGTAGTCCTAAACAGAAGCCCCAGGTACACCACCAACCCGTTCATGTGTCTAACCGTTTTTCCCCACTCGGTGACACACCCGCCGGGGGTCAAACTCTGGTAATTGGTGATTCTGTTCTCAGACATGTGAAGCTAGAGACACCGGCAACCATAGTCAATTGTCTTCCAGGGGCCAGAGCAGGCGACATTGAAGGAAATTTAAAACTGCTGGCTAAGGGTAAACGTAAATTCAATAAAATCATAATTCACGTCGGCAGTAATGACACCCGGTTACGCCAATCGGAGGTCACTAAAATCAATATTGAATCGGTGTGTAACTTTGCCAAAACAATGTCGGACTCTGTAGTTTTCTCTGGTCCCCTCCCCAATCAGACCAGGAGTGACATGTTTAGCCGCATGTTCTCCTTAAATTGCTGGCTGTCTGAGTGGTGTCCCAGAAACAATGTGGGCTTCATAGATAATTGGCAAACCTTCTGGAGGAAACCTGGTCTTGTTAGGAGAGATGGCATCCATCCCACTTTGGATGGAGCAGCTCTCATTTCTAGAAATATCGACAAATTTATTAAACCCCTCAAAACATGACTATCCAGAGTTGGGACCAGGAAGCAGAGTTGCAGTCTTACACGCCTCTCTGCAGCTTCTCTCCTCCTGCTACCCCCCCAAAAACCCATCTCCATAGAGACTGTGTCTGCTTCCAAAAAGACAAAAAACAAACTAAAAACCAGCAACAAACAACTTAAACAATCACAAAGAAAGAACAATACAGTATCCACATCTGAACCAAAGAGTAAAACAGTGAAATGTGGATTATTAAATATTAGGTCTCTCTCCTCCAAGTCTCTGTTAGTACATGACTTAATAATTGATCAACAAATTGATTTACTCTGCCTTACAGAAACCTGGTTGCAGCAGGATGATTATGTTAGTTTAAATGAATCAACACCCCCGAGTCATTCTAACTACCAGAAATCTCGAAGCACAGGTCGAGGGGGCGGTGTGGCAGCAATTTTTCACACCAGTCTATTAATTAATGAAAGACCAAGACAGACTTTTAATTCATTTGAAAGCCTGATGCTTAACATTGTCCACCCCATCTGTGAAACTCAGAAACCAGTCTTACTTGTTATCATCTATCGTCCACCTGGGCCTTACACAGAGTTTCTGTCTGATTTCTCAGACTTTATATCTAATTTAGTTCTGAGCTCAGATAAAATAATTATTGTGGGTGATTTTAACATCCATGTAGATGCTAAAAATGACAGCCTCAACATGGCATTTAATCTGTTGTTAGACTCAATTGGTTTCTCTCAAAATGTAAAAGAACCCACCCACCACTTTAATCACACTCTAGATCTTGTTTTAACATATGGCATAGAAACTGAACATTTAACAGTGTTTCCTGAAAACCCTCTCCTGTCTGATCATTTCTTGATAACATTTACATTTACAATAATTGATTACGCAGCAGTGGAGAGTGGACTTTATCAAAGTAGATGTCTTTCTGAAAGCGCTGTAACTAAGTTTAAGAATATAATCCAGCCACTGTTATCATCGTCAATGCCCTGTACCAACACAGAGCAGAGCAGCTATCTGAACGCTACCCCAACAGAGGTCGATTATCTTGTTAATAATTTCACCTCCTCACTACGTACGACTCTGGATACTGTAGCTCCAGTGAAAACTAAGGTCTCTAATCAGAAGTACCTGACCCCGTGGTATAATTCTCAAACACGTACCCTAAAGCAGATGACTCGTAATCTGGAGAGGAAATGGCGTGTCACAAATTTAGAGGATCATCATTTAGCCTGGAGAAATAGTTTGTTGCTTTATAAGAAAGCCCTCCGCAAAGCCAGAACAGCTTACTACTCATCACTGATTGAAGAAAATAAGAACAACCCCAGGTTTCTCTTCAGCACTGTAGCCAGGCTGACAAAAAGTCAGAGCTCTGTTGAGCCAACCATCCCTTTAACGTTAACTAGTGATGACTTCATGAACTTCTTCACAAATAAAATTTTTATCATTAGAGAAAAAATTACCAATAATCATCCCACAGATCTAATATTATCTACAGCTACTCTTACTTCCATTGATGTTAAGTTAGACTCTTTTTTTCCAATCGATCTTTCTGAGTTAACTTCAATAATTACTTCCTCCAAACCATCAACGTGTCTTTTAGACCCCATTCCTACAAAACTGCTCAAAGAAGTCCTGCCATTGATTAATTCTTCGATCTTATATATGATCAACCTATCTCTAATAATCGGCTATGTACCACAGGCCTTCAAGGTGGCTGCAGTTAAACCTTTACTCAAAAAGCCATCTCTAGACCCAGCAGTCTTAGCTAATTATAGGCCAATCTCCAACCTTCCTTTCATATCAAAAATCCTTGAAAGAGTAGTTGTCAAACAGCTAACAGATCATCTGCAGAGGAATGGTTTATTTGAAGAGTTTCAGTCAGGTTTCAGAGTTCATCACAGCACAGAAACAGCTTTATTGAAGGTTACAAATGATCTTCTTATGGCCTCTGACAGTGGACTCATCTCTGTGCTTGTCCTTCTTGACCTTAGTGCAGCATTCGATACTGTTGACCATAATATTCTATTAGAGCGATTAGAACATGCTGTAGGTATTACAGGTATTGCACTGCAGTGGTTTGTATCATATCTATCTAATAGACTCCAATTTGTGCATGTAAATGGAGAGTCCTCTTCACACACTGAGGTTAATTATGGAGTTCCACAGGGTTCGGTGCTAGGACCAATTCTGTTTACATTATACATGCTTCCCCTAGGCAGCATCATTAGAAGACATAGCATACATTTTCACTGCTATGCAGATGACACCCAGCTCTATCTGTCCATGAAGCCAGATAACACACACCAATTAGTTAAAGTGCAGGAATGTCTTAAAGACATAAAGACTTGGATGGCCACTAACTTTCTGCTTCTTAACTCAGATAAAACTGAGGTCATTGTACTCGGCGCTGAAAAGCTTAGAAATATGGTATCTAACCAGATTCTTACTCTGGATGGCATTACCTTGGCCTCCAGTAACACTGTGAGGAACCTTGGAGTCATTTTTGACCAGGATATGTCCTTCAACGCACATATTAAACAAATATGTAAGACTGCGTTCTTCCATTTGCGCAACATCTCTAAAATTAGAAATATCCTGTCTCAGAGTGACGCTGAAAAACTAGTTTATGCATTTATTACTTCCAGGCTAGACTACTGCAATTCATTATTATCAGGATGTCCAAAAAACTCACTGAAAAGCCTTCAGTTAATCCAAAATGCTGCAGCAAGAGTACTGACAGGGACTAGAAAGAGAGAGCATATTTCTCCTGTTTTGGCTTCCCTTCATTGGCTTCCTGTTAAATCCAGAATTGAATTCAAAATCCTGCTCCTCACATACAAGGTCTTAAATAATCAGGCCCCATCTTGTCTTAATGACCTTGTAGTACCATATTACCCTATTAGAGCACTTCGCTCTCGCTCTGCAGGCCTACTTGTTGTTCCTAGAGTATTTAAAAGTAGAATGGGAGGGAGAGCCTTCAGTTTTCAGGCCCCTCTTCTGTGGAACCAGCTTCCAGTTTGGATTCAGGAGACAGACACTATCTCTACTTTTAAGATTAGGCTTAAAACCTTCCTTTTTGCTAAAGCATATAGTTAGGGCTGGACCAGGTGACCCTGAATCCTCCCTTAGTTATGCTGCAATAGATGTAGGCTGCCGGGGGATTCCCATGATGCATTGAGTTTTTCCTTTCCAGTCACCTTTCTCACTCACTATGTATTAACAGACCTCTCTGTATTGAATCGTATCTGTTATTAATCTCTGTCTCTCTTCCACAGCATGTCTTTATCCTGTCTTCCTTCTCTCACCCCAACCGGTCGCAGCAGATGGCCGCCCCTCCCTGAGCCTGGTTCTGCCGGAGGTTTCTTCCTGTTAAAAGGGAGTTTTTCCTTCCCACTGTCGCCAAAGTGCTTGCTCATAGGGGGTCATATGATTGTTGGGCTTTTCTCTGTATCTATGAAGCGCCTTGAGGCGACATTTGTTGTGATTTGGCGCTATATAAATAAAATTGAATTGAATTGAATTGAATTTCCAGGTGATTTTGATGATTTTAATTATTTATTAGAGTCCTGCAAATTAATAGTTAATCTTCTGAGATCAGGTTAATTGTTTCATTGTTTTTTCTTCATGCCCCGATTAAGTTCCTTCTTATTCACAAGGTTGATAAATACAACAGAAGCCCCAACATTAATGTTACTGCTGCCCTTGTGAGGCACAGGGATAATGAAGGTAGATAATAACCCGATACAGAAAAACACCACACTCCAAAGGATAACAATGCCTAGGAGCAACCTATCATCCAACCTTAAATCTGTTAACATAGACACAGTCCAGATAAATAGATATCCCAGCAAAGGCCATGTTGGGACATGGTAATCATTTTACTATCCTGGACTGGTGGCCACACGATAAACCTTTGGATCAACCCTGACTGAAAGAATAAAAGCAAAACCTTTTTGTGAAACACAATCTTGAGTTCTAAGGACCAAATTACATAAAGTACATAATCAACCACACAGTCAGACATTCGTTTAAACATACACACTTATGCGCAAATAGTTGCAAACTATGTCCGAGGAAAAAGGGAAAAAGATAAAGGGAAAGCTAAGCTACAAAAACTAGTTTTCAGTAGACGTTTAAAACAAATAACATAGTCAGCAGACCCGACTGACTCAGGAAGGCTATTCCACAGTTTGTGTGCAATAACCTCAAAAGCACGATCAACCCTGGTTTAAAAATCAGAGGGACAGTTAGGAACTTAGAAGACCCTGGTTAAAGCATTGGAAAGGCCGGCTGCTGTGATAAAGTTTCAGAAGCTCTGCTAGCAGGGGCCTGTCCATGCAGAGCTTTTTGAATTTCACTGGAAGCCAGTGAAGCAAGAATAGGTTTGGAAAGGTGGGAGATAGTGCAGTGGGAGACCACACAGCAAGTGGCCGGGGTGGATTTAAACCAAGACATATATCTGCACAGATACTTGTCCTTTTATATTTATATGTATATTTATACCTATTGTATTTTCCACATTATAATGTGCTCTTAAAATCCTTTAATTTTCTCAAAAATGGACAGTGCGCCAAAAAATGTTTTAGTACGACTTTTGTACGCTACGAAGCCGCACCGCTTGATGCATTGTCGGATAATTACAGCTACTGTAGTCAGGAGCCTCGAGGACTCAGAGTAATCTGGGTCCAAAACTTCGTCCCAAAGTCAAATGAACACTGCAGCATCACTAAATTCTTTCATCATTAATAAAATGATCAGCGTTGCTACTATGATATTTCTTTATCAACATCTCTGTTTCTATACTCATTTTATATGAGTTCTCGATGTTTGTTGTATATTTGCTGCTATGATAATTAACTCTATTTTGCTTTAATATGTTGATATGGTTCAGTGTAAATAAGTAAAATATATTCATTTAGCACTTTTCACAGAAAAGTGCTAAATGTCTTCAGGTCAAATGTCTTCAGGTCAACCTCTGACCTGAAGACCTAAAAGTTTGGAAAGAAGGATGAGGTTTCAGCAGGTCAGAGATATACTGGGAAGCTTCACCATGTAGGGCAAAAATTTTGAAGTGAATCCTGGAAGTATGTTTCTTCTAGGTTTATAACCAAACTACACAGTGTATATCCCATCTTAAAATCAGTTATTATTAACCTTAAATAAACTTCTAATATCTGGTGCGTCATAATGATATCAAAGCCCACATACTTAACGTGTTAGGCACTTTATACATCACACAACACCACCAGAAGGCATGGCAACAAATAACCAGCAGAAAAAAAACTCAAAACAAAACAAAGAAACAAAAGCAGAAGCAGAAGAACCCCCGACTTTATTCAGTCACTTTGAGATTATATGAAGAGGCAGAAGCAACTGAGACGCCCTAAATCCACAGAAGAACTTTGGCAAGGGCCTTAGACTGTATACAAAAGACAAAGCCAACACTGGTGCTCGGATTCCCATTTTGAGCTCGAGCTGAGCATTTTGGCCACAGAAACGGAATGCGATGAGCGCGGCTTGGATCAGAATGTGAAACTGTGATAATGCATACTTTTAGAAAAGTGACTTGTCAATCACAATGAAGCCACATTCTATATAAACTGTACATAAGGTCTCGATATACACCAACGAACATGTGCAGCATTTAAAAAGACTTGAAAACTGCAAATGAGACCATCAACTGAAAGAAAGGTCAAAAATCAAGTGAGAAGCAGAAAAGTTTTTTCTTAGATTTCTGCAACGACTTCTGCTTTTGCAACCACAAGACGCTTTCACTGCTCACTGTTAGAAACATTATTTATTTTATGCAATCTTTCATGATAAAAAAAAACCTACTTTCTGAGTACTGTAAAAAGTGTACCTATATGAGATGATCCTATGTGTATATGTTTAAATCCATTTACTGCACACTGTGTTGTTTTGAAAACTCCCTTGCTTTACTTTTATTCCCTTAAACGTTTGCTGAGTACTGAATGCGTCCTTGCTTCCTTTTGATAAAACAACTTTCATTTGGTTACCCGGTCAACCTTTTTGAGTGTTTTTTTTTAAAAAAAAAAAGAAGCACAGTGTTGTTATTTTATTCACAGTATTTACAGGAGGCAGACAGGTCTGGGCAGTGTCAGTCACCTTCCATGACCTCTTTAAACTCGGTCCCCGCAGTTTCCACAACAGTCAAATAGCCATTAATCCAGCAGCCAAATCTCACTCGAACAAAACAACATGACGTACAGCGCTTACTGTGTATTCAATCAGTTTTGCTTGAGCATGAATTATGCTTTATCCACGTTATATCTTCTCAATCACATCCGAGACAGCCCAACGCTTCTAAGACAAGAACGTCAATTGCTTGGCTTGCTTACATAACATAAAACAAGAAGCTCAAAGTTAAAACTAAACAGCTGAGCAATTCCTAACCTAATCAACAAAGCAAATTTATCTTAGTCCGATCTAAGTCCATTATCAGCATGAAGCTAACAACAGCTGCTCTGTTGTAATGAAAATCTTAATTACACACATTAATTATGCTGGGATGAATGCAAGAGAAATGATATATAAGCCATTATCATCAAAATCATTTGAACCATGCAGACATAATGGACCCCTGCACTACATGCAGATGATTGGAAATGTGCAATACTTAAAACTGAATTTGTTTTACATAGATCCCCGTTGAGGAGACAAAAGGCCTCCTGAAGACTCAAGCCTGAGCTTTATTTCTATCAGTCTTCACCTTCGCCCATGATGGGATTTTTATCTTGAGGCCTGAGGGAGGGATCTGTTTGAATAGAATGTGGACAAGCCCTGAGATAGCTTGCTATTACCACCACCCAACTCCACAACAACCATCAATCTCTGCAAGTTTCACTGTTTACATGCAGGACAGCAAAACAGTCATGAATCATTGCAGTTTAGGATGCAGTTAGAGAGAAATGAGGTTACCCACCCCCTTTGCCGATCACCCGGACACTCCTAATCAAGCTCTGTGGTGGATGCTCTGTCAGTGACTAGAGTATCTTGCAGACCTTATACCCAATAGTGTTCATCCTGATTGCAATCACGTGCCCCGGCTTTGTCTCTCCCAAACTCCGAGGCTCAGAGACCTTCGTGATTTCTTCTGCCGCTTCTTTACAAAATGTCAGATATACCCAGCCTGTCTGATTTCCCACTCTGACTCCAAAGCCATCCCAATTCATTTTCTGTAACAACTAAAGATTGCTAGGTTTCTACAATGTAACCCTGATGAGATAGGTTAGCAGTTTTGCACCATCAGGGAATAATCTTTTCTTTTTGTGTCTCCCAACTCTGGAAGATTTTTTTTATAATAATGTGTTTGTGATAATGGAACCCCACACGTGAAATCCCAAGTTCACATGTGAAATAAATTCTCTGTCATGTGCCTCAAAATATCTGTGAAAAAAGTGGGTTTGACATTGTTATATGACAGAAAAGACAAGATTGAATGAAGGGTATAAAAGACAAAGAGAGACAATATTTTCCTGGTTCTCAGGCACTCACGCAAGAGCACACAGACAACCAGGTGCTGGATTTTACTGAGCAATGGATTACCATTAGGAACAGGTTTGCCAGGACTTTAATTAATTTCGTTTGCTTATATTGGAAATGCAATGCTGGTTTCATTGGCAATTCATCATACAATAATTATGTCAGAGGCTAATGATTCAAGCGGAAACGAGGATATGTATGAGAAGAGGGATTGGCAAATGCTAGCAGAGCGCTGACAACAGGCTTAATAATAATAATAATAATAATAATAATAATAATAATAATAATAATAATAATAATAACAAAAAAAAGCACATTAGAGGAGTCAGTCTATTTCGGGTCACCTTGGATGCTCTATTCATATGCCACAAACAGTACTTAAAGTAATTTAAAAAACAAGGGTTTTACTCACCATGATGTATGTTTGGCAATGTAGCAGAGATGTTTTGTTTACAACAACAAATAATCATTATAATATGAAACTTGGAGTACCAGTTGATAAGATTCATGGCTTTAGTTAGACTATTCAGATGTGATTTTAGTAAAGTATTCAATTTTAAGCATTTGGTTTAGTATTTAGGATATATATTTTGAAAGGTGGAAATATATGCCATCACAACTTGGATATCACTAATGTGCATCAGGAAAACAGCCATTTGATGTTTTAAATTTGCTCTTAATTAGTACAGAAGCATACAGAAAGTTATTTGGAGAAGCTCTACAGAGATGAGTAATTTTGAAGTTAGGTCCGTATCATAGAGGCTGTAATAAATATAAATGAAAGAAACATCAGGTGCAAGGCCAAATATTCATGCACAAAAAGAATATGTAAAGTCTACTGTTTATTCTTAATAACTTAATAGTCTTTTACTCCTTACATTAGCAGTCCCCAACCCCCGGGCCTCGGACCGGTACCGGTCCGTGAGTCGTTTGGTACCGGGCTGCGGGAGTTGAGGCTCACGTATGAAATGTATGGTTTTCAGGGTTTTTATCAGTTTTCAGCGTTATTTTGTTATCGTTTTTATCGTTAACTCGGTTTTCCTGGGTCTTTTCACGTGTGTTATGAATAAATCTTCTTTTTTTCGGTACCGGTACTAGTTTTATGTTGTTGTATTTATCCGCGACACCTTAAAGGCCGGTCTGTGAAAATAATGTCGGGCATAAACCGGTCCGTGGCGCCAAAAAGGTTGGGGACCACTGCCTCACATTGTAAAAATGGGCACATGATAGACATGGAGGCGGTTTACAGTTTTTTGGAAATCAAAAAAACTCTGGAAACTTGATCTGCTCCACTTCTCTTTTCTTTAAAAGCAGGATTTTAGACAGTGCGCTCCTAAGTATTTACCAATAATTTGCACTAAAACTTCTATTTTTCAGTTTTATCACTCTTTATCTTTATAGATGCCTTCTGCTTTATTCATTCATCATTTCACGATTTCTTCTCTTCAAGCCTTGAATCTGTGAAAAATACAAGCAGATTGAGTAATTAATACAAAGATTATAATGTTTGGGTGGAGTTTTTCTGTCAGTTCACTTCATGCGTCAGCAGTGAGATGTTAGTGTGCGCACTGTGACACAGAATGACTGAGCCCAGAGGCTAGAGCAAAGGGGCACCGTGGGACTAAAAGGTTTGATTACGGTTTAATCTGCTGAATATAAATTAGAATTTCAATGGAATATTCCAACATTTAAACTACGTTATATAAAGAACTACTTTCCATTGGCTGTATATTCTTAGGCAGTTGCTCAAATCAAATTATAAATTACTTTAATCCTGCTGTGTGGATACGCCAGAGTAAATAAATTTGTGTAAAAGGTTTTTTTTGTCATTGATAAACATCCTTTGAATTTGGCAAAAAGCACATAAACCTTCCTTCAAAGGACTGCAAGGGAGTCTGGTTTCGAATTTTACACATTACTGGAAATGCAAACGTGACTTATTTGTTTTCTCCGTAGGAAGCAAAAGAGAACATCATTACCTTTATCTCTGTATACGAAGTTTTGATGCTCTAAATATATCCCATCATAAATGACTTTAGTACATTATTTATCTTGCCTTCCCTAATTGCTGTGGTTTGTTCACAGCAGGAGGAAGAGTGAAAGCCAGCGCACCACTGCTTTTTTAGATCACTACAGGGATTGACTACGGCTCATTATGCAGGGGAAAGCAAATCATTTCTAATGATTTTCAAAACAAAACTGACACTGAACATTATGCCATTATTTTTAGGTCTCCACTCTCCATCTCCATTCAGCTTTTATGCTCCTTATATCTGGAACAAACTCCCAGAAAGCCTCCGATCAGCTGAAACACTCAGTTTATTTAAATCCAGGTTGAAGACTCACCTGTTCTCAGCTGCATTTGAATAAAGCACCAAATCCACACTTAGGCTTAAATTTCAAAACTCACATTTTAATTACTGATTTTATCTACTGTTCTGATTTTATCTGTTTTGATTTTATATACTGTTTTGTTTGTTTGTTTGTTTGTTTGTTAATTAGTTAGTTTGTTTGCTTGTTTTAATCAATTTTAAATCATGCTTTTTATTTGTTTTTGTTTCTAATGTCTCTGTAAAGCACTTTGAATCACCTTGTTGTTGAATTGTGCTATACAAATAAACTTGCCTTGCCTTGCCTTGCCATCTTAGATTTTAGCTGAATCTACCTCTGCTGAGGCTGTAATTAACAGTAATCATTCACTTTCTGTCAGCTGTAACAAACCAACTGTACAACTGCTCTCCACCTTCTGAGCTTTTTTCATTGCTTTATTTCACGTGACTTGCATTTCCTAATTTCATTCTCACATCTTATACTGTCTGCTCTGCATCTTGCTGAACAAATAGTTTTCCCATTTAGAACAATAGTGCTTTTATTAAGCCTTTAACCAACCCAGCTGCTTATTTCTGGGTTTTCTGTATAAATACACATTTGCATATCACATTTATAGCAAACACACCATTCACCATACTGTGAGCTCAGTCAAGCAAAACAATGCAAACTTTCCTTTGGAGAATGAAATAAACATGAGCCGAGCCATTATTAGTGCAGTGTCTGACACCATGGTATATTTGCGCAATGATTTGTTGCTATATGAAAGACAATCACAGTGCCCCTGTCCTTCTATTGTTTACTTTGTAGCCTCAAATTGGCTTAGTTTGCTTTGTTTAAAAGAATGCTGTAATGACCTATTTTAAATGTAAATTTTTGAATTTATATCTTTATTACTCAAAGAGAATATTAAAATTAATATTTATCACCCATTTATTTCAGCTTATATATTAAATTTTAGTTATCACACTACCCATACTAACTATTAAAATGACATTTATGCTAAAATTTCCCACAAACCACAATGACAGCTTTACATGACTATTCGTCCCAAACCTAAATTCAGCATGTGCAATAAAGTCAGACATTACATTGTATTGAATAGGGCCAGAACCATTAAATATACTGACAATTATAAGAATTACTTGAGTCCCCCCAAAAACTGTTTGGGTGTCGACTGACTGATTTTATCAACTGATCTAGTTTTATATCCAAAAACAAAAAATCTAAAATAAAAAAAGATTATTGTTACTTTTAATTGCGTTCTTTACATAAATAAAGGTTAAGTACAGGTTAAACAAAAGAGGTCTAACAAATTTATTATTGTTTCACCAGAGCGGCACTCCATTTACAATGTCCACTTAGGCTGTCAGAGGATGATGGACTAATTTTCTCCCTCTGATTCTTTTTATCCTCCCCTGTTACTATTTTTGAAAACTGTCCCATCTGGCCGTTCTTCACAACAATATTTCCCAATGAACTTTCATTTCGTCTGTTGTTAAATAGAAATGAATTTGCTTTCCTTCACAGGTGGGAGGCACGCTTAATTGACTCGTGTTAACATCTTCCCATGCCTTGTACACCTGGTCTCTTTCTATATGCACATTTTATCAATGCATTTTATTCTGATGCTGTGATTTGACAGTTAACCCGCTGGTGGACAATCGAGTCACAGCAACAAACTGCTCTGAGTTCGGTTGTGCATGGAGGCTTGTATTATTTAAATTCAGACAGCTTGTGGGCTCAAAAATATATTCAATTTTCCTACGTGCCGAACTACAGAGGTTGCATGTCTGAAATACACATAATAAGGATTTAAAGACATGAATAAATGATTGGAGAAACACAACAAATGCAGATGCTTCCACAGATGCACTGCACGCTACAATTAACAATAAAATTAACATCCAATTATGCTCTGCGGCATAAATAAATTGCTGAACCGGCTCAGCTGATTCTGATTTGTATCAAGAAATCACGAATAAAAGATCTATGTGACTGACTTTTCATGCACGGGTGAGAGTCAATACAGGCACAAAGACTCAACAGTGGCAACTGCTGTCATATGATTGGTAACTAAAGAGACATCTGCATTTAGATCTATGGGAAATAAAGTAAATAGGGTTGAAATTTGACAGTTCCTTTTTAGGCAGAGAATGTCTAAACAGGATGTAATAAGAATAAGAATATGTTGTCCATCAAAAGATTTAGAGGAATTTTATAGTAGGATTTCAGTGCATAAACATTTTATTACAATGATGAATGCACATTTGAGAGTACAATGATGCAAAACTGTAGGCACTTGTGTGCAGGGACTTGGGGAAAAGAAGATGGTCATATAGTCACCCTTCACCATATTCTCCACAAGTGGCAAATGTTTTTATTCACCAAGAGAATGGTGTATACAAGGGCTGAAATGAAGAGCTGTACACCGGTACAATGCACCAGATATAGAGGTTGAGTGTGGCACTTTGGTATAATGGTTCAGGCCAAGTCACTCTAATTTGTTATGGAACGGCTGTGTGCAGGCAGGAAAAGGACCCAAAGTGCAGACTCTGGAGACAAACGTGAACTTAAACAGCTTTAATGCTGAACTCAAAAGGGTAACAAAACTGAGAATACAAAATACACACAGCAAGATAAGGGTAGATAGCGACACCGACAAACTGAAACACAGGGCTTAAATACATAGAGGGACCAATCAGGGAATCGGCAACAGGAGGGAAACACAGCTGGGGCAAATCAGGCCTAACGAAACTGGGGAAGCAAAACCCGATACATCAACAAAAGACAAGGACCTTCAAAATAAAAGAGGAAACATAACACAGACTGCACTTACAGACACAGACTCACAGGCAGGCACTACAACAGAACAACAGAGACATGGGACCAGGGCAGACACAAACACTGACTGGACACGGGGATATAGCAGACAGGGGAGACAGCAACTAAGGATTACACAGAGACATAAACCATATGAAAGAACTCTAACAAAGAAACCAAAGACTAGAAATGATAAATAATATAATAAACTCAAAAACCCTGGCTCAACGACTCAGGCATCCTAACAAAATCACTGCAATGTTCACCTTAATTTAATCAACACTTCTGATCAGTGTTGGTCAAGTTACTTGAAAAAAGTAATCAGTAACTAATTACTGATTACTTCCCCAAAAAGGTAATCCCGTTACTTTACTGATTATTTATTTTCAAAAGTAATTAATTACTTAGTTACTTCTTAAAAACACGATTTAAAACCTGAATAGGTGATAAAGCGATAGATCTTTCAGCCCAATTCTACTTTTTCTGCATAATCCATCATACAAAATGTAATCAAATGGAAACATCTCTTTTTAAAACTTGTTTTATTAGCTTTAATCTTTTAACTTTATGCATCAAGCAAAAATTAAATTATATGCAACATTCTCTGACTGGAAGAAATTTGTTTAATATTTAAACCTATTTTCTGCACATTCAAGCACATAAAATAAAATATTTTTTGTGTTAACACTCACTCTTTCAAATAGATGCAAGGAAAACACAGCAGAAAATAAATATAATCAAAGACTAGCGGTCCTGTTGCTCTATTTTCACCTGTAAAGCCGCTACCCGATCCGTACCGGAAACCTGATCGGTACCCCGCATGCGCAAATCTTACATCACTTCCTCTCTTTGCCAACATTGCGACGTTCAATATTTTTAAATGATACGGTTAGCGCCCAGTTAGCTCCTAGCATTTCTCGACAGCTCTGCCTCCTATTCGACTACCGGGACATTTAAACAATGGATAATACGTATACAAACAAATTCATGCTTTTCTCCTCAACAGAGAGTGTTCTCCGATTGAACAACAGCGCCGTAAAATAAGAAGAATGGCGCCTAATTACAGAGTTAATAATACAGACTTATTGTAATATGTAATATGTCATGTGAAGATTCATCAGCCAGATGAAGTGTTTACTGACAATTGACAGTGATAATGGACATCATCATCACTATTCCAGTCAATCCTCTCCACACTGACAAGCATAAACACACTCGACTATCACTAAATCAAATTTAACACACGTTAGTAATGACGCTAATTCAGTTTACAATAGGGTTCATTCGCTTGGTCAGCAGGTGGCAGTGTCCTCGTACACTAGGGAGTAAATTGCCATTAAACGAAACAGAAGAAGAAGAAAACATGTGCACATGCGTGGTACGGATCGGGGAGTCCTGATCCGTAACTATCTTTTTATTTTTTGTTTTTGTCTTCATTATATTGAAATGTTTCATTATTGCAAAAATTTACTTATTATTCTTAACATCTTAACAGATACTCTGACCCGTAACTATCGTAAAATGCTTCCACCGGAAGTAGAAGCCTTTCGCACATGCGTGGTACCGATCGGGTTTCCGGTACGGATCGGGTAGTGACAAGTAACGCAGCTTTCCTACGGGAAAGTAACGGTAATCTAATTACCGTTTTAGCAATAGTAATCCCTTATTTTAATCGTTACTTGAAAAAACGAGTAAAATAACGTCTACGTCGACGTTGAGGAAGACTACAGGAGTGTACGACTTGCTCTGCTCCTAATCTACAGCCGCGTTGGAACAGAAATTGAGGGATGGAGAGAGCATGCAAAGCTCCAAAGATGACAGCGCAGAGGGAGATCAGCGTTGGAATTATAACTCTGTAGATGGCACAGACACCAGGAGCTATGACCGTGACTAGGAATGACCACCTAATGCTGTTTCACTTTGCCATGCAAAGTACTTTGACACTCTGGAGAGGGCCTTTCCTCTGTATCATTGTTGTTGCCATTTGCATGTGAGAGCTTAGATTGTGGGGAAGGTTAAAGATGAACAAAGGGTGGTGGGAGAACAGTGAAGTGAGGATACACAGTGTGAAACTCTTTTAAGTGTACAATAATGTTGATGTGATATACAGAATGTCAGGAAAGAAATTCTGGTATTAATGTGATTCTTGATTTAAGAATCAAAGGGTGGGATTGTATAGGTATGTATTTGTTGTATAATGCCTTGGTGCCACTGGATTTTAACATGTCTCACACTCATACAGTAAGATAAATGGTGGGGGTATAGTAAGGAAGTTGGGGGAAGCAGACAATCCACAGGAAGGATCTTTTGTCTCTTTGAGGACTCTGGGAGCAAGGGAGTGTGAACCTTAAGGTGTGAAACAGCTGTGTACTGCCTTTTGTTCCTGAAGAAGGTATTTAACTGAGAGCCATGTTAGGCTCAGAGAGACTCTGCTGACCGTCTGCCCCACGGACATGTAGTCTCTCCAGCTTGGTTGTCTGTTCTTTGTGTGTTTTGATTAAAGAATATTAGCTACCGCTCACCGCTCGTCTGCAGGCTTTATTTAATGGAAAACTTCCACAACAGTATTAACAAACATGCCATATTGGCTCAGTTTATTTTTCTTATCATTGTTGTGAGGAGACCATAAATAGCATTTGCATTTTCTGTTGTACAGTTCATTTGCTGTTATGGAGTTCTTGTTATGGATAAAAAGTATCTTTTTTTGTTTCAAAAGAGCTGATAACTTCGCTGATAGCTGCCAACATCTGCAAACAAATATAATTCTATAAATTGGTTCTATATAGTGTGTAACTGTGCCATATGATTGCATTAGCAATCATATGGCACACTGACTTCTGAGGAAATTTTAGATGGCACTCGTCATCAGAAAGGTTGCCTACCCCTGCTCTACACGATGTCAGCAGATGTTTCATGAGTTGTCCTGACTGATTTCTATCCTCTACACCAGGGGTGTCAAACTCAAATACACAGTGGGCCAAAATTCAAAACTGGAACAAAGTCACGGGCTAACATTAATATTTATTGAAAAAAAATCTTCCCCCAGATATAAGAATCAATCTTTTCTTATTGACTCAAACAAGCCATACCAAATTACTATTAGAGATTATTATAGAGATATTTATCTATCTATCTATCTATATACATCTATATATATATATATATATATATATATATATATATATATATATATATATATATATATATATACACAGTGGGGCAAAAAAGTATTTAGTCAGCCACCGATTGTGCAAGTTCCCCCACTTAAAATGATGACAGAGGTCAGTAATTTGCACCAGAGGTACACTTCAACTGTGAGAGACAGAATGTGAAAAAAAAAAATCCATGAATTCACATGGTAGGATTTGTAAAGAATTTATTCGTAAATCAGGGTGGAAAATAAGTATTTGGTCAATAACAAAAATACAACTCAATACTTTGTAACATAACCTTTGTTGGCAATAACAGAGGTCAAACGTTTACTATAGGTCTTTACCAGGTTTGCACACACAGTAGCTGGTATTTTGGCCCATTCCTCCATGCAGATCTTCTCAAGAGCAGTGATGTTTTGGGGCTGTCGCCGAGCAACACGGACTTTCAACTCCCGCCACAGATTTTCTATGGGGTTGAGGTCTGGAGACTGGCTAGGCCACTCCAGGACTTTCAAATGCTTCTTACGGAGCCACTCCTTTGTTGCCCGGGCGGTGTGTTTTGGATCATTGTCATGTTGGAAGACCCAGCCTCGTTTCATCTTCAAAGTTCTCACTGATGGAAGGAGGTTTTGGCTCAAAATCTCACGATACTTGGCCCCATTCATTCTGTACTTAACACGGATCAGTCGTCCTGTCCCCTTGGCAGAAAAACAGCCCCATAGCATGATGTTTCCACCCCCATGCTTCACAGTAGGTATGGTGTTCTTGGGATGCAACTCAGTATTCTTCTTCCTCCAAACACGACGAGTTGAGTTTATACCAAAAAGTTCTACTTTGGTTTCATCTGACCACATGACATTCTCCCAATCCTCTGCTGTATCATCCATGTGCTCTCTGGCAAACTTCAGACGGGCCTGGACATGCACTGGCTTCAGCAGCGGAACACGTCTGGCACTGCGGGATTTGATTCCCTGCCGTTGTAGTGTGTTACTGATGGTGACCTTTGTTACTTTGGTCCCAGCTCTCTGCAGGTCATTCACCAGGTCCCCCCGTGTGGTTCTGGGATCTTTGCTCACCGTTCTCATGATCATTTTGACCCCACGGGATGAGATCTTGCGTGGAGCCCCAGATCGAGGGAGATTATCAGTGGTCTTGTATGTCTTCCATTTTCTGATGATTGCTCCCACAGTTGATTTTTTCACACCAAGCTGCTTGCCTATTGTAGATTCACTCTTCCCAGTCTGGTGCAGGTCTACAATTCTTTTCCTGGTGTCCTTCGAAAGCTCTTTGGTCTTGGCCATGGCGGAGTTTGGAGTCTGACTGGTTGAGGCTGTGGACAGGTGTCTTTTATACAGATGATGAGGTCAAACAGGTGCCATTCATACAGGTAACGAGTGGGGGACAGAAAAGCTTCTTACAGAAGACGTTACAGGTCTGTGAGAGCCAGGGATTTTCCTTGTTTGAGGTGACCAAATACTTATTTTCCACCCTGATTTACGAATAAATTCTTCACAAATCCTACCATGTGAATTCATGGATTTTTTTTTCACATTCTGTCTCTCACAGTTGAAGTGTACCTCTGGTGCAAATTACTGACCTCTGTCATCATTTTAAATGGGGGAACTTGCACAATCGGTGGCTGACTAAATACTTTTTTGCCCCACTGTATATATATATAATCTCTAATAGTAATTTGGTATGGCTTTGCGGGCCAAATTTGGCCGTGGGCCAGAGTTTGACACCTATGCTCTACACTGACAGTACACTATTTATGCTGTCATTTTCTAAATGCAATAAAGTTGGTCTGAAGGTGGAATTCAGTGAATGAATTTAAGCATCAGCTTAAATGCAAATTTATATTTGCTATCCTTTATGTAACCTTTCCCTGACTGTGAAACCAGCAGTCCAACACACTGTTCTTGACTTTAAACCCATCACAGTACAGCAAACTAACCTGTTTATCCTGCACTAACCTGCGTTTTTATTCAACCTTTAAATAACACAGTTAGTCTAACTCAGTTTCTTTTGCAGCACTTTTCACAATCTGAAAAAACTTACAGACCCAAAATCTGATTTAAAAACATAACGATTTACATGTAAGCTTTACATTTCCAGTTTATCAAACACCACGAGCAGTCCTTACCTTTAAATCTAACAGTGTGTTTAGCTAGAAACACACTGTGCAACATACTGCACACATTTTGTGTTTGCTGATATTTGTTAAACCGATATAAACACTACATTTGAAATTACCTGCCACCTAAAAAACGTGACTCTCTTTATGCTCAATTGTCTTCTGTAGAGATGCTGAAGTACTTACGGACATCCCCTGGAGATTAATACACGGACAGGACTGAATTTCGTGTGTTATTGTTTAGCCTCAAATTGGTTTGATGTTTTAATGAAATAATAACTCCCCTCAGATGTGTTAAACCAAAAGTAACAAGCCTGTTACTTTTCTCATGACGAAAATGCGGAAAATAAAGATATTTGTTTAACTCTTTTCTTTCATGCATGAATTATGACGACCTCAATCAGGATTTCTTTTCTTAAGTATTTTTATTCTTCTTCAGGCATGAAAAGATGAATAAAATTACTGATTAAGGTTGTCATAATTCATGCATGACAAGGTTAAATAATAATTATAATGAAACACGTCATACATCTATATTAACATAAAACGAACAGTGGGTGGCAGGGTATGGAGTGACACATCAGTGTCCAATGTGGTGGTTTATGTGCAAGTATACGGTGGCCCTGAGAGGCCAAACGGACTGCAAATTAAGAAAACACCAGCCATAAGAAAAACACTGCAAAAGCACACAAAACACAACAGAAATAGGAAAGATGACAACGGAAATAGGAAAAAACACAAGTTAAGTGTTTCTGGGGAGACAATAACCCGACGGACCAGTTGCAGGAATCAAAATATGCTAAGAATTGCGCTGGGAGACACTTTAAAGAAGTGGAGGATCTATCGGTTTTGTGAGGAAAGAAAAAATGAGAGGTAAGTGTGTTAGCCTAACTATTAGCCTAAAAATCCATCATCAGTATTGTATGAATCATGATAAAACACGCCTACCATGTTTTGGGTTCCTGCAACTGGTCCGTCGGGTTATTGTCTCCTCAGAAACACTTAACTTGTGTTTTTTTCCTATTTCTGTTTTCGTTTTTCCTATTTCCATTGTGTTTTGTGTGCTTTTGCAGTGTTTTTCTTATTGCTGGTATTTTCTTAAGTTGCAGTCTGTTTGGCTTCTCAGGGCCGCCATAAGTATACCATCAACACTGACACAAATACAAGAAAAGAGCCTTTGAACAGCTGTCCACTGTAGTGATCACTATGCGTGAAAGGGTTAAAATGTAGGGAGTAAAAGTAAAGAGGAATCTGAAAAATAAATACTCAAGTAAAGTACAGATACCTGAAAATTCTACTTTGTTACTGTACTTCATTACTTCCCACTTCTGAACAGGAGTACCCATTCAACAAGGGGACTATAAGATTTAACCTTTGCAGTCCATAGGTTTGAATTTTGATTGATATGTTAGTGACTGAATGAACTCTCCACCAACATTATCCAAACATCAGTCAAGATAACTAAGGAGAGCAGCATGCCACACGATGACCTAACACTTGCTAAGGCACTATTTATTTTTTCTAAAAAAGGCTAAGGTACTGTATTCATTTTTCCTTTGATTTTCCACTTTTTGTATATATCTGAAGAGATAAGTTTCAGAATAATATTTATGACACCGGTGTGATTTAAAGTAGAGTGTTAAGGTGAAGGGCAAAAAGGACCTCCAAACCTCCATATCAGGTTAAAAACCTGAGTGGGAGTTTAATTTGTCTTCCAGTGCTCCGAGGAGCCACAGTATAAATGAGAAGGTAAGGAGAAAAAAAACCCCTGAAGCATTTATTTTTGATTGGCTATCTGTATATCACGGGTCTTTAAAATGAACATCAATTTCATCTCATCTATTGCTTGACAGAACTTAAATTGGATCCCAAAGAGAATAATATGATAGAAATGAAATCAACATTTCTATTTTTTGCTTCTCTGCCACCTATCAGAGTTGTTGATTCAATGACTAAAGACACATTTTATTTAAAATTGCAGGAACATACTTGGAAAACTTTTCAAATCAAAATTCTCACAAAGTCTCACAGAAATGTCATGTGCTCAGCAGTTATTCACAGCTGTTATCATAAATGTCTAACAACGTCTGAGTTGAAATAGAAAGGCTCATTACTTTCATGCCACTGGCTTGTAAACTGCATACCAATTGTAATGTTCTTTTCTTCTGTTTTCATCCTGTTAGAATATTTTAACAACTTGGCATTTCCTTTTGAACAAACACCATTTTATGTAGATTCTAATTTCAATAAACTGCAGTGCACAGTGATGGCACTTACTCTATTATAAAACTATACCCTTATTTCCTACACAATTAACCTTGGGATGATGCTAATTTAAGCCTTCAGTGCCCACAAGATTCTTCCTGGAAATTATTTGTAAACAGAACCATAAAACTGTAGAGATTCAAGAGCAAAGGAATATGTATGTATACATTGTTTTTTTGTTTTTTTTTTTCAAATCCCCCGGGTTTACATTGTTCTTTGTTATTTTGCTGCACATATGAGAAGTGCACTCATTGCCCAGCCTCTATAATAACTGGTCAATAATTGTAAGCAGATGCAACAGTCAGACTATTACACTGTTTATTTTTTAGACTTTTTGCATCTTCTGTATGTGATTGAATATATAATTATTTATATATATTTTTTTCTGTATAGTGTGTGTGCTAGCAACAGTGTCTAATGACTGGAGGAGATATTCTGCAGAACTGACCCTCAGGAGTCGGCTTGTTGTTGCACACATGGGAGGCTTGACTGGACACTGGGGAAAAATGTATATTCCTCAATCACTTGAGGTTACTTGTGGTCACTTACAGTACTGGCCTGAAAGCCAACGTGCAATTGCTGTGGTCATTAACAGTTTGGCCATATCACCTGTAATTTGTATGGAACTCACCAATGATCCTCAAACCCAAAAGGAATAATAACCCACAAAAACTCAAATCCCCGGGTTCAAGACCCAGGACCATTATAGAAATATTGAATTTTGAAAAATTGCATTTGTAAAAATATCTTCTCTTTTAATTTGATGCCAACAATAAATTAGAAACATTTCAAAAAGCAGAGTAAAAAGAGCATTCAAGGGAGGGTGAGTTATCAAATTTCATTTTGCTAAAAATGTAGTTTCTTTTAATTTGATGCCAACAATAAATTAAACACATTTAGAAAAACGAAATAAAAAGAGCATTCAAGGGAGCCTGAGTCGTCTGTGACACGGAAATGCAGAAGAGAACGGATGGATTGATGAAAGAAAAAAATCTTTAATAACAAGGCAAAAATATTAGAATGGCCGAAATTTCTGTGTAGCGTACTACTTCATGAAGTTCTTCTTTGGAAATCCATGAGTGAATCCGGCTAGTTAGCACCTATAATGATAGGGGGATGCACCAGTGTTCATGGCATGGGAACATCTGTGAGGGTACCATTAATACTAAAAGATATGTGTACAGTGGTGGTAGTAATTATTTATTCACCTGCTGAAGTTGTATGTTTGCTCACTTACAAAGAAATAAACAGTCTCAAATTTTTATGTATATGAAGGATTGGCCTCACTGCGATATTCAGTAATTTATTTTACACAAAGTACATAACAACTGATTTATTTGTAGATGATCACTTATTTTTAGTATTATTTTATAATGGGGTGCCCTCTGCCTCTCGGCCTGGGGCTCGGTCACTCTGGCACAGCTGGCTGCCGGCGGAGCAAACGGGCACGTCACTGCAACCCCCCCTGGCTTCTGCTCCGCGGCTGATGAGTGACCCCTCATCTGGGACTCTCCTCAGCTCTTTCTGGGATAGTGGCGCAGCTGCCCCTCTGTTGGTCTTCCTTGGTCTCTTGTGTTCTGGGGGCCTCTGGATGTCTGGAGTCTTGATCTCTTCCATACCTGCTTCATGCCCTGGAGGACGGGGCTGTGGCTCCCCACACCCTCTAGCAGATCATTACATGAAGGAACCTTTTAAATACAAGCGCGCTCATGCTCACAGGTGTACACACGGGTGCTCACACACACAAACGACACCCTTTTTGGCTCCTACCTCAAAGCACACTGTGCGCTGTCAATCTGGTGATTGATATATGTATTTTTTTTTGTCAGCTTATTTTGTTGGTTTTTGTTTTTTTGCCCTTTATCCCCGTCGCTCTTCTCCGCTGTTTTTCTTTCCCTCTTTCTTTCTCCCCTTTCTTTTCCTCAGTCAAGTCTGTCCCGTATCTAGGAAGTGAATATAAAATAAAAAAAACAATAAAAGGTGAATCAAATAGACCATTACGGCAAGGCTGGGATGGTCCATTTGGTAAAGTAAATCCGTTGGGCATCTTTCTTTGCCTTTAGACAATCATTCTGATGGCAAAAGAGCCAAACGGGACAGGCAAAAAAAAAAAAAGTATTATTTTATAATTACGAAAAAAATGGGTTTCACACATT
The DNA here is from genome assembly GCF_963576455.1 of Neolamprologus multifasciatus. Lineage (NCBI taxonomy): Eukaryota > Metazoa > Chordata > Actinopteri > Cichliformes > Cichlidae > Neolamprologus > Neolamprologus multifasciatus. The sequence continues at coordinate 14,603,502 of NC_140452.1, read as the reverse complement.
TTTTTAAACTTAAATTTGTCAAATTGAAAATGCATAAAAATAACATATTAATAATTAATATATGATAATTATATATTTTTATACAATATTCAGTCAAATATAGAGCTTCAGTTAAATCTTTGTTTACATCAGAGTCCAAAGTTTTTGGAAAAGAAGTTGTTTTCATTTTCACATACTAGACCTTACACTATTTTGGCAGGCCAAGCTAAAAGAAGAAAATACTGACTCCATGCTGAGCTAATATATACTGCCTCATGTCAGGTTGCGTAAATCACAGGGGTAATCATTAAGATGGTTGAAGTATTACACTGTGTGCTCTGTGATTATGCTCTAAAAACAAATGATGTGGCGGATGTATTAATATGGTCCAGTGGTGTTTTTAGATCAGGAGGGGGCGAGGGAAAAAGAGAGAAAGAGGGAGACAGAGAGAGAAAACAACCTGCGGCTCAGTCCTTTGATCATCAGTGATGCTGAGTGTAGTGATTTACTGCACCCACAAACCCTTTGAAGGCACCCCTACTGAAGCAATGGGCCTGGTCAGTCCTTTGAGCTCCACTTATTTATTATTATTCGTCTCCCTGCATACACACTAGATAATACTCATGATTCATTAGATTTAGGTCGAACACTTTAAAAGTCATTTTGAAAGAGATATCAGGCAAACTTTTTCACATAGTCTAACTTCATATGTTTGATTCTAATGGAACCAACAGAAGTACAATACTGTGTAAAAGTCCTGAGCCACCCCTCAGTTATTTACATTTTGCTAGAATAAATGGATGCAAAGAGGTTTTTTTTTAAACATTTACAAATTTATGGAAGTAGGGTATAAAAGCCATATTTGGAACTGATCAAATACTGGAGCACCTTTTTTCTTCAACACTGTCTGAACTCTCTTTGGCAAGATTTCTTGTAGTTGCTTTAAAGAGTCTTCAGGAATAGAGCTCCAGGCTTCCTGAAGGACATACCAAAGCTCTTTGGATGTTGGCTGGCTTTTCTTACATTCTCTGTCAAGATGATGCTACACTGCTTCAGTAATTGTGAGGTTCAAACTCTGGGGAAGCCAATCCATGACTAATGGTGCTCCATTACCTTTACTGCATTACCAGTGACCAACGTGATAAAAAAAAAATGAAGTCTTTGCCAATCTGACACTTTCCAGATGGTACTGAATGATGGATCAGCATCTAATGGTACTTTTCATAATTCCATTTCTACAGGACTCGACTTTCTTTCAGGCTTTAGCAAACAGTAGATGGATTAATTGAAGAGTCAAATCCATGGTTTAAGTCCTGTGTCAGTTATTTGCTGTATTTTGTTCTTCATTTATTAAGGAAATAACTTTCAAATGCTGCTCATCTGCTATAAGTTTTTAGGCTTGCCACTACTACATTTGCATACTACTTGTCCAGTTTAAATTTTTTTTCAGTTCAGTTCAATTGAATTTATATATCTGCAAATACAAAAAAATACCTCAAGGAGTTTTTAAGGTCATACTGGACATAATGCTGAGATACGCCAAGTTTTTGACAAATAGCACTTTGGGAATTACATTGTTGGAGCAAAAATACTATTTTATGCTGATAAAACTGTTAACTTTGGCATTTGTCATAGATCCACTTAAAGAAATTGGAACAAATCGTGGTTTTGTGGCATGAAGCTAGTAACAAAGAAAACAAGTGAAAACGCAGCAAATGTCCACATAGAAACTTTGGAGAGACTCTGGGACAATAGCTGAAGATCACTTTAAAAAACTACAAGAGGGCATTTTAAGTTATGTGCCATTCTATGTTTAATTGATTTATAGATCAACCTTTAAGTGGCTTACCAGCCATTAAGTATTCCTAAGGACATCTTCAGGTACAGGACTGGATTGAAAATGAGTAAAAGGCAGTTAATGTCCTCAAAATGCCTGGAGAACTGTTGCTCAAAACCACTTTAAAACATTACAAGAAAGTCTTGGAGGTCCATGGATGCAAAATATAACGACATATAAATAATAATATAATCTAATATGAAAACAAACGTGATGATTCAAGACTATATTTCTTGTAAGTATACAAAATGTATTAAAGATGCACCTAAATTAGTAAAAATCTCAAATAAGGCAGATCTGGGACTTTCTTTGGATCCCATTACAACTCCATATTGTGTCTTGTCACTGATGCTTGCTCTGTTGCATATGGTGGTCTTGTTTGCTGCCCCCCTTACATCCATTTTTGCTTGCTCCTATCACCATCCTTAAGTTAGTTCTCTCTAACACAACTTAACAGGCACGTTCCCCACAAGGACACAGGTATCACCTTCTGCATTCTCGGACTTGATAATTACCCTTTATCTTGAACAGTGGGTTGCACAAGGACCTATTGGAATTAATTTAATGTCTATTAGAGGATGTGAAGGCTCTGCAGGGAGCATGCCTTTATAACACTGTTGTCCTTTAACTTGATTAAATTTGATTTATTGAAATTATGAAGTTAAAGATGGATTGCTGATGGATGGCTGAGTCTGAGGAGCTCCGAAACCCAAATGCTGCCCATGTTTTAAAAAAAAGGTTTTAAAAAAGGTACGTTAAACATAAATAATACATTTATTCTTCACTGCACACAAACAATTCACATCAACATGTTAAAATTGTATAGGTCTCCTCAATTATCCAAGTCCTATGTTTTTAATGTTTTTTTCCTCTGTGAACATCCTGCAGTGCATATGCATTATATTTTTGACTAACACAAAGCGCAGCAGGCAAATGCATGAGTCTGGCAATGAAGAAACCTCGGAAGTGAGACCATGTCACAGTATGAAAATGTTCCAAGAAATCGCATTTGTGCTTTTCATGCCCTTAGCCTCTCATCTCTAATCTATCACACTTGACGTGTAGGTTTGTATAGGTGTAAAAAATGCTTTCCTTCCATGGCAAGAATTCCACATTGTTCTTGCCAGTGGGAAGGAGAAAATGTTTGGCAAGATTTGGCACGATTCTCGAAACCCAAGTGCCTGCAAAAGCCTATTCAAGTGAGAAAAGAAGGAACAGTTTTGCTCTGAGCGTTCAGTGGCTTTGTGAAGCACAGCGCGACACCATCATTTAAGTTTGTGTGCAATTGTGTCAGCCATAATACAGATGTGAACAAATGTCATGACCCTTAGATGAATGCAGCATCTACAGGGAAGCCTTCAGGAACCAGATCAAAGTCACTACATTATGTTTTCTCTTTAACAGAATGATATGCAGCACTTCCTGTGAAGGGTTCATATTCCCCAGATATACATAGGATATAATTTGATCAATCACATGTTACAGCTCTCTCTTTTATACAGCAGAAAAAGTAAATGACATTGTTGGTTTAACTTTGATCAAACCAGAATGGCAATAGCAAACATGTGAAGCCTTCAGCAGCATTCAACCATTCTCACTAAGTGTTTCTTGGGACCCTTAGATGCAAAAGAGACATTAATATGTCATGTTAAGGTTTTTGCTTCATGGTTTTATAAATAACTTCCTATTTTTAAAACTCAAGTAAAACATAAATGCATTATAAGACAAAAGGGCTCCTGTAAGCAAACATATAGAAGAGAATTCCTCATTCTGACACACTGTATCTGTTTTGCAACTGTTTGTATTCAGTTTGGTGTCTTTGTAGTTATTTTTGATCTTTTTCATGTCTTGTTTTGGTCAATAGGCATCAAGGTTACCCGTGTAATTACATTTCTGACAATACTGTAACTGTTTACACAGCTTTTGCACTTGAGGTCCCACCTCCAAGAGCACCAAGTACACAAGTGGTCAAAAGTACAAGTAATTTTATTAAGTTCAACCCAACAGAGCTCCCACAAATGCATTGCACTCACATGTTGCTTTGCTTTCAAACTTCTGTCCAGTTTAACCCACATCAATTTGATGGGATTGCAGACTAAAAGCTGTGCTGGTTTTCCATCTTTTGAAGTTCTCTCTAGTTCTTTTTTTCTAATGTCTTGGGTCATTATTAAGCTGTATGACGTACGAATCCACCACAACCCGTATGCCTTTTTTTTTTTTTTTAATTACTTTACAATTTTTCACACCATCCAACTATCTGAATATCTGTAAGTCATCATAAACGTTTGGACACCGATATAGATCGCTAGCATAAACTTTAATGAGTTAATTTACTTCTATCAATATAAAGCTTTTATATGGACACAGATTTCCAATTTTTTTTTTCAGTTTCAGCTTCAGCGTTGGCCTTTATGTTTTCAAACAGAAATTTGTGGTCTGAAGTGTTCACCAAAGATTCATACCATGTTCAATTGTAAAGCAATTTACACTGTCTTTCACAGGAATAAGCCTCTGTGTTCTGTGCCTGAGCAAATGAGTTTCAAAGCCTTATATTAGATAACGCTAAATGAAATCCATAGATCAAGTTAAGTTGCTGCTTGTGCCTGGCTCCTGAGGAGAAAAAAAACTAATATTATTTATGGAATTAATGTTCTTTTTTGGCTAAACCTTTACATCATTATTGAATGTTTGTTTTCTGATTTTTTTTCTTAATATATTTTACTATATGTGTTCTTTTTTTTCCTTTTTACAAAAAAAGAAATACAGTAATATAATGTATATACCAGCACTTTGTGTAAAGCCTTGAAAAGAACTATATCAAATTTCATTGCCAGCAGCACAGCCGTGGAATAAATGTTGCTTAATTAAATGCAATGGACTAAGAACAGTGTTAATAGATGTGGGACTATGACAGTACATTTCTCTGTAACTCTCTACATCACCAAAAATCTGACTGATCAACCTTAAAATATATGCTTACAATAAGACATGAATCCCAGTGCTGTGACGATACCGAGATTAATGCATATACTTTTAAAGTGTGTGCATGTGCTTGGATAAGAAATAAGAAAATGTAATTATGGTTATGTAATGTAAAAATAAATTTAATCACCTCTTCTGTATACCTCAGCATTTATGACTGAAAAGTTTTCCAAGTCATTTTTGTGTCTATTCACAGCATCCAACATTCCATTAGCAAAAAGTGCTGAAATGCCCTTGAGCAAGACAGGAAAGCATGCCGACTCATTTACTATTAGTCAGAACAAGCTATATGAACATGTGAATCTGAAAGAGGGCCACCTAAATGCAAGGTGGCTGGTTTCAAGGCAGAATAATCAAATGTCCTAGATGTGAATGTGGATATATAATATGAAGGTTCAAAGAACATTCTCCCCTCATACGGGGATCTTTAATGATGATGATGACAGAGATACATCCCATGCTTCAAAACCCAAAACTGTGGTGATAACTGGCAAGGATTTAAAGATCTCTGGTTATCTCTGGACTTTATCCCACAGTGATAATTATTCAGTCTGGATATAAATCAGCCTTAACTGTAAACTAAATGTACCGTTGGATCTTATTTAGAGCACAGTAGTTTTTTAAAACTGCACTAACAAATGTTTTTTTTTTTATAATACAATGCAAAGGTCTTGAAGTTTTCTTTGTTACCAGCAGACATTCACAAACAATATGGTTTGTTCCAGTTTCTTTAAACGAATCGTAAAAAATACCAGGCTTAAAATAACATTTTTCATCATAAAAGGTGATTACCAAGCTTCTCTATTCTAAAATCTTGGTAAATTTCTGCATTGTGTGCAGAGTGAACTTAAAAATGTTGGGAAACTGGACAAACGGAGGACAAACGTTTAAGTGATAGACCTAAAAAGCACAGGACCAGAGAGGTACATGTAACCCTTCAGTTAAACTATCTACTGTTCACTGAACTGTCATCAGTAATGCTCTGAAATCATCAACAATATATATGGAAGAAGTCGTGAGAGAAGTAGACCAGTAAGTGTCTACAGCCATCTGTAAAACACTTTTGAGGTTCAGTCATGGTTTGGGCTGCATTTCAGCTAGTGGCAGTGACAATCTTGCTAAAACTGATGGAATAATGAGTGCAGAATATGTCAAATTTTGATCCACCACGCAATACCTCGAAATCTGACCTGCTTCATTTTTCAGCATAGCAATGATCTCAGACACTATTTATATAGTAAAAGCACACGTTGATTGAAAAACATACAATGGAACGCTACCAGCCATGGAGCCAAACATGACTGAAACATCGAGGGATCACTTTGACAGAGAATGCAATGAAAGGCAACCATCATCAAAAGAAAATCTTTGGAGTACCTTTCAAGATGCCCGAAGAGCTGTTTGATTACAAATAAGGTTCAGGATATGCCGAAGAATAAAGCTTGTTAGAACTGTATAAACTTTTTTTGCCTCTTATTTGTATGTATGTATGTTTTGCACTTGTTTCAATAAATCTCTGCACCTATTTCCCATTTTTCTAACAGAATATAAATAACTAGAAGTGGCTCAAGATTGTCCACATCATGGTAATAAAAAACAGAACAGACTCTTACAACTCTTACTGGATTCACATCCACAGTCCTATCTGTGCTTAAGGACAAGATAGGTCCACGTTCCCCCAGCAGCCTTGGCCTGTAGTAGCACAAGGGTTGAGGTGTGATGGAGAGTTAGCTTATTCAGTCTGTAAATATATACTGTATCAAAAAGAAAAGTTTCAATCTAATCTTAAACGTTCAGAGTGTGTCTGCCAGCTTCCACTTCAGGTTCAGAAGGGGCGCATGATGGTTTGGGACTCCACCTCCTCCAAGTCAGCCTGGACTGAGAGGCTACTCTACAGGAAAGAAATATGGTATTATGAGGCGCTTAAGATATGGAGTTTGGCCATTAAGGGCTTTGTATGTAGGAAGACGAATTTTAAATTCTATTTTGGCTTTAATGGGGAGCCAATGAAGAGAAGCTTATCTGTGAAAAATATGATATTTCTCTTTAGTTCCTGTCACTCTTGCTGCAGCAGTTTCTATCAGCTGGAGGTTTTACAGAGAGCTTTCGTGCCCTTCTATTAATTACAATATTTCATCCTAAAAATACCAAAATGCATGGTCAAGTTTTCCAGCAGAACTTTGAGACAGTGTATTTCTAATTTTGAACTGGACAGCCGAAAGAAAAGTTATTTAATGTGTGAGGGGTAAAGGATGTTGTCCTGGTCAGTAATAAGTCATTTAGTCCTTGTCACAATGGCCACGGGCCGATAGCTAGATCGGACTCGATCGCAGATAACCACAACAGAGACGGCTCAACGTTTTGCAGTGTTTATTATTTAGTCAACAAGTGAATATGTGGCAGGGTGTCGCTAATGATGTAACCGTGTGACAGCGGGGGTGAATGGGGGTCTAGCAGGTTGCGACGGGAACGGAGCGGTTGCGTCTGGGAAGAAAAGAGAACAGGGTTAAGAAGGCGGCAGGTGCAGGGTATCCAAGCAGAGGTGAAACCGATTGATAGCGCTTACTGGTGACCGGCGTGAACCTCGCTTTGAGGGAGAGGCAGCGATAGTCCAGGGGAGTAGTTCCGCTGTGTCCAAGGTGGTGAGTGAGGCTGGAAGGCAGGCAGGTGAGGGTCCTTGTATTTTTCCTGAATATGAAGATGATCCACGGAGAGCTGAGGTTGAGGGTGATAGCAAAGAAGGTCCAGGGAATCTGAAGCACATGAAACCAAAGTTAACATGGAAAAAGTGGCAAGAGCGTACAAAGCCGTAGAGTCAATACCAACGTGAGGTCGTTGACGAACTGGCGGTGAAGGAGAGTCTTAGGGGGCCTTAAATCCTCAACCTGATTGCCCTGAATCAGTCTCAGGTGTGCAGGACTGCAGCAGGGATGATGGCTCCGCCCGGGGGCGGAGAGCAAGGAACTCAGGTGCCTGATGGAGTTTTCCAGTCGAGTCTCCAGATCCTGACAGTCCTGGAGTGACTGGTGGTGCTGGCTGGTTCAGAAGGCTGGACAGGGAAAGTCTGGGTGAGGTGGTGTGTGAGAAATGAACAGTGATAACAGAGGAGGTCCAGCTTATGTAATAAACTGTCTGTCTCATCCTATACTCTGTTTGAGCATATTATTCAACTGTAAAGGCAAGAAAAACAACAAAGTCTTTGCACTACACAATACAAATCCAAATATAAAAGGCTCCTAAAATAGCAAATGGTTCTTCAGATTAATATTAAAGGATAAATGACCTGCACTTTTATCATGCCTTTTATCCTTAGCTACGTTTATTATTATTAAACAATTAAAACCAATCTATGTATAACAGCTGTCTTGGTTCCTCTAAGTTAAATCTATGTTGCACCTCACCACAAATTCAAGAATATGTATATCCTCTCGGTGTTGGTACCGATTACACAATGATATTTGGCCAAATCATTGGAGAGGCATAGAGCTCTCCTGTCTGTTTTCATCAGTAGTGTCGATGTGACAGGCAAAAGCAAATTTGGCAGGCTGAGTCACGCAAGGACTGAGATGGGGCTGGTTGCAAGGTTAATTGGCAATGGGAATAATTGGCCACTGGGCTCAATTTGTCTGATGGGAGGAATTGGAATCCAATCTTACTGTCTGTTTGGAAGCATTCCATACAATTCCTCAACAGAGGCATCCTTATCTGATGCTCTCTGCTTGAGCTGCACTCCTCACTCTCATCGCACTTGCTATGAATAGTTGTGCTGGTGCCAAACAACTAGGAAATTCTAACAGCAGCACTTTTGGAAAGCTATATTTCAAATCAATATTTTCAAATGTTCCTTCACTGTGCACACAGCAAAAATAAAGAGCACACTTTTATGCTCCCCAACCAGCACGTAAATATGTAAAAGGTTAGAGAACTTGTGCTTGAAGTGCATTAACCCCCCATCATCCAGATATTATTTAAATTTTCTAAAAGTAAAAGTAAAAGGCAGCAAACATTTAAAACACAATTCTGAATTCATGTTTTCAAGATTTTTATTATCTGATATGGGTTTTATTTTTATTTTTGTAAATGTATCTTATAATACATTATAATTGATGCAAAATAAAAATGCAGGAACACTCTTGCCTGTGAACGTGCATGTTTGGTACAGTATTCTCTTAGAGAAATTGTGTGGGTTTGCTACTGCAGACCCTTTCACTCTTTGCTGCTTGCTAAGCAGAGATGTGTCTCGAGGGTATGATTTGCCTGCCTTCCCGTTGATGGCTATTTGTATCCACAAAGAGAGGATCAACAGAATCAGCATCTGAAATTGATTTTTCCCTCTGACTACATGTAAATGAACTTTCCAATGATTTTAAACTCAAAGCCGATGATGCAAATTGAATGGCATTTTGGTCTTTTTTTTAATGCTCTAATTCCACTCAAACAGCCTAATGAGATGACATGTGTCAGACTTCGCTTTTCCTAAGATAAAATGGAAATGATTATCATCTGGAGCACACTGGTTGAAGTAGAAATTCAGAAAATCTATTTTTTCCTAATCAAAAGTGGAGGCGAATTGACATTTACTCCTTGTGTGAACATGTATTTTTTATGATAAATTGCAGGTTAAATATTAGAAATAAAATGATAACTTATGTAGTAAATGCACTGACACAAAGATAAACCAGAACAATAAACCTCTGATGTGTCCGAACATTTTAACGGTACCTCTGAGGGAGTCCTGTGACATTTGGCTTCTGATCTTTTCCATTCATTTCTTACAATAAAAATACTCATATAAGCTTCAAATTGTAGTTCTTTTATTCGAAAGACATTTTGAGTCTAAAATCCTGTAATGGCTTAAGTTCTAGACACTTGACTAGCCAAATGTACAGCTTTTTTTTACACTGAAAAAAGAAAAGCATTTTGAACAAAGAGAATAAAACCACGATGAGCTTTTGGAACATGCAATTTGCACTTCACAATTTAATAATGAAAAAATAATTATTCTGAAAAGAAAGTTAAAACATTTAAAACTGGTACATCACATTAAACTTATTTGCTCGCTGCTTTGTGGTGTATTTTTGACTAATAATTGCCAACAACCTTGTCAGGAGCTCGAGTCTTACCACTCATTGTTCTCTGATAAGCCAGAAAGTTTTATGGAGCAGAAATACACACACTTGTATCTTCCCATTCATATATTATGCTGCTACTGCTGCAGAGAAAATCCAATTCAAATTTCATATCAGTTCAGGATTAAATGACTTATTTTCCTGTTGGATAAATGGACTTTTCTGTGAAAATGAAGCAACCTCACTTTGCAATATCTGCAAATGAACTGAGAATTTACCTAATCGAGTATTTTTTAATAGAAATGATGTATGGAAATCTGTGACATGTATGACTCAAACTTGGGTCTCAACAGTGACGTAAATAAATTGTCAAGGTGCATTTACATAAACGAGAATTTGTACATATGAGACCGGAGCAATGAAAAGTAATGGCAAGGGACATTAAAATCATGTGTGTAATTTAATGTTCAGAAACAAACGCATACTATTGTCCAAATCCATGAACTGGAGGTTGAAACTACTTCACAAACTACTGCATTGTTTGTTTTTTTTTGACAGGTGTCCTTTTAAGAAAGACTATTGTGAATGCCTGTTGCACGTTATTTTATACAATTTGTCATGTAGTGAAATTCTGCACTGTTGAATATGAACGTGAATTGCCTCCTTTAACCCTTCTGATCCCTGTGACATTTATACAAAAAGGATAATCACCAATCACTAGTAGTTCCTGTCACATCATTACAAACCCTTGTAACATAGGCCAAATTGAAATGCATCAGGGTCAATGGCAATGCTAGAACCATCATTTCTACAAATATCATGTCACCATCAAAGTCACTAATGTCCCTCATTTTACCCATCAACTGAATGCTATGACAGATGCTATGTGGCCTGCTTTTTACTACACATTATAGTCACCTGAAATATGATAAATGTTTAAATATAAAATATGAATGTGGCAATTCTGTGTGTGTGTGTGCAGTATATGATATAAACTGAACTACTTTCTTAATGTTAAATGAAAAGTTCGGAAATAATAGTATTGCTTTAATAAATGTGTACATGCTAAAGGTGAGGCAGTGCATTGCTTCTTTAAAAAAACATCATTATAGCTTTGGCAATACCATACTTTGGATTGTGATATTTTTAGACTGATTTATCATGCAGTGCCAAAACTATAAAAAAGGGTATGTGATCTAAGTCAAATTCATTTTTCAGTGAAAATAACCAGATACATGCAGTCAGAGTCGTCCAACTCTAACTCTGTTCTAAAAAACCAAGAACAATGTCCTATAGGACATGGTGTTGTTTTTCTTTGTAGTTCTATTTAGTTTTTTTATATATATATAGTTTTTCACACACGCACACACACCTCCGAGTCTTCACTGGCAAACAGACATAATGAACCAAAAAAAATTAAGCAGCATTGATGAGCTAATGTCTCTGCAAATGCACAGTTTCATTAAGCTTTGGTTTAAAAATTAGACCAACACACAGATAGACTCCACATTTTCTCTTTTATTGTGACGAATTAATGGCCACTCTACATGTGCACATTCATTTTAGAGTGCAAGGTGCAAGCACGAATGGTTTCTATTAGGAGCCTGGCTGATACAGGCAAAGACCAATACCAATATATGATGATTTAAAAATCTGATATATATGCCAACATTTTTCTTTCTTTCACAAAAACAAAAGATAAACAGATTTACGTAAAATTTTATGTATGTATTTATTTACTTGTTCACAATCTTCCTGAATGTGTTTGGATCAGCTGATTGTTGTGTCTGTGGTTTAATTGTCATTGATTGGCCATTGTACATAATGATACTGACAGATCAACACATAACTAATATTGGCTGATAATATTGGCTCACCAATAAGGTTAAAAAAAATATCTTCTTCGGGTTCGCTTTAACTAACATAAATCTCATTTGTAAATCTCATTCAGACATTTGTTCATCTTCAACTAAAGTCCGTTAGAATCTTGAAGAGGCACTTGATACAGAGATAACTTAGATGAAAAGCCAAAGGTAATTTGCATGTATCACTGCACTGCAAAGTTTCTCACTAATGATAATTAATTCCAGATATTTATAGAGCATGGAAATGAATCCTTTTCATATGCAGTTAAATTCCTGAAGCAATTTAAGTGCATCTAGGGATTTATTTACTCTTCTTCCACATTCCAACTGACACAAAATCAAATTAAAAAAATTAATTTAACATGAAGATGAAATTGAAGATGAAAGTGATGTATGTTTTTTTCCCCCTATGAAACTCCAGGTCCTGTTTTAGTGATTACAATATCATTGATTAGCCTCCACATATTAACTTTTGCACAAACCTCAGGAATAATTCATACATCATTTTTGCTGGCATGACAGTTTTTGAAAAGTATCGACTAAAAGAGTGTTAGAAAAGGAAAAACACATTTTAACAAAGCAATGCAAGGAGAAACGTCTTATTTTTTTCCTTATAAAGGTGTTCAGTCATGCTCGTGTTCATTCACTGTGAACATTCTCTTTGCTTTTGAACTAATCCAAATCTAACTGGAGTATATTCAGAATAAACTGCTCGGTGACCAAAGGATTGACATTATTACCAATAGATTGGACATGAGTAACACAAGTATACACTGTAGAAGGACTGGAGTTAAAATTTGTTCAATGTCATCCCCCGTGTTGAACAATTTAGTTCATTATAATGCAGCTGTGGGACGCTCACCTCACTCTGACTTTCTGCACAGACGATAGCGAGTCAACCTTTTATCCAAGAGCTGAGCTAAACAATGCTTCCCTAATCATTAAAGTGGCTAAGCCTGCAGATGAGCTCATTGGGTATAACGCACCCATCACAGTAATGATTACTGACAGGACATGCAGCTGCTAATGATCTTCTCTTAATCACACTTAATCAGGTAATAATGATTTTGAGGTGAGAGATGAAGTGCTTGCTCTCTGCTTTCGCCATGCAGAGGCCTTGTTTCACTTGACTGGTTCTGGTGTCAGCAGGAGGGCTGAAGGGGCGGTGCCTCCATATGCTGCATTTCTCCCGACTCATATGGTCACTTGTTGAAATTGGAGGGAGGAAGGTCCTGTGTATGATAAAAAAAAGACTGCTGGGAGATAGAACAGCACACAATATATGAAGTAAAGTTGACTCCACTGCCAGGAAAGACTAAATTTTTGTAATATGCTAAGTTAATACGGTTTAACATTAAACAAAACACGCTTACATGTGTGCTTAATTTTATTCATTTTTTAGGTGCTATGATTTCTCTGTAACCCACATTTACTCTATATAACAACAACTAAAACCTGATATAAAGACATTGAATTTTCAAGCCAATAGTAACTTTAGAGAATATTTGCATGTGAGTCATATTGTAGGGCTTAAGCACACTGACTACCTTTGCAGCTGACTGAGTGTTTTGGGAACAGATGAGAATATAGTTAATTAAGTATAACACATTTGGAAATGGTGTTTGAATAAAGATCTCTTTTTGTATTATTCTGGCCCCTTTCTGTAGTTTGGATCTGTGCATGTACCTGTCTGCAGCAGGTAATTCATCTATGTAACATACAGACAATATTGCTGTCTGTTACAATGGTTACTGTTTTATGCTAGTTAATTACAGTCATATAATCTTACTTCTTCAGGACAAATAACACCTTCGCCACCCACAAGGTCAGAAGCTGCTAAACTCGTGAACAGACAATGGCCAGTGACTTGTATATGACTGTCTGTCGTGTGTTTCTCTATTTCTTAATTCCACCCAGCTACACTGGCACTACACTCCTTTTCTGCTTTGCACTTTATAGTTGTTCACATCTCAAAAGACACTCACTAGCAAGCACAGAACTCTGTACGCACACAATGCTGGTCAACCTCGCAGAAGTGACCACTGAAAATAAAAATCCCACGTGATCGTCTTTCTGTCTAGACTGTCATATTTGAGACAAGGATTGTTATACAGTTTTTTCTGTGGTTATGTAACTTTAGTTCCGGATATGCACTTTATTTTCCTTCTGTATGGGTGAGGCAGGAATAGGAAGTTCTGCTTTCAATTATCCTGCAAACCTATTAGTGAACTTGTACCTGGCAAGTCCTTTTTTAATAAACCTGCTAAAAATAAACAATGCCAAAAAAAAAAAAAAAAACTTGCACTCACCATTTATGTGTTTCATTACTGCTATACAACAGTTGCAGTTATAGCATAAAGTGGAAAATATATTTATCAGTCCTCTTCCTATGTGTTAATTTCACCACAGTGGTAACGCTATTACACATTCCAGCCTGGACTGTGAATGATTACTCAGTGTGTTTAGTAAAGACTTGAAAAATACAGCTGTTTGTTACCATTTACTCAGACTGCCCATCCATCTATCCATTCTCTTCCACTTATCCAATTCAGGGTCGCTGTGAACCCTACTCAATGTCCTTTGACTGTAAAAAGAAGGCACAGTACCTGGAGTACCCAAGCAGACATGGAAAACCCAGGACTCGGGACCTTGTTGCTGTGAGGCAACAGAGCTTACCACCATGATGCCCAATGTAATCACCCTTAATATTTCTATGGGCTCCTAAAAAGCCATTATTGGTCAGGCTCCAGTTTCTTCATGGTCAACTATTTGCACAGTTCAAGAAGTTTAACTGGATTTTAATGACTGAAGAAATTTTCATGTTAATGCATAATGTCATTATTTGTTATGTAATTATGGCTAAATGCACAAAAGGCCAAATCTCACAAATGCCAATGACAAATACAAAATCTTTGGTTAAGATGGTTTCATTTGAAATTGCTGATATTGTACTTCCATCTATCCATCTGTTCACTAAATCTTTAATTTCCACTGAGCATCGGGCAGGAAAGTTGGGTGGTCAATCACAACACAAACCAGCAGAACCAAGCTCACACCTACAGGTAATTTAGAGCTTCCAATTACAGTTTTCCTGGCACTCATATTTATTCCCACAGTCCAAGCGACTGAAACTCTATACAGATTAGACTATCATGGTCAGGGGCTTTTCTTCTACTTTTTAAAGCATGTGAGTGTACATGCAGTTATCAACTGCACTGCTGTGCATGTGCTGCACATGCTACATAACTGGAATCTGTGCAAGTGAAACATTCTGGAATTTTGGTGATTCGAGTACCTGGTGACCGGTGACCTGCATTTGAAAATACCTTTCCAGTGTTTCAATGTATTTAGCTTTTCTTGTATCTTCTGCTTTTTGGGTTTTCACTGATAGGTTTGCATTCCAATGTAGTTACTTCTCATGTTATTTTGTTAATCACTTTCATTCTGTATCTTTATATTATTTTATTTATTAGTCTTTTCCCAGTTTTGTGACCAACCTCACCCACAATAATCGCATTTGTGTTTTGCTTCACATTTATAGCCTAGCCCTTCTCCACCACAGTTTTTCTGTCTTGCAGCTTTGCAGCTCAAAGCCCTCACTGGCTTTCTTTCTCTCATTTTGGACTCATCTCCTTACTTCCAGTGATTTATGGTTCTGGACATTTATCAGATTTGCCTGCTTGTACTAGGCAGCACCTGTTATTAGTCCAAAGTAAGCTTTATTAAAATTTACACTGTTGGACTTACCTGCCTGTCCAAGTCTCTTCATTTTAAAATAAACATCAGAGTAAATCATCAGTTAAACAAAAGAACTGGAATGCTTGACCGAAAAAGCAAAGACTTGTCAGGGTTATGACTCTGAAAAGAAGATCAGCTTCTTTAGAAGGGGAAAGAAATACAGTTGCCCTTTGGTACATTTCAGTTCATTTCTTTGACGCTGCTCTTTGTTGTTGTTTTAATAACATCATTAGAAAACTTACTGAGTGAAAAAAGTTCTTTTTTCTTCACAGGGAAAACAATTAGAATTGCTTTGTTTCCTGGCATAGACCCAGCTTTCTAGCATAGTCCACAAATGTTCAATAGATTTGAGGTTGGTGCATTGGGAACACCAGAAACATAATGTTATCCTGCTTTATCCATTTCAAAAACAGCATTAAATCACTGTCATGTTGAAGCACACATTGGTGTCTACGTGAAGGTCAAGAATTTGCAAATAGTCCTTCATTATTCCTTTCACTTTTTGCAATATACCAGTGTCACTGGCAACAAAATAGCTTCAGAATGAAGGAAGCAGCACCATGCTTGACACTATGGTACAGTGCAGTACAGTGTTCTTTAGTTTGAAGCCTCACCTTCACCTCATTGTGGACAAACAGCTCAATCTTTGTCTTGTTTGACGAGAAGACTTTTCTCCAAAAGGCTTTTGGCGTATCCATATATTCAAACTTGTGAAACCAGTTTTTGTTTTTAAAGTCAGTGTAGGTCTATGGTATATGATCCCTCCACCATGAAAAAGCAAAGATCAAAAGTTCTACAGTTCTTAGCCCCATATTAAACAAGTATTTTGTGTGTCATTTTGTGTGTGTAATGAAATAATTACTCATGTTCCACATTAAACAAATCAGTTCATAAATGTTTCAGGGTCCTGCTGAAATTTTGTTTCATGGATAGCGTTGTGTACTCATTTCACGTTGATCAGGTTGCAGTTTCTCGGCAACACAATATTGTTGATTTCTTCCCACCCTGGTGCAGGATGACGTTATCTCTTCAGTTGCTTGATCATATTTCTGTTCTTTGCGACGCAGTCAATGTACACTATTTTTTTTTTACATCAAAATACAGCAGGACAACTCCAGTTATCATGACTGTTATCTGTTCACTTTCCATCTGCTTTGTTTACAACCTCCCTCCTAAGCAAAAGAGTGATCCATTAGTGGCTGCTCGTTGAACCAGCAACTGCTATTATACATCAATAAAATAAGAATAATATGTTGAACCAACTAGTATTTCTGGCACCGACTAGCAGGAGCAACAATGTTTAAATTACTCACATCCCTAACAAAGAGTACTCCAGGTTTTGTGGAAGTCAAATTTTGGCTGCTTTTATTGTTTTTTTAGTCCCATCTTTGTATTATTTTTATTAAGCCACCTAATGATGACATATGAATTATTTACATGTAAGCATATGTAAAGGTATGCTTACAGGGGTATGTCTCCACACAATAGACAACTTAGCAAAGAAAGCAAAAGAACAAAAGAAAATCTTTCTTAGTAGCCTGCTGCTAAAACACACATCTTCCTATTTCCAATTTTAGATAAGATAAGATAAAACATTTTGACAGGTATAAAATAGCATCGTTGAACTAAAAAAGGTGATTCCCAAGGTACCATTAAATGAAAACTTGGCATACCTGAACACGGTGTGCAATGAATACTTAAAAACCTGCAGAAACGGGGAAAGTGGAAAACAAAAGAAAAAGAGTTAGGCCTTAAAAAAGAGCATACAAACACTATAAGCCAAGACCTGCCACAGGACCTGAGAGATGCACCTGCCGCTTCAGCGTGTTCATCTACTGCTCACCAAAGCCTCATCAGAAATGGTCTTAATGTAAGGGTGGGTGTTTAGAAACCATTCTTAAGGAAGCCAGACGTGGAGAAAAGAGATATGACAAATTATGCAAGAGCTGAGCTAAAAATAAGTGGCAGCAGGTTTTATGGATTAAGGAATCAAAATGTGAAGAGAATCCCCCAAGAAGATCAGAAGGTCAGGTCAGTACAACAGTGAGTGTTTGTAGCCATATGTAAAACACAATGGAGGTTCTGTGATGGTTAGGGGGCACGTTTCAGTCGTACTGGAGATCTTGTAGAAATCAATGGAATTATGAATGTTGAAAAGTACTGGCATATTTTCCTTCACCATGCAATACCATTTGAAAAGCATCTGACTTGCAGTGCCTTACACTGCCAGGTAAAACCATATCTCGATAGAAGAACACTATCAGTTTTGGAAAAGCCCCCCCACATTATTGAAGCAAGGTCAGATCATGTCAACAAAACAAAACCATCTAACATCCAAAGAAAAGCTTTGAAATGTCCTTCAAGAAAACAGGAGAAATATTTCTGAAGACTTAAGACTAGAAAACTTGCCTAGGAGAATTCAGGCTGTGTTGAGGAATAAAGGTGGTTAAACCAAATAATGACTTTCAAGGTCATTAGAATTATGCAAACTATTGCATTATTATTTTTGCATTGTACTGGATTTTCATGAATATTTGCACATTCAATAAATCGCTACACCTATACTATGCTTTTTATTACTTACAAAACATATTTAAAAACATGTGTTATAGCTTAAGATTCTTGCAAATACTTTATGGTAAAGAAGAAGTAACTAAATGGACATGAAGGGAAACAATAAGTAAATAAAATAAACAAACACAAAATATGCCTTACCCAAACATCACTTTCAGCTTTTACCTCAAAACCAGTGTAAGAAAGCCAGAAAACATTTACAAATATCTAACATTTTAGGCTTTTTATGTCAGTTGTTGACACCATTTTGCTACATTTACAGAGATCCTGCTAGACCCGTATACCTGACAGAAGTTACACATTCATCTTTGGCTCACAGAATATAATTCCAGCTCTTCCTTCCACTCTGTGATAAAAGTGTTAAAGTGAATCTTTTGGATTTGCCCACTCTGAGTGGTCACAGAGCTTGGCAGTGAACCGTGGCCTTTACTAATTGTAAACTCAATGAAGCATTCTTAACAGATGCTGGTGGAACGGCTCCATTAGGCCTTACAGGCGGCTGTCATCCACATATCAAACCCATGAAAAGCCAAACTGTCATTATCATACAGCTCAAAACACATCTATCCACTTGCCAATTTAATTCTTATTAAATGCACATTATAAGTAGAGATGGAAGGTCTTGGTCGAGTGGAGATATGACACTGTTTGGAAAGGACTTTTGGTAGGACACACAGTCGCAAGACTAAGAAGTCATACAAGGTTTTATTTTTTTCAATTTTTTAAATGGCAACCAAAAAGTGTTAATGAATAGAAAAATAAAGCCAGAAGTTTTACAGTTCTGGAATATGATTTGAATGGATTTGATAGATAAAAGGTGGTTTAGTATGTGTGCAGACCCTCTGCAGAGAGCGTTTGTACAGGGAAAACAAAGCTGTGACAATCCTGTGTTGCTCTGCCAGCTTGAGTGAGAGCAACTGCACATGACACAACAAATAGGCTTTAGGCTGTGTGATGCAGAGGTTATACCAAATGACTACCAGACCACAGTCCCTTATCTCTGTGCAGCTTTATTTATTTATATATATATTTTTTTCTATAAATGAGGGATTAATTATTGCCTCCAAAAAAGAAGACGAAGCTGCATACAGAAGATAAATCTACTGTCGTTGCTTCCCCCCTAAGGGATGAGGGGGAAAAAATGGGCGTAGGATGGTTTAGTAAAGCAGTTAAGTAAATAAAGCAGCAAAACAACATTTAACTTGTAATTTTCTTTAATTAGAAAATCCAGATAGAAACAATTTTCCATTTTTTTTAAGCAGAGGAGAGAGGAATGTTTTTTTTTTCTCTTTCTCTCTGTCATTTAAACCAAATCAAACTTGGAATAAACTTTTGCATTTATAAACAGTAATGAAATTACACTCTGTACCACTATGTCTCCTCCTGTCCTGTTTGTAATCCCTTCATACTGGATGACCGAGATTTACCTTTAAAAGGCCTTCGCATAGCTTAAAGCACCAAAGGCATTTCAAACATTTGTGATAGTAGGTGTATTGCAAGCCTCCCATGTGTGCAACAACAAGCCGACTGCTCCTGAGGGACCCTTCTGCAGAATATCTCCCTTGAATATTCATTAGACACTGTTGCTAGCACACACACCTCCACGTCTGCATATACACACATGCAGATGATCACCATATACAACAATGCTCCTCTGATCAAAGAGAGCCTATCATCTGCCTGTAGAGCTGCAGAGTTCTGTTGAAATAACCAATCAGTTAAAGCTTTCAGAGTTCAGTTCCTTTTCTGCACATCTCAGCACACCATCTCCTTTGTCTGGTAACACTTTAACGAAAGCACATTTGATTTCCTTCTCCTCACCAAATGTTGATTTGAGAATCTGTTCAAAGAGAGCCTTTTGATTGCATTAACAATAAATCTGAAAGTGTGTCTGATTTATCTCTAGTGCACTGTTTGATTCTGCCAGGAAGATTTCTGTCTGATTATCAGCCTCTTGAAACGAGTGGTCAAATCGTTCCTCAAGATGTCCCGTTTGATATGCGTGGGTTGGCATTAATGCATATGTGATCATTGTCAACTTCTGACAAGTGAGAATGATATTTGACCTGGATTATCCACTTTTAGCGCGCCTGAATTACAGTGATAATCACAGATCTGATTTGTCAATTGACCTCCCCTCTTGTCAGACCATGAGCAGATCTGCTAACGATGACACTCACAGCAGGCAGTTTGCACAAAACTGTGATGTTTTTCTTTCTGTCACGCACTGACTGCAAATTATTGATATCTTGTTTCTATTTTCAGAAAATTTCAGGATGAGAGATAAAGTGAAAGATGAGGTCAAATGCTTGAAAATCTATCATGTCATGTGACACGTCCCTTTTTGAAATATTTCTGATAATTTGCAAATGGGAAATTGTATTCTATGAATGTAGGAAGGAAGACTATGGGGTTTTTCATTAAAATATACAAAATTGATAACCTTTTCCCCAAAAGATTTATTTCAGAAAATGTAAACTGAAAAGAGTGACAGTGAACAGCAATGACAGTAGAATCCAAGGTGATCACAACTGCATTTTTTAATCAGGAAATGTTTAATAGCCTCTTTCAAGCTGATTTGATTGCAGATGGTCTACTCGATTGTTAGATTAATTATTTTAGGGGAATGCACTAGTTGTACTAGTTGAAGTAAATTATTATTCAATCATTATTCTATGAAAGCATGCATGGAGGCATTTCTATGTAGCTTTGTGTTGGTTGAATTCCTGTATTGTATATTATATTCATATATCATTCATATTCATATATATCAAGGTCTATAAATGTTTGTGAACCCTTTGACGTTTTCAGAAGACCTACAATTTTATCAGATTTTCAGAATCCAGTTAAAGAAATGAGACTTGGCAGAGCAACTTGTGTGCTTAGAGTCAGTATCACAGATTTTTGTTCATTTATTTAATTGTCCTCTCTTTTTATAATGGGATGTTAAAATCAGATGACAAATTAGGTCATCTAAGAATCTAAAAGGTTGCACAAACTGTTTTTCTTTAGTTGTAACACTTCTACAATTACAGTTACAGAGAAGTACATGGAAAGTAAAATATACTCAATGCGGTGTTTGGAGCAAATGCACACATAAACACCTGTCTGTGTTTGAGGAGTTGACACTTTCCTTTCCATGGGTTGTGCACATGTTTCTGAACTGAAAGCAACAGAGGCTAATCCAACATAAACATTGCTCTGGTGTTTTACATTACTGCAGGCATTTGCGGCTACTCTTGACTGATTCTCCTCTGCTTGAAACAGCAGGCTTTTATTATTCTTTATTTGCTTTAATTCAGTTTTATTTTCTCAGTCCAGTCAGCTAATGGGTTTCAGCATTCTCCCAGAAGCGGAGCCCTCCTGAGGTGTTTCAAAGTAATTCGGTTCCACCTGAGAAGATACACATGCTTGCTCAAATGCACAATCAATATTAATTGACTTTGAATGGGGTTGGGAGGTGGGGGCAAAGGACGTCTTCAGGTAGATGTTTTAGCCTGGAGATAACAGTTTAGGTAGGCTGAAATGTTTGGTCAGAGCTGCCGCGGTCACTGTCGGGTTTATTGATGACCGCGAGAAGCTCTTTGTCTCAGCATTCCTGTTTTATTCATTGGCTCAGTCCCCTCAAAGAACATCAGTGCCATGCCTCCATCAATTGAAAATTTTCCTTTCAGGTTATCAATAATCTGAAATGACTTGGATACATTTTAGGCATAGCTAAGCATTCAATACTTTCGAGGGTCATGTTTCCTGTATCCAGTAGATAGATGCCACCATAATGACTTTATTAAACTTTCATAGCATGTAGGTAGCAGCAGAAATCACATGTCCACTTTGCACTAATGACTTTTTCATTCTACTTTATGTAAAACATATAAATTACTCCACGTAATGTGACAAACACAGATTAGACAATGCAATAATTAACAACTACAGATTGCATCTGGGCTATTTTAAGTTGTGAAGTTTTTGGTTTCTTATTTTTTCTCATTGAGAAGCCAACGTGAAGGCTCTTATGGATTTGGGATGTTTTTCTTCAAAAGCAATCAATGTTCAGCTAAAAAAATATCATCATCTGACAGCAGCTTCAATAGCTCACAATGCACTGCAGCTAAACAAGATGTTGTGTTTTGAGTAACAGGCGGCCGTGACCTGTATTTTTTTTTCTATTCTCAGTCACTTTAAACTATCGATCGGTCTTACATGGTCGTGTTCATGCCCTTTCTTTTCTGGGAGCTGCTGCAAGTCACGCTGTGAAAAACAGGATTTCACTTTCTACAACACATTTATAATTGTAAGGCAAGTACATGATGATAAAGCATCTGAATACAGTGAATATCATTTGATTAAATGTAATCCTGTGAGAATATTTACTATATTTTCCCAATTCAGTGCCTTGCTAAAAGGCGTTTTACTTTACTTTGAGGAGAAACTGAAGATTTCATCACTTTCTCAGTTTTGCATCCCGTAGCAAAGGTAGAGAATGATCTGCTCATGTCAGGCCCACATTTCTAACCTTTAGACCTGAGATTTCAAGGATTTCAGAATTGGCAGGATTTTCCAACTTGGCATGGCACACAGCCTCTGGCAACACTGCCAACTTTCACTGTAGCAAACCACAAGATGAGAAATTTTAGAGAAATTATAGTTTAGAATAGCCTCCGGTTATAATTACTGTCTCGTACAGGTTACTATGCAAGCAAATATTTGTCAGCAAGTGATGTAATTATCAGGGTTAACACCTATTTGTTTACCTCAATAATTGTATGTTAGCCTAAATGTATTCACACTAATTGCTGCATTACAAATAAACAGGGTTAGCACAATATGCATTTCTTTTCTGGTCACTGACTTGTCAAGTTATCTAAAAGGGCAAACATATCAATCTCTCTGCTTTGTATTTTCATGATAATGAATCTAATAATCCATGTGCTAACAAATTACAGCTTTTGCCCTCATCCATTACCGACAAAGAAAAAAAAAACAGTGTCTTAGTTTATTTGCCAGCTTCCATGCATTGAACTAACACTTGGCAGTTATTGCATATGAGCAATACTCATTTAACCTTTCATTATAAAATCATATTATACATGCTCCGATTTTACTATTTGTAACCAGCATATTCATTGTTTTTGCAATATTAATGATATTTTTTCTCATTCCAAGCAAACACTTGGAACCCAGATTGCCTACAAACCCTATCTTGACAATTTCCCATTTAGAGCAGCACAACATATTGTCAGTAGTCGAAGCTGCTGATTGATAGGACTTATCCATTCAAAGGCCTCTCAGCACACCCAGCGTGAAGACAGGTGAGGTTAAAATCCTGTCACTCAGCAGTTCTACTCCCATTACTTATTCAACAATCCTGCATTTGGCTGGTGCAACAGAGAGGAGGATGAACACAATTAATGAAGCTATCTCTTCAGGATTAAGCAGTACAGCACACACAGCTTTCACCGCAGATGTCTGTACCTTAACTGGATTCCCGCTGTATAATATTCCCGCATCCTAAAAACTCAGCTCTTGTTATCTCAGTGGAAGAATGCCTGGAGGATAAACAGTTTCTTCTGCCCTTCAGGAAAAGCTTATTTTTCTGCATTTGTTTCAAGATGACTCAGTCAGCCCATGATGCAGAGCCAGTACAGAACAGACAGAATTGGTGGGGTAGAAACTCGCTGATATTGCAACAATCACAGGGATGTATGAGTTAGGTGAGATGTAGCCTTGTGTTCACACTGTTGGTGTGAGATAAGACAAGGCCAATTTCATATTTTTACCTCGTCGACAGCAGCTGGCAAGTTTTATTCCAGCTGTATGGTCTGGCTATTGCTCATGTGTCAGACGAGAATTCCTTTTGGCAAGATTCACAAACTTACACTTTACTTTCTTTTACGTATGGCTTCTTCACAAATTTCTGCTTTATATATATACTGACACCTATGTCCTCTTTTTAAACAATTCTTTTAAAGACACAGACTTACAAGAAAGTGGGTTAAAAAAAGTTGCTCCAAATGATTTATTTATACTCTTATTTCTGAAAATGTCAATATTCAGACTTACTCATTGCATCCATATACCATCAACTGTATGTTTCTATAAGAAGAAAAAAAGACTAGTAACTACATTTTAGTGAAAATGTAGCTGTGTCTAGATTATGTTTAGCCTAGTTAATACACAAAATGTTTGTGACTTAAATATGTTCCAACACCATCATTAAGTTTGCAGATGACACCACGGTGATTGGCCTCATCAGTGACAACAATGAGGCCGCCTACAGGGAGGAGGTGGATCGTCTGGCTGAGTGGTGTGATAGAAACAACCTGCTGCTTAACACCGAGAAGACCAAGGAGCTCATCGTGGACTACAGGAGGAATGCTGACACACATCCACCCACCCACATTAAGGGGACAGCTGTGGAGCGTGTGAGCAGCTTCAAGTTCCTGGGAGTCCACATCTCCGAGGATCTCATCTGGACGACCAACTGCTCCAAGCTGGTCAAGAAGGCTCACCAGTGCCTCTTCTTCTTGAGGACTCTGAGGAAGAACCACCTGTCCTCAGACATCCTGGTGAACTTCTATCGCTGCACCATCGAGAGCATCCTGACCAACTGTATAACAGTCTGGTACGGGAACTGCTCTGCCTCGCACCGGAAGGCGTTGCAGAGGGTCGTGAAAACTGCCCAGCGCATCGCCGGAGCACCACTTCCTGCCATAAAGGACATCTACAGGAAGCGGTGTCTGAAAAGGGCTGGGAAAATCATCAAAGACCCCAGTCACCCATCACATGGACTCTTCACCCTCCTGCCCTCTGGGAGGCGCTACAGGAGCCTCCGGACTAAGACCACCAGGTACCAGAACAGCTTCTTCCCCACAGCTGTCAGACTCCTGAACTCTGCCTCCTGACATCTGACCCATGTTAAACTCATGGACTGAACATACACACACCCACAACCACCTACACACACACACAATGGACAACTGTACCCTCAAACACACAATAATAACATGGACTGAACCACCACTCACAACCACTAGCACTTTATATAGCCTCTGTAGAAATTATCCACATATCTCACTTATCTTAACTGCACTACTGTATAATTCTGTGTAAATAATCATTCTGTACAAGACGATCATTTTTAATTCTACAGCTGTTTATAACCTGCATAGTTCACATTTCTGTATAGCTGTATATCTCATATTTCTGTATAGTTTTTCATATTTATATCCTGTTCATAGCCTGTACATAGCTTGTACTCACTACAGCCTGTACATACTTATAGTTATAGAATATTCATAACATACTTCATACCGTGTACATTATAACATACCATAATAGACCCATTTCTGTAATATACTCACATATCTATATTATTGCTAATATATATTGTAATATATCTATATCACGGCTAAAGCACTTCTGGATGGATGCAAACTGCATTTCGTAGCCTTGTACCTGTGCATGTGCAATGACAATAAAGTTGAATTCTATTCTATTCTATGTTTATTTATATCAAAGCAAAATTCAGATCTTCTGCTAATTTGAACTAAATTCTCTTTGCTGACGTCTAAACCAGGACCTTGAGAGTGCTGTGTATGAATGGGTGCCTCCAACAATGGACTTTAGCAATGTTATAAAGAAGAAACAATAAAGTGTGATACTGATAAAGTCATACAGAAAACAATAACTTGAGTGTAGAGAAGTTAGACCTATTTATATCATGGGGTGTACTTTCATACACTGCTTCAGCATTTTGGTTTGGTTTTTGCTAAATAAATAACATCATTTGCTGTTGTTTATCTGTCATTAAATTTACCTAATTTTAATGCACCCTAATCAGTAGATCATTTTTATTATTATGGTTTTATATCCTTATAGTTCAAAGATGGTGCATTTTCTTTATACTATGCGGGTATTATTACTGTCACTCATTTTCAGGCACTGAATCAGATGGGGCAGGACTGAAAACTGTAACAACCATGATCATTTCATAGCGGCAGTGCTTCATTCATTAAAATAAAGTTTCAGTTTAGTGTTGAACTACTCTGTTATTATATACTACATGGCAAGTAACTAGCTCCCTATGTGTGAAGCTAAGACTTCTTTAAACAACAATAACAATAGTAATATAACTCCTGTGACATACAGAGAAACACATTTAGGCATCTATTCTATAGTGTAACTTTTAAATTTGTCAGTAGCTCAAATGTGAAAAAGTCCTTACCAAGCTAAAAGTGTATTTCTAAGCAGTTATAGAGGGTTCAGGGTGTACCAGGCTCTGAATACACATTTAGGTTAAATGGATTAAACTTTAAATTATAGTGAATCCTCTTACAGTGCAAAAGAATAACATTTATTTCACTCTCTTTTGCATCAGACACCGCAGTCTTGTTAAGCCCTTGTTACAGGTCCCCTCTTAAAAGCAGAGAAAGAGAGAGAGAGGGAGAGAGAGAGGATTGGATTCAACACCTGTAAGTAATCTGAGCAACCTTGCAAAGCAGATGTGTTAAGTATTTGATTTGCATCTGTAATTATCTCCAGGTTGGCAGTTGCCAATCCGCTGTGTATTGTAAATATAATCTCTGTAAACATGTTTGCGTAGATTCTGTTTTCCATCAGAGAGGATTCAAGACTGCTCCACGCACCTGTCTGTAAAAGAACAAAAAAAACTTGCCACAGAGCTCAGCAGCAGTGGCATTTCTCCTGTTTACCAACAAGAAATCATTTCACATTTGATTTAGTATTTAAGAGCGCATTGATTATTTAATTATTTTGATGAATGAATTATATCCTTTCATGGCGCTGTTGGTTTGTATGATACATTTCTCAAATGGGACCTCTAGCAGACCACATGGGGAAATCCTTAACGTAGTCACTGAATCTCAAATTCTGTTGCAATCTCGAGAACAATGTTATCCACTTTTCCTATCATATACATCTTTATATTCTTGTATGTATCAGGGCTGGAGCAGTGAGCTCTTTTGTGGTTAAAATGCTGAAAATGGGAAAACGCTGAAAAGCTGTTGTATTCTGCCTCATACGAGGAGCTAAAACTCCACAGAAACTATGACAACACTGATTAACTGTATGGAAGAGCAGATAATTTACATGCATGGCATTTGACTTCCTTTATGGACATCAGTGTGCTGTTGTGTTAGTTTGTTGAATGCATTTCTAATGAGATACACATTCTGCTCACGAAAGGTCAGGCTGGCACAGACGATACTCAACAAAGAAAATCCAATCTCTGCCATTCACTTGTTTAGCAAGATAAACCCCAATATGGTGCGATTGTGGACGTGGGTGCCAGCGGGAGCTTTCGAGGATTACCAGGTCTCACTGTCTTCTCTTTGAGCTAACCTAGGTGCACCTTAGTAAAATGGTTTGATCCCAAATGTGAACCCCTCAGCAATGCTGGTCAGTTTGCATTACAGACTGACCTCGAAGCAGAATCTCAGTGGCCCTGTTGGACATGCAGTAAAGCTGCTGGAAAGAGCTTGGGTTGGTCTAAATTACTGCTGAAACAGCTCGAGCCAAACATATTTTTTCAGCTTTGGCTCTTATGGTTTTTGTTCTCCAGGATGTATAAACATGGAGGCATTTCAGCATTTCTGGCACATATCTTTATCTGCAGACATGCCGTCAGAACTGATCCTCTGCAAAGCTAGATGGCTTGATTTATTTATGACATAACGCAATTATTTGAGTAAACTTTTCAAAAACAGCTTTTCAGGAAAGATATCAACAATTACAAGTCACAAAGGAATAGAGGAATAAACAACTCACTCACTGACAAGTGCTCATCTAATTGTATGTTACATGTGCTAAGAGAGGGGAACAGAGTTTATGTTTATTAGAATAGAAGAAAAAATTACAATTGGACAAAAGAAGAAAAACGATCTTTAGCTTTCCAGACAATCATTAAATTAATTAATTAGAGACAAGTTACATAAGTTAAATAAAATAAACCCTTTACTTATTTTACTTTTCTGTTATCATACATTTAAATCCTTTAGAATTTCATTTAATTATAGGCTCTACAGTTGTCAAGGTTTTATTGCATATAATAAAATGCTATTTCAGGTCCAAGTCCATTCGATTTTTAGATTGCTTTTTTGTTGTTGGTTTTTTTTTTTTTCGAAAGAAGCAATTCGAGAGTTTTGAAATGATTTAATTTTATAGTACCTGTTCAGACTTGAGTGATGTAGTTTGAAGGATTTCATGGAAGCTGACCACAGATTTACCATCAAATTGAGAGTTTTGCTGATAGCTAAGCTCTGTCAACTCAACTTGATATACAACTTGCAACAGACGCCCCCAACTGCTACTCAATCTCATGATCCTTTTTTTATCATGACTTGTGAATAAGTAGCAGAAAGGTTTGAATTTCTACACTTGAGGCAGTTGCACACAGAGATGATGTTCTTCATTTGGCTTCTATGGACCGTGAGTTCTCCGTGTGCACTGGAGTGGTGTTAAGCTTTAGTTTGACACGGCTGAGATGAAGATCAGCACCTCCATGTCTGGGAACGTGCTTTTCAGACCTCTGTGGGGTGAAGAGTACTGCAACTGCCCTAGTTAACAATGCCAGTGCTGTCACTTCAGTGAATAAATATAGCAATTCATAGCAACCAGTTTAGTGATTAAATCTATGACTGCACTGTTGAGGAGACTGTTGAGGAGACTAAGGAATTAATCAGTCAATTTCACATAATTTCCCCAAACTGTTTAAGCAGTCACTAATTAGCCAGCTAATTGATTAATTGCTTAACACGATGGCCTTAAGAGGTGAAATGCACTGCAACTTAAGAAAACAGGAGCAAATAGAAAAGCACAATATACACAACAAAAGTTGAATAAAACACAGAAAAAGCAGAAAAAAAATCTCATGGAACACAACAGAAGTGTTTTTGGGGAGGCAGCAATGCAAAGGCACAGCTGCTGAGGTGACAGAAACCAAACACGTGGGGGTTTGCACGGAGATGCATTTAAATGAAGCGGAGGATTCATCTGTGCTTTGAGGGGCAAAAAGATGAGATATAATGAGCGTTTATCATATAATTCATATAATACTGTAAAATGCTATTAGCCCTTCACTGTTAGCTTGTCACTTCTGCCGCTGGTCTGTCAGTTTGTTGTCTCTCCAAAGATGCTTACTTTGTGTTTTGTGAGTCTTCTTTGTGTGTGTGTGTGTGTGTGTGAGAGAGAACTTTCTTCTATTTTCATTGTGTTTTTTGTGCTTTTACAGCGTTTCTCTTTTGGCTGGTGTTTTCTTAAGTGGCTGTACATTTGACCTCTTAGGCCATAGTCTATTCTATTAAAAGTAAATAACAGGAGTAGTATAAATCAAATGTAAATCTGTAACTAATCCAATTTTAGGTGAAGGAATGTTGAATATCATTTGCTATGTAAGAAATATTGAAAATTGATATATTTTAGAAGTATTTGTTGATTCTCAGGAGATGTGCTCATTGATTAATAGCACAACAGATCTTAATGTAGTGCAAATATAGTCTTAGCTCAGACTCAAACCAGAATTCATGCGCTGCATAATTGATAGAATAAGTGATATCTAACATTTGAGTCATATATGTCAACCCCCCCCCCACCCCCCCCCCACCCCCAACACTTTTTTTTTTTTTAAATGTATTTTCTTATTAAAAAAGAATCTTTGTCATTTTCATCAGTCCCTTCTTTGGTGTCTGCTGTGTTGTGCTCACTGCTGTGCACTATAAAAAAAAGACTCTCACCATAGCCTCCTAGTGTGATTGAATATGTGATTTTTGGAGTACCGGGATTTTTAAAGAAAGCCTGTGGTTTTCGAGAGCTGTTATAAATTTCAGCAGTGGCTGTGAGCTCGGTTGTTTGGGACATAACCGTAGTCTGAACCATGTGTCACTAGGGCTGAGAAAATTGCTTTCCAAAAGGAAGCTCTTAAATGATGCATTTTGGAGCACTTTTTTTTCATTCCCCAGAGATACGATTTGGCCTTTCAGACATGGTGGAAAGGTGAACTAAATAAGGCAGGTGCGACAGCACAGTGTTCATAATAGTTTGCTATGGACAGTATAGGTCAGAGCTATCCCAAGGTTTTTGTCAAGAAAAGACAATTTACGAAGCACCATCACTGGATTCATCAGATGTGTAATTGTATGGTTGCCTGTCTGATCGCATGTATATGACTGGGTGTGTGTGTGTTGAACTTTATTTGTTTTTCTGTCCTGAATTCCTTTCCAATCAAGCGTCTTCTTTTGGAAAACTTTGTTTTGACAACCGTTTCATTTCCTGCGTCAGAGATCTGCCCAGAAAACCGAGCAACACTTTTGTACAGGTGCTGTCCAAACTCATTGAAATACTGCCTTTGAACTTCACTGCTATATGGGCTGTTCTGCACACCATGAAAGGCTTTTGTGCTGAAAAAACAATTCTACAGTCAACGAAACCCTTCTGGTTATGTGTGCTCCTCTGTGGCCGATTGTTGTCATAATTAATGTTTGTTACACTTTTCTCAATTTCTACAACTGTTCCTTCTTCTGTCTCAAGTCAAACATGAAACAAGCTAGAGGCGAGCAGTGGGATCTATGTCCAAGGGAGCGTTAATGCAAATAATATGATTTTTCAATAAGCAGTTAGCCCAATTGATAATTTAGTATTTGTGCTCTCCAGCTCTCCAGCTGTCTAGTTAACTGAAGTGCCCACACATAATCAAGCAGCTGAGCTGCAAATATTTCTGTTTGTGACTTCCATACATAACAATGTAGCTAAATGTATTCAAACAGCAGACTGTGAGAAATCATGGATTGTGAGAGTCTTTATGGATTTTCAATCCTGGATTTGGCTACTTAGTGGCATCTCTGCAATTTTTTGAAAGACAGAGCCTTCTGGTGTACTGCTAGATACTTCAAAATATATGTACGTTCCCTAATTTCTTACTTAAATGTTTTATAGTCAGTTAATTGATTGACAGACAAATAACCAGACAATCGTTCGTACTCTATCCAAAAAAAAAAATTCTTCTCAACAGTCCCAAACATCATTTGGTATTTAGTTTCGCAGATTGAGTATCTGCTGTTTTTATCTGCCTTGTATGCACAGCAAATCTTTGGATTGTGGATGGATCTTCTTAAACCTTAAAATTACAGTCTGCCTGGTAAACAAACTAATCAGTAATGTAAATATTCATGTGCTGTGTGACATCTCTACAGCTTTCTTGCAGTCAACATCTGGCAGTCATTAGAAGATATGCAGCGACAGTTGTCACCTGGTTCAGACAGCCAAATCAAAAGTTATTTTCTTCCATACTTTCCTGAACTTTAGAGCTGACTCTCGCCACTATAATTTAAGGGCGACATGGCAAGATTGGACAGTTTAATGATTTGCTGTCATTACAACGGTGACTACCATTAATGATGCAGGAGTTCTCTGGCTGAACAAAGGTGTTTTTTCAGATCAACAAATGGATGCTGTAACAGGAAGGTAAGCCAAATGTTTCAGCACCACTAATGCTGCTTTTGTGATAGTCTGTTCTAGACAGGGTGCAGTGAGAGGAGGTGAAACACTTTTCATTTAGCAAGACATCTGCTATTTTCCTGGCTCTCCTCCATCTTTTAGTGAGCCATGAGTGCTTAGACTGAGTTCCTCTTTCACAGAGGTTGCATGAATTATATTTCACAGTACCTGTGGTTTTAAATTGCGTCTGAAGTGTTTTTCTCCTGCTAGCTTTTTTTTTATTTTAACAGCCTATATGTATTGCTAATGTTATTTCCTGTTGTGTTGCAATTATGAAAAATTAAGTTACACATGAAATGCAGTTTTATACTTTACAATCAGTGGTTTCGTTTTTTCATTTGTTTGTGCTTTTTATTTAGATTTAATTTATTTTTACGAAAAAACACTAAGGTCCACTTTGTACACAGCAAATTCAAAAGTGTTAAATGTTTTGGTGTTAGTAGTCTTAGAGTTAATTTTACTCTAAGTAGAGTCACATGCTTTTAATGTAACTCTGAGGTGTAAAATGATAGTAGTTAAAATCGAGTGTTAATAATGAGTGTTTCTATTTCAAATCTGGAGGTGTTACAATGGAAACATTAACTCTTGACCTCTTAACTCTGAACTCCTACAGGGGCTATGACACTAGTGATGGGATTTCCGGCTCTT
The DNA here is from genome assembly GCF_963576455.1 of Neolamprologus multifasciatus. Classification (NCBI taxonomy): domain Eukaryota; kingdom Metazoa; phylum Chordata; class Actinopteri; order Cichliformes; family Cichlidae; genus Neolamprologus; species Neolamprologus multifasciatus. The sequence goes on along the minus strand of NC_140452.1, from coordinate 14,571,298 downwards.
TTTAGAGATCCGGCTCTTTCGGCTCGGCTCACTAAAAAGAGCCGGCTCTTTCGGCTCCGAACCGGCTCTTCAGGTTGTTTTGTTGCTTTAATTATTTAATCATTAACAATAATATAAAATTATGCAGAAAAGGAATTACTAATGTAAAAAAAGTGGTTTTATTTATATATGTTTATATATGGCCCCTAGAGACAAAGCACGTACAAACTCTAAAGCATATACAAACTCCAAAAAGCACGTACAAACTCCAAAACACATTTCTAGCGTTTACTGAACTTCCAAAACAGAGCTACCCAGATCACTTAAATTACACAATTGAAAGCATATGTGTATTGTTTGTGTATTTATAGACAAGCACTCGTATTTACTCAAATAATTAAAAAAAAAAAGTTCATTTACCTGTTACTACCACACACCAAATCCGGTTGTTGATACTTCCTGGCTTGTGTAGCCACTAGGTAACAAAAGCTCAACACTGCGCCCTAGAAACCTGGAGCACTTCTGTTGTCTTTTGTACGTGATTCTGAGTTTATACGTGCTTCTGAGTTTTTATGTGTTTTGGAGTTTGTACGTGCTTCTGAGTTTTTACGTGTTTTGGAGTTTGTACGTGCTTCTGAATTTTTACGTGTTTTGGAGTTTGCACGTGCTTCTGAGTTTTTACGTGTTTTGGAGTTTGTACGTGCTTCTGAGTTTTTACGTGTTTTGGAGTTTGTACGTGCTTCTGAGTTTTTAAGTGTTTTGGAGTTTGTATGTGCTTTGTCTCTAAGGTCCACCATAAATATACTTTATTTATTCACTCTACATGTAATAAATAAATCATATAATACAAAAAACAACTATTTACATTTTAAACTTTTAACTATTTAAATTTTCAGCTTTTTCCTTTTAAACAAATTTAACGTGAAACAACACAAAACACTGCAAACCACAACACAATTAAATATAAATTAAAATATTAAAACAAATAGAAGATGCACATTCTCTGTCATATGGGCCTGCATGATTTCTGAATCCTTTATCATCTGCAACTGAAAATAGCGGATGATTACTATACCTTTCTAATGTGACGTTGTTGTCCCTGCTCTCTTTCTCTCTGGCTCTGTTCCTGTACTGCGAGTGTAACTAACGCCCCTCCCCCCTCTGCCCAGCGCAAAGTACAGGCCGCGCATGCGGAGTTTAGCGGAAAAAAGGGCAAGAGAGAGGGTGAGAGAAAGAAGAAAAAAAAAAACCCTCACGGCTCCCATTGACTATTAGTGATGGGATTTCCGGCTCTTTTTAGAGATCCGGCTCTTTCGGCTCGGCTCACTAAAAAGAGCCGGCTCTTTCGGCTCCGAACCGGCTCTTCAGGTTGTTTTGTTGCTTTAATTATTTAATCATTAACAATAATATAAAATTATGCAGAAAAGGAATTACTAATGTAAAAAAAGTCGTTTTATTTATATATGTTTATATATGGCCTCTAGAGACAAAGCACGTACAAACTCTAAAACACATTTCTAGCGTTTACTGAACTTCCAAAACAGAGCTACCCAGATCACTTAAATTACACAATTGAAAGCATGTGTGTATGGTTTGTGTATTTATACACAAGCACTCATATATATTCAAATAATTTAAAAAAAAAAAAAAAGTTTATTTACCTGTTACTACCACACACCAAATCCGGTTGTTGATACTTGCTGGCTTGTGTAGCCACTAGGTAACAAAAGCTCAACACTGCGCCCTAGCATCCTGGAGCACTTCTGTTGTCTTTTGTACGTGATTCTGAGTTTGTACATGCTTCTGAGTTTTTACGTGTTTTGGAGTTTGTACGTGCTTCTGAGTTTTTACGTGTTTTGGAGTTTGTACGTGCTTCTGAGTTTTTACGTGTTTTGGAGTTTTTACGTGCTTCTGAGTTTTTACGTGTTTTGGAGTTTGTACGTGCTTCTGAGTTTTTACGTGTTTTGGAGTTTGTACATGCTTAGGAGTTTGTACGTGTTTTGGAGTTTGTACGTGCTTTGTCTCTAAGGGCCACCATAAATATACTTTATTTATTCACTCCACATAAAATGTAATAAATAAATCATATAATACAAAGAACAACTATTTACATTTTAAACTTTTAACTATTTAAATTTTCACCTTTTCCCTTTTGAACAAACTTAACGTGAAACAACACAAAACACTTGCAAACCACAACACAATTAAATATAAATTAAAATATTAAAACAAAAAGAAGATGCACATTCTCTGTCATATGGGCCTGCATGATTTCTGAATCCTTTATCATCTGCAACTGAAAATAGTGGATGATTACTATACCTTTCTAATGTGAAGTTGTCCCTCGCTCTCTTTCTCTCTGGCTCTGTTCCTGTGCTACTGTGAGTGTAACTAACGCCCCTCCCCCCTCTGCCCAGCGCAAAGTACAGGCCGCGCATGCGGAGTTTAGCGGAAAAAAGGACGAGAGAGAGGGTGAGAGAAAGAAAAAAAAACCTCACGGCTCCCAATAAGGAGCCGGCTCGCATCGTTCACTTCAAAGAGCCGGCTCTAAGAGCCATTTCGTTCGCGAACGACCCATCACTATATGACACCAATAGAGTAAATTCACAGACTCCGCCCCCAGCACGGCTCCGATCGAAGCTGAAGTGAAGCCGTTTCAGAACATTTTGCTCTACATATTTGAGTTGTTTGCCATGCTTGGTAAGTCATTTTTTCAAAGATTGTTTCAATTATTATTATTAGCTTTTACTTCTGTGGCTCTTTGGAGTTGAGACAAAGCTGTGTGAAAGGCATTAGCCATGTTGCTCGCTGATAGCACCGCTCGCTGTTTTAGCTAGCTGAAAGGTATTGTTTTCGGCAAATACCACAGCCTTGAAAAAAAGCTTGCATGTGAATTTTCGGTTAAATTTTTTGGTCAAATACACTTAAAACAATGTCTAGAATGTGAAATGTTGGTATAATGGTGCTACTTGAAGCCTGAAAACGATCTCCCATAAAAAACGAGCAAACAGCAGTAGCAGACGTCCTGACTGGTTCTACGTTAGCATTTAGATCCCTCCAGAGTTTTGTGCACAGGGTTTAGGTAAAAATGAAAAAGGTTGAGGTTTTACATTTAGTTCAGTATTACCTGTTGCCTGTGTCCTTGTCTTTTGGGAAAATACTTTACACAAGTAATGGCTCAAAAAGGATTTCTTTTTTTTTTTTTTTTTTTTTTACTGTGCTGCAATTGATTTGTGCCATTAATTAGTGTCAACTAATTTTTATTCAATCTCCACATAGGATATGCTTGTGAAGATGGAATATGGGGGAGAGCAGAAGTGCGTTGAAGTTCCACAAAGTGATGAATGAAGGACATGCATATTGTATTTTGTATTTATTGAAATAAGTGATGAGAATGCTGTTATTTGCATTTACCAGCTCACCTATGTCAGACCTTTTGATAAACGAAATTCTAATGAAAGTGAGAACATGTACACTGTTACATCTTTCAGAAAATGTTTTGAAATTGTGGTGCACAGTTCAGAATAAATGTTTTTCAAAAACCATTGCGTCTTTTTAGTAAATGTTTATTTCCAAAAGAAATTTCTAGAAGTTCAGAACAGTAAAATTCCCGCTTTTTAGAATGAATTAGAAGATAACTCTTACGTAGTTAAACTAAAATACTCTTTGAGAGTTAATATATAAACTCTTAACACCAAGTGTTAAATTATCAACTCCAGACAGATTTGGTGTTTAACACTAAATCAGAGTTAACATACCAACTCTCCAAAAAGAGTTAAATTAACACTCTCTGGTGTGGACCCATATAGACACTTTAAAAGTGTTGAAATCAAATCTGACAGTGTTAATTTGGACATGCTGGATTTGCTGTGTAGCTTTTGGGCAAGTTTTCAATCTAATTTTACTTTTGTCTCTATTGGGAAACGTTTTCTCAACAGGAAATTAAGATTTTGTTTTTCCCTCAATGACAACTGAATAAACTCTATTTCAGCTTATTTAACAATTTAATTAGCCTGTCCTTGTCACGGTCTGGCTGGCAGACCGTGGGGAGGTGGGGAAACAGGACCCAAACGCCGGACTCTTCAGTGCAACAGTGTTTATTTACAGAGTGGTGAAGTAAACAACAATAAATCCCCCAGTTTCCCAGACTCCCGTGTTGTGTCTTCTTCCCAGAAAAGTCCCAGTGTAGTGCTCTCTGCTCCAGTGTCCCTGCACTCCCCGTGCTCACTGCTCCTTCTCGTCCCACACTCCTCCTGAGGGAAAACAATAGAGGCAGCCGTTACACACTTATCCCAGCAGGCATACACACACACTTATCCCAGCAGGCATACACTCACACTTTCTGACTGTGCTTGAAGACTGACGTGAAGTCAAACGCAATAATCCAGCGTCGGTGGAAGCTCCATCGCTCATCTAAATAGCTCCCTCCTGACGAGGCCAGATGAGGAGCAGGTGTGTGGCAAGGACTTCGGGTGTGGTCAGTCCTCAAGCCAGGCCACACCCCCAGGGCTGAAGGTGCCTGTAACTTGGCCACAGAAGAAAGGCAACACACACACATACCTGCCTACATACAGATGCGCACAGAGGCAGTGCAGACAACACACCAAATAATAATAATAATGACAATAATAATAATAATAATAATCCCCACTGCCCACGGACCCCGAGTCCCCAGAGCCGGGTCCGTGACAGTCCTGCAGCTTTACATTCAACACTCCGGAAATATAACTAGACTTTGTCATAATGCAGATTGTAACTGATTATTCTGTGACACGAGTGTCATGTAAACACACATCAGATATTTCTTACGTTTAACAAAATAAATATATTTACAGATTGCATATGACTTTCTTTGTAGTCGAACTAGCCTTAAAATGCTAACTAGCATTTACATGATGGGGAAGTCAGTAATCAACCATGTCTTCATTTATATTTTTCAGTACATGTACAGGCTCAACTGACTCTAAACACCAATTTCCTCAGTTAAGTTTTGATTTACTCAGAGGTATGTTAAAAAACTAACTAACTAACTAAAACACTAACACACTCTAGAAACCCCCATTTAGCATTTTGTTGATGGAATTAACTAACTAACTTAATTAATGGAAAATAACAGATACATGCGAATCATGTTAAATGATGTAAGACATGATGAAATTCATTATAACTTAGATGTTATTTTTCATATGAAAACTCTACTGTAAAACCTGGAACACTTCGATAGTGATAGAGGGTCAAGCTAGGCATGGAGGTATAATCCATTTTTTATTGGGGAAAATACTAGAACATTTCTGTTAACAAAAAGCAACAAAAATGATCAAGTAAAATGTCAAAGAGAGTCCCTAGAACAAAAACCTGTAACACAAAAATGAAAACTGAAATGGATGCAGCGCTATTTAAGAAAAACTTGAACGCTCTGGAAAAAGCCAGAAAGTGATCAACAATTACACTTGTTTTGTGCATAAACCTCCATGACGATCACATGCATGTAAAATTAAATTAATAAATCATTTTTTCCATCTATTTAATATAAAGAGCACATGTTAGGTAGAAGTAAAAGTGCAGTCTGCTACCCAAGCGAGACACTTCAGAGCATCATTATGCTAGCATAGATAACATTTATAGAGCTACTAATGTTACCGCTGGTAAAATGACTGAAAAGAACTAAAGAGATAAGTGAAGAGAGATCTTACAGATTCTGTCTGGCTCGCTGCTACAGTAACAGAAATAACCCACAGACCTTTTTCTTCATGAGTAAATGCCGGCCTATGCTTCAAAAAATGAGTCAGTATACTTAGTATCTAACAATATAAGTCCAATAAATCAACAGTTTGAGAACAGAGAGGGAGCCATGGGGACACAACCCACTCACAGCTCTAGGCTGTTCTCACACAATGGACTCTTGGTTGCTTTAGTGTGAGAGTGATATGCCTTCTTTGGGATATCAAAACATTCACATGAATGGTTCTCAAAACTTTGAAATCTAAGCTTTTTTGCTTTTAGCAGTTGGGGACTGGGGATAAAAAGAAAATTCAACATTTCAGTGAAGTTTCTGTAGATTCAGCTCCCAACTGTATGATTAGTTCGAAGATTACAAAGGCTGAATGTCTACAGCACAAACTGTAGATATTATTGACCATTTCACTGAGAGGACCTCCCCAAGGACGAATCACCTCTTCCCTGTACAGCGACAAATGGAAAGTGCTTTAAACCGTTTTCTCTTCAGCATGGTGAAAGTGCCCTCACGGGACCTGGAGGGCTGAAGGCAGGAGGACTGGATGATTAGGCTGGTGATCTGACAGAAGGTCATGATGTGTGCTAGGCCGCACAAGTACACAGATGTTATCACGATCATTCTGGAGAACAGTGATAGTCTTCCAGGACTGATGTCCACAGTGGCAATACTGTCACTTCTCCCTCCACCCACCATCCAACCGGAAGATATCTAACACCTAATCAATAATGATGTAAACCACATTTCAAGCCACTCTTCAATCTCTGGTTTACGGTTCTTACGTTGTACATCTAGCTGTGAAAATGGATTACAGGTCCACATATATATTGTCAGTTGTCAATTTATGAAATGAAATGCTGCTATACCAGTTGACAGATGATATTAACTTTAATTTCTCTGGTTGTATTAGACCACGACAAGCATGGTGCAAATAAAGGGGCTGAATGCTGCATGTACCAGCCTGCTGTGTTAATGATTAACGTTAAGAATACTGTAAATTCTGTTATTATATATGATTAAATTACAACAACACCTCAAGGCACTTTATATTGTAAGGTAAAGACCTTACAATGACACAGAGAAAACCTCAACAATCAGATGACACTCTATGAGCAAGCACTTGGTGAAAGTGGGAGGGAAAAACTCAGTTTTAACAGGAAGAAACATCCAGCAGAACCAGACATCATAACAGTTTCACTCAAATGAGCTTCAAGAAATATTGTTATTCAATGTTGTTGAAGAATTTATCCATATCCATTTCTAGCTAAATATGATCAGCTGATTGACTTAACAGAGGTACATAAATACCTTGTGTTGCTGAATATATACTAACACGTCTTAATAATTAAAAAAAATAAGAAGGAAAAAAAATGCAGAGCTCACAGGAGTTGACAACTAAACTACCAGGCAAAGTATATGTGCCGATATTTGACTACTGTATACTGTAAATGTCCCTTTGAAGTCTTTGAAAGTTGGTCTTAATGTTTTGCTTCATCACATGCAAATCAAAGCAAAGGACAGATACATGAATACGGAAGCACATAAAAAAATGTAGGTGTTCAAAAAGATGGTAAATGGTCTGTATTTGTATAGCGCTTTACTAGTCCCTAAGGACCCCAAAGCGCTTTACACATCCAGTCATCCACCCATTCACACACACATTCACACACTGGTGATGGCAGCTACATTGTAGCCACAGCCACCCTGGGGCGCACTGACAGAGGCGATGTCATGAAGATGTCATGCCCCCCCCCTTCTTAGAATATAAACTGTACAAATAAGGGTAGTTCACAAAGTCCAGAGATCACACGAATATAAATTCAACATTTGTATTTAAACTAATACTAACCCTGACCTTGTGATAGGTTTGTGCTATCCTGTGGAACAAATAGAAGAACTACCTTGCTTTAAGGGACACAGCGATGATTTAAAGCCTGTTCTCTCACTGAGGTCATTTATTTAACATTCAGTCTCTCCAAAAACAAGTGAACCTATTTCCTGCTTAAATTGGACAGCTTGTGTTGATAGATATCGAGAGTCTGATTCACATTTTCTTTTCACTGCTTACAGCTTCCTATTGAGCTTGTAAATCAATTGAATGTCTCTCTGAAAGTCTTCCTACTTAAACATCTATCAGGAGGAATTCTGTTACACTTTTCATCCATCCTTGCATATGAAGGCCTGCTATATGTGCATGAATAGGGAAAAAAAGCACAAGGTCCCTATTACCAGCTGTGCTAGCATTTCTGCACTTCCCACATGGAATGCTTCCATTTGAGAACTGAATTGTGTGTCAACATATCCCCGCTTCCCATCTTCCCTGAGGCGCTTTTCTCGATGCAAAGCTGGCTTTAGCCCCTGCTGACCTATGTAGTTCGGCAGGAAGACGCTGTTAGCTCAAGGAGAAACAAACACAAAAACAGTCCCTCTTTCTAAGGCTGTCTTTAATGGTAATATGGGCCCTGTGGGTGTGTGTCGCTTCCTCTGAGCTCCTACACAATATCCTATAAGACCAACAACAGCAGACTCATTCAATCTATGGAGATGAGTAGAGACTGAAATCCCTCTAAGTCCTGTTAATCCCAAAAAAATCTGAAATCTGAAAATGAAAATAAATTCTCTAAAAAATATGTCTCCGTGTGTGCCTTTGTGTGTGTGTGTGTGTGTGTGTGTGTGTGTGTGTGTGTGTGTGTGTATACACAAACGTGCACCTGTGCATGTGTTACACCCAAAATGGTTCAAGTGGAAATAATATTTGTTCACCTTCTCATTACTCTTCACTTCAGTGTCTGCTGGGAATAGCAGGTACAACAAAAACACATTATTAAACACTAGTCCTGTGAGATGTCACCATGGAGTCCATTTAAATTAGACATAAAAATTGAAATACATATATTTATTATCACTCAACTCACTTGTAGAGTCACATGGCTTTATAAAAATCTATTTTTTATCAAGAGTTATATATATTTTTAACACAGCCAAACATATGAGCGTATCGTCCATCTCATCAGAGAGGACAGCTCCTTGCTTGACTTTGAGCAAGGACGCAAGAAACACACCAGCGCCACATGGGACATCTGGATTTTCACACTTCTTCACACCCATGTGTAATCGACAGCGACAGGCAGTGAGTGACGGCATCAACTCAGAGTCTGAATACTCAGGTGGACAATGATTCCTCAATCATCTCTGTGACTGGAACACATTGCCGTCCTCGCTGTGTGGCAATAATACTTTAGTCACACAAATTGAAGCAGAGACTTTTCAGCAGGGATTGTGTCAGTTTAAAAAAAAAACTATGTTTACTTTGTTTATCAGGGGATGGCAGGTTATTTAGAAGATGGGTGACAGCTGCATTGTGATGATAAGGTTTTCATGAAAAGGGAGTCCATATAAAATGACTTTCAATAAAGAGTCGTCGTTTCTCATATATGAAGAAGGGCAAAACTGGTGACTCATCACAGTTAGAAGACATAAAACTACAGATACTGCACATCTTTTGTAAAAACAATAGTAATAATGCAATATGGCAATAAATATACTCATCCTATAATGCTTTAAATATTTTGCTGTTTTTCTCTTTATAATTTATTGAAATTCAATCACTGATTGTGAACTTTTAATGTATTTAATTATTAAACATATGCATCATTTTAGTTCCCATTTTATCACCATTTCATCCCAAAACTGCTCTATTGAATTGAGATCTGGTGACTGTGGCAATTTAAGTAAAGGGAGGAATATGGTTAGCAACAGTATCAGGTAGAGCTGGTACTAAGGAGCAGAAAGAGGGCAAAGAAAGTATACCTCTCACCATCAACCCACACCAGAAACCTGAACTATTAATAAAGGGTTGGAAAAACTGGCATGCTGTCGTGCCAAATTTTGACCCAATTCACAGCTGAATTGCAATTTGTAGATAGGATAGTTTATTTTGAATATGTAAATATAACTAAAATAACTAATAAATAAAGAGAAAAGAGAAAGATCATGTTTTCACGAATATCTCTATGTCAACACAATGTTTATGCTCAAAAAGGAGTAGGATAAAGTTTACACTTTTTTCTTTGCCTATCCTCTTATTTCAAATGCCATTATTTACAAATCAATATTCAGAATTTGACATTATATAATCCATACATGTTTAACTATATACACAAGTGTACACACATATACAATACACACATAAAACAATCTAAGCTCATAAACCAAAACAACATCAAACTACACTGAACACCGTATGGTTAACACCCAACTTATCAAACAAGACAACAGTTTTCCAATCTTCTGGTGTCTAATTTTGCTGGTCACCGGATAATATTTCTTTGCCAGATCATTGTCTTTAAACTCTAGAGATGTTAGTGTGTGAAAATCCAAGTAGATAAGCAGATTTTAATATACTCAGACCAGCTCATTTAGCCAAAGAAAAAGATCCATTTAAAGTAACTTAAATTACCTTTTGTTCCTATTCTGCTTGGTTTGAACTTTGGTTGCCAGGTTGTCTTCACTACGTCTACATGACTAAATGAGTTGAGTTGTTACCACATGATTGGCTGATTTGCATTAATGAGCAATTAAACAGGTGCATCTACAAAAGGCTCCAGTGAGTGTATACTAAGACAGATTGTCTTTTGTTTAGTTTCTCTGCTAAACAAAGAAGATCTGGACTTGCTCAGCCAAACAGTTGTTGATTGGTTAGTTAGAAGAGTTAGTTATTAAGAAAAAAAACAACAGTTATAATTACAGACACACTAAGTCCACATATTTTTCCCACAAAATAGTTTGTTCACGTACTCATGCCTCTGTAGTCTCCCTGATGAAAAATCGAAGCACGGAAATGTTAATGCTTCGATGTAATATGTGAAAGGCAAACAGGGGCAGAGAATAAAAAATTTCAGACAGAAGTGCAAGGGATGCATCATTTCAGAGGCACTAAGCGAGACGGGATTCAATTTTGTCTTGCTTGGTAGAGCGTGTCCCTCTCGTCTGTCACTTCCGCTTTACACCAGCAGTTTCTAAGCCAAAGGATCCCATCATCACAGCGCTCTCCTGCTCCTATCACATGCTGGACATCTTGACATAGTTAAGTCAGCATACTTGACACTGAGAATTGTCCTTTTGATGGAAGGCTACTGTCCAGCCACTGCCTCACTGTTGCCAGCCATCCACAGTAGCTGAACACATGGCTTGGATATTCATTGAATCCAAGGGCAAAAAACACAAATAAATGTGTTGGCAGTTCTTGGGCCAAATTCTTGTTTCAAATAGGAGAGTGTGCTGGCAGCTTGATCAGTCTGGATTGCAGAGTGTGGAAATTTGCCCAGTGACATTGAACAGTAGATAGTTTGCAATAATGGTGACAACGCTTAGATGTATGAGAGATAATGTCACCACCCACACACCCTCCTCTCCTTGCCTCCTCTCCTTCCCACCTCTCTCAGAAACAAAAACAAAAAAACAGGGGTAAGAACCAATATAAAGACAGGACACATACTACAAAATGCCTTTATATAAGATGGGGTTTTCACATTCGCTAAATGTAAAGAAACAAATATGGTTGTCTATTGACGTTTAAGGTATGTATGCATCACAGAGTGGTCTGTAGATTAGCTTGCCCAGAAATACATAAATAAATAACCTACTGTATGAATGGAATGAAAAAAAGGATCAAAGTTTGATGCAAGTTCAACTCTGTCTCATTAATTTTTCAAACAAACTGTTATGACATATTTTTGTGAAACGATTAAAGGAGAAGCGTGGAAAAAATAGTGAAAGCTCCTTTTATCTTTAGGCCACAGTTTTAGTACTGAACACTAAAATTCACCTCCAAGTTCATTCCTCATTTCTTTCTCCAGATGAAAGCCTTAGCATAAGCCATTCTGTCATTAAATTCTGTTGAGTCAAAATCATGTGATAACAGAAGATTTAACCCTTATACACGGTTCATATTTCATGGTTTCACAATATTGTTCGGGTCTATTTTGACTCAGGCTAAGAATTCCCTCACAGTGAGTGCCTGAATTTTGAGCTACAAACCTATTTAGAATGTTGGAATAGCACAAGAACCACAATGCAACAGTGAGGCAACGGTGCTGAGCACCATTGCACTACCCTATTACAGATCTCATGTTCACAGTAAGGCAGCCTCTGGCCTCTGTATTACCTCAGGTCATTATATACACCATATATGATGACTCTTATGCTTTTTTATTTGTTTACTGGTTCAACGAGTAGCAGAGACCTGGCTTTACATGAACCCTGGGAAATGTGGTGGGAATACAGTTAGTCCCGCTTCAACTCGCCAATATCCCATAAAAACAAACAAAGAAAAAGAAACCCAAACACACGACATTATAAAGTTTCAGAATCTCTCTAAAAAAAAAAAGACAATTTTCCTCAATTTGATTGACACTGATGGATCTAAAATCCATCTTGGGGTGTTTTACTGCCATCAAATGTCAACATCGGTCAAATTTAATCTGTACAATACGAAAGAGTCAAAGTCATCTTTCTTGTTTTGCTGGTATTGTGGAAAAACTAGACTTTACTGAGAGTGTTGGTCACATAGAAATGGTTCATTTAAATGGTTAAGCAATTAGAACATTTTTTTAAAATCAGCCGCCAAGTATTTAGTAAAACCTAATTAATGAATACAGTTCAAGCACTAGATAATTAGTAAAGTAACACACTTCTAATCGAAATTAGGAAAAAAAAAACAATGTGTCATAATTACAATAAAAAAAAACTATTAAAAAGGTTGTGGCATAGCTCAGCTTCACAAGGCTTTATATCAGGTTTCAGCTCATTGTTTAGCTATCCAGCTCACAACTTTCTTGTTATAGTTCTCTCTCACCAGACTCAGTGTAATTTTTCAGCCACAGCAGGCGGCCCTTTTTCACTAAAACAGCTCTAAACACTGCTTGTACATTACTTGCTTGGCACCAAACAGCACACATACAGAGATTAGAGTGAACAAAGCTAAACTGATATTTTCTACAGGAGATGGAAGGAAAAAAAAGAGTGAATCTCAAACTTGGGTTCATCATTATGGGCATAAACATGACAGTTAAAACAGAAACTCTAATTATTGCTCCAGACCACATGGTCCCAGAAATTAGACAGCATATCAGCTTCTTAGACCCTTATGTAAAATCAAGCCTTAGAAATCTCGGTGTCATATTTGACAGCTCGATGTCGCTCGAGCAGCATTCTAAGCAGCTGGTCCGAAACTGTTTTTATCATTTACGGAATATCTCTAAACTAATGGTATCAAAGCTTGAACTTGAGATGATTATTCATGCTTTTATTTCTTCTCGTTTAGACTATTGTAATGGCCTTTTTACTTGTTTTAACAAATCAGCCTTAAATCGTCTTCAGACTGTGCAGAATGCTGCAGCACGTCTCTTAACAGGCACCAAGAGAAGATCGCATATCACTCCAGTCTTGGCCTCCCTTCACTGGTTGCCTGTAAATTTTAGGTTTCATTTTAAAATTTTAGTTCTAATCTTTAGGGCCCTACATGGTCAGGCTCCTCAATATTTATCTGACCTGCTGAAACCACATACATCTTCTCGGGCTTTAAGGTCATTAGATCAGAGAGTGCTGGTGGCACCGCGCACTCGTTTTAAAACTCGTGGTGATCGGGCCTTTCAGACTGTGGCACCACGGTTGTGGAATTCTCTCCCACTGTCTCTTCGCTGCACGGACTCCATTGATTCTTTTAAGAAACATCTGAAGACATTTTTATTTAGAAAAGCATTTGATTAATTTCTTCTTATGCTGTTTTTATAGTTTTATTGTTTTACATTGTTTTATTTACTGTTATATTGTTTTTATATTCCCATTTCCTGTGTTGTAAAGCACTTTGTGATTTTTATCTGTGAAAAGCGCTATATAAATAAATTTTACTTACTTACTTACTTACTTACAGCAAGTCACGGTGTAGCTCTGTAGCTGCTCAGTAAAAAAGGCAGCCATATCAACTTATAAAGATGATAGCAAGCCATTATTGTATTCACATAATTTAAAAACAACTAAAAATTAGAAGGGGAAAGAGCAGCACTGTACGCAAACTTTCTCTTTCTCTCTTGTAAAAGGCTTTTTGGTTTCAGTCTCTTGAGCACTGCTTTTTCTTTTTCTGTCATTTAGAAAATGTGATTTAAAGGTGCTTTGCTGTGTGGAACTATAGTAGGATCAGACATGAGATCATCTTGGATTTTAACTGTCATCTCAGCACACAAGTGTAGAAATGTGATGTATTTGCTCACAGGATCTGTCCGTGGTGCTAGAATCCTCTCCTTATGGTCTTCTTATTAAACAGATGACTGCGTGCCGGTGTCCCCTCATTCTTTGTGTCTTGTGTTTGCTCTTGATGTTTCTAATGCCGCTCTTTACTTTGAATGTGTTATATTTTATTAGTATTTACAGTTGTATGACTTCCATGATAATAATTTGGGCCTTTAGCCGCATAAACCATGACATTAACACATGAGTGAGACAAGTGGTAGGTATATTAAGCAGTTTTATGAAGTTAGTTCAAGAGTGTGGCAATATCAAATCCTTCTCTACCAATTAAACAAGCTTAAAAGAACAGAGATGAACTCAGAGTAGCAGATCAGGACCCCACTTATTTACAGTACTAACCACTCATTATTGGAATATGCTGTCACATCGTAGTAATTGCACTTAGGAATGTTAGCTATTTTAAGTTTCATACTAATGTTCCATCATAACTAGGGATGGGTACCGGTATCTGCCATAATGGCACCGGTTCTGACATAAACGGTAGTAACCAGACCGAAAAGCAGCGCACATTTCGGTGCTTTATTTCGGTGCTTTTTTTCCCTGAAATGTCATACACTTTGGATTCCAGTCAATCATTTTAGCTTTGCAAGCGTAGTAGGCGGGCCCAGGTACGTACGTTCTTTTAGAGCAGAGCTACAGATTAAAAACGCCCAAGGCAAAGCGGTCAAAAGTCTGGCTGTACTTCACAGCGAAAGATGCAAACTCAACAGCCTGCAACAAGTGCTTTAAGCTGATATGTGCAAAGGAGGTAACTCCTCGAATCTGATGAAACACCTGGCGATGCATAGCGTTTTTTTTAAAAGCCGAGAAATGCGCTGTATTTGATAGCTTGCTGCGAGACCTCACACCGTGCACATCTACTGCGGGTGTGGTGCCTGTTATCGGTCCCGGAGTTAGCAATATCCCCCAAAAACCCGAAGAGGAGAGTCCTGGCCCCTAGCCCTGCCAGTGTAGCAGAAATGAGGACGGATGATGATGGCAGCAGCCGTTCTTCTCTGCGTGAGTAGCTTAATGTTGTCCGTGTGTAATTTACTCTGAGTAGGCTAACCACGTTATTAAATTAATGCACGTAAGGTGAACTACCAAACACCATCGTAGTTACATGCGGCTGTCTTCATGTTTGATGGCAGATACTCCCTTCACCCTGGCCAGCTAAACATGAGAGGTTTTTGGACAAAGTTGGTGTTTTTTACCACTTATTTACAGTACTAACCACTCATTATTGGAAAATGCTGTCACATTGTAATAATTGCACTCAGGAATGTTAGCCATTTTAAGTTTCATACTAATGTTCCATTATAACAAGGCCAGAAAAGGGTCTACAGTTTACGGTTAAGTTCTGCAGGAAATATGCTGCATACTTGCTCTTAGTTCTCCAAATATCAGTGAATGTACAACTCATAACTAAATGCAACCTTCCCTAAAATTAAATACTAGATTTTACATAATTTTATTAGTCTTTTAGTCAGCCAAAACTCTTGTAGTAATTAATTACTTTTGGCCAGTTTCTGTTACTGTTCAGGGTTGCTATACAAATGTTAATTAGTTAATTACAAAGTTAATGTACCTTTACAGTAAATTGGGCACCAATATATTTCATATCTACATAACATAAAATAAGATCTCTCCCAAAATATAAGATTAGGTAATACACATATTGCAGCTATCCATCACTTTCTCAATCAAAAAATAAATAAAATAAAGAAGGCTTCTCGTAGTAACATTTTCTTATTGCATGCTTAATTTTTTTTAAAAAGTTGATACAAGTTGACATCTGAGATTTATATTTCTTAATTTTAGTTTATACATTTCATTGTACACTCACTGTCCACTTTATTAGGTATACTTTTCTGTATACCTGGTCAGTGCAAATACCACTGAATCACTGCTGAAGTTCAAACATCAGCATCGAAGGTCAGAATCAGAATGGGGAATAAAGGGAATCAATGTGGCATGGTTGTTGGTGCCAGACAGGTTGGTCCAAGTATTTTAGTGGAATTTACCCACACAACTGTCTGTACAATTTACAGTAAACGGTCTGAAAAAGAAAAAATATCTAGTGAGCAGAAGTTTTTTTCAGCAAAAATACCTTGTTAATGGCAGAGATCACAGAAGAGAACGACACCAAATGGCCAGACTGCTTCACGCTGATAGGAAGGCAATGGCAAGTCCCATAACTACATATTACACTGAAGGTATGCAGGTGAGGATTTCAGAACGCACAACACTTGAAACCTTCAAGCAGGTGGACGCAGCAGCAAAAGACTACACAAGTATCCCACTCCTGTCAGCTAAAAACAGGAAACTGAGGCTACAATTAACATGGCCTCACCAAAATTAGGCAAGAGGGCTGGAAAAATGCTGCCTGATCTGATGATTCTCAATTTCTGCAACATATGGTAAAGTTACACCAGCCCCTACCAACTAAGAACTGTTTAAATATTGCAGCCCACTCAAGTATTGCTCATCATTGTTCATGTTTTGGAAAGTATATCCAGCTTCTGATGGCAGGATGACATCGGATGACAACCATTCCGACAAGATTCAGGTTTCTTTTTTGGTTTCTTGAGTATGGCAGTGAGTTTGCTGTGCTCAAATGGCTTCCATAGTAACCAGATCTCAATCCAGTAGAGCACCTTTGGCACTGTTTGACACTATCATGAATGAAATCTCTGAGGAATGTTTCCATTACATTGTTGAGCTTATGACATGAAGAATTAAGACCGTTCTGAAAGCAAAAGGTGGTCAAACCCTGTACTGGCAAGGTGTACCTAAAGAATTAAATGAAATGTAATGAATGGAGTGTATATTGCAGTATATAAAATGGGTGCACTAGGTGAAAGTAAACAGCATTTCAGTCCCAAATGAGAAGTTAAAGGCACTTCAACCTATTTTATTAACATCCACACATCCTTTTACATGTGGGTTTGTTTCTGTAGAAACATATCCAAACTTCTTTTTCAAAAACAATCTGTCATTCCTGATTTTGTAACCGTGATGCAGTCCATTTCTTGTAGTTGTGGTAAAACTCTTTTTCACACATCAGAGATTTCAGATTTCAGAGATTTGCATTACAATAAAGCTACACACCAACTGAAATGTTTCATTTTCAAATTTCCAAAAACCTGTTTAATTTCGATTTAAATTAGCATAAGAAAAACATCTTGTTCTTGACAGAACAGTTTTACCAAAT
Organism: Neolamprologus multifasciatus; assembly: GCF_963576455.1. Lineage (NCBI taxonomy): Eukaryota > Metazoa > Chordata > Actinopteri > Cichliformes > Cichlidae > Neolamprologus > Neolamprologus multifasciatus. Next base: position 14,554,085 of record NC_140452.1, on the reverse strand, counting down.
TACTTCCAACATATGATTTAAAGTCTGAATGGCACATGAGATTATTAGATGTATAATTGCTTTTCTTATTTTTGCCACGTTAAAGACATTTTGTGATGGGACAGCAATTACCTAATCACTGATAACTCAGGAATAAGTAGAAATAAGTCACCATATCCAGTTTAGTTACAGTCATAATTTTCAAAATCATGTTTTATTATAAAACGGCAGGAGAAAATTATCTTAGAAGTATTTAATTATCTCAGCCAGGTAACACATCAGGATGAAGACCAACCAGAAAAAAGGGAGCATAATCAGATACGTTTTAATCAGATAACTATTATTTTATCAACAATGGTTTTTTAAAAGAATGTCACACAGACATATGAAGGATATTATGAAGAGACCAGTATTGGGAAACCACAGCATTGCATGGGTCAGTTATTTTATATTGGATCAACATAAGTCACCCAAACCAAGCTACAGGGGGACTGAAGCTGACAGGTGATACTGAATGTGTTGTGGGTTAGTGAACAGATCTCCAGTTGGTCACAGGGTGACACAAAGAAACAGTGACTGTTTATACTCACATTAAATTTTACTAGTGATTTAGAATGCTATATACTTTTTTAACCTAGCTACATATCATTGTTCAACAGCTTAATTTTTAAATTGCAGCACACCTATAACACTTTCTATCACCTATACAGCAACAATGTAGATAATAATAAAGGCAAGGACAAGAAATGGTGCATGTTAGTCGTTTGACCTAACGGAGCAAGGAGAATAACAAAAACACACTTGTGCCCAGAGAGCTGACAAAAACAACAACTGGGAATGATGAAATGGATGAACAACTCATATGGGGTAATTTTGAAAAAGGACAACTGCTCGCAAACTGCCAAGGTTCTAAACTGACTAGTGATGTCACCCAGCTGCTCTGGCAGAACCTTTTTTTACAGATGCCAGCACAGCATAATATTCAGTACATTTGTTTTGCTGTTATGTTTTTATTTTGCTACAAATTCTTGTCCAAATCTCTCAAAAAGATCTTTGCTAACCCTGATGATCACAGACTCAGATTAGTAAAGTAGTAAAAAGGACTTAGAGTTTTAAATGCATAGATCAGTGTGTTCAGAGCTTCATAATAATGGCTTTATAAGCACAAGGGTTCCTTTGATCTTATTATCACGGTGAGTCACTGCAGTTAACCCAAAATATATGAAGAAAAAAAGGTTATAAGTTTTCCCTCCTTTTGTTGAAGTTTTTACTCAATACGTTAACATCAAAAGCGGCTCAAGTGGCCAGTGAAGGAGATTCGTACCGTATATGGCCAGATTATCAGCCGTGATATGTTAAATTAAAACTGGAACAAATCAAGTAGGAGTCTCTTTGCTGTTCCATTGAATATTAATTAAGGTAATTAACTGAGGTAAATTGCAATTTAGAATGTAATTGGTAGTGAGATGACATTTGAAGTTCAAACAGGACTGAAATGCAGTCACCCCTAACCATATGCTAATGGAATTTCCCTAATCTTTAGCCTCGCTTTTGAATGGATTGGATTTAACTGTCCGATTAGTTTTGACCAAATGTCCTGTGGGTCAGCAATGGAACCAGCCCCACTGATGCATATATAGAGGGACATCCGGGTGGATAAAATGTAAGAGCAAGAGAATCTTATATATTTAAAGTAATAAAAATATGTCAGTAGTCAGCAGTAGAGATACAGTTGAGAGGAAGCTGAATGAGAGGAAAACTTAGCACAGGGAGCAAATACATTTGGCTTAGAAATGGGAACTGAAGGCTTTATGCTTACCCACCAGGGGTAAGCTTTGCACTGTTGCCTGATTGAAGAAAATCATACTGTATGGATTTGTTGTGCCGCCAAAACAAAATTTCTCTCCCTGTGCTCCAAACTAGATTGGAGACTAGAGAAAGGAGTTGATTGTCCGTTCTTCCAGATTCAAAAGTGCTCACAAAGGAATTAAAAAATGTTTGATAGATGAAACAGTTTCCCTTTACTAACAAGAGTGGAACTCAAACAAATCGCTCGTTAGTTAGTTCCTTTTATGAACCAACATGATATATAAAACGAACATCTTTTACCAAATCGCATGACAGCTGAAAAGGCAGAACAGAAAACATTCAATACTTCAAGTGGCAACTTTTAGACTGTGCAACAGAAAAACTAACAATTGCCACTGAACATTCAAATGTGTTTTTCGAGTGCACATCATACTGAACTTTTCTAGACCCGGTGCCCAAGTGCAACGGTGTGCTTGAAAAAAAAAAAAGTGTCACCAAGATCAGCAACGCAACGGCACGTATTGGAACCATAATTGCAGAAACCTCCAGAAGCCTTCAAATTAACTAGGCACTGTGCGCTATTGTGTTCTCACTAATCACAGTCGTCTTAATGAGACAAAAACAAACGTGGGTGTTAAACACCTGTCAGAAACTGTAGGTTTATGTTGCCTTAGAGCATGTAGTAGTTCTCTTAAGCAATAACTTATTGTTTCAATTTATCAAGTTATACACTTGATACTTATCAGCTGTCAGACAACATAATTTCAAACAATAAATAAGTCTATAGCTGGAAAAATTATGATATATTCATACTAAAGTAATATTCTTAGAAAACGACTGACAATCAAGCTACCCTTTTCTAAATATGTGCAAACGCCAAGAAAACGAATTGAAAACCACAATAAATTAACTGACATTTACACAATGTTATTTTTCCCAGTTCAAACACTCTTTGATACATACAGTGACTACAACAGATACAATTTCTCCCAGCAGGAGAATCTTTCATTGCCTCGTACTTCAAAAACTCTTCAAAAAGTCTCTTACTGTAAAGCCACAAAGAAAACCTGCTGTTGGTACAGACAGGATACTTAGAGAAGGATCTTATATAAGCAGGGCCCATTAAGGCCCACTGGTGCTAAGTACTTATTGATTAATCTGCTTCAGTCTTGTTTGGACTCATCACTTATCAAGAAGTATTGGCAGACTGAAACATGTTTTGCCTTTTCCTTCTTGCTAGTCTTTTAAGTCACTTTTGAGTAAAAAGAGATAACTTCAGAATTCACTAATGCAACTTTTACAATTTCAAAGATAGTATTGCATTGCTACACAAATCTACCTTTAATGATGCTAAAGTCAGCATTTCAATTTGCGCAAACTAAATTTAGCCAGTGGATGGACTGGTACGAGCACCCCAGAGGATGAAGCGTACCAACTATTAATCATCTTGCTTTTCTTCTACCACCACTAGTAGGTTAAAATCATTCAACACCCACAGCTATGACCTACTGAACTGTAATAAATTCAGTACTGTGGTTCAATCACTGAATTAGTCACGTAATTTATGTGCTCTGCTTTTTTGTGAATAGCTCCCATTATGCCAATATACAAAACTGAAATAATGCAGAAAAAAGTTCTCAGAAGGTACCAAATTACATTGTAGGTATTGTCATTCATATTTAATTGAAACAATGACTTGCTAATTTGGTAATATTAACTACTAAGAAAACGTGTGCACTAAGTAGTCATTACATTACCTAAAGTAGTAGAAGACTAATATTTATAATAATCTCACACAATACTGAAACCTAAACCCAAAATTCTTATGGCCTGCCCACACTGCAATTAATTCAGGTCTCCACACAAAAATTACAAAGCAGCACTGATTGCATTCAGAAACCCTTCTTGCTACGTTTAAAATCAGCACTTATGTCTGAACAAATGTTCCATCAGCCAGTCTGCACTCCTCTGCAATGACTCAGCCTATACACAGTTCCTACATGCACACAGAGCCATTAATCTCTACTGCACTCCAGTGCAATAACAAAGACAAAAAAAGACACACTGTGTGGATCTAATGGAGAAATACATATATCTAAATTTATTTATATTTTTTTTTTTTCAGAAAAAGACAACAGCTCTTTGATGGAGGAAGTTAAATGACACAGCAAATGCCTCTGATGGCATCAAAACTCTCATGCGTCCTTGATTATACATGCAGCATAATTCTAACACTGAACGTGTGAGGTGCCTCCACAAAGCAAAAATCACCTGTAGTCCTTGATTATTCATTAAACCCATGCAAAGTGTTCTTAAGAGACTGAAGGCAGAAGTCATTCCTTTTATCAGCAGTCTCTTGGTAGCTGCAAAGGTTTGCTGATATAACACATACACATATGACACAAAGGCTCACATATATATTCTGTATTATTCATCAAAATCCAAGCAATCAAAGACACACTTGAGAGAGCATTATATACCTTAATCCATTGATCATAAAATCTCACATTTGTGAATGTTTGATTCTGTTCATGCCACATATTTCAAATATTTCCAAGTTCAATGGAATATTTACCAAAAACAAAAGATATCTGATTATTTTTAAGGTTTAATTTGATTTAATGAATGAAATTAACTATTGTGCATGAACAAAAGTGCACTGAAAAGGTTTCCAGGGAGTCCCAATGCACACTTTCTAAAAGTCAAAGGTTCATCCATAGATTAAAGCGGGGGTGTCAGACCAGCTCAGTTTGGTCTCAAGTGTGCCTGATCATTAAAGGTATATGAAAGAAGCCATCCCTCTCCAGTGTACGTGTACATCCTGAAAGCATGCACATTTTCACATTTAATGAGCAACCCATTTATAAAACAGATGATGAACAGCCTGAGATGTCTTATAGAAAAGCGGCTTAGTTTTTCTTTCAGTGCATCTGCTGTCATTACATGGACGTTAACATCTACATACAGATCGCACGAAATCTATAAATACACAATTTTATTTATTTATTTTACATGCAGGGGTTTTATAACTAAGTAACAATGGCATTTTATGTCAATGTGATCAAAACTATTTGTGTAGACCCAAGAAGACCTTAAACTTTCCATATGTTTCTATTCCTTTGTAGCAATGCTGAGATCACATGGCATGTCGGAATCGCAGTAATTAACAAAAGGTTTACATCTAACAGTGAAATTTGATAACACAACATATTTTTATTTAAATCATTAAAGCTTTTGTAACATTCTCTTTTTAAAAACTGGTTAAATGGGTATAAAGGTAATTGTTGGCGATTACAAAACCATTAAAGTCATTTATATGGAAAATGTTACGTTTCTCAAATTTATGAGCTGCTGCTTGCCTCCCTGTTTTAGCATTTGTGACAGTTTGTTCAGTCAAATCAAAACATTTAAGAAGCCACTGTGGACTCCAGTGCATTATCATAATTGTCCAATTGTTCAGCAGGGGAAATAATTTATAGATACGGCTATAAACACATGATCAAGCTTTACATAAGACACTAAAAATGACTTTGTTTAGCACTATAAAGCACTTAATGTTGGCAGTATGGTCCACATAAGAGCTTTATGGCAAAATAAGCCATTATGGTCCCATCTGTGTTATGTGCTGTCTGTAAGATGAATGAAGGGGATTATTCGTGGTTCCCTGGAGATGGTGTGAACTGATGACTATTAAGGTGGGACTCATTGACCTCTTCCTCACTAGCACTGACACCAGAGACCACCATGTGTGGGCCAGGGGTCAAATTGGATTAGTGTGAGGTCAGTGCTGACACAGAAGCATGGACAGGTCTTGTAAGTAATTTGGTGAGGGAGGACTGCCTTTGGCAGTCAGTCTCTATGACTGAATGCCTCTGGATTTCAGCTTCCACTAGATCAGTCAATGAAATTTTATTTTTTTATTTATTTTTACACATACATATATTTTTATATAGATAGCTAGTTTCTACAGCCCATAATATATCTCAAGGAAGATGATAATAGTGACTCCATGGCTACTTCATAAGGTGTTGACTTTACAGGTGTTTGAAAGCATCTTAGCTGTGGGCATTCCAGGATGACCAAGAAACTACAGCTTCCACTGCATCTCCGCACAGCTTCAGCCACTCTTACAAATGCTGAGACACATTCAGTTTAGCACCATAAAAAACAAGCTACTTTACTCAGAACACCTACATGTGCTAGATTAACCCACTTATTTTGAAACAGCAGCCTCATTGCTTTGAACAGTTGTACATGGGTAAACTTTCTTACAGTTTAAGCTGTAAATGTTTTGTCTTAACAAATGATTTAACATCTAAGTGACCTTTCTGGCTACAGGGATTTATGTTTTAAAGCTAAGAACTCTGCTTAAATCCCAAAGGCGTGACATTATTATTACTTTACCTCTGGAGTGTTTGAATTTTAAAACTTTACTTTGTGCCTTTTGCATAAAGTGTACTAACTAACTAACTAAATAGCCATACTAGCTTCATATTTTTGTTTCAATGGGAATTTGGTATAAAAAGGTAGCATTCAAACACATGCTAAACAATATAGCAACTTCCATCGACATGCCATTATTGTCACTGTGAGATTATTAACACACTAGCTGATGTTAACCACCAGCTCAAAGTACCCCTGTGTCCAAATGAAGTCTCGGAGAGGTGCTAGCCTGGTTGCAGACCTTTAGACTTATTAGCCTGTCAGTTTAATTCCCACAGCATTAAAGAGGTAAAAAAAAAAAAAAGGGCAGCCAGAGACCGAGTTACTCTATTAAAAAGAGAGAGACTGTAATTTATCCTTTCTTTCAACAAAAAGCAGCTACTTTCTTATACATATAAGCATTTCTTGGCAGAGTAATAAGATTTTACTAGCATTCAGATGTGTTTGTGCTGGTTGATGCTTTTAGGCTGTAAATGCATTTTTCAATCCCCTAAACTATGAAGGGTTAACAACTAAATGATAACATCATTGGTGAAAGCTGTCTGATCACAGCCTGACAAAGCAGATAACCTAATAATCTGTTGTCCATCTCAAACAGGCTGATACGGGCAAGGAATAAGCGGCACCTTAGTGCTAAACATTCTGCTGAGCTTTTATGGGATGCACTGATATGCTTAAAGAGCTTCATCCAAAATTTCACCATCTCAGCAATGCCAAATGTGCAGGGCTGCCTTCAGATGCCCCAGCACAGATATTTGTGAAATTCATCAGAACTGTTCAGATGTCTGCTTCACCTGTGTGGGCTGGCCAGAGGGCGAGAAGTAAGCAAGTTTTTACTGTATGTTTTAATTATGTGTACTTGAGGGAATTTCATATTACTCTAAAGGTTATTATTTATGACTCCACACATGAAAGCCACTGCTAGCTCTCACTCTCTGCACTAAAGTCACTTTAACTTTTGAAAAAAGAAATTTAAAAAAAGATCATGGGACCAGTTCAAAGATATAAGCATAAAATCTGTCATCAAAGCACAGTTATGTCAACAAAAGCTCCAAAACAATTCAAATTAAGCTCTTCAGTCTTGAAATAAACACACGCTACTGAGCATAGGTCTTTTCTGGATTCGTGAAATTGCCTTTCTACTGCACAGAAAGAAATTTCCTGACAATCACAATATTCTATTTTTCCTTTTAAACTGGTGCATTTTCTGATACTTACTGACTGCTGGAGCCAAATTCATCTTTTTAATAACCTTAGAAACATAGCCGTGTCACTGGGAGTGGTGGGCAATCTCTGTCTTGCTCAAGAACCCTTCAGCAGGGCAGATGCTTACTGTCGCAGTGACAAAATGATTCTGTATGACTCAGGGGGCTTGTGGCTGCTCATCTTTCGACTGTGGGCTCTGGTATAGTTCAAACTGCAAAACACTGAAAGTGTCTTGATCCAAGGTAGATGTGATTATAAGTAGTTTTGATGCTGAATGACCATATTACTATTAATAATTCAGTCCTGTCTTATAATACAGGCAACATCATCTCTCATAACAACATTTAGTTTTACTAATCCCAGGTTACAAGCTTTACAAAGGTATTTTATGTCATTCTATAAAACCCTTTGAACACCATAATTCTTGTTTCTCCAACCACAATAGTCATTAAAAATGATCAGTGAGATGATTCCATGACTATATTCTAGCTATGGATTAGGATTCATCAATAGGATGCAACGTTTGTTTGCATGAGATATCTAAAATCTAATTTATAGATTAGAGTAGTGTATAGGGAAAAAAATATTTCAACAACACCAGTGTTCTGTAGGCCAGTGGTACCATTGAACTTTCAATAGAAATAAAAAAACAAAGCCACAGAAGATACAAGATGACTTAACACCAGCCCTTAGGAACACATGTGGCGCTCCAAAGGGCTGCTTTGAATTCGGTCCAGCTGAGCAGCTGCTCGCACCACTGGATAATTTTCTTGCCATAGGAAAAAAAAATATTATCTTTTTTTAAAATATTTACATTTATTTATAAACATAGGTTGTCCTTTCATCCCAAAATCTCTATCAATAACAACAACAGTGTTCCAGAGGGGCTGATGGCGCGATATGGCAGCCTCGCTTCTGTCAGTCTGCCCCAGGGCAGCTGTGGCTACAACTGTAGCTTGCCTCCACCAGTGTGTGAGAGTGAATGAATAATGGAATTGTAAAGCGCTTTGGGTGCCTTGTAAAGCGCTATATAAATCCAATCCATTATTATTAAAAAAAAGAAACAGTTGCTGAGCAGGTGTAGGTTCTTTTCCTTATAACTTTATTTAATTTCTTTCACTTACCTGCAGACCTGAGCTGGCCTTTTTCTGGGACAGATGTTTTTATGGGGCGATCGTGGCTCAAGAGTTAAGAGTTCGCCTTGTAATCGGAAGGTTGCCGGTTCGAGCCCCGGCTTGGACAGGCTTGGTCGTTGTGTCCTTGGGCAAGACACTTCACCCGTTGCCTACTGGTGGTGGTCAGAAGGCCCAGTGGCTTCAGTGTCCGGCAGCCTCGCCTCTGTCAGTGCGTCCCAGGGTGGCTGTGGCTGCAATGTAGCTTGCCATCACCAGTGTGTGAATGGGTGGATGACTGGATATGTAAAGCGCTTTGGAGTCCTTAGGGACTAGTAAAGCGCTATATAAATACAGACCATTTACATATGTTTTCACTTACCTGTGAAAATTTTTTGATAGCAGTCACTGTGGCACTGGTATTGCTTTAGAGTTCAAAAAATTATTGCTTTATGACAGGTTTCACTCAGTTTGACAGTTTGCACACTACATATCGGTTCTGTATAATAATATCATATAAAAATGAACAGTACTATAAATGTTGTGAGTGCAGGATATAATAGTGACCAGATAACTGCACGTCATGACAAAACTTGACTAGCTTATGATGAATGAATGAATGAAAATGAAGATATACTTTTCCCAATTGCTGTTGGCTTTGTTAAAAACCAATGCAAAGCTGTGAATAGGAATACAAAGTTAATCTTAAAGCCACAGAATCTATATCTATATGTATATATTGTCAAGGAAACCTTGAATATTAGTAGTACAACAGAGCTAACAGCTTCCCTCTAAATGTCAAAAGACTACATTTCCACTATCTATTAAATTTTGTAAAAGATGCAAAACATATTTTTTTCATTCAATCACTTCAACTCAGAGTCAGTCAACTGCTAAATACGGCACTTAAATTCATTAGACATTGGCTCATAAAGACAGCAATTATTTGAAGTCCTGTGCCTCCATCCGGTTAGTGAAGGAGTCAATTAGGGTGAACAACTGAATGTTAACTGGCTCATTAGATGGTGGGAAACAAAGCAAATGCCACATTTCCATAGGAATATTGCTAGTTTGCTTGCTGGAGAGTTACCCAAAAGCGCTTTTTAAAGAAGGATAACCATACAGAAAATTTAACTACTAAATATTCCAGATTAAACAGTTCTGCATCAACTACTGCCTGATCAGTTGTTGGTGAGATTTGTTCTTTTTTCCTTCTGTGTTGAAATACTAAGAACACACATAGTTAGACAGATATAAAGGTTCACCCTGACCACATGTTAGACACATGAGACATGCCTGCAACATCGCGCAGTATAATCAGATTGGTGGTTGGTAACTGAGGTATATCCATGGAGGGACACACAGACCTCTACAGACTAGGCAACGGCACCCTGACTGCCATTATATATCGGTGGTGTTCCAGTAGCACAACTCTGGGAGACTATGTTTCCAGGAGCTTTCCAGGAGCTCATTGATGTCTTGGTCCAGATCGGGGAGGAGATCCTCCAGGACAGTCATGTCATTAGAAGCACGCCAGCAAAATGAACTAACCTGCCGCATCATTTTTTCTCTTTATTTCTCAGTCTTTGAATTCAGCCATCTGTTGGTTGATAATTTTCATTTCCATCAAACAATGTGGCATCCTTTCATTCCCAACAAATTACCCAGTCAGTCAAAAAATAAAACTTGTTCTTGCCTTTTAATGACGAGATAACTTTTTGCATTTATTTAGTTGTGCAGCTAAATAACTTCAAAAGTTTGTGTTCAACGTGTCAACAAATATTTCTCATTTCACATCAATCACTGAAATATTATTTTGTTGTCTTTGTTGTTTGAGATACGTTTTATGCTGTTGTTTCTAAGAATGTTGACTAGCTGCTAGGAGTGCACTGATAAATTACCATAAACACCAGTACTAGCCAAAATCATCATTATTTTTGCCATCAGCCTTTTGGGAAGTGAAGCAACATTTACCAATGACAGTGGTCGATGTGTGCTTCTTGTGTCGTAATAATCTTGTTCTCTCTAAAATATTAAATGATGGCTGATGAAAAACTTGAATAACTGATTAGTAAATATACACAAAACAACACACATCCAGACCCACACCTACACAAAAAGACACTGACTATAAGCTGAGTTGTTATTGTAAACACCAGTACCTCTATTGGCACAGCCACAGGAGGGCCACAAGCCAGTGCATTTGTAGTATTGGTCCCAAACTCTGATTAATGGGAGAGCTGTTTTCAGGAAAAGCGTCCATCATAAAGTTTTTGTCAAGTCAAACATGCATATCATACCACCCCTGTTGTGTTGGTCAACAGGGCAGACTACTGTGTGCCAAAGACAAGAGAAAAGGGGGGAGGCATGTTAAGGGTGAATGAGATAGAAGAAAGGGCAGGTATGTGGAGGCGAGAGCAGGGAACTATAAATGCAGGCACTATAACTGGTAACTGGGACTGAGCTGGCTGATATGCTGGAGAGAAGGGAGGTAGACATGCTGTGTGTGCATTAGACCAGGTGGAAGGCAAGCAAGTCCAAGAGCATTGGAGATTAATTCAAGCTGTTCAACCATGGTGTAGATAAGACAAGAAATGACAGAGGTTTGAAGGAAGGACATGTGAATTGTGTTGAGGTGAAGACAGGATCGTGAGTTTGAGGCTGGGAGTCAAAGAAGTGATTTTAAATTTTGTCAGTCTTTATTCCCCATATATTGCATGTCAGAAGAGAAAGAAAAATCCTGGTGTGAGTTGAATGAAGCTGTAGAGTGCCCCCCAATGAGAGGAGAGCGGTAACTTGAGCAAACCTCATTTGGCATATAGCTGAAGGGATCAGAGGTGACAAGACGGTGTTGGGTAGGTATCCCATTAAGGGTTGGAATACAGAAGGACAGATGGTAGCTGCTATAGTTCCAAAGGGTGGGCCAACATCATTTTAAACCCTATGGCATGGCTATTCAACTAAGAAGTCAGTTGGGCCAGATTTTCAAACCGAGGAATTTATCTGGGCCAGATATTTTTTTGCAGCCAGTAAGCAGCAGATCATGATCAATTTCAAACCCACACAACTGTATTGAAAAACAAGTAATTTTTTTTTTTTATTCCTTTTTCCCCTGTAAATCTGGTGACCTCTCACAAATGCACACCAAAAGGTCCATTTAAAAAGGGGAACTATAACTAAACTATTTTTTTTGCACATTTGAAATAATAATAACAAAAAAACATTTTGATAATTTCCTTTCAAATTAAAATAAATATTTTGCTGACCACTCACTTTTCCTGCCATGGATGGAGCCCCATCCGTCACAAGTATACAGACACGCTTCATATCCAGACCATTTTCCTCAAAAAGAGCTGAAATCTTCTCAAACATTATTTCGCCAGCTGTGTGTCCCTCTAACAGTAGCAAGCCGAGCAATTTCCCATCCAAAAAAACGGACATATATGCACAACTGTGCATTATCAGTTCTATCTGTGAACCCATCTCCTGCTATAGATATTACGTCAGTTTTCCTCAGGTCATCTAACAGCATTTCAAACTCGTCTGACGCCAGAACTTCAACTCTACAAACTGTCTGACCGGGGTACGTTTTTAATAGCAGATGTCACACTTACTTTAATTTTTTCGTCACTTATCAACGCATCCACCACGGCCAGCATGCAGTATTTCACTGTTTCAGAATCTGTGAAAGGCCTTTTCTTCTTCGCCAAGAAGCAAACACGAAGGGAAGCTGCTCAACTCTCTCTTGGACTGTACAGGACACTCACCATGGTAGTACAACTCCGGTTGTAAGATTATTAAACTCGCAGTTAAACTGTACTTTTGCAGCCCTCTCCTGAGATTGCTCTGGAAAGTTTGTGTAGAAAGTCTGGTGTTTGTCATTGTGGTGCCTTCGTAAGTACAGCAACACACTCACTGCAAATTAAACACATTGGTTTGGCATTTGGATTTGGCGGTAAAATGAATAAGTATTTGTCAGTCCAGGCAGGGTTCATTGTCAATTTTGCGCTTTTGGAGTGAGAAAGACATGCTGTTGTCGCATCATATATTACGATGATTGTTTAATATGTTTACATCACGGTGCATTGTGGGTTAAATATCGGTAGGCTACTGAAGTGTTGCATTCACAGTCTACACTACGCTGTAGGATTTTTTAATTTTTAAAAAATTAATTAATTAATTTTTTGCGTTTTCTCTGTGTTTCTGCCAGGACCACAGGCAGGGCCACTCGCAGGTTCCTTCTGGGCCGCATTTGGCCCGCGGGCCGCCATTTGAATAGGCTTGCCCTATGGATTAAGAAAGGGATGTCTCATAAGTTCATATGTGTGTGAAGGCAGACAAGTGAATAGTTCTAGTAATATATTGTATAAGGGTTGAGGACTTTAGAAATCACGAAGATCAAGTGAGAGAAGCATCGCGAAAACTGAAGGAAGAAGAATGTTGCAAAGATTTCAGGAAGGGTGTAGGGGAGGTCTTGCCAGATGATGGGAAAAGTACAGATGAAGTGGTGAGAGAAACAACCAACAAGGTATTCTATATGTATCATATAGACAGAGGAAAAAATTGAGAGGATGTTTGAAGAATGGAGGAGAAATTTAATGGTACCAATTTTCAAGAACAAAGGTGATCTGCAGAGCTGTAGTACAGAGGGATGGACATGATGAACATACAGTATAACAGAAATGTGGGAAACAGTTGTTGAAGTTAAGTTAAGAAGAGACGTCATAGAGTTTAGTCAGCAGTAGCATGGACAGAAGGAGCACTACAGATGCAATGCTTGATTTCTGAGTTTTAATGAAAACGTATAGAGATGGCCAGTATATGTTATGGAGCTCAGAGGGCCCGTAGTACTGGATGAAAAATCAGGGGTGGCAGAAAATTATGTGAAGGTGATGCAGGACATCTATGAGGAGAGTGAGAGAGTAGTGAGTAGGAGTGGAGTAGGAGTGACAGATGGGTTCAAGGTGGGGGTGACATTGCAGCAAGGACAAAGGGTGTTGAATATGTAGTTGCTGGGCAGGAGAAGTGGTGGATGTGAGGGATAAGGTGAGATGTAGGCAGCAAACCTAAAAGGAGCAGCCGAAAGAAGAAAAAGAAGTACCCATATTGGCACGACTATGTTTGTGATTGATTTATTGATTGTATAATATACATTATTCACTTAAATTAAAAAGTGTTACGATCCAACCAACTGTGTTATTCAAGTAAGAAGCAACACCTTACATGTAAAAGAAAGCCACCAGAAAGGTGGCTTTATTATATAGCAGGCATAATAAAATGTATCATAGTCCAATGTTACAAAATGTTTTTACCTAGCAAGATAATATACTCAATTAAAAATTGTCTTCAGTTCAATTCTAGTTTATCTTATTGTGAAATGGCTACAGTCACTCAAGCTGAATGCTGAATTATGGAATTCTAAAGCAAGTCGAGATTATTTTTGTTGTAAACAGGGGCTATAAGTAAAAGTTAGTGGAACAACATGCAGTGCAGTGTCCAATCCCAAATAAAACCCTTCCGGTCAGGATCAAAAGTAGGAGCACAAACTTTTTATTCTTTCATGGGCTTTTTCACCACAAAGACTTTTCTGCAAGGTCAGACTGTCAACCACTGAGTTCTACTTTAACATCTTGAGAGGTATGAGGGGAAAGTGCAAACAACTGGAGCTGTGGCCTCTGACATAACGCTAGTTGATGGGTTCACAGAGCACTGAAAGCATAGACCATCAGGAGTAAAGAATGACATCTAAAACTCTAGTAGAGTGCACACACATTTTCAGGAGATTACTATACATGAAATGAAAAATCTCAATTCTCCGTCATAAAGATATTAAGCAGAGATTTACACACTACTATGAGGTCGTTCAAATGATATATGGTCTTGATATACTGATCTGAAAAGGAAAAAGAAAAGGAAATGAACTGCATCTGAAAATCATTTTCTCAAGAAATAGGCAAAAATGCAACAATGACCTGAAACAAAACCCGCCATACATCTGCCTTTCCAGCTTATCAACATCAGAAATGGTCTGCAGACAGGGTACTGCAGGTACAGATTTCTATAAAACATGGTGGAAATTCTATAAAGGTTTGAGGCTGCATTTCTATGAGTGCATGTAAAAACAAATTGAGTGCACATAAAAAAAATTTGCAGGTGCAAGTGTTGCATTTTGAGGAGAAATTTATTTTGAGCGAAGAAAAGCTGAATTTGAGTGAACAAAATTCATTGCTGCGTGCAAAAAATGTATTTCAGTGTTTGCCATTATCCACACACACACACACACACAATAGCAGCCCCTCTCGCTCAGTTTTTGCATTTGCGCTCGCTCGCAATGTGTTGTTCACGCTCTCAAAATTTCTGCCTGTGTGTGCTCAACTCTTTCTGAAGACCGTTATATTTGTGCCACAAAACCAGCCAATCACAGACTTTGATGCAAAAAAATCTGATTGGAGACCAAAACAGCCAATCAGCTAGAAATGACGAAATGACTTATGCAAATATGTGATGTCTTGATGAATCGAGCAGATATTTGAAGTTTACACAGCTACATTATCGCATGAAAATATCTTAAAAGTTTATTTTGTGCCCCAGAAAGAGTAATATTTCAAACTCCGCCACTCTGTGTTCCTCCGCCACTGCCTCGCTTGAGTTTTGGACGAAATGGATTCTGGGATATTGCATTTTGTCATTTCGAGCTGGTTGGAGACCAAAACCGGCAATCAGATTTTTTTGCATCCAAGTCTGTGATTGGCTGGTTTTGTGGCACAAATATAACGGTGTACAGAAAGAGTTGAGCGTGCACGGGCAGAAATGTTGAGAGCGTGAACAAAACATTGTGAGCAAGCGCAAATGCAAAAACTGAGCGAGAGGGGCTGCTATTGTGTGTTTGTGTGTGGCTATAGCAAACACTGAAATACATTTTTTGCATGGAGCAATGAATTTTGTTCACTCAAATTTAGCTTTTCTTCGCTCAAAGTAAATTTCTCCTTAAAATGCAACACTTGCACCTGCAAATTTTTTTTTACGTGCGCTCAATTTGTTTTTGCGTGCGCTCAGAATAGTGGCACAAAAATAACGGCATACATTTCAGCCAGTGGTATTGGAAATCTTGTTAAAACTGATGGATTGTGAACACAGAAAAGTAAGGGCAGATTTTGAAGCCATCTAAAAAGTGATTGGCAAGCCAGTGATACCGAACACAATGTCAATGTGGGAAAAGCAACTGGGCAGAAATTACACAATAGAACAATTTCCCATTTTTCTAGCAAAACATTTTTAATAAAGTCTATTCGGTTTATAATATTATATAGCTTTAACTCTAGCAAGATCCTGACCAATTTATTGGCGCTAAATATTATCAGCTGATATCAGCTATTTGCTGATTGGTAAATAAAAAATTAAAGAAACAGAATTGGAAGAAAAACCATTCAACTATGTTATGAGTGCTGATGTTGTATAGTTAGTTGACCAGAAGGCAACTTTTTGCAACACACTGGCTTGGAAGGCTACAAATGACAATCAGCTGATCTGAGCAGAGTCAGTTAGCACATACCCAAGTAAATAATGAATTTTATATAACAAATGTTTGGGAAATATGTTTGTTTATTTTGGCTGAAAGAAGAAAATATTGGCTGATACGTCAGATAATCAGATTCTTGTGAAATATTGGTCTTAAAAATCCTAAATCAGTTGGACTCCAGCTATAATCTTGAGGGGTTAATACGTTAATAAGAGTAGCACTGAATATATTCTTGTTAAGACATACTTGTTAAGATACTTGATACTTCTCTGTAGTCTGTTAAATTCTGGTCATTTTTTCAGTATTTTAGGTTGTTATCTTCAGCAATAATGGAACAGCTGAGCAAATAATCCAACATCACACACAGTCTGACACAGTCACACGAGGGAATGGATGATATAGAGCCTGACAGATGTAACAAGCATACGTTTGGGGTGGCACTGAAACACAAATAATAAAAAGAGTCACTCTAGACAACAGAGGAACCATATTTCTTCCAAGAGTGGAAAAGGAAGTGATACCCCAGTAGCTAAAACAGAGGTGGCTTCAACTATACCACCAGTGTTTGAGCAGTAAAGCCAGCAACACAACAGGACATCTTCCAAAAGAAGAAACTTAGCAACTTAAAAAAACAGACAACATATTGCAATGAAAATAAATCATCTGCAAGTGAAACCCAAACATATACATTTAGACTTAAATGTAACAGCTTGTCTATTCCGGGTCACAATTACGAGAAGACTGGAGAGAATGTGAGGTAAGCAGAGGGGAAATGTTTCCAATTTTTGTTCTCATCCATCTTTGTATATCACCATTACTCTACTGAAAGTGTTTTCCTATTGGCAAATGTGCCCAGTGCTTCAATAATAAATCATGACGAAAAGCTATGGCCCCCAGCTTAGCTGACATGATTCTCAACAATTACATCTCTTCGTTTCTGCCTATGTTATCATGGCAAATTGAAGACCAGTTCAACCATCAATAAGATCAGAAGAGCAGTGAAATGAACACTGTCTTTTGATTTAATTAATAGAAATGCTTTCAGTCATGAGTTAGAAGCATTCAAAATATAATGTCATTCATAATCTAGAATAATTCTTTCACATAAACAATGTTATATATTTAGTGAACAGTGGATTTTACTATTAAACTGTGGGTGTATTTCTTTGCTCACAGGCATAATGCAAAAGGGAAGCACACCATTAAACTACATAAACACAGTCCCATCATCCTTTGCAAGTACAACTAATAAAACTCTCAACATTGGATTGGTGAGGTTAAACTTTTGCAGCTGTGCCCTCTGTGCTATTTGCATCACTGTCCAGCAAATAGTGAAATGTGCTAAGTGAGAGTGCACAAAAAACATGTAAATTATGTTGATGCTTACCAGAAAAACATCCTGAAAACGTCTGATGAGCTTAACACAGCTGGAAATGAATAGAGCGTGAAAGGGGAAAAAGAAGGGAGTAGGAGTGGAGGTGGGTGTGAACAACAGCTACTGTAAGAGTTTTGAAGAGACAGCAAATGGTCCATGGGGTGAAATGGAGAGTTTAGTACTTGTTACAGTCAGCAATTACCAGCCATAAAAGCCCTTATAAGGGCAGGCTGCCTATAATTCTCTACTTTGCTTAATTTTGTTGCTTTGTTGGTTTGTTTACCGTGATTGGAGAGTGACGCTTATGAATCGTTTTCAAGATGTACACAGTGAGAGGCTTTTTTTTATGCTGGGTGGAGGGGGATGTCACAAAAAATACAGAAGTTCACAACTACAGCTCTCTTTGATTTATTTCATTTGTGTTTATATCTTGGACAAGTTTAAAGGTGCCAATAATGCCTGTGAAGTTGTGAGTCTTTCTTTGCACTAGCAGATGGGGAGCCAATGAGCATCAGAGCATGACAATATAATGAGTCTACTAATCATAGCATTCAGCCAAGCAGACAATAAAGCCATTGTAAACAGTTACAATACTGGCTACAGTAGTAAACAGACAAAAAAAGTTTCATGTGGACAGTCTTTAAACAAGAATCAGCAGGACCAGAGCGACATGGCTACTAAAGGGAAACTGTTTTAAAACTATAATTCCAACACTTGCTGAAATAATACCGAATGATAGTGGGAGTGCAGTGCTGCAATAATGTGATAGAGTACAAGTACAGTGTATTATTTTTATAATTACAGTTGGTTAATTCCATGTGATCTCATCAAATGCCTCCTACCTGACCATCCCAAATTTGCCTGTCAAAAGAAATCCACGAGGACTTTATTGAGAATATGGAAAATTTTAGCTTTCTGCTATTTTTGTAGAACAGCACCCAGCACACATTCTTCTTGACCAAAAACACCCCTTTGTTGAGGGCCTGTGAGGGTGCATAAATTGAATTAAACCACCTTCTGCCGGAACAATCTTCATATATAATATTAATAGAAATGCACTTTTTCTAATAGACTGAATTTGGAGTTGGTGAATGGTGTCAAACCTGGGGAATATAACACTGAACTTGGATGAAGATGTGTCTTTTTTATCCCCAATATTCAAACTTTATCTGTGAAACCATTCACCTGATTTGAACTACTGTAAAGAATGTTATATGTCATGAATATGGGAAGCTGTAAGCAGAATGTTTATCCCCTGTCTACAAAAATGTGGTTTGTACAAATCCACTGTCTGGATATGCAAATACAAATGCATTTTTAATGAATTCAGTAATAATAATCCCTTGCCAAACCCTTGTCTAAGTATTTATGGTTTATCTTTAAGCAATTTTGAATCTAAGATTTTTTTTATTGCTGTCACCCAATAATCAAAGCAGACTCTAATCATTATAATTTAATTACAAGCTGCTCAACCTCCCAAAGTTGTGATCAGATGCTGGAGCATTTTTGAGATCTTTCCTTGAGAAATGGAAAATCTTTTTTTTTTTCAGTTAGTCTTTTTTACTACCAGTAGAGTAGGTGGGAGTGAAAGGTGCTGCGCATAGTGAAAAGCCAAAAACAACTACAACCTCTCTGCAGTTTCACTCAGTTCTAGCAAGGTTAACCGCATTCTGCAGGTAATGGATTCAGTTTTATAGCCTGTTATATGCATCATATTTTGTCTTTCCCAAAAATGTACAGTGCACAGCTGGATACTAAACCTTTGTTTATGCACAGCCTTAATGAACAGGTTCAGCTGACAAATTATTTTTAAACAGCAAAAAATAACAATATAAGATAATTACTTAAAAAAACAAACTAAAATGTCTTTTAAAACAGCCCAACTTTAGAAAAGTCATTGCAGTAAACTCCAATGTGGTACCTCAGAAAAGAATTTCAACCATATACCTACAATATCATTTCACTGTAATCCGAATCCTCAAATAATACAATCGATTAGTCTGTAGATTTCTATTTCTGTGACATTTTCTTTCTCTTTATTGAACTAACTAATTATTTTTAAACTCTCTTTTTGAACTATTCTGCAGATTAAGTAAGCATCCATCCTCTTGTTTCAACATGATTGTCTGCCTCTGCTGCTCTTTCAGTAACATCACAGTAGTATATGATGAGGGATAATGGGAAGCTATCCAACCGGTTTCATGTGAGCACTGTCACGCTGAGTGGTGCAATCAAAGACTGTATTATGCATGATGAAGAAAAACAGGAGGAAGTAGGTTAAAAGCAAATGACCAGCTGACTGTTTACCTGCTATTGTTTTCAGTCCTCTAATAATATTGTAACATCCCAAATGGGAATTTTGAGGGGAAGTTACAAGCTTGCACTAGCAAGGATTATGGCTGTTTGCCAAAATATTATGCCTGTTCTAACACATTGGCTTGTTTTGTTTTTCATTATGTCTGCATTTCAATTGCTCATGTTGTGTTTACCTACATGGAGTACTGGAGCTCTATAAAAAGACTGTCAGCTTGTTGCACTTAGATATCAGAGGGAATAGTTGATGCTTTGCTCAATGTCACTGTAATTGGAAAGCAAATCTTAATGTGTGTTGTTAATGGTCAAAAAAAAAAACTTCAAATCAAAATTTCAAAATTTATTTAATTTTATTTATCAGTCAATTATTTAATTTGAAAGGGTAATTTGATGTATTACTTGTTCCTGCCTTATAATGGTAATTTTCTAATAATAACAAAAGCCCTGACTTTTTAAATAATGCTTTCACATGAAGTGAGACAGAGTAAATTAACAAGAAACAAATGTCGTAAAAAAAATAGATGGGGATTTCTTTTGTTTTGTTTTTTCTTAAGCTGACAGACTGTTTTTTCTCATTTGTGCAGACTGAAACTAATAAAACACTCAATTCCAAAGATGCCGTTCTTTTTTCCCCCTTTAATCCAACCAACAGTAAATCTCAAATATATTCATAAAACAAAACAAAAAAACAAAAAAACAAAAAACAAGTAAATCCTCAAAATTATGAAGCAAGAACCAGTCAGTGTGAATGTTTGTTGCAATTAATTAACCGATCATCTCCTGTGTAAGCAACATTTCTTTACACATATTCAGCAGTTGCTACTTTAAAATGGCTAACCCCCTCTCGCCATCAGAAAAGAAAGAAAGAAAAAGAATTTTAAAAGGTTCCTCTACTCGAGAATTTCTGATCACACTTTACAATTATGATGTTATGTGTTGTTAATTGTTTTTAGTCTGAGAGCCTGCACGGCTGTGCCAGAGGGTTTGCGTAAGCTTTCAGCACCAAGGACAGCTCCTTTATAATGCCACCACAAGCTGCTTCACCCAGTGTGGGTGATTAACATTCACATTTAATACAAATTCTTTATAGCTTAGATATAATAACCCTGATTTCTAACTGTGCATTTTGTGGTGTTATATGGGAGTCTTTACTTTTATTTTCCACTTCAGTTTCATTTATTATTTACAGCAACACCTATAGATATGAATAATTTTCTTGTGATATCAGGTATCAGCGTCATGCTAAAGCATACTTGGATATGGCTTTGTTTGTCGTTTTTTGGGGGGAATCTTTGTATTCTCAACAACAGGCAACTTGATGTTCTTTAATTAAGTTCTTAAAACTGTAAAGAAGCATAACGTTGGAACAAATTCGATGTTCGTCAATCAAGAGTCTGCACTGTACTGTACTGGAAGCATTTATGAACCACAGCAATTCAGCTACAATGTAGCAAGTTATGAGGTCACCAAGTGTCAAGGCGCACACTGCATAAAAGTATCCATTGCTCAGAACAGAATGCCAATGGCCAGAAATCTAGGAGGGGTTGAGCAATGCAAAAAACAATGACCCAAAAACATATAAATAAATAAACACTTTTTTTTCTTTTTAAAGAAAGAAGAAAACTCAGGGTTTGGAATGGTCACAGAAGAGTCCTTATAGCTGATGACCTGAAGAGAATTGTTCAGCCAAGACATGCCAAAAATATTGAAATAAAACAGGTTGGAAGGAATTGTTTAGAATTCCTCATAGACAGGTGTGCAAGCCTGATAAGCAACTACAAGAAAAATCAAATGGAGGTTGCCATTCATAATAGGTTTCTCTAAGTTATTAAGTTTGAAATTTACTTTAAGGTAAATATTCCCTTAATCATACGCTGTATGGAATTAGATGCTGGTGAAATGAAATGATTTAACCAAAGTCATGGAAAGATTTTTTTCAAGGCTTGATATGTAATATATATTAAATCGAAAATGCAAAACTTGCCATTGACTATGTTGACACAGGCTAAAAATATTTCAGGGACTCATATCTTTTGTTGAACACATAATCCAGTGAAGGGACATCTGGTTATACAGTTATTCTGCAGCACGGCAACAATCCCGACATACCCAACACACTCCAAAGACATAACAAAGTGTCTTCGAGGACCAACATGTATGGTTAACACAAAGTCCAGAAAGGTGTGCTAAAAACAACATACTCCATAGCCAGGTTTCTTTCCATTAACTGGCTCAACAAAACTCCCCCCTCAGAGATAATCTGCAATGCAGTGATTATCAACTTTCAAGCTCCAAGCTCTGTTCACATAAAAAGGGTGGTTTGATGGAAATCAAATTGATGGAGTGCCCCAAGAACAACAAGTCAGGGTGATCTGAAGAACATACACAAGCACACACACACACACGCACAAACACACACACACACACGCGCGCGCGCACACACACACAGAGGCACAAGTAGTTCAGCAAAAGTCAACACATTTACTGAAAAGGAAGCAAGAGGGCAATGCTGCAGAAAATTGTTATTCTTGTAAACTCATAAGCTATTTATTTTACCACGCAGTGGATTCTCAATGCCCCCATATATTTCTAATGTCGCAGCTGCAAATTAGTGAACTGAAATTTGAAGTATGAACTATGGTACCCAAGAAGTGACAACAACCCATAAACTCAGGCCAACTTCTAATCTATCAGTTTGTTGGAATTCAAGCAACAAACAAAAAAGCTAACAGAAAAGAATATAGACACATTTGATGCACACCATACATATAAATTGGGGCAATGTGTCTAAGTTGGGTGGTAGACTATTACTATTAGTGCTTTATTTATCCAGGTAAAAAATCTCATTGAGATTAAAAATCTAATTTCCAAGAGAGACCTGGCATCATGGCAACAAAAGTCACATACATAGGTATATAACATTTAAAACAAATACAATATCCCATACCAACATGTGTAAAATATACAATAACAGATCAAATTAAGAGTACATTGAAAACAATCACACTGAGTAAAAGAGCTGTTCGCTCGTTCCTTTAAAACAGACTTAAACTCTCCCAAGGTAACCAATTCTGATCATTTCAGTTCCTTCTGCAGATTATTCCAGGAAGCAGGGGCAGCGTATTTAAAAGCCTTTTTCCCCAATTCTGTTCTGATTTTTGGGACAATCAATTGTATGATATTGTGCGAACAAAGGCTGTATTGGTTGTGGTTTTTACACATATAAACACATAAATAAGATGGAACCAGTCCAAGGAGAGATTTAAAGATAAAGATCAACCAATGGGAGAGTCTGCAAATATGCAAAGATGGATATTTAGCAGCAGCATACAAAGAACAATGATGTACACGATTTCCATAGCCAGTAATAAAACGTAAAGCACAATGGTACACAGTATCCAACCTCTTTAGGTAGTGGGCAGGTGCATTCAAAAAAAGCAGGTCACCATAATCCAATAAAGGTTGCACGAATCAAATGTTTTCTCACTTGGAGGGAGAAACAGGATTGGTTTCTAAAAAAGTAACCTAGTTTTAGTTTTAACTTCGACACAAGCCTTTGAATGTGAGTCTTAAATGACAAACTCTGATCTATAATGATCCCTAGATACTTGTAAGATGTGACCATTTCAATTTCAGTTCCTTGAATTGTTTTAATCTTAGGAGACGTAGCTAACAACTCTTTGCCATTTGAGAATAACATGAACTTGGATTTCTCTGGATTTAACACCAACTTAAGTTGAGTTAAATGGGACTGAACTACATCAAAGGCAGACTGCAGAAATTGCAGGGTTTGTGCTACTGAAGGGGATGAACAATAAATAATTGTATCATCTGCATTAAGATGAAATGCTGCATACAAAGGGGATATGCACACCTTACAGACTAGACAATTAAATACTGCAGCACTCACTGGTTGGCGCCACAAACCCTGTTTTGTTTAAACTGGTTATTCAAATTGTATCACATTATAATGTTGATGAAAAGTTTTAAACAAGGCAGAGAGAAAGATTAGCAGATGAAATTCCCACTAAACCACACAGTCTGTTGCAGCTCTATATCAATCTCGAAACAGAATGTGTTGGATTCATAATGTAAGAGAAAAGATGGACATCACTGATAAATGAAGTGCAGGACAGTAATCGCTTTACCCTGATTATTTGGTAAATAGATAGTAATAAATGTTCACAAACAAAATAAAGAGAAACAACTGATTAAATACTAAGCACTTTTTGTTGGTGAGGATTCCTTTCTAAAATGTCAGCTAGTGTTGAATAAAAAAATAAAATTACAAAATACAGCCTTAGACATACTTCACTTAATTTTTCCCCCTTTTAAGTGATGCTGAAAATGACATCATTTAGCTCCCTTGTTCTTATATCTGAAGAAAGCTGTTTGATTAAAGGAATGATGGGCAAGATATCATCTGCTCTGTTGCAAATTAACCTTGCTTTTTCAGAAAAGACTACTTTCCAGTATATTTTATAATCCACTTCACAAGCATTCCAAAGTTCTATTCACTTTCATCTTTTAGATGCCCTATAGGGCAAAAAAAAGAAGAAGAAAATGCAAATGAAAAAGCCTGAGTCTAAAAGCAGTAAAACTTTAAATAAAAATGGGAGCTTTGCGCTTCCTTTTTTCGTGAGTGGATAGTATAGAAGCTTTCACAGCATGACTGAAGGACTGACATTTCTGTGTTTATAAGAATTTTGTCTCACATACAACAAAACCCTAGAAAAGTACTTTTAGTGAGATTATTTTAAATTATTTGTTTCTACAAGTTTCCATACACCCCTTTCATTAACAGGATAAACTAAGGAAAATTTTAGAAACAAAATGTATTTAAGGAATAATATAATTAACATAGGTGCCTCCTACTTTTTTACATGATCTGCATTCCAGTTATGCAGATCATAACTGGAATGCAGTTATGATCTGCATTCCAGATTACTGCAGATTACTGCACTGCTGCTATAATCTGGTCCTAAAGTAAAAAAAATCAAACAGCTTTAAAGTGATGGGGGTAAGTAAACAGAATCTGGAGAGCAGCTAATGATTCTAAATTAGTTAGTAATTTAGAATCATTAGCATCAAAGGAAACTCGTGAAAAAGTTCATTAAAAACACCAGAACCATCAGAACTTATTTTTGTGATCCAAAGGTGTGGAGGTGTTTCAAACTAATCTTACTTTTCCACCTTTTCCACTATTGACTGAAGCAAAATTGAAATGAGAACAGATCTGACCTGGTGAAACAGATCTGACCTGCTTTTATGTAACCTCTTTTTAATGTGGTTTTACTTTCTAACATTTAGTTTAACATTAGAAAAACAAACACCTAATTAAACACAAAGTTCAATTCCCTGATGTTGTGAAACTCATGATTATTGTTGATCTTGCCTTAATGATCATTCTTATTATTATTATTGAGAATGTCCATTTTACATTATTGACATTCTTGTTTCATTAGATGGTTGTACTCTAAAGCGCAGTTGGGGATGTTCCAATATCATATGTTTTTTTCTCTAGTCTGTAGATTTTTTTGCCTTCCAGTTTTTGCTGTGGAGTGTGTAGTTTTTTCCTGTGTTTGTGGGTGTTTTTCTTCTTCAACAAGTGAAGACAGATGAGAATACATGTGCTGTCCCTTGCCAGTTCAGGAAGCACTGGTACATTTGGTAGGTTTACTGCCTACAATACCTACTGTACTGAAAAATCAGTTCATTTGTAAAGTGAATTGTGCTCCCAGGTCTGAATTACACTACTGAAGTGAAACAAAGATTAGACAATTGGTAAGATCACCAGGAATATTCAGTCTGATGTTGATTTATCCACAAACTAAGGTATTTCTTCATCTTTTTCGTCAGACTGTGGGACAGAGTTCTGCTATAATGTTATAATGTGCAAAACTGATTAAGTGTACAAGTTTCAGCATTCTAATGTGCAGCTGTCAAGACAAAACTAAATGACAGCATCGAGAGCACACTGAGTGGTAAAGTAAATATATTATCTCATGAATTCATCAGATTTGCAGTTCCTTACAGTTCCTTTCCTCACTGCATTTGTCTTTTGCCATTTTATTTTTCACATTCTTATAGATTTCTATCACCTGTTCCTCTGATATCGTCTCTGATTGAATCAGGCAGAAGGCTCTTTTTGTGCTGAACAAGAGTCAAATGATGCATCAGATTCTCCCTTTTATGTGAGCGTGCTCAAACCTTGAAGAAAGCAAAAAGCCTGGGTCAACAAAGAAAACCAATGATACCTGTTATCTCTGAGTTTTAGATTTTGTCATGTAATTAACACAAAACAAACAACACAAAAGTCTGGCTACGCTGAAGTTGTTTTGTAGTACAGACCCCTGATATTTTCATCTTTGCTTGTCATTGTTATATTGTTGTTATTGTCATTGCTGTGTGTCCTCCTGTTATCATCACTTTGCTATTGTTGTTTGTTTGAAGAATTTGTAACTAATCGCATGACTTATTCTGAATACAAACAGAAATAATTAAAAACTAGCAAAATATGTTCATTTAAAATGGGAATGAGGTGACTGTAACACCCCAATAATGCATCCTTGTTTTGTGTAAACAATATTGAACAACATTATTTAAATTTTATTTTGTGTTTGACATTATGAACATTTAATGCTGAGATGATTGTAGAATTTCACTTTTTTTTTCTTGTTATCAAAAAAATGTATGTATTTTTTTTTTATTCTTTCATGAGAAAGTAAGTACAGCATTTAAAGTTTGAGGTAAGATGCAGAAATTGAAGCACACTTGCACTCTGTGTAAATAAAAGCATTAATCTTCACAAACTGCGTTATTAGTACCATCAACCTGAGTGAGAGCAGGACCAAAGTGTCTCCCTGAGGCACACCAAAACTCTGCCGACATTACCCACATGAGAAGCTTAAACATACTGAAGCATACTTACATTGACCATAATATCAAACAACACTATAATGGAAAAACTCCATCTTTCAATAATGCATTTCCTTTTTTAATTAATGCAAGAACATGTAATATATCATTTCCATCACAGCATCATGGAGTTGACTTCCTTCCCATTTAAGTTACTATTCATAATGACAAACTATTATAATGGACCCATAATGGAAATTGAAGCAAAATAAAACACCCTGAGGGTAATATATATTTCATCGTTTTACTGCCGAATAAGCTGTCTGTTTTCTCGTTGTTGATTTTGAACATTCTATTCAGGATGTGTGGCAGAGGCCTGCATAGCTTGCAAAGCAGGTAACACAAGCACCACGCAGGCAAAAGAAACAAATAGAATTATTTATATGTGTAAAATATTTATTTGGGATCTGTCTGTGCCCCCAATGCTAAAATATAACATAGGTTATTCAGCAGAAAACCCAGAGTGGGTTGGAACATTAAAAGATTAATCCCTCCTCATTTCACTGCTAGAAAAACAACCTATTTGAGGGTTTTAACATCTTAAAAAATCAAAAGTGATTAAAATAAATTTGTATTTAAGTTAACAGCAGCAGTAGCTGTTGTGCTTACCATACTTACATTAACCTAGAAACTGTAAAATTCATAATGTAAAGCATGGGAATTCTCCTTGAACATTTACAGTTTGAATAGATCAAATTCAGCGCACAACTATTCTAGAACTGCTCTGAGTGACTTGGTAACAATATTAATGAACTACATTGTGTGAAGCAAATCTGGATCGACCTTGCTAGTAAAATATCTCTGCATTGCAGCGATTCAGACTATTTGAGTTTCAGGTTCTAAGAGATTTAACATGGTTTTGGGGGGGGAGCAAATCCCAAGAGAAACACAATAGGCCTGTGTGAGACAACTGAGGCTTTAAGTTTTTATTTTTGTTTTTATTTTGGGGGGGAAGGGGTCGAATGTGACTCTGAGTACTTGCAATTCATTTTAAAATTGCTTTTTAAAAAATTAGCTATGGTTCTTTATGGTTATCAGCAGGGGCAGTGGACCATTCACTGCGCTGACCTCTGTGTCAAAGCAGTGGCTCAAACACCAGAATTTTATGACAACTTTACACAATGAATGTCTTTTAGGGTGTGCATTTTAAAAGAAAAAGCTCAAAAAAAGCTACTACTTTTACATCTTTGATGAAATGTAATATAAAATGTAAACATGTAACATGAACAAATGGAAGCAGAGACAAATAACACCTGTGAATCTACCACATACACGACAACTTTAGCTCATCTCAGCTCTGTCTTATTTGATCATAGATGTTTTTTTTAAACACACTCCAGCACCCACATAAAGCCACGCTAAAGACATTACCGCAGCAGAATGAATTTAAACTTAAAACTTAATATTAGAATATTATAATAACAATCCATTGTATATCCCTTCCATTAAATGACAAAGACTTCAGTCTAGTCACTGCAATTTGGAGGTGAATGCACATTGTCTCTGGCAAAGTGCCACAGTGTTGTGGAGTACAATCTACCTGCCTGCCTCAGTTACACAAAAGAATTATCTATACACACAGAATAAAAGGTAGTTTTGTATGTGTATTCTTTTGTGTACAGTTTTAGCTGCCACCCCTGGAGGCCATCATCAAATCCCCCTGTCTCAGAGAAACCAGGGCCATCACAGGTGACCCCTTGCACCCCACCCACCACCAGGTCCCACACCTCCAGACTCACAAACACCTTCTTCCCCTGGGCCATTTGGACTGTTAACAAACACTACCCCCCCCCCCCCCCCCCCCACTCACACCACAACCCACACCTGCCTACCCACCTCACCAATCTGTGCCATGGTCTGAGAAGCGCTCATCACTCAGGCCACTTACACGTGGACTCTATACTCAGACCAGCTCCTTTGCATTACTTCCAAGCACTTTGTTCTCCAATGTTTGCCTTTCTCTTGTTTTGTATATAATCCACTTGACCATATATGTTTCCTGTTTGTTATTTATTCCTGCTGTCTTACTATTTATATTTTAGTCTTGCACAGTTGGACTGAAGCAACCATAATTTTGTTGTACATGTAGAATGACAGTAAAAGGGATGTTCTTTATATTCTATTCTAGTTTTTGCAAATTGCCTAAAGAATAAATGAGACTCATCTTGTTGTGCTGTTCTTACACAAGTATCTCAACAGTGTAGTGGTTTACACATCGGCATATGAAACGAAGGATCCCCAGTTAATTTCTGGGAGAAAACACTAATCCCATCAGGAACAGCAGGTGTAAAAATCTGCTACACTCCAAACAGACCAGCCTGGAGTCCAATGCCTGGGTGAACTTGTCAATATGAACCCATTATTAGAATAAATATATTAAAATATTAAAATTAAAAAAAAATGACAGAGTTTGCAGCTGACGCCAAGTGAAAGTTTATGAAAGCAATGGAAACATTAAACATGCTAGATGGAGCAGTATCCATCTAACATTCCATTTTGCAGTTTTTTTTAAATACCTCTTGTTTTTCACAGATTTTTTGTTGTTGGCATTGCAAAAAAAAAAAACAAAAAAACTGGGTATGTCCTGGGGGCCTCTTAATATGACTCATTTATTTGCACTGAAGTGACACTTGAGATTGCTGAACCAGTAGGAATTGGTTAGGTGGGAGCTTATTGAACAAATACAAAACCAGTCAACCCTGATACTGCAGCTGGAGTACAGTTAACGTGTGACTTGAATATGTGACTACTGCCATTAAAAACACTGTAACTAAGGTTCAGCAAGAAAGAGAATGAGTGGTTATGATTCAGCCATCTGTCTGTAATATGTTAAAGCAAACTGGATACTTAATATTAATAATTAGAACTATAATGTGTATTGTAAATAAAAATGACACATCTTGCATGTTTAAAAAGTGAAACCAGTATAGAAATGCAATGAACCTTTATTCTTTATAGGGAAACAGGAAACGAGTACTGCGTTCAAGTTGTGTTATATACTGTAGAAATCTATAGGAGGCCCTGAACTGCCTTGTTGGTTTTATCACAGTCTTCATTATATTCAAACTGGGATTTTTAAAATAGATATGCTTTAAGGTGGGCCTTTTAATTGGCAAGCATGTGGCATATAATCAACTAAGATGCTAAGAGGAAAAAAAATTATCAATTTGATGCTTCATCAATTGGATTTCACCTACTCATGAGTGTCACAGTTGCTACATCCATTTCAAATACAGTCAGCTTACAATTAGATGGACCAGAGGCACCAGCCTTTATAGTGTATGACCATGCTTCTGTAAAGCACTGGATATTACACAACATATAGTACAGTTAAGGGATGTCTCTAAACCCAGCAATGAACCAAATATACAGCAAAAGGCAAAGAGCCGCAAGTTATGCAGCAGCCTCTCATACACAGATGTCATAAAAATTCATGGTATAAGAAAAATTCATGGCGCATTTCAAAAAACTCTTCCTATAAAATGTTATGTAGTGATGGCAGAAACCCGCCTCCCCCCAAAATACACGAAACAGATGACTGTGGCTATATCTTGAGAATGACTCTGAATGCAGTGGATTTAAGCACCAGCTTAAACAGAGCAGGAGCTTAGCAGTTTAGATGCCATTATGATGTAAAGAATAATAAAGCCACCTGCCACATAAAACTATTTGTTTCCTTAATGCAAAAAAAAAGTAACCACAACTATAAACCAGCTCAAGCTTTCCATAAAAGCCAATCCCAGGATAAATAATTCTTGGTCACAGCTATACAATTAAAACTAAACCTCAGCCAGAAAGGGAAAATACAGCACTATCATCGTGACCATACTTCACAACACACAAATAAACAATGCACTTCATAATAACAAAAAGCAATCAAAAGGTTCAGCCAAAACAATAGAGCAATTTAGAGTGCAGAGCCACTACCTAGAGACATATACATCCTCAGCGGAAAAGTGGAAATCAGCGGCAAAAATAACACTCAAAACACCACAGAGACAGCAACAGAGCTAAGACAGGAACTCACAGCAAGTATTCATCCTGTTGAAGTAAGGTAAAGACTATCCTTACCTCAGACAGCAGTCAAACTTCTGAAAGAAGTGACTTCTTCCCAAGCTGCAAACGTCTTCTGAAAAGAAGACTCACAAAGGAGAAAGGCTTTGAGTGCATTATTTTCTTCACAAAGTTTTGCAGTTTGCTTGTTTATGACATGCTGAACAATACCTTGTAAAACTTAAAGCATATTACTTTTCAGTAAAGCATTTCAGTTAAGAGCTTCAATTAACCATTGTTGCATCAGACATATGTATGCTTGTGAAGAACGGGAGTGCCACTGAAAGAGAGAGAAAACGAAGTTGGAAGCTATATTTTTTACATGAAATGTAGCCTGTGGAAACGTGATTCTTCTGCATATTTTGAATAATACGTCTTCACATTTTAATTCTTTCCTGAAGACCTTTTGGTTTATTTTCAAAAATGAACGAACAACTTTTCACCATCTTTTCACTTTTAAACAGAATTGTACTATCAAATTCACGAAGCCACTAGAGCATAGGTGTCGAACTCTGGCCCGCGGGCCAAATTTGGCGAAGCCAAAACCAAATTACTATTAGAGCTGGCCTACTGGTATTATACAGCTAATATATATATATTGTTTAGTATTAAGCTTTGCTTGTTCCATATTCAGTTTTTCAGAAAACGTGTTTGAGTCCATAAGAAAAGATTCATTCTTATATCTGGAGGAATAAATATATTTCAATAAATATTAACTTTGTTCCAGTTTTGAATTTTGGCCCACTGTGTATTTGAGTTTGACACCCCTGCACTAGAGGTTTCCTGTTGATTACACTAAAACTCTGGGTTTACAAATACACATTCTTTGTTTCACCTTTGACTTCTTCCTGCTTTTCATTTTTAAATCCAGATGAATTTTTAACACATTTTGAAATTCAGAAATTTTACTTGCAATGAATAAAGTTGCCGGGTCGCGGGGGCAACAGCCTAAGCAAAGAGGCCCAGACCTCCCTCTCCCCAGCCACCTCCTCCAGCTTATCCGGGGGAACACCAAGGCGTTCCCAGGCCAGCCGAGAGATATAATCTCTCCAGCGTGTCCTGGGTCTGCCCCGGGGCCTCCTCCCGGTGGGACATGCCTGGAACACCTCACCCAGGAGGCGCCCAGGGGGCATCCTTGTCAGATGCCCGAACCACCTCAACTGGCTCCTTTCGATGTGGAGCAGCAGCGGCTCTACTCTGAGCCCCTCCCGGATGGCCGAACTTCTCACCCTATCTCTAAGGGAGAGGCCAGCCACCCTTCGGAGGAAGCTCATTTCCGCCGCTTGTATCCGCGATCTCGTTCTTTCGGTCACTACCCACAGCTCGTGGCCATAGGTGAGGGTAGGGACGTAGATCGACCGGTAAATTGAGAGCTTCGCTTTTACACTCAGCTCCCTCTTCACCACGACGGACCGGTGCAGCGTCTGCATTACTGCAGGCCTCTTTGCTTAGGCTGCTGCCCCCGCGACCCGGCCTCGGATAAAGCGGATGAAGATGGATGGATGGATGGATGGATAAAGTTGCCTGAAATAAAAAATAATTCTTATATAAAGCTTTAAAACAATATAAACAAAGGAATGAGGTGAATGCATAACATCACACAAAAATGGCTGAGGTGTAGTATAAAAACAACTTTTTTGGTTTCTTTTTATATGTCATATGTAGTACATTATTAACTAATCCTTCTAGCGTCTGTCCTAGATTGTCAATTTTTGAAGATGACCTTTTTCTGCATTAACTGTACCCATTATTTTGCTGTTGCCTCACAGTTCTTCTCACCTTCTGGTCACTAAAGTCATTAAAAGGAAATGCTTTGCTTGCTTTGTAACCTGTAACAGCTATAGTCAGTCTTGGTTCATTTGCATCAAACATGATGGGATGCTGCAGACTGTAAAATGCCTGTGCTGATGATGCTAATGAAAAAAGGCAATAACAAAGCCATGCAGGACTTTAAATGATATAAATTGGGTACCTAAATATGGGGGGAAAAAGCTGTCTCATAAAATATTGTTAGTTTTTTCTTGTGCTAAAAGTGCAGAATGACAAATAGTGGCATTTATATTTTCATATATCATCCTGTTTATGTATATGTCCATATTCAATATTGTGCATTCTTTTGGGGTGGAGTTTAGACAAAACTAGAAAACCTCAAGGGTGTTCAGTATGAATGAATGCTGCTGTCATTTATAGGAGAGACGTGACCCACCACCCCCTCCTGGCAGCACTTTACCTTGAGATGTTTGCCCCCCCAACCACCACCACTCCTATACTCCAGCTGTGTGCTCCCTGAGTTTCTCTGCGTGCTGTCTCCTTGGGCTCTATACCATCATTAATAGGCAGAGAAGCCCTAGCCTCTCCCAAAACCCTCCTCTCTTCCTGTCTGTGGCTGCACATGAGCCTTCCATGCCAGCCTTGGCATTCTTGAAATGTCAGAAAAATTGTCCCAAGGCTTTCTGGCCCATTAAATTAAGTCACACATGCAAAACTGAACCTCTAATGAAGTACATTAACCTGGAGCACTGAGCAGCCATTTGCGCTATTGTGTTGTTTGCTCAGAAGTCACCACAGGAAAAATAGGAGAGGATCCAAATGACAAGAGTATTATTGAGGAAATGTATCTGCAATAACTGGGGAGATGGAATATTCTGATACACTGCTGTATCTTCTTTAAGAAAAGAAAAGATGAAACAGTGTGTCCAACATCGCTGATACCACTGAGAAAGAAGGAGGAAGGAGAATAAAAACAGAACTCTAAGCGGATCACATTTGTCTGGCTGATATAGCCAATGCGCCCACAGACTGCTGCGTCAAAATGAGCAATTGTGTGTCCGGCTTTTTGAAAAGGCCTTTAAAAATGCATTGGTCTGGTCGAACATTTGAGATGATTCAGTGTCCCTGACTTTTTGTGCAGCTCACATTGGCATTTAGGTTTGGGCAAACACTGGGATCTGTCAGCTCAGAATTCAGCTTTCCAAAATAAAAAGAAAACAAATATCCCATCTTATTGTGTTGGAAAATTTAAAATAAAAGGTGTGATGGGCAATACTGACATAATATATCTCCAAGGGTCATGCTGTTGATCAGTACCAGTAAATTACAGTTACTTTGCTAAGTACTGAAATGTCTGGCTTTCAGGATTTCCCCTCCATCTTTTTCCATTTACAACTGCTCGAAGATGAGTCTATGTGCTAAAAGCAGATTCAGAGCTGGAGCACATTTTGTTCTCCTGCCAGAAAGTGAATTACAAAGAAGCTCTTAAGTTAATGGAGGATCTCTGCTCTATTTATCTAGCTTACTCATCTCTTGTTAAAATGTGTATTTAATTGCAGGCTAGCATCAGCTGTGTCAGAGACTTGTTGATGTGTTTTAGCTCTTTTGTTGCCAATGGAGACTGACATGAATGAAGACATCAGGGGTCTAAGTGGGCTCCTTATCAGATACCCAGTAACCATGACTCTAGAGTTATTTGTTCTGCCAAATTATACATCTCATCATTTTAGAAGGAAAGGGAAGTCTGTCCTTTCGCATGCAGTAATGTGAAAAATATACATGCTGTTATTTCTGTTTTGAAAACCAGGATAGATGGAGACTGAGAGCAGGTAGAATAACTAGTTTCTAAGGTTGTTCAGTTTCTAAGGCATATTTCAAGTATTTTTATTATGTACTATTGAAATGCTAAAAGCTTGTTATCTTGTTATTGTAATCTTTTTGGCTTTTTGTGCTTTGATGACAAAATATTAACTAATACAAAATCCATTTTCATATTTTTTAGCCATGCTACGAAGGAAAGGCAATGCATTTTGTTCTCTTGCCAGGCAAGTCAACTCAATAATTTGGCCGAAATTAAAAAAAGTAACGTCTCAATCTGTGGATGGATTGTCATGAAAGTTTATACAGACATTCCTGGTGATGAGTCCAAATGACTTTCATGATTTTGTGACTTGGGCTCTACCATTATCTCCTCCACAAGGTTGACATTTCTAGGTTTGAGTGAAATGACTCAACAACTGCTGACATATGAGTTGCCATGAAACCTGGCAATCCAAATTTCCCCTGAGAATAAAGTGTAATAACTTTGGTAATCCTCTGATTTTGATCTTCTGCCACCATTGGACATGTGAATTTGTCCAGTACTTTGGTTTATGACAAAACACATGAAAAATCCAAATACAGAAACCTGAGCCCCAGTTGTGATATTTTGTACACTGTAACATGAAGTTAAGATAGTGACACTACAAGCATGCATATTATAACCATGCGGTATTTCAGCAGTGCCACTGTGTGCACATTAACATTTAACTTAACATAGATGAACTGCATTAACACAGAAGACAGGCTACTTAAAGACTATTTGTCATAATCTTCTATCACTGTCACCACAACTACCAATATGTATTACAAAGTAGTATGATAATTTGATGTATTACTTTACCTTAATTAGGAACAATATTATAGCTGCAAGTTAGTTATAGTTACTGCTGCTTTTCTTGCTGTCACGGGAACCTTGATTGCCTCAGACATGATGCTGAGCCATTTCATGCCTCTCTCTTATGTGCCCTGTGTCTGATTTTCATCATCTTTTTAGGGGTTACTTAAGAGCATAAAAGTCATAGATGAAGCTACATGATACATATCTACATGATAGTTTTTAATGCTAAATACATTATACAATAAACAAATACACTATATTGCCAAAAGTATTCAGTTGTTTGCCTTCAAACTCTTTTCCACCCACTCTTTTCAGCTACAACTTCAACTACTCTGGGAAGGCTTTCCGAGGATTAGGAGTGTGTTTATGGGAACTTTTGACCATTCTTACAAATTCTTACAAAAGGCCTAGCTCTCAATCTCCGTTTTAATTCATCCCAAAGGTGTTCTATTGGGTTGGGGTCAGGACTCTATGCAGGCCATTCAAGTTCTTCCACACCAAACTTGCTCATCCCTGGCTTCAAGGACCTTGCTTTGTGCAATAGTGCATGGTCATGTTGGAAAAGGAAGGTGCCATCCTCAAACTGTTTCCACAAAGTTGAGAGCATGAAATTGTCCTAGGTTCCTTTGACTGGAACACCATAATTCTCCCTCCACCAAACTTTACACTTGGCACAATGCAGTCAGACAAGTACCGTTCCCTTGGGAACCGCCAATCCCAGATTCATCGATACTACGTAAAGAGTCCAATGGTGGTTTTTACCACTGTATTGAATTGAACTGGAGCTGCTAGGCCATAGAAACCCATTCTATGTAGCTCTATATGCACTGTTCTTGAGCTAATGATTGTAGAAGTAGTCTGCATGCCCAAGTGTTTGCTTTCATACACCTGTGGCAAGGAAATGATTAGAGTAGTTAAATTCAGTGATCTGGATCGGTTAGTGAATGCTTTTGGCAATGTAGTGTATATGGACATATTTAATGTTCAAGAGTATACTGTTAACTGGCAATTATATGAAAATGCCTGGTAATGTGGAGTAACACAAAAGTAATGTGAAGAGTAGTGCAGCAAGATATTTTCTACCAGGAATAAAGTAATGCATGCTGTTCAAAAAACAAAGAAAAAGTTTTATATGATACAATACCTTCACTAATGGCTACTACATGCTGTATGACATGTAAACACCAGATTGAAAGAATGACCCGGTATTTTTAAAATTAATCTATTTCAATAAAAAAGATTTTCTGGAAACTGTCTGTATTTAGGCTGTCAGTGTGGAGACGGGAGGTGAAAACTGCAGTGTCAAAACTATTGGCTGTAGTCTGACAATGATTCAGCTTTTTCTGAGCCTTTTTAAATTTAAGCTTGAGTTATAAATAATGAACTGATGGATGGAACAGTAGGTCCAGGTCAGGATATCCACTGGCTACA
Organism: Neolamprologus multifasciatus; assembly: GCF_963576455.1. NCBI lineage: Eukaryota > Metazoa > Chordata > Actinopteri > Cichliformes > Cichlidae > Neolamprologus > Neolamprologus multifasciatus. Next base: position 14,517,498 of record NC_140452.1, on the reverse strand, counting down.
GTGGAAGCCTCAAAATCAGAGACTTTTTTGCTCAAAACTATCATCAAGAAGTTGAGACATCATCTCAGTTAACACTTAACAAAAATACTGTTAAATGCCTAATGTGTAGATACAGACATTTCCCTAATGTATTTAAGATATATGTATAATTTGAAAGACACACTGACTACATATCCAGTCTGTCTGAGGGGGTAAAGAGAGCAAATGGGGTGTCAGCCACCTTCCTACTAACTGGACAACAGTCAGCCAATGAAAAGGCTCTGCACAAAATATGTCCATATCAGCTCCACATGGGTCAGCTATGACTGGGAATATTAATTGATTTCATTATGTATCTGTTCCAAACCGCTACTGCTTGTAGTCCAACTTAAAGTGGTCAGTGAAAAAAGGCTGAAAAATGAAGTCAGCCCACACGAGCTTTCTGGGAGTCTCACAGCATGTCCATGCGGACCGCATTTTAACCTTATGAGGAACACACAGCCTGCCAATTTGAAGCTTGCTCCCTCGTTACCCATATAACACTTATTAAAGGTCTGGGAAAAAAAGAGAAAGAACTCTTCAAAGCACAAAATGTACTTTAGTTTTTGAATCTCCCAGTGTTTGCCTGGTAATTTAAATGAGCAAGTTTGCCATTTAATATAATATAGATTGAACAACTTATTCACAATCTAGTTTTGCATGTAAACAATATTTTAGTGAAAGATTTTATTCTGACTTTTTTTTTTTTTTTTTTTGCTGTTTTTGAGCTGGCAGTATCTTTTGTTGAAAAAAAGCCATGCTGCTTTGTGCCATTTTTCCTGTGAGCTCTCACCTGAAAGTGTTTGTCAGTGGCTTTCTGAGTGTGAAATCCAATTCTATGGCTGCAGATGAGACAGAGAAAATGTGAAAAGATACTGATTATCATAATTTTGGTGACGCACAATATCTCACAGATATTCTTGTCTTTGTAGATTAGACTTAAGGCAATTTTGTATGTGGCCTGAGGGAGATACTGTCAGAGGCAGAAGTCAGGGATAATGAGAAAGGTAACAGTAGAGGAGAAGAGTTAACTGACAGTAGTTAACTGGGTTGTCACAGTTTTCAGTTCATGTGAAAAGCAAAAAATAAATAAATAAAAAAGGAAAACTGGAAAATTGGAGAAATAATCAGATTGCTACAATTGCTTAAATATATGCATGCATATACATATATACATATATATACATATATATATACATATATATACATATATATACATACATATATATATACACATATATATACACATATATATACACATATATATATATACATATATATATACATATATATATACAAAAACACCCAGCACGCCCCTGCGGGCGGTTTATCCTTCAAGCTCGGGTCCTCTACCAGAGGCCTGGGAGCTTGAGGGTCCTGCGCAGTATCTTAGCTGTTCCCAGGACTGCGCTCTTCTGGACAGAGATCTCCGATGTTATTCCCGGGATCTGCTGGAGCCACTCGCCTAGCTTGGGAGTCACCGCACCTAGTGCTCCGATTACCACGGGGACCACCGATACCTTCACCCTCCACATCCTCTCGAGCTCTTCTCTGAGCCCTTGGTATTTCTCCAGCTTCTCGTGTTCCTTCTTCCTGATATTGCTGTCATTCGGAACCGCTACATCGATCACTACGGCCGTCTTCTTCTGTTTGTCTACCACCACTATGTCCGGTTGGTTAGCCACCACCATTTTGTCCGTCTGTATCTGGAAGTCCCACAGGATCTTAGCTTGGTCATTCTCCACCACCCTTGGGGGCATTTCCCATTTTGACCTCGGGACTTCCAGGTTATACTCGGCACAGATGTTCCTGTACACTATGCCGGCCACTTGGTTATGACGTTCCATGTATGCCTTGCCTGCTAGCATCTTGCACCCTGCTGTTATGTGCTGGATTGTCTCTGGGGCATCTTTACACAGCCTGCACCTGGGGTCTTGCCTGGTGTGATAGACCCCAGCCTCTATGGATCTTGTACTCAGAGCTTGTTCTTGTGCTGCCATGATTAGTGCCTCTGTGCTATCTTTCAGTCCAGCTTTGTCCAGCCACTGGTAGGATTTCTGGATATCAGCCACCTCCTCTATCTGCCGGTGGTACCTACCGTGCAGGGGCCTGTCCTTCTATGATGGTTCCTCGTCTCCCTCCTCTTTCTTGGGTTTCTGCTGCCTGAGGTATTCACTGAGCACGCTGTCAGTTGGGGTCATCTTCGTGATGTATTCTTGGATGTTCGTTGTCTCATCCTGGACTGTGGAGCTGACACTCACCAGTCCCCGGCCCCCTTCCTTCCGCTTAGCGTACAGCCTCAGGGTGCTGGACTTGGGGTGAAACCCTCCATGCATGGTAAGGAGCTTTCTTGTCTTTATGTCAGTGGCTTCTATCTCCTCCTTTGGCCAGGTTATTACCCCAGCAGGGTACCTGATCACGGGCAGGGTGTACGTGTTGATGGCCCGGATCTTGTTCTTACCGTTCAACTGACTCCTCAGGACTTGCCTGACCCTCTGCAGGTACTTGGTGGTTGCAGCTTTCCTAGCGGCCTCTTCATGGTTCCCATTCGCCTGCGGGATCCCCAGGTACTTGTAACTGTCCTCTATGTCTGCAATGTTGCCTTCTGGTAGTTCAATCCCCTCAGTTCTGACTACCTTCCCTCTCTTTGTTACCAACCGACTACACTTCTCCAGCCCGAACGACATTCCAATGTCATTGCTGTATATCCTGGTAGTGTGGATCAGTGAATCGATGTCTCGTTCACTCTTGGCATACAGCTTGATGTCATCCATGTACAGGAGGTGGCTGACAACTGCTTCGTTCCGTAGTCGGTATCCGTAGCCAGTCTTGTTAATGATCTCACTGAGGGGGTTCAGGCCTATGCAGAACAGCAGTGGGGACAGAGCATCTCCTTGGTAGATCCCGCACTTGATGGTGACTTGTCCTATGGGCTTGGAGTTGGCCTCTAGTGTTGTACGCCACATCCCCATTGAGTTCCTGATGAAGGCTCTTAGGGTCCCATTGATCTTGTACAATTCTAGGCATTCCAGTATCCAGCTGTGGGGCATTGAGTCATAGGCCTTCTTGTAATCAATCCAGGCAGTGCACAGGTTGGTTAGTCTGGTCTTGCAGTCTCGGCTGACTGTTCTGTCTACCAGTAGCTGGTGTTTTGTGCCTCTGGTATTCTTGCCAATTCCTTTCTGTGTCCCGTTCATGTATTGACCCATGTGCCTGTTCATCTTAGTCGATATGATGCCTGACAGGAGCTTCCATGTAGTACTGAGACAGGTTATTGGTCAGTAGTTGGAGGGGACTGGTCCCTTCTTGGGGTCCTTGGGGATCAGGACCGTCCGACCTTCGGTTAGCCATTCCGGGTGTCCCTCGTTAACTAGCAGCTGGTTCATTTGTGCTGCCAGATGCTCATGGAGTGCAGTCAGCTTCTTTAGCCAGTAGGCGTGAACCATGTCGGGCCCTGGTGCTGTCCAACTCTTCATACTGGAGACCCTTTCTTGGATATCTGCCACTGTGATGGTTACTGGACCCTGTTCAGGGAGGTCGCTATGGTCTGCCCTCAGATCCACTAGCCACTGAGCCTTGCCGTTATGGGTTGCGTCCTTCTCCCATATGCTCTTCCAGTATTGCTCCGTCTCCAGCCTTGGTGGAGACGTATATATATATATATATATATATATATACATATATACATACATATATACATATATATATACATATATACAAATACATATATATACATATATACATATATACATATACATATATATATACATATACATATATACACATATATACATATATACACATATATACATATATACATATATATTTATATATATATATATATATATATATATATATATAAGTTCCATATAAATGTGCATATAAGGCAGATTTAATTTTTTTATGCAGTTATATCTGCATTCCTCTAAAACACTGGTGTTTCTGTGCAATAAAACTCTTTCACTGAATATTGCATCATTGCAACTACAGCAGTGATGCTGCTGCTTACTTGACACATGAGCTAGCTGCTAGAACCTCGTTGTCCATCACTCTGAAGTTACAGTAACTGTCAGCATAGGCATAAGTTAGTAAGGGGCTGGCACTGGCTTAATTGGCTCTGTTTATTATCTTGATTAATCTGCTTCCTATGGCAACATGACATTTGGTTGTTTAGAAAGAGGGGGAAGTTTTAGGAGTGACGACGAGAGAGAGAGAGAGAGCGAGTTTTGAGATGTGAGAGATTTGTGACGTTTAGCGTGTTTGGAGTGTGTAGTTAATGTGTTGTCTTGTGTAGTTAGTGTGTAGTGTTGTGGATAGTTTTGTGTTGTGTGTCAGAACAATGAGGTGACTGCTGTCTCCAGGTATCAGGCTGTGATGTTCTCCTTTGTAGTGGCACAAATAATTTGTGTGGCATCTTATTGAATGCAGAACATCAGATTGTGCTGTAAATAGTTAGAAATGGTTATTTTAAAAAGGGTAAAAGGTAAATGGTTGCAAATAACTTTCTTTGCAAAACTTGTGCATATGATTTTAAAACTGGCAATTTATATTTGCATTTAAAGTTATAAAATATGATTTAATAAACATGTTTGTGGTTGTTACAGTAGAAAACCCTGACTCCCTGTTTCCCCCATCGCAACCTGTATGTATCAGTGCTTCACTGTAAATAAATGCACTAAACTTGACCTCTCTGAGTCCTGACATTGAGTCCTCTCCACCCTGGGTTTTCTATTTTTAACTGATAGAAGTGGCACGTGGTGTGGCCTTCTTCTGTAGTCAAGGGTTAAAGTGGGATTCAGCAGGTGGGGGAACTCTAAAACTGGTTGTATTGGCTCAGTGTTGGGAAAAGAATCATAGCTCATAGCAATAACTTCTATTGAGAGCTCCAGTAGATTTTCTTAGTGTACAGGCTGTGATCAGCGGACCTGCTGCTTTTTGTGGACAACTCCATTCAACAAGATGCCAGCAGATGTTTCACGAGTTGTCCTGGCTGATTTCCATCCTCTACACTGACAGTTCACGGTTCATGCTGTCTTTTTTTTAAATGGTACAAAGTTGGTATGACGGTGAAATCACAGTCGATGGATCTCAGCGTCATCAGCTTAAATTCAAATGAATATCTGCTACACTTAAAGTAACCTAACTCTGACCATGAGACCACAGCCACTGTGCACCAGTCACATACTGTTCTTTACTTTAAACCCATCACAGTACAGCAAACTAACCTGCTTATCCTGCACTTATCTCCATTTTCATGCAACCTTTAAATAACACAGCTAGTCTACCTCAGTTTGTTTTGCAGCACTTTTCACAATTAAAAACAACAACAACAAAATGTCACATGTACAGGCTTAATATCTGATTTAAAAACACGGGGGGAACCATAAACATGAGCAGTCCTTATCTGAATCTAACCTCTCTTCCTCCTGTCATGTCCTGGCTTTTTTTATCGTTCTCAATCTCTGAGTGAAGTTAGCTCTCTTTCTGGAACCTTTGTTGCTCCTGAAGCTAGCGAAACACTGTATTGCACACAAACAATTTGCATGTTTGCTGATGTTTGTTGAGCTGATAGAAACGTTGCATCTGAAAGGACGCGTTCGCTCATCTTCAGTAGGGCTAGCTAGATGCCGAAGTACCGCAACTTAGGAGACCTGCAGTGGTTCCGGTGTTTTGGCAAACACAAAAACACTTAACTTCCGACTTTGACACACGTCATCTCTTTGTATGCATCCCGTGGTGATTAATAAACAAACAGGATTGCCATTCATGTGTTACTCTTTAGGCTCAAATCGGTTTGATGTTTGAAGGCTGGCAATGAAGGAAATTATAACTCAAGCAAAATTAACAAGCCTGTTTTGAAATTTTCTTTTGTATGTCCCTTATTTAACTACAGCATTGTTTGCTTACTAGAACAATATAAAAATGAATGGTTAAAAACAGATCTATAAAAAATTATTTTATGTTTTTAAAAAGGTTTTCTATGTGTTTGAAAAAGTCAAATCTTCATAAACCTAGTAACAAAGGGAAGCTAAAGCAAGGTGGCTATAGTTTGGTCTTTTGCAATGTGTTGCATTTTGCACTATAGGAGAACAATACTGAGCAGGCTGAACTGAAATGATCTAACAAGGAAAATAAAAATGTGCCCTTTTTTTGGGAAAAAAACAAAAACAAAACACATCTATGTAACAACAGCACTTACTATTGTTTTTAAATGATGTGTTCCAGTGTTAGCCTTTATATATATAACAAAAGGCAGCCTCAGGAGACACTTCGGGCTTTAGCGGCCACTGAAACGTTTCTGAAAATGCTTTGTTTGATATGTAAGATTAAAATGTCTCTGATGTGAACCCATTACTCAAGTCCAACAGAGTGAGACAGGCCGAATGCTGAGAAGAGATGATACAATACCACAAAACATTTTGGTCTCCAAACACTGTTGTCCCTAGTGTGACAGTGGCATAAGGCAGGAGTGAACACAGTCAGTGGACTAGTTGAAAAAAAATCTTTCTTCTTTATTTTAAATAGACCCTTATATGATTGAGAAGCGTAAAGTTAGAGAATAGACATGTCGTTCAACATTGTCTACAGTAAAAATGAGAGTCCATTTGACTCCTACTATTGCTGATATCCCAAATTAGCCCTTCCCATTTTGCAACCCTATCACTCAGCCTCTGATTAATTAATTGCTGTAAAACAGCTAATTGCCCTGTGACACCAGAAGTCAAATATATTACAAAGCTTTAGCACAAGTTCTCCCCAGATAAAGAGAACATCACAGATGTGCTTACATTTTAGCCATTATTTAAAAAGCAAACTCAAAAAGGGCAGTCTTCCCAGTCTTTAAAAACTCAAAAAAGCAAAGCATGACCATGTTCTTAAATAAGATGCAGTTTGTCACTGGCAATGTGCAGCGAGCGAGTCTCTCTTTTTATTGTCTGCGATAGCTCTCACAAGCTGAAAGCTACAGCTGCCACAGAGTGTCAGCTTGTACTGAAATTAGCCAGCACCTTATGTTGTATCAGTATATTATTACTGGCACTAAAAAACTGATTTTCTCACACAGAGTAGTCTATTTGCAGCTGTGAGCCTTGAACACATTCCCTATGGATAGATAGATATATAGAGGAAGAGACATAGTGTAGACAAAATATATTTAAAAAAATCTGTTTTCCAAATTCAATTCAGTTTCAGCGCCAGCTCACAACAACAGTCGCCTCAAGGCCCTTTTTATTGTAAGGTAGATCCTACAATAATACAAATGTTATGTGTGTATATCAATATTAATGTTAAAAACCTGGTTAAAGAAAATCACTTTCTATTTTCACAAAACATACACGGACAAAATAATCCAGTCTATAGTAGTGTAGTTACCTTGAAGCAAGTTCATTATATCTGTAGCCAGTACAATATAATAATGGCAGACTCTGGAGCCAGTGCTAAGGTAAGCAGCTCCTTAAAAAATACTAGTATCACACTAATTAAAGGTCTTACATTTACTTAAGTAAAATATCCCCTGTAGCCTATCATGAATCTCACAGTTAAACACTTTTAATTTGTTATGTGAGAGTTAAAGTTAAGCAGTGTAGCTTAATACTAGCAGTGCCTTTCTACACCTTTGGATCAGATTATATTGTTTAGCCTTATTCAGTTTGTCAATTACCTTTTAAGTTTCATTTTTCCCAGGGCTTTTCACACAGTAGAACTACAGTGTGACCTTATTCTACCTAGTAGCACCATCTCCCACTGACCTGGACATATTGTCTAACTACCTTTGTATGCTGTGTTGCCCTTTGCACCTCACCTCACTCATGCCTGCTTAAATAGCACAGCATTTAAAGTGGCATACTTTCTTCTCTGCAGAAGGGACGCAAGGAAAATGTTTCCTGAGAGAACTTCAGCTGCTGTCTGGTGCATTACTATTTTAAGGAGTCTGAAAAATTAAACCAGACACTTCTGATCTTGTATGACAAAAAATAAATACTAAAATATTTGTGCATGCAATTCTAAAAAATGCTAAACCCATTAAGGTAATTTAGAGATATGCATTCAATATCCATCAAATTCTTAAATTAAACATGTTTAAGAACTTAACTAGGATGTTTTCAGGATTTTTTTTAAAGGGTCCCATATGGAAAAGAAATAGAAAAAACTTAGATGCATAAGATGTGGCCTACTTCATATAGTGAATCATATAAGGCTTATATTATTTACTCATGAAAGTGGCCACTTTCTCATTACTTTCATATATTGTTTTAGGAAGTATCCAAAACATACACGTTTCATTTATATAATTTTTCAAGGGATCTTATATCTGTTTTCACTCTTGTATGCTTTTCATACATGTTTCACACAAGACAGATACAAACTTTATAAGATTTATATATATATATATATATATATATCTTTTCTATATGGGGTGGCATGGAGGGAGGATCAGAAATGATGATGATACTTCCAGGAGGGTGACGCTACACCATGCCCCCAACTTCCACCCCCCACTGTAAACTCCCTTTGACTAATGATTATAGGAACATTTACTGTGGAAAAAAAATAAAACAGATAGAAATAGTAACCTGGCTGTGTCAAAAGTAACAAATTCCATCCCAAAACTTTTCTAAAGCTCTTTGATGGACATATCAAAGTTTGTTTGAAGCTCACAGTTTCTCCATGTTTTGCATCTTAACACCAAATTAAAGTAATTCCTCGCTGGCTGAAACTATATGTTTGAGGAACTAACTTGAAAGTGCTATTAATCTTCTCATTTACTCTCAAGCAAAAAGCAAACCTTTTCCCCCTCGAGAAGACAATTTTTCTACTGTTGAGCTTCACTTGTGCAGTTTAGACAGATGAGCATTTGTCATCCCACCTGGACTCTATCAAGAGTCGGAGATTAAGCGTGCTTTCACACATCAGGTTACTCGCTCGCTCACTCTGCTCGTGCATTGCAATCCTCACCTCAGGGCAATACCACATTTAATGGGTATTGCATGTGCATTTTAGGAGCTGTTGAATAAAAGTGACAATCCAAAGTCAGGTGACCATTAAATTAAATTAAATAGCATTACATAACTAAATAAAGTGCAGAGGGAATTGTTCTGTGACAGGGTTTCAGTAATAGTAATTATCTACAGCTGGATAATAGTACTTTTATTCATTTTAATCATATAGTCCTCCCTTTTATGAGTACGTCGTCACTGACTCTGATAAGTTAATTGAAATATAGTGCTACTCCGATAGCAGCGCTTAGAGTTTTAAAATAACTATTCACAGACATTTGACAATTACAACAGGTTTACATACAGGTCATGTTCGGTGTGCCTTTAATATTTATCAGTAGTTCTATTAAGTTCTCAGGTAAGAAATTTAAGGTCACTCAATTGACTGGCGACAGACACATTTGTAAATGTTCTTCTTTCTTTCACTTCTATTTAATCTCATTCTGCTTACATAAATTCTTATGAAGAGTGTGCATTATGAATACTAAATTAGGTTTCAGTGTATTAAATGCTTGTAATGAAATCAACTGACCTATTTATGTTGATTAAGATTTAGAGTTTGCTGCTAAATTAGATAAGACAAATGCAAAAAGACACCAAGTATGAAACTGATTAGTTATGGGTGCTCTTTCTGCACAATTTACAGTACTGCATAAAAGTCTGGAGCCACACCTAATTTGCTTCCAATGAGCCTTTTGTGCAATACTTCTCCAACATTGAAGCTTGGAGGTCTTTCCAAGTTTATCTTTGGACATGAGTTGCTTTTTCACTTATTTTCATTCCAGTGCTTGTATCTGACTGTTTGTGTTTTTACCAGTTGTTTATAAATCAGTGTGGTGGTGTTTGTGGTAGCATCACCATTGTGCATCTTACAGGTGGGTTGCTGAAATCAAAATGAGGCTTGAGTAAGAAGAGTATGACAGTAGGAACAGTTTGGGAGTACTGAGTATAGGCCAGTCTTTGCACCCCGATCCAAAGTCTTTTTAATATTAACATTAAACTGTTCAAAGATGGGTGTGGTCTAGAATTCTGACAGCTGGTGTCACATTGCAAGATTGTCTAGTTTTAGTACTTCTGACAATTTGGGTGAATGTTTTTTTTTTTTTCTTGTCAGCCTTTAATGGAACCATCAGAGCTTAATTTTGATTAAAGCTTTCTATGAGAGGAGCTCTGGCACCTGCAGAGTTTACACAAGGTAGCTGAGATTGGGATTCACATAGTGAGGCAAAAAAGATGAGCGACTCAAGCACTGGCAGGGAGAGAGTCTCATCTGATCTTTGAATGGTGTTTGATTTTTGTTTCCCTGTGCCCTTGCTCTCTGTGTCTTTTCAGGACCAAATACCAGCAGTAGATGTAGCAAAAAGGACAAGCCAAAGAAAATAATAAATCACTGGATTTTCCACCATTTTGACATTTTGTGTCTTTATGTGGACTCCTTGCAGACACTGCAGCCATAATCTGCTAAGGTACTTTAAAAACTGCCAGTCATTCACTACATCTGGGTAAATGCCACCGTGGAGAATGATAAATATTTCTTCTAAAACACAAGTTGCCTTTTCGTGATTCAGCATGGCATTTTACTAACATAAACTGATCAGCAACTGTGGAAAAAGACTATGTAAAGAAAAAAATGTCTATACAGATACACAAACTTATAATAAAATATGTTTAATATGACTTCAACCAAACAAACAAACAAAAATAAAAACTAGGATGCGAAAATTTCTGAAGAAATTTTAAGTGTGCCTATGCTACTGTCGGATCAGTTGTCCGAAGACATCAGGATGTATGTGGTTTGAGCAAAAAAACTGTTGAGTTGAAGTTAAGCAGAGAGTCGTCAGTACTCAGCTGTTAGGGCCGGTTGCTATAGTAACTCCTGTGAGTGGCAGGAGGGAATGGGACACACACACACACACACACACACACTGCAGTTGGGGTCAGACACAGAGAAGGGCAAACAGGAATTAAGCTCTCAAACAAATGCTTCCCAAGAGAAAACTGCAGGTCCGATCGCAAAAATTCTTTCACCGTGAGTGGCAGGAACTTCCATACTACAACATACTAATTTTTCATGCCTGTAGAGTGTATTATACTGACGTGGTGACAGTGTAAAGACACCCTTCGATGTTAAGTTTGAGCTGAAAATTGAGAGAAGCTGCGCTTTGATGGCATTTGTGAGAAAATCGTAAATCTGATCTCAATGAGGAAGACACTGAATGAAAGAAGACAACAATAGCTACGTTTTGATGTATAAATTATAGATGTAGGGCAAACGGTTTCGGTGGGACAGGAAGAGAAAGACAAATTTTTTAAATTATTCTCCACACTCTGGTTTTATGGCAGTTGACAGTGGGCCGAACATTCCGTGAAAAATCCCAATTTTCCTAAAACTTAAACTGCTCTTGTGAAACAACCGTAAAACATATCTCAACATGGGTTTGGTCAATAAACCTCCAAAATCTTGTGACCCGTTTAAAGTTTAAACAACGTTTCTACGACAAAGTATGGCTGAGCGGTAGGCCTTCAAAGTGGCCTGGGTTGGCACCTTTTTTCTGACCCTTCCATATCAAAATGAATGGGGAAAAATGGGGTCTTTTTTTTGGGAATTTTTTGAAAACCGTGCGACGAATCCCTACCAAGAGTCATAGCACACCATTCCCGATCGAGCCGCACAAAACGGTGTAACATACGTGGGGGTCGTCTCAAAGCTGCGGGCCGTAATAAATCTGTCGAATAGTAATAAGTGTGCCATTACATAGGCACATTTAATGATCTAACTCCAACTGTGATACTGATCCTAGTCTCACATTTACGTTATGCTTTGAGATACTCCGGATTGAACTGACTAGAAATACACAGAAATATTAGGTTAAAATTTCAGTTGAGTTGGGTTTGGATATTCTTCAAAGTTCTCTTTACAGTACGTCAATGCAACTGGGTAGGGTGTGCAGTGGACCGGTCCCATGGCTTCTTCTGGGGATATTTACCTGTGCTAATTTCATATGAGCACAAATGGACATTAGAGTTGTTACCAGGGAGCCAGCAAAATAAAATCATTTTAATGACCACAAATGATTTATACATGTGTTTCTACATAAAGCTCAACTGTGAGAACAACTTAAGAGAAGTCAAGGTTCGGCCTTGATAACAAAGATAATATAGGGGACAACTTACTCTTGTGACCCAAGGATGATCATGAATAATCACTCTTCCTTGCCTACTTACACACACACACACACATACACATACACCTGCACAGGCGCACACACATGCATCACAAGCACATAGACACACAAGCTTTTGAAGTGAAATGCACAAAAATTACTTTTTACACGATAGCATGCGGCACCCTCCCCACCCTCTTATCTCTCACTGTGTTTTGTTTATCTGCCTCCTCACCGCTGCTCTCCATTTATCAGCTGCTCTGGCATTCCTGTTAAAGCATCCCCGTGGCTTGTCTCTTGGACAATGATGGACACAGGTGGTCGGAGAAGGTGTCCACACGGCTCAGACCAGAGCACTGTCCTGGGGCTCTGGCAGTGGCCTTGAAGGCTTATCATCTCTCCACAGAAGTGCTCTTTCATGCTTTTGATCTCATATAAATTAGTTTCTCTGGCTTTTCTGTTAAAGCAATCTTCCTCCCCGCTCCTGTCACAGAAAATCCGAGTGGCGATGGGTATGATCAGAAATTTATGTGAGTGTCATTTCTGCGACCCTCATATTGGCAGCTGGGACCTTGATTGACCATCTTAAGGACGTTAATTTGAGATAAAGCATGAGGGCAAATACAGTTAGTTTATTATCTGAGTTCTCTGAATGTAACCAGAACAATAACTAACAGGCCACAGCTAATTATTTTCCTTGAATGCTTAACATTAACAAACATACAATGAACTTTATAAAAATACAAACATTTAAATAGTTAAAATGTCACTAAGCACGAAAACAAAACAAAAGGTTGAAACTAAGATTTCTTAGTGTAATATATGTTTACTATATTACATCACCTCTTCTTTCAACAAAGCTTGAGGACTGAAGAGACCAAATGCTGTATTTTTGAAAGCCAAATGTTTTTTTTTCTCTCTCTCTGTTTTTCTCTTACTTGTTAGAGGGTTGCAGATACTTAACAGTCCGAGGCTTCCTTTGTCATATTTTCTTTTTACAATATCCCAAATGTTTTCATCGGGTGACAGATCTGGACTGGAGGCAGGCTAGTTTAGCACATTTTCTTCTACAGTGCCTTATGTTGTAATATGTGCAGAATGTGGCTTGATATTGTCTTAGTGAAATAAGCAAGGTCTAGTCTGAGAAAAAACATCTATTACTCTAAAACTAGTATGTATCATTTAGCAAATACTGTAAATGGATAAATGATAAAATAATAATGATATTAATGATAATAATAATTCTTCGTGAATGGTTTCCGCACGTTTTCCTAATCCCATACACTGACTGCCTTTGCAGATTGTTATGTAAAGGACTCTATTGAATCTTGCTTTTTGGCCTTGGCCCATGCGGTGCATGGCAAATCTATCAATCATTTCATGTTCTGTAGATCTTTTCAATGTTTACAATCTCACACAATAGTGAGCCCTTTTTTTCATCTTTACTCTAAAGCTAAGGCTTAGCCCCTCTGAGAGGCTCTTTTTATAACTAATCATAAAAAGTATTAAAACTAATTAGCTGTGAAATGTTTGACAAGACTTTTTAACACTCCACTTTTATGTTTTCAATGTCCCAAGCTTTCCTGAAATGTGCTGCTTAATCAAATTAAAAGTTAGTCGGGTTTTTTAAAAAAGTGTTTGTTTGTTTTTTTTGTTCCAACCATTTATATGTTTTTGATAAAAAAAACTATGTTTTAATTGCTTGCAAATTAAGGTTTGCATTCGTTTACATCTTAGTGGTCCTCAACCAACATACTAAAAAAAATTTAAATATGAGATAAAGAAAAAATTAAGCACAGCTCAGAGGTCCTCATTTCAGAAACAATTTTGAAGACTTCCCTGTAAGAAATTTCTCATAGACCACTAAAAGACTTTTTTGGAGCAAGGAGCTTTGGGAACAAACAGTAACTCAGAACCTCAACACTTATCTGAGATTTGACAAGTCTGCAGTGATACTGATAATGACAAATTCCAAACAATTTTAATAAGACATAAACATAAAGGGTGCATTACCTGCCAGTTTCAGGACTTTAGATTTTGAGACTATCAGAATATGACACCGTGCTAAATCCCGAATACTGTTGAAAATCCTGTGGATCTATATGAAAAATGTCACTCTTTGCTTCAGTATTGCTCCTATCTGAGTGTTCACAGCATGAAGGCCTAGGGCTTTATATTAGTACTGGTTGTCTGACCTACCTTAAAGTTTCCTCTTTCCTTTTTGTTCGCTCCTCCTACTCACTGAGGTGCACCTGCTGGGGTACATTCAATTTGAAAATGGCGTGCAGTGTATTGCTATGGTTTCCTGGTTAAAAGATATGACTTTAAACTGTGTGTGGTGGTGGGCAACAGTGTGCAGTGGACTTGATGATCAGAATTGCAGCAGTAGCAACTTGCGTGCAAACCTTCATCCATTCAGCCATCCATCTGGCACCACACTAGGTGTCAATTACAAACAGTGTGTGCAGGCAAATCTGTGCTCAACACTTGTGTGGTGGTTATGTTTTTTTTGTTTGCCTGTTTTAAGCCATTATTTTGGGGTCTGTTGGACCCACTACATTTTGGATTTTCTAAAATCAATCCAGCTTTGAACAAACAAACAAATAAAGTAAACTAATACTAACTGATTAATAAAGTATTCTGATTCTGATATCACAATTCCCAGTGATCTGAGTCACATGTATGATTAAAATTTGGTATCAACCTCTGTTGGAGCACATTTATAGAAAAAAATTACATTATTTTAAAGCTAATGAAGTTTAGCCTACTGATGTGTGTTGGATACATATTTCTTGCACTTGATGCATATATACTGTTCTTACTGTTAATCTTGGACACACACAAAGCTGATTTAGGAAGGAAAATTTAGATCAGAGATCAGATCATCTCTTGATCAGGGTGATTTTCTAGACGGCATCAGATGTTAGCCTGGCTGCGCCACACTGCCAGACTGTGGGATAACACATTTTTTGGGCAAAAAGAACATTCGGTTTCACCCTTTTTGACACCCAAATTTATCCATTTGCTAGTGAAAGCATAGTAAAATTACAATAAAATAGAAACAGTGAAATTGTGAGTAATTTGCCAAGATCATGTCAAAAACAAGAACATAATTGTTTTTTCTTTTACTACCTGACTTTCTTTTATAATCATTTTTACCTCTTTCCTCCTAATCCTACTCAATTTGAGCATGTTTCTCATACAAAGAACTGGGCTTCAGGTGTATTTTGCAGATAGTGAGAATACCTATTTATTCAAAATCATTATGATTCAGTAACAAGTGCATGTACTGAGAACAAAAACAGGTTGTTGGGTATGTTTTGTGAATCTTTTACACATGTAATAGTGAGAGCCAATGAGATAAAGCCAAAATAACATAAAAGGGTGTTACATGCACCTATATTTCTGTTTAATAAAATGCTTTCCTATGTCATGTCGGGGATCAATAAGACTGGCACATATTAGTTTTTGTTTGATTGTGTTGAAGTTCTTAATTGTTTAAGGAGATGTTAATTTGTTTTACCAACTATGCATTTGTCCTTATTTTCTTACTTTTAATACCTAGCTTGTCTTTCATTTACCAAAACTAAATTTTGACCTAGTTAAAATTGTAGCTATGTGATTGTACCTCTTTTGTTTTGTGCTGAACAAGCCTGGCATAACAACATTAATCACCCAATTACTTCAGAAAATTCATGCAATAAACATTTGTTATTTGCTATAAAAAGCTGTCTGGTGCTTTAACAAGCATGCAATTAACTAATTAACAGAAAAATAAATTCCTAATAACTAGCAAATCACTCAGGCGTGAAGCAGTTCTATTAAGAAGTAGCTTGTTGTTGATGCAGTAATTTTATGACCCACTGCTCCCCCCTATATGATATGTCATGATACTCCATTAACCACCATAAAAAAAATGTATTGATATATTATTGATACTGATAATGATGCAAAAGTTTTGTTTTTTTCTTGTCTGAAAGCATAATCCAGCAGACAAAAATTGGACTACAGTTTATTATATGTACCATCTGTATTCGTTTCAGAGAGAACAAAAATCCAAGACTGACACACTGGTATTGGTAATCATCAGTGACCGGCGTGATAGTTGAGAAAATTGAATCCATTATGCTCTGTGGATGTAATGAGGTGAATCTGACTTTTTTAAGCTCTTTAAGCATTCTGGCTCATTGTGCCTTATTGGAGAGGGCAGAAAAAAGTTTTTCTTTTTTTGTGATCCTCAGGAGCTTGGATTTCTTGATGAGTTCCTGCTGCACTGATGTGAAAGAGACGGGATATTTAACTGTTCTGCTTCTGTGCGTCCACCCTCCAAAAAATGTTATCTCTTATTCATTATTTGGCTTGTCATATCACACAAATTGCCAAACAAGAGAACCAATTCCAAATAATATGAATCAGTTTGCAAAACTTGAGTCACAGAATCAATAAATTTCAGCTAGAGATAGCCTACCAACAATATATGATTAGGAAAAGGAAAAAAAAAAAGTCTATACTACAGGGACTGAGAATAAGGCATAGTGGGAGGAATAATACTTATTGGCTGTGGCCACTGTAAGGAAAGAGCTCATCTCCCTCTGCTGAGGAGTGTCACATGGAATTTGTTTCCATTTGTTCAAGTCAGTGAATCACTCAGTTTTATATCTACTTCTCTTTTCCTTTCTATGCATCCCAATGAGCTTAACATAATATTAAAATATGGCAGAAAGCTGATGAGAAAAAATGAGTGTAATGCTCGTCTGAGCGGCTGCTTCTACCATCTGTCCCTTTTCCCTGCATCCACATCAGGTGCATTGATTCTGACTGCTAAATTTGGGTAAAAGTAGAACTCTAAAGACACATATGTGCATGTACACAGCAAAACAGATGTGTTTTATATGCTTGTGTGAAGGGTCAAATGTTCAAAGAAAATTGCCTGGTCCAACTTATTGCAGAGTGTAATGAGATGGAATTGTTTATCCATTTACAACACACTTGTCCCAATTGATGTGGGTTTTCTCAGTTTCTGCGATACATAACAGAAAATGAGAAATTACTTCAGGTTCCGTTTTAATATGCTGATGGTCAAATCTGTCTTTGACTTTCAGTGTGACAGAGATGTCTTTAAAGCATATATATATATATATATATATATATATATATATATATATATACACATACACACACATACATATATATATATATATATACACACTTGGTACTTGGTGCCTCAAGCCCGGCAGGATAATTGGTCACAGACATATTGCAGGTGTGCTGATAATTCCCATACAGCATGCACAAGCTTAGTATTGCTTGTTGCTATGCCACCTCATGTGGTAACCAGGGAGCTTGTTAGCAATCTTATCCATTTTACAAGCTACGTAATGTGGAAAAAATATCAGAAACTTTTTCAATATTACAACTGCCAATACAACAAGCAGTATCCACTCTTTCAGAGCATGCATTGTGTCATAGAGGTTGAAGTCTTGATATGTTTGAGGCAGGTTTGTGTATAAATTTCCATCCGTCCACTTTCTGTCACGTATGCATATCAGGGTTGTAGAGGCAGCGGTCTAAGCAAAGATGCCCAGTCTTCTCTCTCTGGCCACTTTTTTCAGCTTTTGAACATTTCCAAAATGTGTTCAAATGTCCAAACCACCACAACTGTCTCCTTTCACTGTAAAGGAGCATCGGTTTTACTCTGATAGCTGCTCATCCTATCTCTAAAGCACCCTTTCAAGGAAGATTGTATTCTTTCAGTCACTACCCAGAGCTCATGACTATAGATGAGGATAGGAATGTAGATTGAGTAGTAAATTAACAGTTTCACTTTCATCCTCAGCTCTTTCTTCAGACTGATACAGAGTTCACATCACTGCCAACGCTGATCCAATCTGTCTGTTGATCTCCTACTCTGCTCTCCTCTAATTTGTGAACAAGACGATTGTATAGGAATTTCTTTTACCTAGGTATTTAATCGCATTATGTTATTGTATACAGTGAAACTGTCTCCTTTCACTGTAAAGGAGCATCGGTTTTACTCTGATAGCTGCTCATCCTATCTCTAAAGCACCCTTTCAAGGAAGATTGTATTCTTTCAGTCACTACCCAGAGCTCATGACTATAGATGAGGATAGGAATGTAGATTGAGTAGTAAATTAACAGTTTCACTTTCATCCTCAGCTCTTTCTTCAGACTGATACAGAGTTCACATCACTGCCAACGCTGATCCAATCTGTCTGTTGATCTCCTACTCTGCTCTCCTCTAATTTGTGAACAAGACGATTGTATAGGAATTTCTTTTACCTAGGTATTTAATCGCATTATGTTATTGTATTAACATGTCTGACACTCATACTTGAGACAAATGGTAGGGGGTGTAGCAAAGATGTTGGGGAAACAGGAACTCCAGAGGACCAGTCTTTTGTCTCTTGAAGACTCTGGGAAGTAGCAAGGGAGTGTGAACATTAAGGTGTGAAACAGCTGTGTACTGCCTTTGTTCCTGGAGAAGGTATTTAACTGAGAGCTATGCTAGGCTCAGTGAGAACTCTGCTGACCGTCTGTCCCGCGGCCATGGAGGGCTCCACAAGCTTGTTTGTCTGTTCTTTGTGTGCATGAATTAAAGAATGTTAGCTACCGCTCACCGCTCGTCTGCAGGCTTTATTTAAGTGAAAAACTTCCACAACAAAATGGCGTCACGAACAGGATGGTCCGTGTGGTCGCTGAACAACGGTTCCGTGGACGGGCTGATCACCCCTGAGGGAAAAGGTACCTTTGTCCTACCAGCTGTTGAAGCAAAGGAAATGCAGGAGTCACGGAGCCGTGTGTTTCAGTCACCACCGAGATCATCGATTTTGAGGGGACTCCTGCAGATGGGTGAGTTGTAGCTAACTTGTATACAGTCATGGAGAGTTTTTTGTCTGGCCGAGGGGAGAACGCTGGCCGACTCCGGAGTTCGAGTCTCCGGAGGGAAAATCCTGGCGGTTTGAGGCCCCAGGCTTGTGTTGGGTACGGCTCATCACAAGGACAGTGGCTCGCGCACATTGTTGGGGAGAAGCCGGCCCAGACCTGTGTTCGGTCCAAGTACGTCACAGGAACGGCGGTTCGGGTACACTGTCGGGGAAAATCCTGGGGTTAGAGTCCCCAGGCTTGTGTTCGGTTCCGGTGTTGTGCAAAAGAAAAGCAGTCTTCTGCCAGAGTAATTGCAAAAACACCGGTCCATCACAGGGAACGGTGGTTCGAGTCCACTGTTGATAATCACGTCTGCACAATACAATGTGTGGAGTGACGGTATTTTAGCACTTTTCTGCCGGTAAGGGAAGAAGGCCATTGCAGGGGACGCTCTGAATGTAAAGGGAAACTGGATCCAGTAAAGCGGCAGGCCTTCCACCAGGCGGCCAGAGACAAAACTCAATACGTGACTGTATGGTAAGAATTGAGTAAATGTGTAGTGTGTAAGATTGCAGAGAATGATTGTGTGGGAAACGTTGATGTGTGTGTAAAAACAGTGAAAATGGGGTTACAAAATGTTGAAAATGGGGAACAAAAACAAGAAAAAAAAAGAGAGAGGAGTGTAGAAATGTGTGTAACAGTTGTTTCCAACTAGAGGAAGAAGGTGGTACTGCAGGCCACCAGCTCCCCTAGGGTGGACACACACAAATTTTTTTTTTTAGCAGAATTGTTGATAAAATAAGCAAAATAGGAAGAGGGTTTGGTGTTTTTCAACGTAGAACAACTACAATCTCTCTGGGTTTTTAAGAAAGGGGAGTTCAGAACCAGAGAGGGGAGATGTGTTGTTTTAAGCAATGAGAAAAATGATCAAATGTCTCAGTGTGTCACTTGCAGGTGAAGAGCAGACCTGGATCAATTTTCCACGTGCAGCAGTCGGAAGAAAATTATAGGTTAACATCATTAGAAACACTCAAGCCAAGTTTTGGCTGAATTGTTTTACAGCTTAACTTCCATGTGTTTGTCACCCTGAGAACACAAGCTCCAAGAATCTCTCCCTGAAGACAAGAAATGCAGTTCCAGAACAACGAGATGGATCTCAAGAGCTCACAGCAGCATCCTGAGCAGTGAAGACAAGGTCCAGCAGCAACAGCTGTGCAAGACAGCGACAGCAAGGAGAAAAATGGCATCATCATGACTGGATGGATGGATGTGCATTTCCAAGGAGCTGCAACTTCACCGTGTGTGAATGGACTTTGGAAAAGACTGCTTGAGTTGGACATTTGCCACTTTCGGCGCAAAAATGGCAAAATGAGACCGTGGAAAACACAGGACAAAGCTGAAAGACAACTGACTCTCACTGGACTGCTGCAAGGGGGAGAGATGAGATGAGACCACAGTCAAAGGAGCAGGGGACAACATGGAGGAAGGCTGTTGTAGTGTGGGAATGAAATTTGGGTTTAGGAAACTGGGAAGGAAAAAACGACTGCCTTGCGTGGAGAATTGAAAAGTGTCTGGAGCACCGCAAAGAGGAGAGGTACACAAAAAATAACACAAACAGAAAAATGCATTAATCCTACAAACACAAACACACATGCAATGAAGCTCATGAAGACCAAATAGCATTTTAAGCATGCATTTCTGTTACCATCATCTTGTCCGGTTAGCTTAGTAGGTTAAGAAATGATACATAGACTAGTGAACTAGTATTATTTTTGGGGAAGGATGATTGAATCAGCGGTGAACAGAATGCTGCGGGAGGGTCAGATGAGTGGGGACTAATAGATTATTGAGTTTCTGGTTTCTGATGTGTGGGGGAGGTCTTATCATGACACACATCTGGGTACATGGGGAAAACAAAAACTCATTTTCTAATAGAATATTGCTGTTGTGTGAGGTGTGTGACTGGTGGATGAACGTTTTGGGGATTTACTTGGCTGATGCATTTTCTTTTGGTACCACTTTGAACCTGCCAATTAGTTGTTTTGATCTATCATTCTAAGGGAGTATGCTTAGACAACTTCTAAACTAGGCCTTCATATTTTTTTGATTTTTAACAGTGCACTGAGATTTTTGTTTGGCAATTTTCTCTTTTTTTCAAGCAGGCCTGCAAGATCGGAATCGAAAGCGCTATACAACATGTTGATCAATCGCAAGTGAGCTTCTCCAAAATTAAAATGGGCTCGGGAGAAAGCCACTTATTTGGGACAATCAGAAAACAAGTCCCTGGCAAAAAGGATTCAGCGAGGTAATCCAGTCTAAATTCTTTTTTTTCCTTTTTGAAATGACGTCATTGCTGGCAGTAGAAACTTATTGCGACACAAGAGGTTCTGCTATCAGCAATAAACACGGGGATTGACTGGACTGACAAAAACTTGACTGACTTGACACCAATATGCAAGATTGCACCTCCACCCAGAGAGACAAAAGGGTGGATGTATATATGTTTGTTTCTTTTTACAGGAGCAGAAAGGTGACAGCAACGGGTTGCATGGGCTTTTGAGCCGTGCTGATTTAACCTTTTAATTGCCACTTTCTGTGTCTTTGTGAATTTACCAGGGGTGTGTTATTCATGACCTTGTATTGTTTACAGTGCAGAGGTCACTGTGAGAAAGTGTGCATACAGACGCGCTGCGCTAACATCTATATCACTTTTTCCACAGCAGAGGGTTAATCATATGATCTAATCACATGGATTTACAGCAGGACACACCACTGGCTAATGTTTTTTTTCTTACAACAGGGCCTGGAGTAAAGCTACTTCAGGGGAGAATCCCTGAGAATTTTTAAGAGACAATGCACAACTTTATTGTGCATGTCTAATGGTGATAAGCTGACAGAGGGAAAAAGAGGGTTTTCCGGGGAAGTTTTCATTTTTAAATTGCAGGAACCATGACATGAGGGATATGGAAGGATTGACTGAGGCGCAGATGCAAACTATGACTAGGAGAGAACGCTTCAAGAGGACCACTGAGAAGCAGGGACCATCTGCAGGACAACAGACAAACGACAGTGGGCTTCCAAAGGATTATCACAAGGAGATTTTGAACAGCAAAATCTTAAAATAAAATGAAAGAGTTTTGTCGTTGACGCTGAGGAAGACAACTAAGGTGTACGACGTGCTCTGCCTTAAATCTACAGCCGCGTTGGAACAGAAATCGAGGGATGGAGAGAGCGTGCCAAGCTCCAAAAGTGACAGCGCAAGGAAGATCAGCATTGGAATTATGACTCTGTAAATGGCACAGACACCAGGAGCCATGACTGTGACAGAGAATGGACCACCTAATGCTGTTTCACTTTGCCATGCAAAGTACTTTGACACTCTGGAGAAGACCTTTCCTCTGTATCATTGTTGTTTCCATTTGCATGTGAGAGCTTAGATTGTGGGGAAGATTAAAGATGAACAAAGGGTGGTGGGAGAACAGTGAAGTGAGGATACACAGTGTGAAACTCCTTTAAGTGTACAATAATGTTGATGTGATATACAGAATGTCAGGAAAGAAATTCTGGTTTTAATGTGATTCTTGATTTTAGAATCAAAGGGTGGGATTGTATAGGAATTTCTTTTACCTAGGTATTTAATCGCATTATGTTATTGTATTAACATGTCTGACACTCATACTTGAGACAAATGGTAGGGGGTGTAGCAAAGATGTTGGGGAAACAGGAACTCCAGAGGACCAGTCTTTTGTCTCTTGAGGACTCTGGGAAGTAGCAAGGGAGTGTGAACCTTAAGGTGTGAAACAGCTGTGTACTGCCTTTGTTCCTGGAGAAGGTATTTAACTGAGAGCTATGCTAGGCTCAGTGAGAACTCTGCTGACCGTCTGTCCCGCGGCCATGGAGGGCTCCACAAGCTTGTTTGTCTGTTCTTTGTGTGCATGAATTAAAGAATGTTAGCTACCGCTCGTCTGCAGGCTTTATTTAAGTGAAAAACTTCCACAACACCCTGAGATACTAAAATGCTTCCGCCCAGGGCAGTAACTCGTGGCAGACCTGGGGTAGGTACTCCATCCTTTTCTGACTGAGAACCATTGCTGTGGAAGTGCCAATTCACATCCCACCTGTTTACACTAGGCTACAAAACTACAAGGTTACTTCTTGACAAAGTCAACAAAACCACACGAACAGCAAAAAAACAGGGATGGGATCTGTTTGTTAACCGGCCCAGCCAAAACCACCAGTTTAGTGTTTCTGTATCTTAGTCCAAAGAAGGAACACGAGCTCAAGAGTGAAACCACGAGCATGCCCACCATTTTCACCAGCGTTAGTCGAGTGTCATATTGTAAATTTGTGGATGTGGAGTTAGAAATATCAGTTCACCAGATTTACGCAACATAGCTGCCTGCTCAAGCGCTGTACCTTGAAGCTGCATAACCACTAATAGCATAACGCTCCCAGTTCTCCAAATGAGTGGTGAGTGCCAAAGCTACACTGCAGGCACTGGCAAGAAGAATGCCAAAGAAGATAACGATCAGCGTGTTTTCTGATGTCCTTGGTATCAAGAAAGAACACTCAAATGATTAGCATTATAGACATTTGAAATAAATGATTGCAATAGCTGTCATATTTATTTTGACAGGCACTGACAGACAATATTGTTAAATCAGGGATGAGAGGATGGTGACAAATAATGCCTCCTTTCCTTTATTTTGGACAAACCCATAGGCTTGCAGACACTTCTTAGGCTCCACAGTCATTTCTAAAGCTAGAGTTTGCACCTGTAATCACTGTGAAGTGTGAAGTTAGAAACTGTGAGATCTACAATAGCTGCAAAACATGTAATACTATAGTTTAACTTGTATCATTAAAGTATGTGTTACTGAGATGTCTGTGGCACAGATATGAGAAAGACAAAGCAAATTAGGGTACAGAAAAGAAGAGAGGAGCAATGTCTTACATAAAAGTGACACAGAGGATTTGTTCCAGGAGACTTCACCCAATCCAATCAAGTGGGCTTTTCTGGATGAGTTCTCAAGCGATTCGTGCATGTCTTAGAAGAAAGCACTCGAGTTAACCTGTCCTTCAGTAATGAGGAAATTAGCTTTTTTCTTACAAGTATGATGTTCTGCTGCATTTTGTGGCTCTTACTGCCCACATAGAAAATGTGTACGCCAGCAATGTAAACTGTATCGTTAATGCAGAAGACAGCAGAGAGATGATGCTGTTATTTTATCAAATTATAATTCTTCTCAGAAAGGTTTTTGCTGCTTGCAGTATTTTGTCATCTTTGCATGCCTGTTAATAATCGACACATATAATTTTCATTTTCATTTTATCACTGTGCTGACATGACGAGTGGCAATATTTGTATATGTTTATTAAAGTTAACACTACATAATGTAGGTATTTAATTATATATCTATTTTTTTTTAGCTAGATTCACATAGCATTATTAATACATTTATTTATAAAAAGCTTTCCCTCACCCAATAAATCATAATTTTTTTCAACAAAAAAAGGTTAAAGGTTAGCAGTTAAAGGAATTCTGAAGGGAGCACACAATGATACTGCTTGACAAAGGCTGCTTATGGAGGAAGCTGGGTGGACAAAAATATTGTTATATTCTGCATTAATATAACCAAAGATTAATCATATTGTTGTCACACTGTAAAACTGTTTTTAATGTTTTAAAAATGATTTACTGGACTTTTTTTTTGATAAATTACCCGTCAAATCTCAAAACCATTCAGTGCACTTGTCAGTAGACTCGTTGTAAACATTATTCCAATGGTGACAGCTTATAAATATTTATGATTTTACTCTTACTTTTGTTCTTTAGTGTTTTTGATCACTAATACTGCTGGTCATCAGTTCATTAATTTAGTTTCTTTTTTTGTTACTTTCTTATTAAATGCTCATCTGTGTTGTTGAGTTGTTGAGTTCCTGTCCTTATTTCATTTGACCCAAATCTTTTCATTCAGATGCCTCATGGCACTGCAAGAGAATTTTCATAGTCTGTTAGGGGAAACATTCACACTGCACAAATCCATTAATGGCGAAGAAATGGATGAACATCCCTGTGGTTGTACTCTTGATGTTCTTCTTTAGACTCAGAAACTCAGAAACTGGATACACTAAACTCTTGTCAACACTAATGATCCTCAGCGTGGGCACTGGGTCAATTTAATACAAAGACACCATAAACGATTAATGCCACCTTTTGATTTTGGGCTTTTTATTTTGAAGCCTCTGTATTAGTTTTGTGGTCAACACCATGTTCATTTTTTTGGACGCAGACACTACCTTAGTAGGGTGGAGTTGTTAAAAGCTAATGCCAGGTAGCTTGATTAGCAAGCTGCAAACATACACTAGTGGAAGATTGACCCCTTTACATTTTAAAAATCACATCTGTTAAAGTAAGTTAAAGCAACACATCTTGTATCTTGTTCTATTTAATCTGAAAAGTC
Organism: Neolamprologus multifasciatus; assembly: GCF_963576455.1. Lineage (NCBI taxonomy): Eukaryota > Metazoa > Chordata > Actinopteri > Cichliformes > Cichlidae > Neolamprologus > Neolamprologus multifasciatus. The sequence continues at coordinate 14,491,971 of NC_140452.1, read as the reverse complement.
CCTAAAAACAGTCAGTGATTACTGTTGGCCTCTCTGGGTTTTTATAACCACTTTTCATCTGCAGTATATTTTAAAGTTCAGTTTATAAAACCTTATAATGTGACCACAGCTAATTGCCTCACAGTGAGACACCAACTATTGAATGGGTCAGGAAAGTATACCTCTGAGGCTAAGATTTAAATGGGTGCATGAAGCTGAGGATCAGGATTTTTTCATAGTGAGTAATCCAAACCATGCAGCAGTATATTATTATTTTTCCTGTCATGCAATTGCATTTGTCTCTGTTCATCAGGGACCTGCTAATGTTTTTATTATCAACCATAGCTCTGTAACTTTTTGAAGCTAGCCACCACATGGTACCATGTGAATGGGTTGTAGAAGGGTTGTTGTGATGGCAACAGCAGCAGTGATGGCAAATAAATCGTCATGTAAAGAAATTAAGTATTCTAGATTAATTTTTAGGGATTTTATTAATTTTTAACAATGATTTAAATAATCTCTTCATATATTGTATAGGGAAAACACACATTTGGTATAGCATAACAAATAACATGACAGCTAAACCTCTGAAAAAAATGTAATTATTATAGAAGAATTTTATGAAAAAAAATGTTATAACTTAGAGGATTGGTAGCGCTAAGATAAAGATGGTATAAGGGCAAAGTGTTCACTGTGAAACAGATTCAACAGCTGATTGCCTATATTTTAAAATTGATCTCACAGCAAACACACACACACACACATTCTTATCAGGACCCTGGGGACAAAAACATCACAAACATATTTAAATAACCACTATAAATTAGAACAGTCAACGTTTATCATCTTGTGAACATCTGCCTACTATCACCAAACCTGCAGCAGCCCAGCCCATGTCCACTCTGCTCCACAGTCTGCTCCCTCCACTGCTCTCCTGCTCAGCCCTGAAACTCGTTTGGATGGCGTGCTCTGGATTTCACTCTTTATTTTCTCGGATTAGTTCTCCACACTATGGACTCTCTGCTCAGTTAAGCTACAGTTCCTTCGTTGCTCAGAACACCAGCAACTCATCTTGTTCCTCAACACTTTCAGTCAAACACCACATGGATACAACATGTTATTGTAAAAATCAATTTTTAAAATGTACGCCAGGATTTTTTCTAAAATAGCTAAATTTTTTTAGATGTTACCTATTGAGTTGTTTTTTGCACCATCTATTTACGAATACTAATATATATTTCAACTTCAAAGCTTGAAATAAAATAATAAATCATCTCAATCATCTGAAAAAAAAAACTAATAAAAGAGCTTTAACTTAATTTTAAATACTCATTTTGCCAAATCCTACTTACAGTTGGAAGAATTAGATGATAATTAACATTTGTACAAGAAATTACATCTTTGCCATTAGGCAATAACTTTGGTTGTTGCAGTATGGGGTCAAAACAACCCCTCCTGGTGGTTCTAGGAAGTTTCGAAAATCTGACAATTATAGTGTAGCGTATGGGTCCCGCAGTACACACACACTGAAGAGCTTCACCTTAATATAGGAGTCTAAGGGGATTGACCCCCTGTTGGAGCCAGCCTCAAGCAGTGGCTAGACAACTGCAGTTTTTGGCACTTCAACGATGACTTCATTTTCAGCTCTGTAACTTACCGCTTGGAAGTCCATGTATAAGTCCACAGAAGTCAGTGGTGAAATTGGAAATGCACACTTGCACAGGAGTTACAATGTGACTTCCAGGTCCTGATCCAAACATAGCATGAACACTGGCGGTATTGTATTACTGCCCAAGCAGGCAACCTTGAAGAGGATAGAATCCAAATTTCAATAAAGTAAGATTATTGCTTTTTAGGCACATTCAGGAAACCCTTTGATTACACCAATACTATCTATGATTACACCATTATCTGGGTGTAAATTACATTTTATACTTTGCTATTCTCCTCAGACTGAAATTGAAGTGATAAAAGAAAAATCAGAAAAATAAATGAATGACATAAAGTTTAACTCTCTGTGGTCTAAGTCATCTTATGTGGTAACTCTAACCCTGATTAAAGGATTGACTGTCTTGTAGGCCTCCTCACAACCTAGATAGAAAGCTGGCCTTGAAAAATGTCTGTAAATCTGACAAGAAAAAAGTATCACACACATTATTATACAACAGTATATAATCATCAGGTCAAATAAATGCAACCAGTCTTATCAAGAGTGTGCAGGAAGTCAATCAGCACACTTTTTTTTTTAAATGAACCACACAATGTCTAAATTTAACAATTTAAAAACTGACTTTGAGAGTTGTTTTCAGGGTGTGATTTTCTTAATAATTATCTCTATAGTTTTTTGTATGAAGTCTTTGTCATTTTTGTAATTGATTAGAAAGCTGACATACTGAACATTTATATTATAAGAACACTGAACAACAGTTAATTTGGTTAGTTTATAGCATAAGCATACTGGCATTAAGGTAAATATTTGTGACAATAGAAATTATTATTTAAGTATATGTTTAAGTGGATCTGTCTACCTCTATTGTCATGCATTGTGGTTGCACTGGTTGAGTACGCAGGATAAGCAATGTGTTACAGACATGTGTCTGACAAGTTTAACAAAGTGGTCGCTCAGCGTGGGTAAGAATCAAAAATGGTGACAGTAGTTATTGACCGTGTTGTGAATATGAGACAGGATATAGCATAACTGACTTCACCAGAGGAGAAGAGTAAGCATTAGTATTGAGGGACTGAAAGTCCACCATACCAGAATGTTATTGCCCACAAAACCAAATCTCCTGAAATCAGCTTTGCAACCCTGCAAAGAAAATCTCGGGACGGGTGGCAAGGCACAGCAAGCCAGAGACAAACCAGCAACACAGTGTAGTGTCGATACTGTAGGAAATCATTTGAGAAAAGCAAATTCAAGTGTTGCAGAGACAATCATTTTGCAGGTAAATGTAAAGCATGCCCAGAACACAAAGAAAAGAAACCTGCACTCAAACCTAGCTATTCTATGTTACTGAAGCAGTGACAAATAATGTGAATTCAGTCAACACTAAACAAGCAAATAGCACTTTTAGGAGGAATACTCCGAGGCAAGAATGTTGTGAACTTCCAAATAGTCTGTGGTGCTACAGTACTTGTTGCATTATTCCAATTAGCTTGCTCAAACCTGACACAAAGCTTGAATATACCAAAATTTTACTGATAATAATAAAACGGAAAAGGATTTTTAAGAAATTCAAGAAGAAACAAAATATCTCAACTGAAATTTCAGGTGGACAATGAAGGGGTTATTTTTCCCAATAACTGGCAAATGACTCTAATGTCGTTAAACTTTTATAGGTACACTGCAAAACATTCTGATAAAACAGATAGCACGGCTACACCAGAAAGGCCCACAGATTGACCGTGGTTAATGGGATAAAGAATAGCAAAGTATGCTGATGTGCTTACTGGTGATGGATGCTTTGAGGGAGACAATAAGAGAAACCTGCAAAGCTGTTGAATGTTCCAATGATGGAGCTGCTGAAGGAGAAACTGTAGGGCGTCCTGTGCAGAGGGATCGCCATTTCAGCTAATGCTGCATAGACTGGATCACTGGAATAGTTATGGTGAAAAAACAGAACAGCTGATCAAGGGTATGCAGTGGTCCAGGACCCCTAAACAAGGCTTTAAAGTGCACACGCTTCTCATTACCAACCATTGAAGGATATATTCCCAGCTTTAAGATCTTTACAAAGCCAATGTGTTTATAGTATGTGACGTCAAAAGTGGGTTCTGGCATATCAAGTAAGAGGATGAGTCTAGCTACCTTACACCATTCTCCATGTGGCTGCTACATATAGCTGAGAATACCAATAGTTATATGTCTGCTCCTGAAATCTTTCAGAGGAAACTGACACAAGCTCTAGATGACTGCTTGGGTTGTACATTATTGCAGCTGAGGTGCTGATCACAAGACAAAGAGAAATGCAAGAGGAAGCTGAATGTGATGATGGTGGAAAACTGAGACGGTGTCTAAACTGATATGGGCAAAAGAACATCAAACTGAATGCAGACAAGTTTAAACTGAGATAAAAGGAGGTTACATATATAGGACACCTCCTGAAGGCAGATGGACGAAAACCAGACATTGAAAAAGTGCATGACAGATGCCAAAACCAACAGATGTAGAAGGGGTCCAGAGGCTGCTGGGTATGGCGGATTACCTAACAAAGTTTTGCCCACACCTCTCCGGTCACCACGAGGCACTGAAGCAATTAACACACATAAACTGTGAGTGGAAATCTTCATCACAGCATGAGGATATCGGTTCAGTTCAATTCTATTTATATAGCACCAAATCACAACAACAGTTACCTCAAGGGGCTTGATATTGTAAAGTAAAGACCTGGTAATGATACAGAGAAAACAGAGAAAACCCCAACAATCACATGACGTCAGAGTCACCAGCTCTAACTATATCCTTTGTCAAAAATGTAGGTTTTAAGCTTGATCTTAAAAAGCATTCCTCAAACTGACAGAGATGAGTGCAAATGCAATTTTCTCCAGTCCTGAAACATTATAACCTACAGAAATAACTGATAGTGCAGTTTGATGCCTCAGACACAGGTTTGGGTGGAACACTTCTGCAGGAGGTTGAGCCTATTGTTTCTGCAAGCAGAACACTCAAAGACACGGCGTGACACCATGTTCAAATGGAAAACGGATCCTTGGCTGTGGTGTTCAGAATGGAAAAGTTCCACCAGTAAACATACAGCTGCAAAGTTATCGTTAAAAGTGCATGTAAGTCATTGGAGGCCATAGTCAGTGTTGGGGGGTAACGGAATACATGTACCGCCGTTACGTATTTAAAATACAAAATATGAGTAACTGTATTCCGTTACAATTACCGTTTAAAAAGGTGGTATTTAGAATACAGTTACTTTGTTGAAATAAATGGATTACACGGCGGTACTTCCCTGTTTCATATTGTGGTGGGTCAGGACTGTTTGGGTTTTGTTTGACAGCTACGTTCTGTTGTTCCAGGTGGCAGCGTTACGGTTGCCATGGTTACAGGGTGACGCTCTCTCTCTCTGTGTTTCCTGGGTGAGAGAGGCCTTTTTGCTGTTGTTGTGCTAAGCTAATAGGCAGAATGCTGCAGGTATAGCTCTAAAGAATGTAGCATCATAGTCAGTGTAGTCCGTGCTGCAGGGAGAATGGACTGTCATACACGTTATGTGTCTGTGAGCGAGGAAGGGAGAAAAAGGAAAAGTACGAGCTGTCATTGAGCAAAAACGGGAGCTGGAAGCATGTAAATATAATAATAACCACTGCAGCCAAGAAGAGTGCCTGACGAGCCCAGTTGTAAGTAAGCTATTAAGACTCGACTGTACACCGTGTTCGTGTTTTCCTCCGAAACAATAAGTTCTGTTGGAGCAGCCTTTCAACACCTCTCTCTGTCTCTCGCTAGCTAGGTTGACCCAGACAACAAAGTATAGCTAGTTTTCGGCTACAAGCCCGACATAGTAGTGATGGGATTTCCGGCTCTTTTTAGAGATCCGGCTCTTTCGGCTCGGCTCACTAAAAAGAGCCGGCTCTTTCGGCTCCGAACCGGCTCTTCAGGTTGTTTTGTTGCTTTAATTATTTAATCATTAACAATAATATAAAATTATGCAGAAAAGGAATTACTAATGTAAAAAAAGTGGTTTTATTTATATATGTTTATATATGGCCCCTAGAGACAAAGCACGTACAAACTCTAAAGCATATACAAACTCCAAAAAGCACGTACAAACTCCAAAACACATTTCTAGCGTTTACTGAACTTCCAAAACAGAGCTACCCAGATCACTTAAATTACACAATTGAAAGCATATGTGTATTGTTTGTGTATTTATAGACAAGCACTCGTATTTACTCAAATAATTTAAAAAAAAAAGTTCATTTACCTGTTACTACCACACACCAAATCCGGTTGTTGATACTTCCTGGCTTGTGTAGCCACTAGGTAACAAAAGCTCAACACTGCGCCCTAGAAACCTGGAGCACTTCTGTTGTCTTTTGTACGTGATTCTGAGTTTATACGTGCTTCTGAGTTTTTATGTGTTTTGGAGTTTGTACGTGCTTCTGAGTTTTTACGTGTTTTGGAGTTTGTACGTGCTTCTGAATTTTTACGTGTTTTGGAGTTTGCACGTGCTTCTGAGTTTTTACGTGTTTTGGAGTTTGTACGTGCTTCTGAGTTTTTACGTGTTTTGGAGTTTGTACGTGCTTCTGAGTTTTTAAGTGTTTTGGAGTTTGTATGTGCTTTGTCTCTAAGGTCCACCATAAATATACTTTATTTATTCACTCTACATGTAATAAATAAATCATATAATACAAAAAACAACTATTTACATTTTAAACTTTTAACTATTTAAATTTTCAGCTTTTTCCTTTTAAACAAATTTAACGTGAAACAACACAAAACACTGCAAACCACAACACAATTAAATATAAATTAAAATATTAAAACAAATAGAAGATGCACATTCTCTGTCATATGGGCCTGCATGATTTCTGAATCCTTTATCATCTGCAACTGAAAATAGCGGATGATTACTATACCTTTCTAATGTGACGTTGTTGTCCCTGCTCTCTTTCTCTCTGGCTCTGTTCCTGTGCTACTGCGAGTGTAACTAACGCCCCTCCCCCCTCTGCCCAGCGCAAAGTACAGGCCGCGCATGCGGAGTTTAGCGGAAAAAAGGGCAAGAGAGAGGGTGAGAGAAAGAAGAAAAAAAAAAAACCCTCACGGCTCCCATTGACTATGTGCACGTTAGCATATGCTACTTCTGGTGCGGAAACTCCTGTGGGGAGCTTTGTTTCCGGTGTCCTATTCGCGCCCTGTTTACGGTCCAAAACAAGTTAAGCAAATAAATAAATAAAGCGGCGATTTACATTTCTATAGATGTCTCGGGCATTTACCCAATATATCTGTAAATGATGTTCATCGACTTGTCGATATTTTTCCCCCACGCCTCAGGGGAAAAGAGAAAATGGATTCAAATGTTATATTTCTCAGCTGTCCCTCGTTTATCGCGGGTGTTATGTTCTAAAAATAACCAGTGATAGGTGAAATCAAGTAGCCAATTTTATTTTTTGACGGTGCAAAACGTTTCGTGTACGTCGTGGACATACAGCACTGCACTTCAGAGTCACACTGCTAGCGATAGATGCAGCGATTCTGTACTGTACAGGAGAGACGGAGGAGATCGTCTGCAGCGATCAGGACGTAAAAAAGCATGCAAACTTGCACTAAAAAATCTGCGAAACAGCAAGGTGAAAGGTGAACCGCGTTATAGCGAGGGACCGCTGTAATTTTGAAGGTAAGTCACAACATACCCTTCGTAAATACTAATGTATAGAAACCGTTACCAGCAATCATTAATTTTTTGTGTGGCTTTTTTTCACGGTTTGTTAACATGCTGTGTAGGTGTGTACTTGACTAGCTGATATCGACATAAGGGGAAAACATCTGGTTTGACTATTGTTCACCTGTAGTTTGAATGCTGAACATTTGCCTGTTATTTAAACAGGCAAATGTTCAGCATTTGAATGCTTTGAATGCTGAACATTTGAATGCTGAACATTTGCCTGTTATTTAAACAGGCAAATGTTCAGCATTCAAACTACAGGTGAACAATAGTCAAGGGCGACATAAGACCAGTCACTATACAGAGATGTGCTTCTGAATGTGGACGATGTGTCTTCTGCTGCAGTGATGTAGTTCTGCTTGTGTTTAGTGATGTAAACAACTGATCGATCTAAACTCTTTAAACGTCAAAATTGATCATTAGATTTTTATGACACAACAGTGGTGAGTGTTCCCACCTTCTCCTCTTTGTAACTTAACGCGATCGTTCCGTTTTCGAGTTTTGGACATCAATTTTGGAGTATATCTTCGCAGTAGCGATTGACCGCAAAGTAAAGCTACCGGAAATGTACAACCCCACATCCGGTCTCAAACCAGGAAGTTAGCATTTTCTCGTGCACAGGGTCAATAAGGAGCCGGCTCGCGTCGTTCACTTCAAAGAGTCGGCTCTAAGAGCCATTTCGTTCGCGAACGACCCATCACTACGACACAGAACCCACCGTATTAGCCAGAGGTCCCTTTACTACGGTTCGGAGCCGCAGACCTTCAGTAACAGTAATAAATCACAGCAATAGTACATTCATGTAGTTAAACAGCATGATAATATATTAAGTAATCCAAAGTATTCAGAATATGTTACTCTCATTGAGTAACGTAACGGAATTCATTACAGAATACATTTTGGGGCATGTATTCTGTATTCTGTAATGGAATACATTTTAAAAGTAACCTTCCCAACACTGGCCATAGTGAAAAAGCCACTGAGTGCTCCTAAATAAATTCAAGAAAAACTATGTTATGCACTCAAAACTATGATTTGGATATGGTGTAGGTATCAGGAAATAATATGTTACTCGCCAACACTCTAAGCAGAGCATATCTTCTTGAATGTCCACCATTAATATGGTCTCTCAATCAGTACAGGACAGAGGATAATACAGATTCTCATTCAAAGGATACAGCAGGGATGGCTAAAAGATAACGTAAAAACAGTAAGCCTGATTATATAAGGAGAAAGTTCATTTATCATTTACCGTCCTCACATCTTGGTGTGGAAAGTTGCTAGAAAATGCATCTACTGACATGGCCAGTAGTCTGACCAGATAAAGACATATACAGCCAAGTGTGATATCTTCAGAGTGGTAGGCTTCACACAACCAATAGAAACCCTCCTTCCATGTAAAACGCCAAGCAGTAGGGATGGGTATCGAAAACCGGTTCTTGTTGAGAACCGGTTCCCACTGTTTCAATTCCTTGGAATTGTTTGCCATTTTTGCAAACGATTCCCTTATCGATTCCAGTCGCCCCGAATGACGTCACCGCGTTGCGGAGCGTCATTTACCTGGCAGGAAACAGCAGGAAGCTGCTCAAACACTAAAAAGTTTGATTATACTTTACGAGAACGGAAGACAACAGGGCAACTTGCAATACTTGCAAAGTAGATATTTCATTTAAGGGAGGAAACACTACGAATATGCAAAAGCACTTGCTCACAAAACACGCGATGACCTTAAATGAATGTCGTGTTTTTAATTCCGCTCCGGCCTTGTGAATCTCAACCCAGCAGCAGCGGTAAGGTTTGCACGTCCTCTCCCGTTAATGCGGCAGGTAAATAATCAACTAACAGTGCATAATATGTTAGCGCGATCTGCCTTATTACAAAACCTGCCATTACTGTGCGCTGCATTTAGGTGACCATGATGAGAGAGACAGAGTCTGGCTCAGATGCTGGCAGTTCTTGCTGCAGTCTACCGGTAGCGTCTCCTTTCAGGCCAGGATAGACGAATGTCACCGAGCAGTGACTAAGTTTGTGGTAAAAGGCTTGCACCCGTTTGCCACAGCAGATGATTTTCGGTAAGTGAATGTGTTTAATTGTAGGCAGGGACATTACTGGATATTCTTGTGTAATTGCTACAGAATAATTTATGTTATACTTTGTTATTGCTACAGAAGAATATTTATTTTATTATTTTACATTTACAATTTATTTCCCCGGGGACCCTGTGACACCCCATTGAAGAGCCATAGGCTGTGGATCTCTTAAGATCACACTGCTGGGTTTGTAAGGCCATGCTACTCCTAAATTTCTATCTTGTTCAAAGAGAAGATAAAAAAGAAAGTTCTAAGCTAATCGACCTTAGTGTTCTCCTTTAAAAAAAAAAAAAAAAAAAAAAAAAATCGATAAGAGAATCGATAAAGAATCGAATTGTTAAACAGAATTGAAAATGGAATCGGAATCGTGAAAATCTTATCAATACCCATCCCTACCAAGCAGTCCATGGACAAAGATGGGATTGGATTTGTTTTCATTTGACAACAGAAACTACTTCATCAGCGTAGTTATTGCCAATATTTTGGTAATAAGCAATAGACAGTTAACCAGACACAAAGTCTACTACCGTGATAAAGAAACTGAAAGCTCAGATAATGGATCTCAATGTACATCTCAAGAATTCCAGAGATTCAGCAGACTGTGGGAAAAACGATTGCTCCCATGGAGCAATGATAAGATAGAATCTTCCATAAAGGTAGCCAAGAGACTCTTGTTGCAAGTTGCAGGAGAGGATCCCTATCCTGTACTATTAGATCACTACAATCACACATTATCATAAGGTCTGGAAACCAGTGCAGCTCAGAGACGGCTCAGACACCATGCCAGAATACTGTTGCTAAAAACAAACAAAACAAGACTCCTGCACAGCATGATCTGAAAAACAAACAGCACCAGAGTACCTGGTACAAACGATATGCTAGAAACCAGGTGACTGTGTGAGAGTACAGCCACTGGAACCTCACATACACTTGAGATTAGGTTGGGTATTTAAGTCCATTGACACTAGGTCCTATGAAGTCCAAATGGACTCTGATGGTGTGCTAAGGAGAAATTAGAGACATGATTAAGAGTGGACACAAGGCAAAGTCTATTCAGAAATGTGTCCTTTGTTGCAAACAGTTTTTTAATCCTTAGTGCCTCACTTTCATTCTTTCTTTCTTTTTTCTTTCTCTCCACCAAGGTGGGGAAACTTCCTGATTGGTTAGGGACTTTCTTTGAGGAGCCTGTGGATTTTCTATGCCTGCATGGACCCAGTCTAGTCCAGCAAGATGCATGTTAGGTTAAATGGTGATTATATTGAAAGCAGTGTGGATATTGTCTCCGCTATAAACCAGTAACCTGCCCAGCATGTTCCCTGCCTCTTGCCTCAGAACAGTAAGCTGCAGCCTCCCCTCATCCCCAAGTTGTATAAGTGACAGTAAAACACAAAAAAATGTGTTGTACTGGCAATAGACACATCAAAAATAAAAACGGCAATAATGTTTAGTTTGTGAACTTTAATGTTAAATTGCATGATTTTTTTTTTACACACATCAGATACATTGTTAATATTTACATCGACATAACTCAAAATCTCTAAAAACAAATAAAACAAAAACAGGTTAAACTGTTGAACTTTCTTTCATTATTTCAGTCAAAAGAGCTTATAATCATTATATTTATTTGGGTTTTACTATTCCACAAATGTGCAATGAATGGCAAAAAAAGTGATGTAGGCTTCCTTTACTGTATATGAATATTGTAAATTGTAAAAAAAACAAAAAAACAAAAACAATAGTAATAAAACAAAATGTTACAGTCTTACAAAACACAAATCAAAAGGTTAAAACAAACATGGCAATCATTGTCAGGACATCAAAAAGGAACAGAGTAAAAATTTATATTTCTTTTATGGATGTAAAGCCCAAATTCTAGCATATTATATAATATGTAGTAGTACTTATCAATAATAATAATACTAATAATAATCATAATAATAATAAAAAGGGAAGGATCTCTTGAAGATTAAATGTGTCACAAAAAGACAAAGATGTGTGTAAGTGTCTTTTCTCACAGCAGGTACAGCGATAACAAACTCCTTCAGTGGTTCAAACCAGATACCACTGCTTAAACTAAATGCTAGCACACATATCAAGCCATTGCAAGACAACAAGGTGAGCACAGGAGAAAGTCTCACAATTTTTACTCTATTCCATTTACCATCACCATTAAGAGTAAACACTAAATTACCTTCAACACCTCAAGGTTTTTTTTTTTCACATCGAGCACAAACACAAGTATTTTCTTTTCTTTATATTTTTTTTTTCCAAACATACATCTGACATGGCAAAAAATGTGAACTTTCAGTTTATGCTAATTTTCTGTGTCTAGAGGGCTTGCGTGTAGGAGGCGGTATCCTGAAATTGGCTCGTCAAGCATGTTAGCTTATGTATGGTCTGAAAGTAACAGTGTAAAATGGACTATGAAAATATGTGGAGTGCTATCATATATAACTGAGTATTGTCTAAAAAAATACAGTAGCAAGCTTTTATCTTCGGTTCCTTAGATTGATTTAAACTTATTTAGGTTATATTAGTACAAATCATATTTAAAAAATATTTAAATATGTTAAGTGGGTGGGCTGTCCTTGAAAAAGCCTTTTCACTTTATCCATGATTTTTTTTTTCCAGGACAACCCTTGTATGTGATTGTCTTCACCTTTTACCCGCACCAGTTAGTTGATAACTCTGAACGAACACAACCTAGAGAACAAGGAATATTTGGTCCAACTGTGGCCCACCTTGACTGACTTCACTGATTCAGGAATGACCCTGCCTGCCTCAAATCTACCTCAAGTTTACTTTATGTGATCCAGGGGTCGGGTTTGCCTTGACATTTGAGCACGATATTTACTATAACCCATACTAAGCCCTGCTCATGATTTGCGGGCCATATCTGTCCTACACAATACTTGGTAGAGCCTTAGGTGACAACAAGTCATCCAGATTAGGCCCAAATGCATCTGCTATCTGAGAATGGACCCATGAAGTAAGGGACCTCAAACCAACCTCTGAACACGTTTTCATATAAAGATATGATTAAAACAGCATATGGTAAAAGGATAATGTAAACTGTGAAAGCGTAGCAAGTTGCCAATCAAGTATGTTTTTATTTCCCTTCAGATAATTTTAATGTAATTGCTAGCATAAAAGCAAATGGACAAAAAAATCCAAGCAAAACTATGTCTTTGGCAACTACTGGTAGATGACAATGAAAATAACAGTAGCCTGAAGGGAAGGATAATGAGACATGGACAGTGAGCAGAAAGTAGGTACTGTTGGATCTCGAGCCCTTTGTTTTTCTTCTTAGCTAATGAGGATAACATTCTCTTCTAACAGTCCAAAATAGCCAGTCAAACTTCATAACAGCAAAGCAATTATGAAAAGTAATGAAGGATCCAGCTGAAAGACTGCCAATTCACCTCTTCACATAACAACCCAGTCATTAACCGTCATTAAAGGGGTAGTCCATGTCATTACAGATTGATAATTAGTTTTACAAATTAATTGGCATTTCTTATATTTTTTTTTAGTCCACCAGTAAACACCTGATCACACATACATTATAGTATATGACTTTCAAAGAAGCAAGCATATGATTGACAGACAAACAGAATACAAACAAAAGAACCACGTTGCTATAAAAGGTCACTACCACTGTGGGAGATGTAAAAAAAAAAAAATAGAGAAAACATTTTGAGTGGCATATTCTGTACAGACAGTTGGCAAAACCCAAAATATTCAAAGGTGAGGAGGCAATAAAAAGCAAACAGGATGAGTGGGCACATGTGAAGGGTAAAGGATTGAGTGGTGGAAGAGAGTAGCTGGTGGCGAGGATGCTAACATCACGAGATAACTGGGGCCCTATAGCTTCAGTGGAGCAAGCAGCACACAATACACAGGGAATTGAGGGACACTTTCATATGGCAGGGGGAAGCCCACAAGTGTTTTAAGCCTATAGAGGAAACAGAAGCAAGGTGGGGATAGATGCACATCTGTTCAGCAGAGCTTTGTTTTTCACGAAGCATTTGTGGCACTATCATGTTGCCTCTCGCTGAGATAATAGTTACGTGGCATGTCACACAGATTGCTCCTTTGGGAAAGTGAATGGAGCTCGAGGGCCGTGGGTGGGGAAGCTCGTGTTGGAGTACATGGGCTCGTTGGAGGGGTGCTGAGTGTAAGGGTGCTGAGGCAGGAAAGTAACAGGGTAAGCAGGAGCAGGCTGAGACTCGGGGAATTGCTCCATGTTGCAGACACGTTGGTAGCTCATATATTCAGCTGGGTTCAAAGGCTCTTCTGGATGCCTCCCAGAGTCCTGTGTGGAGACGGAAAAAAGAAGAAAATACTGCAGGGTCACAAAGTTTTTGATGAGAGTTGACTGAGCGACTTCACAGTAATACAGTACAATACACAGCAGAGCAGCGTCTTTTGAAGTACTCAAGCATTTTATGTCTTTAAATGATTTGGGCATGTCACACTTCTGCCATGTCACATATGCACAACACAACTCTTTGCACCGAGGGCCCTATATTCATGAATCACAAAGCTGAAGATCCTTTATTATAGAAAAATACAGAAAGAAAATATCTTTCAATTGCAAAATTTTAGGGTCACATACAGGAAAAGATAAGAATTAAATTTTAAATTCAAAATTTTATTCATGATTTTTTTCCCTCAACATTTTAACCTTTTTCTTGTAATTTCACCACCTTCACAAGATTTAATTATGCAGTGTCAAAATCTAAAAATAGTCTGTCTATAGTTTAAAAATTCTCCATAACATGGTTCAAACCTCATTGACTCTAACTTACAAAATTATATTTATGTTAATAATCAGTGAACCACTGATTTCACAGACCAAGACAAATAATTTATGCTGTTATTATCTTATAAAGTATTTCTTTATAAATAAATGTCTACACAGAACAGCATGAAGTGTTTTGGTGTTGTAGTCTATCCTGCTTTAGTCAGTTTTTATGAAAACAAAAAGCAACCATTATTCTGATGTTACATGATGTTGTCAGAAGGGTCTGATTGTTCATCTGCTTTTTACAATGAAATGCTCTAAGTGCTACTTATAAAGCTTATAATGGCAGCAAGTCAGCCTTCTCAGCGTGTCAGTCACTTTGTTATGCTTGAACTGGGAATTTGGCTCCAACTTGGGAGTCGATGAGTTAGAATCAACAAATTCAGCTGGCAGAAAAGATGCAACTTTGGTCTTTATTTTGTATTAAATAATAATTTAATTAGCACTTTTTTTTAGGTTCATCCTCATTACAAGCATCATTGATAGTGAATAAATATGTTGTGTATGTACTTCACACTTTAATATCTGCATAAATGCGATTTCCCGACAGAAAAGGCAATTATACACCTACTTGTGGGTGACATTGACAGGTTAGATTTACCTCACTGAATATTCTGCATTACCATCAGCAATCCCTTTACTAAATTAAATTGTGTGCCAACATGTGATTTGGTAGGTGGGAAGTCAAACATCATAATTGTTTTCCGCTGTTACATTTGTTGACACTCCCAGAATGCTCCCTGTCCAATTCAACAGATTAGTTTTTTTTAAAATAGCACAAGCAGATGAAGCCATAAACTCACCACAGTACACCACAGAAACAACATTACCTTAGTGGCAGTATAACATTACCAGTCATGAATATAGTGCCCTCAGCACTGAGATGTTTTGGGGGACTTTTTAAAGAACGATAATTGAAGGTTCCCAAATTGAAATCACTGAAAACCTTAAGCAGCTCTAAATTAAATAGTGCTTTTAAAAGAATTACTTGGATGTGCTTTGAAATGAAGCGATTATAATAAAAATGAAATGAGGTGGTGAATAGAAGACATGCAAAAACAAAACAAAATGATAAGAATGATAGTGAAAATGCAACTTACGAATAATCGTCAAGCATCTCTACATCTACGAAAACGATGATCCCAATTCTGTAAATATTGTGGTGGAGCAACAAAACCAGAAACAGACTTAAACCTGCCTACAAATCATCGCATTCATCAAAACAAAGTATAAAATTGATAACTCCATTACATGACAAGCTAGCCCAGCGGAACAAATAAATAAAAACAATGCAAAAATATAAATATAGTAAAATGGATAAAACATGAGGTACACATCGAGGAACTGTTAATAAGCAGGCAACCAGCACAATGACACACGAAAAAAGATTTTTCAAATAGCATAACGTAAACCTCTGTATTGCTACATGTATGATATTTTGAGAGACAAAAGATGCTGTAATAGTAAAGCAAGGGGGAGCTGTTAATGGTGACAGTGTGAGAACTAAGCTTGTGTGAAGGTGAACTGGATTTTTCACAGCATAAGACGTGCAAGTAAACCCCTCTTGACACACATGCGGCAGACATTGGCAGAAGCGTCTGAAAAGCTTATTTGTTTCAGGTCAGTATCAAGGACCACTGAAGATGTTAAGAAAACTTTCTACTTTGTCACGTTATTAATTTCTTTTGTGTGCATAAAAGACCTTGGCGATATCAAGCAAAATTAAAAGCAGCAGTCTGAGGAGCAGCTTTTCCATCTTAAAGGTTTGTCTCAAGACATTTGGGATTTAGATTTGAAACTTTAGCAGACTTCTGTAGAAAAAGTCTGATTCAATGTTAGGTATTGTCCCTTTGAAGAAAAATACACCCTGCCTAATTCAAATACACTCTTGCACGAGTAAAAACCCTGAATTCTCACATTCTAAGTTTGTAGGCTGAATAAATCAAAGATTATTTGATTTAAAAAAAATTCCCCTCTTGCCCCTGTGGGCGGTCTATCCTTCAAGCTCGTGTCCTCTACCAGAGGCCTGGGAGCTTGAGGGTCCTGCAGTATCTTAGCTGTTCCTGGGACTGTGCTCTTCTGGACAGAGATCTCCGATGTTGTTCCTGGGATCTGCTGGAGCCACTCGTCTAGCTTGGGAGTCACTGCACCTAGTGCTCCGATTACCACTGGGACCAGTGTTACCTTCACCTTCCACATCTTCTCAAGCTCTTCTCTAAGCCCTTGGTACTTCTCTAGCTTCACATGTTCCTTTTTACTGATGTTGTTGTCATTTGTGATCACTACAGCGACATCAGGAAGATGGAACATGAGAAGCTTGAGAAGTACAGGGGGGGCGGGGGGCTCAGAAAAGAGTTATATACCATCCAGTAATTTGACATTCTTTCTTACAAAGAATATGAAGTTAGCATGCAGATAACAACTGGAAACTACTAATCTGGTTATTCTGTACATTTAAACAATGACCAACAAAAAGATTAAGTAAATGAAACCAAAATGTAACAAATTAAAAATGGAAACATAAGTGGATGAGAATGGATGGAAGGATGGATGATGGGTGAAAAACATTGTGGTATGTATTTTATTATTGTATTAATTGTCTTAATTAATTTATTTATTTAAATATGTGTCAGTTAAAAATTATGTGTCACAGCAAACACCCTGTAAAATTGTTTTTGCACCTCCATATATTTTAAAAAGAAGAAGAAGAAGAAAAATAAGAAGAAAAACTCCATGCAGGCAGTCGGGTTTCCCTGTTTTTGTTTGAGCTGCATTATCCATCCACAAATTCATGCTTCATGCTTGGTCTGCACCTGTCATAAGACGTATGCACTGCACACGTCACCAGTCTATCTCAGGGCTAACACAAAGAGACAGCCTTTCACTCTTATGTCCACACCTTAAGCCAATTTAGAATCATCATTAAACCTCTGCATGTCTTTGGAATCATAGAAAAGTACTCTTGCTACGATTAACCAGACCTTTTTTCTTTCTGCCCCAGACATTCTAGAATTGATTTTCAATTATAAAAAAAAAGACTATTTAATTAGAATATTGGAAGAGGAAGGCTTTGATGCTTGTATTTAGAATTTTAAAATATCACTGCAATTTGTAGATTAAATGACTCAAATGCAGGATACCAGCAAACAAAAATTGAACCTTTATTAAAGGCAGCAAAGAGAACATCAAATCCAACTGGACCGGACTTTTTATACGCATAAGGTAATCAGGGAAACTCAAAGCAAGACAAAAGAGAAAACTGACTATTAAAGTACAACATTAATGGACAAGAGGATTCAACTAAACACAGAGACATGAAAACACACTAAAACAATATAAAACACAAGGGAAGCTAGGATGAAGAACTTAAAGCACAAAACAAAACAATGAAAATCACACAACAGACCTAACCAAAGATTTCAAATATTACAAATGATCAGACTTATTGTGGAATACAAGGAAATCAAGACAGGAACACAAAATTTAAAGTTAAACAGTGACTCAAGATTAAATCAAACTGGTGGCAACAAAAAAACAGACACACATAGACACACTTTCATTTTGTTAAATTTATGCTATTTTTTCCACTTAATGGTGACTCTGAACAGAGGCCAGTTTGAAAGCATCTTTTTCTGTTGCTAACAAATTCCAGAGTTCCATTAAACTGCTGGGCAGTGAGCCCAGCAGTTTTCATGATTTAGGACAATTGCCTATCTGAAGCTGTGTAATGATTTTTGAAGGGAAATTAAATGCAAAGGTCATTTATGGAAAATACTTTTTTGGAATTAAGATTTAAAGGAGTACAAGACAAGACATTTTTATCAGCCTACTTATCAGTGTTATTTCCCCAATCAAAGTGTGTTTAAATAAGGAATGGCCATTACTCGAGGTATTTACTGCCCACAAGAAGTGAAAAAATCCTGTCTGAGTCCTGTCTGAAAAATGTGATCCTGAACATTACAATTAAACGTTTACTAACAAGATATTTAATAAGCTCACACTTAACATTAGCTTAGGTTATTCTTTATTTTTAATTGCTATACTTCTCGAGAGTTTCCATATCTCATAAACGAGCACAGAATTCCTTTAAACCACTCTAATAACTTGTGACTTTCAGTAATGGTTAAACAATTAATAATAAAAAAACATTGGAGGAACTCAACATTTAAATAACGTCACTGGTTACAGTTTTTTTTAATATATCTTAAATACATTGACCAGAAACTTTTGAGTGTACAGCTCAAAATTTAGATGTACAGCCTATAGGTAATAGTTGTAAGTGTAACCTATATATCTCAGCATTAATATAGAACAAGTTAACAGTGAGTTGAAACACAGTGTGTTTATTTCAATTCTATCTTTTTGGTAATTTAACTGTAGTGCATTTGTTGCTTAAGCCTAGTTCTGGTGCTATAGGTCAGAACGACAGTGTGACTTAGCCATCTCTAGGCAAGTTCATTGTCCCAGAACATTATCCAGTCCGTGATTACATTTGTCTGCATACGTTATTAAGGCGGAGGATAAGGGTCACTCATAGACACAGAAAGTCTAAAAATGAGACAAGGTTGTTCTCAAACCCTGAAACTGCATCTAAGTTAGATGACAGAAGCCAACTGAAAACCTTCAACATACCTATGCTCTTCTTTCTTTCTGTCATGTGAGCAGAAGCAGATTAAACATTTGATGAAACAGCGATAGTACATCTGCAGTTAAATGTAGCTTTCCCTTCACTAGATTTGATCATGACCTGAGATTGTACCATTGTCCCTTATTTCAGGCTACCATGATTAATTTTATCTTCGCTACTTTAAACCACCTTAATTTGACATTTTTATTACAGTTTGTAGTTAATAAATGTACCTTGCATTGCACTGTCTGGGTGAATTAAAATAATTAACATAAAATAATCAACATAAAATTTTTACACTGAACATTACAACCTTAAAGTAGGCTTGAAGTAGAATGTGTATGTTTTCCTTTTTAAAAAGAAAAAAGAAAGACATTTCTTGGAGCTGTTTCACATTAAAAGTCGACATGCTTTGTTTTGGAGAGCGCTGCACATTGCACCATCAGTCACCATTGATCCATCGTTTCACAAATTACACATCTTACTCGTTCCAGCATTTAATTGAAGAGTAATTGGATTTATTGACCCTTGTGGTTTGATTTATTCCCATGTTGCACAGCATCTGTGCTTCAGGCCACGTTCACTCCAAAATAAAACATTTGTCAAAAGTCCGTAATTCAACACAGTAATACAGCTGATATTTATGGTTTTGTGGAGTTCACTTAAACTTCCAGTATCATTTTATTCCACTTGAGGAAAAAACATGCACTGTTGGCAATGTAAAAGAAAGACAACCACAGCCTGCATACCAGCGCTGGTTTTGTCTAGCATCACTATCCAGATAGCATAGGCCAGAAAGAAGAACAAGAAAACAACAACAAGCACATAAGATGCCCTATTGTATTTAAACCTAATAAACATAAACTACATCAGGAAACAGAAAAGGTCAAATTAAGTGGATATTTTTAAAAAGGAGCATTAATAGCTTTGACAGTATGGTTCCGTTCAAACAAACAGTATGAAAACAATAAAAAACAAAGCTAATTGTGTTACCAGTTTCACAATTATTTCAAAACTGTTGCAAGAAGTGTTTTGGAAGATTTGGATAATAGTGGAAACAACCATTTGAAATGTAAAAATTCAAATGATATTTAAATTATTCGACACTATAATTGGGTTATACTCATAGTAAAGTCAGACTTCTACCTTTGTTTAAATGTAAAGCGAAAGCACACAAAAAGAAACCATCACCTGTGCATACTTAAAAAATGAACGCTAATCTAAATGAAATCTGATTCACCTTGAAGTCATTTTAAGCACCGGTATATAAAGAGTAGATAACATAACCTTGGAGAATGATGGCACAAATAAGTTTTCATATCTGATAATGTAATAGCTCTGTCAAAGCCAGCGGATGCTAGAAAAATACAATCAGGCTGTGATTAACAGTTCGCTGATTTATTTTACTGATTACTTCTAAATCACAGGCCAAAGGTGAACTGCACAGGCAGAAAATGAAATGATAATGTTGTCACCCTGGATATAAACTAGTGGTTGAGTCTCTGGCTCAGCAAACACAGATTTTATTGAATGGTGTAACCCCGTGACTGGAGCCAGCCAAGACAAGGCTTATTACAAACAGGGAATGTCAACAGGCATTTCCCCAGAGAAGTTAATGTTGGAACAGCAGGCCATCTGTTATAGAGCTGCTGACTGAACGTGTTATATAAACTAACAGAAGAAGTAAATCAATAAACATTAATTTTTCTGCTTTGTCTCAGAACTGTGGAACGTGAATGTTGAACAGATCCAATAATCTGTTTTGCTCAGATACCAGTTTTCAGATACTGTAATCTACTATTTTTGCCCAGTGCTGGGAAAATGTGTTGACTTCTAGTTTTGTAAAAATGTTATTATTATGATTACACATTTCTAACACTACAAATGGTAATCCTTTGCGTTTGTGTCTATATTTCATAACCATTCAATACCAAACAGCGGTTTTGTTTAATGACCAAACAATTAACGTCATTGGCTTATTCAGGTTTACCTGTTTTAACAGTTTTAAACCCTCGGCCACAAAAGGCTGATGAGGTGTTGTCATCACCCCTTTGGGCAGGCGGGCGGTAAGGGTCTAAGTTTTGAAGTTTTATGAAAATCTCGTGAATGCAATAACTCGAGAAGAAAGAACACCCAGGGTTTTCAAAATGATACCCTCAGTGTGTCAACTAAAACTCGAGGGTGAGTCAGAGTCTCAGTGACCTCGACCTAACCCACTAAACAGTGAACGTCAGATAGATGTGCGGATCATGTCTACATTGGGTCCGTCGGTCCATGACCAATTTGGGACATCTATACGATGTCCAAACTAGGTCCACAAGATGTCCAACCATGAAACAACTTTAATGTCAGTGTGATGCTCAACACTTGAACTTTGGACTCATTAATTTTTCTGGAAATCATCTGGACGTCTATGACAGGTGCAAGAAATTTACATGATTAATGATTAATATCAATATTGTTGTTATCAACATAATACATTTGAATATGGGTTATGTATAAAAAAGTACATGTGGGTATTTTTTGGGGGGTTATTTTACATTTTGCTGTTTTTCTTCTACTGGTTTCTTTTATTTCAATTATTCAAATTGTTTGTTTGTAACCAGTTTAAAAATGTCATTTATGTGTTGAAATATTAAAATAATTGAAATCCATGTTAAAATATAAAATAAAAATCTTTAGAAAAATGTTAGACTTCCTTTTAAAAGGAATATGATATGTTTAACAAGTTTAAAAGAGCATTTGCATTATATTTGGTTCATTTTTACATGTATCCTGTTTTATTGTGAAGACCTTTCTAAGAGGAAGTAAATGTGGTTGTGATCAGTAGCAAGACTGAGAGAAGTTGTGATGAAAAGTACGAGAAGATTGTGCAAGTGTGTATGAACTGGATTATCTGCTCAATACACACATTTTGCAAACTGCCTTTGAGAAACTCGGGACATTTCTGCTCCATGCAGAAGCTCACTTTTTTAGTGTCAAGAGCCCGCACCATCTTGGAGACGTCTGCTGATCACTCTGCATTCCTTCACACATAACTGTTTCGGTACATAAAACATGGGCCTACAAAGACTATATAAGCAGCATTAAAACAAGGTCTAAAATGAGTCAAAGTCTGGCACTGAAAACATGTCCACAACAAACACATTTGGACTATTAGTAGCCAGTACACGGAGGTCCTACAGATCTCAACACTAGACGTTCAACAGATGTAGAAAAAAAAAGACACCTGGAAATACAAAACAACCCCCTCAGTGGACCAAAATGTATGTCCAAAATGACTTACAAAAGACATCACTCGGTAGTCACTTTGCACAGTGGAAAAGGTCAAAGGTCAGAGGTCAGGTTTTCTAAAACTCTTGTGAATGCTATGATTCAAGTAAGATGTTATCTAGGATTTTGATGCTATATCTACTGAAAACTACATCTACAAGGAGGCAGAGGGATACCACTGGCCACAATATTCACAATATTTTTAAAAGTTATGATACTTTGACACAAGACTTTCTTTCTTTCTTTCTTTCTTTCTTTCTTTCTTCCTTTCTTTCTTAAAACTAATACACTCTTTACATTTTTCACTTACAGGATGTGAGTGTGATAAAAAATTTTGAGAACCCAAAACCAGAAATAATTGTATTTAACTGTGGATATTTTTTGGACGAATTCCTCCAGCAT
The DNA here is from genome assembly GCF_963576455.1 of Neolamprologus multifasciatus. Lineage (NCBI taxonomy): Eukaryota > Metazoa > Chordata > Actinopteri > Cichliformes > Cichlidae > Neolamprologus > Neolamprologus multifasciatus. Next base: position 14,469,405 of record NC_140452.1, on the reverse strand, counting down.
GCAGCTGCCAAAGGTTTAATACCAAAGATAAGTCTTGGGTGTTAGTAAAGACTTGGCTCCACATCAAAGCTGGGGTACTGTATGCAAGAATATTGAAATCTGTAATTTATTTAGCCTTAATCTCATGATGGTGCAGTAGCACATTTTATTGATATATTGTCTATTTGGCAACAAAAAAAAAATAATGCTATCTTTTTTCAAATTTCAACTGGTTTTAATCCATATTTAAATGTTTACCGGTATCTACACTAAATAGACTATGTTTCTTTTCACTTATGCAAATAGGTTCTTAGGCTTAAAATCTTACTGCACTACACAAAATACACGAGACCATTTCTCAGTACATTCAGTGCACCCTTGCAATAATAAGGTGTATTTAAACTGTCAGTGCTACTGATGCTTCTGCTAGACTAATTGTCTGGTAATTTACAAACAGTTGCTACTACTACTCTACTGGCTGCTTGTTATGTAGCTTTTTATTAGCCTTGCCCCCACCTGACATTCACTTGTAGGCACAGACTTTATTGGTAGTTTATTGCTGTCACTCTCTGCTGGGCTGTGCTGCATTGCATGACTGCTTGCTTGAAGTAACCCTTTGTCGTCTCTCTCTCTCTCTTTTGCTAATATAAAATGTGTAATGCAAGTCCAATCTTTTTTGTTACATCTCTGGCCATCTCTGCACTCACTCAGAACAAATTTGAACAAGTTTTATGCTCCCTGTGTAGAAATATAGAAATATCACTATAGTACTTTCTTCAGACTTTGTCCAAACAATGTAAGTTAGAAAAAACTAATAATACATACAAATACAACACTGTGCAAAAGTGCCATCATCATTTCTTTATGCCTTGCTTTGAAGGATAGGACATTAGCTGCTTTTTCTCTCGTTTTCAGTCCAGTCCTTGTTTTTGTTTTTTTAGTTTTGCCACCTAGAACTGACCTATGAAAATTTCAGTAAAAAAAATGGCACCTCACTCAAGGGATGAACCCATTTTGTGTCACATGCATTACAAACAACTTACTTAACTATAAATAAGTAACTCATCATTCTGCAAAAACATTTTTGTCCATTTCATCAGTTGAATAAAAAAAATGCACAAAGATAAAAAGTATGCACAAAAACAGAAACACAATTTTTGCACCAACAAGATGATGGCTAAAGCATTACTAGCTGGAAATTTGGCATGTATTTGCCTGATGTACAGTGTGTCCTTATAAAGTGCGAGGAAACTGGACAAGTGGGGCACAAAAGAATAGTGTGTCAGGCCTTCAAAACTATCTATAGCCGATGGACAGTACTTATAGTATCTGCTGAACTCTTTAAAATACAGTGGAAGCTCTGTCAGGGTTTGGGCTGAATTTCAGTCAGTGGTGTTGGAGAAATTGATGGAATTATGGGCTCCATCAGATTTTTACCTACCATGCAAAGACATCTGGAAAGAGTATAAATGGTAATAGTTTATTTTTTAGCATAGAGTACTAGTGAAATAAAATGATGCCCGGAGAGAAACACAGAGGTCTGGGCACAGAGTGAAACACAGTGCCCAGACCTCAACATCTTTTAATCCGTCTGGGATCATCTTGAAAGAGAATGGAGCCAAAAATGGTCAGCATCCAATGAAGAATACATTGGAAGTCCCTTCATAAACCCTGGAGAACTATACCCGAAGACTACTTAAAAATGACAAGAAAACTTGTATAAGTTCATTCAGGCTGTGTTGAAGGATAAAGGTGGTGATAGCAAATACTGACTTTCAAGTTTGTTATAATTGTTCTGTTTCTTGTTTTACTAGCAAAAACCCCCAAAAAGCAGTATGGCTTAAGAATATGGCACAGTCCATTGGATAATTTCGAAAAGAATAGAACAGAATAGTATTTATTGTCATTGTACATGTATGATGACATTATGGAATAAATTAGGAAATTTAAATAAATACATAAAAACATTTTATAGTAAACTTATTGTCACTCTCCCAGTCTATGCAATGCAAAGTTTGCTCTGCATTTGCAGGGACAGGCTAGTTTACTCTACATTCAAAAAAAATGAATGTGTTCCATCTGAATTGTCAAACTGAAGCACATTTTCTCTGTATTGTTTTATTATCGTGCTGAAAAACCGACAGACAAACTCTTCCACAACAGAACTTTTAGTGCAACTGAACTGCTATGTGTGGGTCTATTTATTGATGGCACACATTCTAATTTACCCTTGTTGTCACATTGGGTCATCAAGAGGCAAATAATTAGAACTAAGTAGATGAGCCCAGCTTCTTGTCTCCTGGCAACAAGCTAGACTCCTCTGTTTATTGTCATCTTTTGTTTGTTTTAGTGTAAGACATCACAGAGCGTCTGGGTTGAGAAAAGTGTTTGTTATTTACGGACATCACATCCTGTGATTTCTGGCTACTTAGCTGCTCAAAATTCAAACAGTATCTCCTGATACCATCTGGGGCTGCCAGTGAGTGAATACCTAATGTAGCTTTAAATATTTTGCTCTCTAGAGATGTCACACCTGCAAATTACTTCAATAGTAAATCTGAAATTGCAGTTTAGGGCAACAAGTAGTAATAATGGTGCTTCTGTTATCACATAAAGATTCTCATTCCAGCTTTGTTAACTAATGCAAAACATTCATTTTAAGATGTGATTTCTCAAAGCTTTTGTGTGCAGTAATGCATTTTATATCTACATTTAGCTCATTTAGCTAAAATTTGGAAAACAACTAAATCTTGCAACAGTGTTTTATGAACACACACTTTGCACTACTTCTCTTCATGCCTTTAACCTTGAAGCCTCCCGACTTGGCTGAACAATAACTTGCAGAAACACACAGAAACCAATCTAACCACTTTAGCAGCACGGCGATTTGTGCCCCTGTCCCACTTTCCTGTATGTGTATAAGGAGTATTTCAAGTGGTGTAGATGACTGTTTGCATGTGATGGAAGGATTTCTCCCAGCTGTCCTGATTTGGGTACAGATCAGACATCAGAGCAGAGTCTTGTAGATGAGAGCATGTTTCCTCTGCTACCAATCAGGGCTGTCAAGTGTGTCATAATCACTTGACAACCACCTTTGGCGTGTGCGCACCTGCTCAGAAAAGCATTTTACATATGATATCTTCAATATTTTACATTATTTTGCCATTAAGTCAAAAAAGTGACATAAATACACACTAAAGAACTATTTCATTTTGTTTTTATAAGACCAGAGATGTTCAAAATCCCAAACGTTTTTCATGCAAAATAGTCATGCTGCTAAATCTCACACATTATTGACAGGAATGCTCTACAGATTTCTCTGGAATCAGACTTCATGCATAAAGAGACTAAAAGGATCATCAAGAAAACATGAAGAAAAGGAGTTAAAAATTGCTTTGTCTTTGCCAGCGAGCCATATTTTGCATGACATTTAGTGAAAATTACAGAGCACTTGTGTGGCTGATCTTATATTCTCTCACTACAATGTGCTTTTCAATTTCTGTACCACACGTCTCTGCTCGAGTGCTGTTGTGTTAAATGACACCCTAAAAATCACTCTGCTTCAATCAAACTTTCTGAAGAGCAACATGGGGGATATCAAAAGATGACCAAGGCTGAAGAGGAAGGTAGACAAGGGAACCATGTGGAGCATATAAAGGAAGGTCAGTGCATGTGAAAAGGGTATGAATGAAGGGATAGAGTGCATTGGTCTGTATACCTTGAGGCCAAAGTCTGAGGGGAAAGGCCTATAATGGCATGCGCTAGTGTGAGCTAGGCTGGATGGTTGCATACTCGACAAGATCCCCAGGGCCAGTGTGAGCAGAGCTTCGTGGACTTGGAGAGGAGGCCAAAGCTGCAGTATCCAGCTCCGCATACTGGACATCACAGTCCTTGTGGCCAGAGTTCTGGAGACAAGAGAGGCGAAAGTGTGTGAGGAGTGAGGCAGCCAAAAAAATGAGAGTGTGAAAAAGATAGAAAGCTGACGAGAGAAAGAGAAAGTGGGAGAGAGCAAGTGAAAGGCAGACAGATGAGAAAATTGATGACTGAAGGTTGAATGGTCGTGGGGACATTTTGAGTGTGTGAGCAGCAGTGCTAGACTGGAAGACAAAGAAAAATGTGTGCGCATGGGGGAAAAGAAAACGTGAAAGGTGAAAATTATTATGACGAGCCAGCAATGGAGTCGTTGAACAGAAAATCACAACAGTGGGGAAGTTATTATATATTAAATTAAAAATTAGAGATGGAAAAGAACTTAATCTTTTCTACCATTATTCTATTATTTTTCCATATTTATCCATAAAGTGTTGGCATGTGCAACAGGAACATATTTTGGTCCAGCTGCTATTTTTTTTATTAAGATTATGTGTGTATAGCTCATCTATGCATATCCAGGAAATCATGTACATTTGACAGTCATGAAAACTGGATTCCAACGGAAACAAACACAAAACAAGCCAAACCCACTGCGGGCATGCGCAGCTCTAATGCTTGGATTATACTGAACACATGTCCATGTAATCCTTCAGACTACAATGAAACTAATAAATGTGTCCTGATCACAGTCTGAATTAACTGTTTACATTGGCAACCACGGTTACCCTGTGGCACGTGGAGATACTTGTAAAGCCCGGAAGCGAGTTAATGGAGATGCTTGTGTGGCTTCCATTGTGCTGATATTTCAGTGTGCATGTAAACATAGACAAAGACCTTCATTCAACTAGAATTCGACCACTGAGCACAAAAAACTAATCCAATGACTGACTCGATGAGGAATTGGCCAAGTGGATGATTGAGCAAATAACCATAATGGGATGATCAATAAATGACAATGACAGCTTTGAACGCTCTTTATCCAAATCCAATAAAACAAAACAAAACACGTTTTTCCTCCATTAATAAAAATTTACAAAACTAAAAAAGGTGATTTCGTTTATCATTTATCAATTGAAAACAGCCGAAAACTGTAGAAAACCAACATAATATCTTCTGCCCCCTTTAAAAATGTATCTTATGTAGGAAAAGTGAAAATGGATTTATTTGATTTTCCTTATTTTAATAAAATAAACAATCTAAACAGAGCTCAGATAGGCAATGATGATGAAATAAAATGTAAGTTTTTTAAAAACAGAACAACAGGGTTCAAAGTGTCTCTGAACTGATTCTACAACCCAGAAACAAAATGCTTGCTGTAATGAAATCAGTGGAGTAAAATTGAGAGTGGTTAAGTAAATGCAAAGCGCAAATGCACCACATCTAAAGCTGCGTGGTAAAGACTTGTGAACGAGAAATGGAATGAAATGATACGTGTTGCATCAATGTACTTTAATTCCATCTGAGAAAAGATTACGTAGAAATGACTGAAGCTTTTACAGAATCTCCTGTAAATAATTTAAATCTACTTTGCAATCTCTCCACTATTGCATATTTCCCCGCCGCTCACACTCTGCACTCACTGGATATTTAAATATCGAGAGTATTTGTCATGACCGGAGTGCAATCAGGGGGAAAATTACAGCCACATTGCATTCAAAATTGGCAGATAGTGTTTTGCCCCTAGAGAATCATCATTAGTAACACTCGACGCTCAGCAGTCAATGCATGTCTTTCACAAATAGTGTTTTGAAAACCTCAGTGATACCCTATTCATCTTAAGAGCAGCCCTAAACTTCAATTTAAGTGGAATGTTATCAGAGATAAGAAATAAATCTTAGGAAGATCTACCCTTGGTGTCCAAGGATTATCTGAATTAAACATCCAGTCCCTTTGAGCATGGAATTGAAGATGATAGTTTAATATCCTTGAATAACTACACAGAAAATCAAAATCAATTCGCCCAGGGAAAAGAATGATAGTAATTGAGTTATCCCTCAAGTTCGGTGAGAATGAGTCATTTATAAAGTGCACCAAAAATGCAAAGCAGTTTTAACAAGGTTAGCTGACAGGCTAATATATTGAAGTTGGTGGCATCAATATAACATCAGTGCAGTTTTTATTTATTTCTTTTTTTATTATTTGTACTTTTATGCATGAGTTTGTTAGGCTTAGAACGTAACAAAGAATTTTTACCCTAATGGTTAGAGCAGTGTTTCCCAACCTTGGAGCCACGGCACATATATCACATTAGAAAAGTCAAACGGCACACCACCAAACAAAAATTTCACAAAAAGCCTATTGATCATTTTCCCCTACGCACCAGGTATAGCAGAATTGGCTCAGCTTTTCCCAATATACCATTTATTTGCTTTCTTCTGAGCACTACTCATGCTAGGGCCTTTATCTGGGTCAGAATTTCCTCCAGGACCCAGGTTAGATTGATTACTTTTTCTTTTCAAATATTTAACTATTGCTATTATGCACTGCATGGTCTCAAAGCTTGACTATTATGTAATTTCTTCTCAGTCTTCTTCTGTTTTACTGGCAGTTGGCAACCTATTTAATTAGAGCAGGTAGTTGTACTGCCCTCTAGTGGAAGAGAATGCACCTGTGACTCACGCCGATTGCTTAGAGCAGCGGTCCCTAATCGTTTGGTACCGGGCCACGAGAGACTCGGGTGTGAAATTTATGGTTTTCAGGGTTGTATTTGTTTATTGTATATATATTTATTATTTATATTTATTGTGTGTATTTTGTAGATAAACATAACAAAATAAAATAAACACAACAAAATAAAACATTGTTGTGAAAACATTGTCGGATGTAAATCGGTCCGTCGTGGAAAAAAGGTTGGGGACCGCTGACTTAGAGTACTAATTAGGTGGCACACCTGATTATTTTTTGCCCAGTTGTTGGGAAAACACTTGGTTAGAAAGAAAATCTAAACATTATTTCAGCTGTCTCACAGTCCACCACTTTTATTTTACCTGCTAGAGTCCCTTCTGCTACCTTGTGTAGATACTGTATATGTGTGTGTGTGTGTGTGTGTGTGTGTTTATGTCCTCAGAACAATAACATCCTTGGATTAGCAGGCTGTAGAGCTGCGGATGTTTGCCGATGCTTTGAAAAAGTGACGTCTAAAGACGTGTTTGTTTGTGATGAGATCTGGTGACTGAATGCCAAATTCGTCATATGACTTGATCCTTCGAAAAAACTATTCAGTAAACTACTAGAGCCAGTTTATTGAGGCATTGTCTTTCTGGAAGATGTTTCATAGGAGGTTAGAGGTGATCACATAGAACAACTTTATATTGATTTACAGTGACCCTTTCCTCTAACAGGACAAGTGGACCCAAACCAGAAAATATATCTAACACATTGTGTTTTAATGCAGTCTCTTGTGCTATAGTGAGACCTATAACTGTGCTAGCTTTTTTTAAACACATACAAATTATATAGTTGTGATATAGGTCATTTTGTGGAATGTGAAACAGTGTGACTTCTAAAGGAGTTTTCTTATTCTGGATGTAAAAGTCTGGGTTTTAATGCCAGGTGACAGCTATGCAGTAGTTTTATGAAACTGATATATTGTGTTTTATGAATACTGAAACAGGTAGACCTATTCTTATAAGTACCTGAAACAAAATTACGGACCTGTAAATGAGAATAAAACAGGCTCTTTACTTTAACACTCTAAATTAAATTACAATGATTTAAGTCCTTCAAAAGATATGCACTTTAGAGAAAGAAAAAAATGTATATTTAATATCTAGTTTACTCTAAAACCATACTTCAAGGATTCCAGATTTTTACTGGCGTGCTTGATTAATTTCTGAATTACTGACCTTGTCAGTGACACCCAGCTCTAAATTCATTGGTTCTTACTGAAAGCAAATCCAGACCACTTTCAAATAGTTAAAAAAAGGTTAATTAATCCTCTGAAACAGTTGAACACTTTAGATTTAAAGCCTCCTTCCATTTAAAAATGCCTTTGAGTTACTTTGACCTTCACTGCTTAGATGATGTATATTCAGAGTTTGACAATGCAGTGAAGCTTTCTGATTTATTTGCTGCACGTTTGATTCTCTAGGTTGAAAGTCTGAAAAGTACCCGCAATAGGAATTGCAAGACTAGTGCCCAACTTACATAAGTGCGATCTGGAAAGCTACAGTCACTATACGTTATGAATGGAGTTTTTGTATAAAAACAAGTCTTGCATTTAATAGTTAAACTTTTGAAATAGGCTTTTAGAATTGCTGTCCTCAATAAGTGAGAATGTATAAGATTCAATTTCAAAAGTTCTGACTAATTTTTTTAACAAAATGTCAGACATCAATAAATTAATAAATATTCAACACAGGAACTTTTATCTTAAAACTAGTGCTGTCAGCGTCAATCTAGCTGAAATGACGTTAACGCCATAACCGCATTAACACGGCAAATCTCCATAAGCGAGTTAGCGCGGATCGCCCCGTGCATGGGGCTGCATGGCGCTAACACGTTAACGAGCTAACCGAGCTAATGCGTTGACGCCATGCAGCCCCATGCACAGGGCGATACGCGCTAACTTGCTAACAGAGATTTGGCGCGTTAATGTGGTTATAGCGTTAACGCTATTTTAATGGGATTAACGCTGGCAGCACTACTTAAAACATGTCTGTAGGCTGTAAGTACGCAGGCCCTGTACACTGATGCACTGATATCTTGTCATGATTTCAAGTAGCCAGAAAATGGGATGCTAAAGAGCAGAAACAATAGAGAATAGCATGTCAGCAGTTGTGTCAAACTGATGTGGCTTTTAATTTGAATTGTGAAGTTCCATCATGCACAAGGGTAACACATACAACCTGACTTTAAGTCAACATATCAGCTTAACCTTTAATTATCAAAATTTAAAATAACTTTCCAAATGGTTCTGGATTTGTGAAGGAATATTGGCATAAAACTAAGGAGCTATAAGTTGATCTCATTAAGATACAGTTGATACCTACGTGTTGTTACGCATTTGAGCAAGTTGCATTTTGCACGACACTGCTTACCAAATAAGTAAAACTGAGACTGAAGAAAGAAAGAAACTTAGCTATTGTGTGGTTACAAATTTTCACATTACCAAGAGACACAGTGAAAATGATTTTGTTTTCAGCCAGCACACACAACATGCAGAAGCTTGCACATCCACACAAATTGTCTAAAATCCTGGTTGTTGTTTTTTAAATTCATCTCAGAAAGAAATGCTGCCAAAGCAAATAAAGCCCTCAGTGCTCTCAAGCATCTGTGCTACTGAGGGAGGTTTCCCCACAGTTAGCAGAGGCATCTGATACAACAAATCAAACATTTCATAGTCAACAGTTAAGACTCAGGGGTGATGATGTACTGTGGAGCACCACACTGTAACGTATCTGCAGACGGTTGCCTGGCAAACCCACAAGTAATTACGATGGATTAGAGGAAGAGTAGGGGAGGTGAGGCAGAGGGCAGGCCGTCGGGGTCAGAACATGAAATCGTCCACAGAGAGAGAAAGAGAGAGGATGGCGGCTGGCCAGGTTTACATAGAAGATGAGAGGTGCTGATTTTGATGATGAGATAAGAAGCTTAGTCAAACCGCCCAGTGGATTTACTGGTCAGCATCTACTCATAACACCAGACAAGCAAAAATGAAAGCTCCTCAGTGACTGTACAGAAGCACCGTTCATTGTAAATCAGTTCTACAATACCACCAAGCAGAACCTCACCAAATATTCACCCTTTCAGCAGCAGTTACTACTGACCAAAGGCAGCAGCTGTGGATGACCCCTCCATAGTGAAGCTCACGTGACTCCGCTCATGGCATCAGTACTCACCGGCTTATCGGTGAAGGGGGTCGACTCAGAGGGTGCCATGTCGTAATAAGGAGGCTGAAGAGGAAGCTTCTGCATTTCTTCCTCCTTGTCGAGATGAACCACCTACGGGAAACACCAAGAGCTCAGCGTGACTTATAATGAGCTCGAAACCGGGATAGATCAGCCAGCTCTGCAGTCCTCACCAAGGTTAACTTTGCAATTAGTCTATGAGTGTGAACTGCTACCTCATGCGCATTAATTAAAACACATCAGCAGCAAAACAGTATGTTGACAGTTGTTGCTCACATTTTTTTTTGTGTGTCTGTGGTAATGAACAGAAATCAGCAACGTTAATCTCGCATCCGACAGAGAATACAGCTTGACAGCAGTTTGAATTTCAGCAGCTCAGTTGAACCTAAAGTTACTATGTGCATCAAAGTAATTTTGTCAAATGAATCACTTCCAGATCACATAAATATATGATGCAAACGTTTGAAACATCTGAGCTGAAATGCTAAAGTAACTGTAAAGCTGCAAGAGCTAGCTGAGATTCATAGCCACTATATTACAGAGGGATTTCATTTCTTACATAAACCTGACATAAATAAACTATTTGAAAAGAATAGTTTGCCTATGTAGACAAGGCTTACTGAAACCATTTTAATATGGTACAGACATTTCATTAGGTACATCTAAGAAAATGTATGTAGTCCAGCACAACATAGCATAAATTCTGCTTTTACATTTTCTACTTTTGTTTTCAAAAAAGTTTAAATTGTGTTTTATTTTTGGTGATCTATTTTGATTCTTAAATCTTTCTTTAAATTCCTTTCTATAGATATTTTAAAAGGTAGAACGTAAACATTTTCACTGTGTTCGAAGGATTAACGTTTAGGTACAAATGCTAAATTTTCATTTTGCATGTTTTCTTTCCTTATTTTGTGCTTCGGGTGCAAGCTCTTTAAGTCTCTATTAAGTCAGATGTTATTTTATTTATGCAAATAAAAGAGCAATATGGTTCTAAAAGACACAAAAACAGAAGACACTTCAAAGTGTTGCATAAATAAAGAGGGGGTTTAGTTAGATTCAGAAACCTCGTGAATGAAATTCAAAATTAACCTACATCCTTAATCAGTGGACTTGCAGAGCAGGATGTTCTGTGGTGACCATTCAACATATGTCAGTTTCTCAAGGGTGACTAATTACCTTTAATGGAGTATGGTACTATATTATAAAATAAATTAAATCGTAATCCATCATAATTTCTGGGGAATTACAGTTACATTGAGATTGTAGATTAATATCTTTTTGCTGAACACCAAAGTCTTTCTGCAGACAGACAACGATCCGATCAGTATGTTGGTTTGCATGATTTTACACTGTAGCTTCAGTTAGTGTATTACTGGACAATGCAAGTCTGCAAAGCAGCTGGCACAAATTTGGCTGCCATACCTTCCAGAGGAATGGATTAACCCTTTAAGACCTACCATAGAACCAAGTCCGCCTGAGCTTATATTATATTTTTACATGCTGTAGAGCCATTTTTGGGAGCATTTCAAGTTGATATACATCAATACAACCATTATAGCCCAAATTTTAATAACATGTATGCATTAAGTGCATAGTAATTACATAAACTGCAAAAAAGTGCAATAAACTACAAAAAAATTTAAAATTGTTTTTGTTTTTTTAACATATATTTCTAGTTAGAGAAATTTAAGGGGTTTATCCCTCAAAACTGTAAATACAAAAAAGTTGCACAAAATAGTTTCCCACCACAGGAAATTTATTTTGAGTGTCTTCATAGTTTTATTTTTGAAATACACCAATTTTTATATACTGCAGGAAAAACTAAAATAAATATTATAGTGCAAATTTGCAAAAAAGCAGCATGTGCATCAAAATAAACGATTTCCAGCAGTGCAATTTGAGTTCTAAGCATCCCAGAAATGACACAAAGTCATAAAGTCAAACATAACTTTTAAAAACACCAGTACAGGCTCATGAGGCCCTGATGGTAAAAAACTACATTTCCGCGAAAATGACGTCACTTCCGGTTTCGGGCAGGTCATGGCGGACATGCAATAGTTCGCGCTGACGTCTAGTCCAACGTAGGAAGTGTTATGAACAGCTGATCGGATTTGCAAAGCGTGTTTCTGGAATATTATGTTTTTGTTGCTGCAAGTGCTTTTTATACAGTTTTTGCAAAGCTATATGTGGAAGGAAGCCGTGACCTAGGACAAGCTGATGGCATAAGATGTAAATACAACTCCTCCGGTTTCATATGCAAAAAAAACTATTGCGCTAGCTCACGTGGTTGCAGTTCTACAGGGATTTAAAAGTAGTTGCGCAAAATGGAGCGTGCCCGCTCTGACCGGTTTTAAAGGGTTAAAACAGCTGTGTCTACATCAAAACAGGCTCAATTCATTTGGTTCTCTTGTCTGTATTTACTCCCCCTCTCATCAGCTTGTCAAATCACTCTAAGAAACCTGTCTATCACGTCTATGACCAGCTAACCACACCAAAGCAGGTGGCTTTGTCGCTGGACAACAGTTCCTTTCAGTGCTGGAAATTCAACAACATTTTGCCTCAGAAATCAGAAAAGGGCACTAGCATGACCGTACAGAGTAAATCATGGTTGCCCAGGGGGGGAACATCAATGCACTCAATGTGAACCAGAGGAAAAGATTGAAAACCAATAAAGTCAAGTCAATTCAGGCCAACTCAATTGTAATCTGTAACCTATTACATGCAACATAAAAGTCTTGATAAACAACAGGTGGTGTCACATTATTTATGGTTTTGTTTAATTAAAAAGGGTAGTGAGAATGAGACATTAAACACCTCCTGTGGTCTTCCACATGCACACTTGGCAAGGTAGGTTAACAGGTAGGTTGTATAATCATCCTAGAAAACTTGACCTATTTCTTCTGAAGAGCTATACTGTCTCGGTTGGCTCTGTATCTTCATGTGGTGCCTGAAAGACTTAGTTATATGAAAATCTTGTCAGTGGAGAAGCTTCTTGAGGTTCATATTAATTGCAGGTTTCTCTCAATGTATATGTAAATTCCAAAACAACTTGAGTTGCACTATAATTTCGCTTAGGCGCTGATAAATATTCAGATTGGATAATGACTGTATGATGATGACTGTAAATCTACAAGGTGTGAGGGTTAAGGTTCTCACTTCAGAAATAAACATTTGGCTGTTTCACAAGTTTTCTGTGGCATAATAGGCACAGTGTTTTGAAGGGTGGGTTTGTGTGAGGAAAGGGGGCCACTCCTATAGTTTTCCTTTTCACCAGGTTGTCTGTCTTAGACTTTTCCCACAGAGTACTTCTAATTGATCTGTCAAAACCTGTCATAATCACAAAAGCAAAATTTGATGCTTCTGACATCAAAGTACCTTGAAAGTGTTTCTTAGGTGGGGTACTCAAAACAGTCTATAGAGAAGCTTAATGGCATAAAGGAATTAATTAATATTTTAATGACAAATGAAGGCGAAACCTTCATAGAACGTTTGTCAAACCTGCACATTTTGCAATGAAAAGAAATAAGAGTTAATGAAAGAAATTAAAGTCACTCAGAACAATGAGGTTATCAATGAAAATGTGAGACTCATAATGGTTGCTGAACAATGGTTTTCTCTCTTCATACCTGCAAATTCTGTTTAATCTGTTTTTTCATCCACTCAAGAAAAAAAAAAAAGCTTTTGAATGACAATATGTATCTGGGTGGTGTGAACTTTTCTACTCACATTACATCAAAAGGTGAAGCATTTAATGGTTGAGTGGTCAGACAGTGAGCTGAGTGCCAGACTTCATATGCAACTACTTGGGGGGAAACGTTTGTTCAAGCTATAAAGACGTTGAACTCCCTGATAGTGAGTTTGGCTGTCAAAGTCTAATTCACAGCAATACACAACATTTAATTGTAGGAAGCGCACACTGATACTTTGGCTCTGTCGCCCAATGAAGTGACCAAGCAACCTATGCCCGAATACCAAGCTGTTTAAGACCAGTTGTAACATTCAGATATGCTGCATAACCCACAAAATCTTTTCACTACATTTGACGGTGAAAAATTATCCCTGATCTCATTTCTCGTTCAAATAGTCCATTTCGTAGCTTTTCATCGAGTTCATTCTGAAAAGGAAACCCTTGAAAAGCTAAACCCGGAGCAAAAAATAGCAGCGAACAATAATTAGAACTATGTCATTACAAATTGCCTCGTGGCTCTGCAGATGCTGATCAGTATAATTTAAAGAAACAGCTAATCATGATGATTGACAGGCTTTGGGGCATGAACTTGTCCAGCTGAACTGATGAAGGCACGACCAAGAGACTTTTTTTTTCTGGTATACGATATGATTAAAAGTTGTAGATAAGATTATTTCTTAACAACTTGTTTTTATTTATGAACATTTTAAAAATGTAGCTCATAAAAGCATGTTTAAAAAGAAGCTATCCATTATGGGTGGGGGAAAAAATCGATACTGTGTAGCATCGTGATATTTTGTTTGCTAATAATGTATCGATACAGGGACAGCAGAAATCGATATTTTGTTACAAAAAAGGTTTTTGTGCTCTGACTTCAGAGCATTGTGATCCTTTTTCTGAGCAAGAATCCTGACATTCCTTCACTGTCCAAATGTGTTTAACTTTTTTTTGGCAGCAATAAACATGACAGTTTACTTATTTTAATTTAAGACATGTTTTATTTTAATTAAGTTTAAAACTTTTTTATTTAATGTAAAATTATATTTTGTTTTAATTTACTTTCAAATTCTTCAGTTGCTGAATGGGCTGCACAGTTTTCATAAATTGCATAGTTCAGAATAGCTATAATTGTACCAGATGGTTGCATTCAGTTAAGTTGGACTAGTAACACAAACCGTTCAGTTTGTCAACAATAAAACTGACTGAAATGAGAGAAAGACTGAGTGTGAGACTGATATTAGATAAAATTAATATTGATAAAGTTTACCTTTATGTACAGAATCTGAATATCGCAAAATATTTTTAAAAATTGCAATAATATCGTATCGTGCGTTAAGTATTGTGATAATATCGTATCGTGGGATGTATGGTGATTCCCACCTCTACTATCCATACACCAGGATCTGCTTGGACATTTTAACCTTTTATTGGGGAGTTGGGGTGGGGGGGAAGGATTGCTTATCTATGCATTCTGTACTCACTGTGTAATAAACCTGCCGTTATGTTTTCTTGTTTTGTTTTGTTTTTGTTTTTTTGTTACTTTTATCTATCCAGATATAGGTTTGCTGAACGTGCACCTTCTTTTAAGGCAATGGCAGCCATAAAACCAAACACATTAAATCCTGTAATGTGACCATTAAAGCCTCATTTTTATAATAATCACCAGTCAGGGTTACGATGCCTTGCTGAAGTAATCTTCTGCAGTAGTTGTGCAGGAAGAAGAGCGCATTATTTCCCCTCTCTCCATGACTTTCTCTGCCCAGATGCCTAGCAGTTTGACCTTGGGCTTATGAAAAGTATCAAAGTTTGATTTAAATTCTCAGCGGTGCTGATAGGTGGTGACCAACTTGACAGTTGCATGAATCTTTAATTATTCAGAGCCTAATAGCTCCATTTTTTTTTTACTTCTTTAGCTCCTCAGTTTCTCACATACTGTAGTCCTTGACAACAGTAAAAGTCACTGCAACCTCTGCACACTTCACATGTAAATAGTGCTGCACATTCAATCTTATGAGAGTAACTTTTGTTCTCCTAAACTACAGCTTGTGCTACAGTAAAGTTTGCAATAAGCAGACTGGAAAGCTATCGGGCTGGTTGAGGCAGAACATCCAGGAATACAATTACATAGTACTGGTTCTGTGCTCTTTAAACAGCCTAATGCAATATAAGGATTGTGTTCTCATGGAAGCTCAACAAGAAATAAAAAAAAAAATGTTCTAGTAGCCACACAGACCAGGAGCCAAACATGAATAGGGAGGCTATGCAGAATCAGTGTGACCATGGAAAGCGAGGTTTCAAATTCCAAGGGCATGTTCAGAATACTTTTTCACCAAAGGCAGTTTGAGGTTTAACTGCACTTTCATAACGTGGAAGAGCACATGAGTGGCCATCTTACTTTATACAGGCTGCATATAATACACTCGATATATTAATATTAGAGCATGTGACTTTTATTCAATTTTTTTGCCATTAACACAACCAGTGATTGACTGCAACTTTTTTCTTTGCTTTTAAAGATGTTATTGGCACCATTTCACATCAATTATTATTTTAATCTTTTCCAGATGACAGCACATCTGAATGGAGTATACTCAAATCTGCTTAGAATTAGAGACAGTAAAATTTGGGGACTTGAGAAAATTGCAAATTTCTTTAATGTTGCCAGGAAGTAACTACAGCGGGAGGGAGCACTGTAAAAAGCGGTTCCCGTGCAACCACTCCAGGCTCTGCATGTTTGTTATTGTACATTCAGACAGTACAACTTCCATGGATTCAGCAGCAGTCTTCAAAGTTGGGATGAACAAATTATCACTGATGAGAATCACTAGATTCCCATCAGTGACAAGTAAGTTTGTCACTGATTAACATAAAAAACACTGCTTGTTAAAATGATGAAAACATGTCTTGAGGTTAAAAGTCTGTGAGAAATTAAGCTGTTTATCAAACTCGAGTCACACTTTGCAATCTTCAGCACTCATTTACTAAGCTATAAACAGCTTCATTTAACATACTGCACTTGTACTGTGTGCAGTGATTAAATAATAAAATGGACAGTGTCAAAGACTCTCTGCACAGCGTATTCAAAGTACAGATAAAAATCTCTGACAATACTTTTATAAGCAACAAAGTTCTTTTTCATATCCCTGCTGCAGTGCAAGGTCGCTATTTATATGTCAAAAATTGCCCACTGACAATTACTTTATTTATTAAGAGCGAAATTAATTACACACATGGATAATTATGTTACATGTCATCGGCTTCACTTGGAGAATGTGACATTTCTATATTCAGCTAACTTTATTCACCGTCTTTGTGACAGTTGCTTTGGACAGCTGTGTAAGACGAGAAACACACACACACACCTACACACACACACACACACACACACACAAAAGGCTCACGGCACTAAACTGACATTTTTGCGATGTAAAAATTCACCTGAAAATCCAATAAATGAAAATAACTTTTCAAAACAAAAAGAGACCTAAGCTGGTTCGCTGCTCTTAAAGATATATGGAGGTAAAAAACATCACATCACTCTTTTGTTAAAAATATATTTGGGCTTGGATTTCATATGAAAGAGACAGATACTGCCAAAGTTGTCATACCTTGTGTTGGATCAGCCACAGAGGAGGAGAATAAGCAAGGAAAAGAAGTAGGGGGAGGAGCTTACCTGGATGTCATCAGATGTCAAGTGTCCCTTCATGTCACTGTTCTTCTTTTTGGGTGGAGGAGGGGCTGGTTTGTGCGCAGGTGGGAGGTCAGTCCTGTTAAGAGAGTAAAAAGATAACATGACACTCAGCACAGTAAGGGATCGCCACTCTTTATGTCCCTCACCTTCTACACCACTCTATAATGAGAAGTCCTGCCTGCACTTGCCTTTTTCACTCTTTCCTTGGATTTTGATAGATCTCGTGTTGGTGGCTTTGTTGCAGCAGCAGCCATCCCTGCCCTTTCAAAGGCTCTCGCTGGAGAGACACTGTGCTAATGAGAGTAGGCTGTAATTGGACTGAAGTGAGGAGATAGGAATGGAGGGGGTATAGGGGGCAGGGAGAAGGGCATGTGTGAGTCAAGGGTGGTTTGAGCCTCATCCAGAGTGCCACGTGGACAAACACCCTGCCTACTGTGCAGCGACTGTTTGTTTGACATATAGTCCTGAGCTGTGACACGGAGAGCTCGGCAGGCGGCTTCAGCTCTCCACCTTTTTCAGGATCCCTGGTGCTAACATCCTCTAACCCCAAGGCACTCACGCCACCCCTCTGTTGGCACACCTGGGTAAGAACAAAGCCTCAAAAACTGAACACCTGTGCTCGTTTACACGCCGCTATTAACAATGGAGTAAGCAACCGTTTTCTGTAAATCACCAACAATCAAATTTTGATGGAGGTAAAAGCCACTCTGTACAGAGTCATCCCGAGTTATTATAAAAAATTACTGAATTAAAATGTGATCAGGAAAGACAGCGGTAACTGAAAGCATTCTGTTGAAATAGTTTGATGTGTATCTGTATAATTATCTCAGACAAGGAAGCAGAAGGGTTGTTGCTACGGAATCGTTATAACGAAAACCCCCTTGCCTCAAACACGCTGGCAGTCGGATGTCATCTGTCGTATTCTGACATGATATCAGGAGTGATCAAAGATAATGAAGTGGAGCACAGACACTGAGCTGTGTACCTACATGCATTATCTCCAGCTCCTCCCGCCTCCCATTTGCACTGGTTCACGTCCTTATTGAATAACATGACCTTTCCGCAAGGCCATGCTGCCGTTTTAATGTGCAGAAAATTTGTGCATGAGTGCACCTCTTAACTCTTTCTTTCACGCTCATTATTTCCAGTCCGTATCACCTTGTCTCCAGACAGGGCTGCCGTGCCACTGCCAGATTCATGTGGCACCCTCCTCAGCCTGCCTGCAGCACAGAGGCACAGCAAATGCACAGAAAGGCAGCATGCAGCACACTAGCTTTTCAACAATAACGCCTTCCGCTGCAGAGACAGATAATTATGAGTCTTGTGGAAATGCGGTTTTCACAGGTACAGCAGTGTGCTCATTATAAAGTATTATAATTCACTGCTTATGACTGACTGGATTCTGATACAGGTGAGAACTTAAGACAAGATCATTTGTATCCATGAAATGTGTGATACTAAGTGTAATTTTTTGCTTCTGTCTGTCTCGTGTATGTGAGACAACAGATAACGGTCTTTTTTCAGTTTGCTGAAACATAACACTAATGAACATCATGCAATGACCTAACTGGAATTTTATAAAAAGGACATGCAGCATTACAACATTATGCCCGACTGGATTTTGATTTTACTGTAAATCAGTTATGCATCATCGGGATTCGACAGGTTTATTCACGCAGGATGAAATCTGATGTTTTTTATGTATGATTTGCTGAATTCGTTTGAACTTAAGTTTGATAGGGCCTCCAATGATTGTATTTTATTGCAAAGGAGCTTGTTCAAATAGGCAGTGTGCTGGGGCCCCTTATCTGGAGTGAGTTTATTAAATCTGACCAAACATGAAGAAATTCCCTCGTCTCGTGACTACCACCCCACGGCAACAACTTTCTTCCTGTCATCCAGCTACTTTTGTAATCACATTACACACAAGAAGCAGTCTCAGGAGAACATCAGTGCATAGACTGTCACTACTGTTTGACACAAGGGTGGGGAAACAGACCAAAAAGTAGCACAAGCGTTTCATGAAGTGCTGTGTGTGCAGAGAGGGAAAACGTATAGCACAGCTACAGCTACAGCTCACGCAAGAAAATACCAAGATAGATATACAGCATGTGTGTGGCCGGTCATTCAGTCGGCATATCAATTCCATATTTGATATTAATAATATAAAGAACTTGGTATGTATATTATCATTAATGAAGTATACTTGTAGGGGAGGAAGTAGAAAAAAAACAAGAAAAGGTCAAAAGTAAAATTTATTTTTAAGATTTAATGGTTGCATGTTACAATGTAGCAGCCACATCAACTCTATCCACCATCTCTGTGTTTTACTGTGAGTCAAACCAGTGTCCATTAGCACCGCAATCAAAAATCAAGGAAAATAAGCAATCATTATCTTGCAGATTACTGTTTATTCTGGTTTGGATTTGAATGTCTAAGTTGAGGTCCACAATTTCCTTTAGCAAAATTAATTTGGAACTCCAAGTAATTTCTCAGATCTTCCACAGCAACACTGTGTTGTGCCAAAAGAAGTGGTCAGAGGATCAGACAGATTTTAAATTAGCCAGCTGTTATGCGTGGCCATCTAAACCACATTATTAGGAAGCAGAATGAACATACCTGAAATATTGATATCAAGCTCACATTTATTCACACAGAAAGTCCATTATTATTCTCACGGCAAGTAAGTTGGGTTAGCTTTAAACTAAAAAATATGTTTTAATATGTGCACATGCTCTTGGTTTAAAATTCCTGGAAGGAGAAGCTTTTTGTTCAAACTGCAATTTTGGAATTTGTAAAAGTGTAATGCATAATATATCAACCCCCTGAAAAAGACTGAATATTGGAGATGTTTTCTGCTAATATTTGTACGCCAACATGTAAAAATGAGCTGAATATTCACTGCTACAGATCTGTGCGCTCTTCAGGAATGCAGATGATGCGATCTCAGTCAGTCATTAATAAGCTACGTTGCGGTCCCGCACAGCTTGACCACCACATGTGCATCTCGTACTTCCTTAGTGCTGAATGTGATGCAGGCAGCATGGGGGCGTTGGCTCTTTGAAAACGCAGACACTAATGAAAGCTGACAAGCAACACAAGCCCGTGGGGAGCAGAAAGCACTGGGCAGGGAACCATAAGCTACATTCAAGTTTGCAGTGTTTCCTACACAGACATCCACCTTGAAGACCTTGCTCCTCCTC
The DNA here is from genome assembly GCF_963576455.1 of Neolamprologus multifasciatus. Lineage (NCBI taxonomy): Eukaryota > Metazoa > Chordata > Actinopteri > Cichliformes > Cichlidae > Neolamprologus > Neolamprologus multifasciatus. The sequence goes on along the minus strand of NC_140452.1, from coordinate 14,449,122 downwards.
GCTCTGTTGGCTACAAAAGGCTCAGGGCAGCTTAGGGGGAGATTTAAAGGGGATAGCAAGGAGAAAACATAACTAATCCTTAAACTGAGAAGAGTAGTCTGTGAGGGAAGATTTACAGCAAAGAAAATGACTTTTACAATGCACTCACAAAAAAGCGACTTTCCTATCTGAAATTTTCGCACCATTGAGGAAGTCTTCAAGCTCACACTCAGAATTAAGATGTTCTTGAAGGTGACAGAAAACCCTCTTTCCGTCCACTTCATGTGAGAGAAAGTGAAGTGTCGCATTCCCACAAGCGTTTGGATTAGAGAGCCGCCGTATGGCTGCAGCCCTGCTCGTGGAAAAAACGTGGAGTGTTTGAGCCGATCCTCTATGCTCTCATTGATTTCTGTTGATCACAATCTTATTTGGCAATTTAAATGCTAATGATACTTTTAATTGCAAGATGGGATAAATGTGATTTGATCTTTAGGAGGCAATTACTTTCATGCTTTGTCTAGCTCCGATCTTTTCAAAAGGCGGACAACAATTACTCTGCAAAGCTCAGCTTTTTTTTCTCCTCTCACAAGAGAAAAAAGGAAAAAAAACAAAAACAAGAATGAAGCAAAATGGTGTTTTTGTTCTTTGACAAGTTTATCAAAAACTACTTCTGTTGCTGGGGGAAAATTTTGCTCTTTAGAACACTTAACTTCACAGTTGTACACAAACAGTCACTTTCCAAACCTTTTTCAACACCTCAGGCAATGCTACTAGTGTACATACACTACTATGCAAAAACATAGATGTAAGGTGATTGTTATAAACATTTGTACTGCATGTATAACGTTCTGTACAGAGAAACCAAGCACCATTTTATGCATAAATAACAATAGCAAATAATTTTTAAATCACACCGAGTACAACACAGTCCATGTTGAGCGACTCAGAAAGACAAGAAAGACAGTTCTACTTTGGTTACAGCTTAAAGCAAGAAGGTGTCCATTAAGAAATTACCATTTATCACATTTAAAAGGTCTCCACACAGCAAAAGTGAAAAGCACTGGTGACTGGTTTATAGACCAAAGGGTACACAAAAACAAATCACGTCTCCACAAATCACTTCTGCTAACGTTACATCTCAAAATGAAATCTAACTTCGTTGACTTAGTAGTACTGTGTACTTCTTGTTTGTCCAAATGTCCTCCAGTTATGCTACATTTCAGTCTCAGAACAAGTTTGAAACCTGTGCTCACTTCAAATTAATCACGGTTGTGTCGTGACATGGGCTCTCGGCTCATGGTTAAACATCCATTTTACATTCTGCATGCAATACTTTTCAGATACTGTTGTAAATATGACTGGAAATTTGGCAACAAAGTGATTTATGCAAGCAAGTATTTACAACTGTGTCAACACCAGCTGTATGTCAGGAACACTCAAAAGATGGGGGATTTTTTTTTTGGCCACAATTGGCAGTGCTCTTCTGCATTTTGGAGGTCATACATCACACCCGGGCAAAAGACAGAACGATGAACATATTATTCTGAGAACATCGCCTTTGACAATGCCCATCTATTTTGATAATCAGTTGACTATTGTGCCAGTGCAGCCTCTAAAGGGCCAGTGATTTATTAGGATTGACCAATTTTGAGTCACATCATGTGCTGCTTTGTTAGGGCAAACAGAGGCGTGACTGGCGGTGCAGTCAGGCATGTTATCAAATGCCCAGGCTTGATTAACAGCTCATCAACATGCAGAATTAAACAGTCTGGCAAAATGCTTCCCCTTTACTCTGACATTAGACACTCATATAAAACTATGAATATCCCCCTACATTGAAATATGCCCCGCACATTCTTTTGCAACTTTTCTGCATCCACATAGTTAGACGGTTAAACGAGAACAAGTAAACAGTTTCTGAGTAAGACACTGAACATATTTGATGACAAGCCACAGAAAAATGACAAAAATTCATATGAACAATTAAAGCTTTGAATCACATTTCACTACATTAAGCATTACATGCCAAACTAGTGGGAAACAACAACATTTACAGCACTGGCACAACTGTTGTCATGCATATTTGATGAGAGTCATGCACACAAAAGGAGGGAAAAGAGCAAGAGGTGGAGGAGAGAGGTTGGACAGTGTGGTCTGTCAAAGACATTATCACTCAGCATCAGCTTATGTAAAACAAAGCCTCTATAAGCTTGCGGATTTCTGTTTGATTAACAATTTGATATGTATGTTAACTCTCATCTCGCCTCGTAATTCTGTTCTGTCCAAGCTCCCTGAATCGGATAAACTCTAAGTGGAGCTGGATTTTCCATCTAAAGAATTTTGATAAGGTTTAATTGGTCATGGAACTGTTTTCATTAAGCTTTATTTTCATTCTTTCTTTTTTCCAAACATCATTGTCGTTATTTGATGTAAGAGTTTATTTTTGCCATTCATCGGATTGATATGTAAAGCCTAAATTTCACTCCAAAGTATTTGTTTGCTGTATGCTGTCAAAGCAAGCTGAGAAATTGCTCAAATTTTAGGCATCAAGTGCAGTGTGACTCGTTAGTGAATGATTATTGATCATTTGCTGCTTTCAGCGCTCACAATGGTGTGCTCAAGTATGTCACTTGCAGGCCACCATTACATGCAGGCAACAGAATAGAGGATCCAGGAGTACAGGGATCAGCAGGGGATAGACTGGGGTCAGGAGCCTCTACTTTCCTTGTGGGGGACTCTGGCTTCTCAGGACCCTGTGTCACACAACTATCAGCAACAGCAGCAACAGCAATGCTGAGGGAGTGGAGTGGGAAACAGAGAGCAGTTACTTTGGCATCAGAGTGAGAAAGAAAGATAGATTAGCAAGGCGGGAGAAAGAGACAGAAAGCAATGGGAGCGGTAAGAGTTTGTGTGCTTCATTTATCTTGAAAGGCAATGCAGAGAGCTAAAAGCAGTGTGGTTTCTGCATCTGCATGGCCTCAGACTTGGTGGACCTGCTGCCACCACAGAGCACCACAACGTGCAGCCGGCCGAGACCAAAAACCTGGCAGAACGCCTCGTCTGATGTTAGCATCACCGCTTTGAATAATCAAATAAGCTAGAAGGTTCTAGAGGGGGACCTCTAAAATAAGCATTGTAATCTCATCATCTGAATTGATTAAAGGCTCATGTGCACCCTGAGCCAGATTCTGCACACCCCCCCCAACCTCAGTTGTTTTGGTAATAATCCCAGGGAGAGAGATAGCCAGCTCATGCTCACAGCAGCATCATTCCCATGGGAATGTGAATTGAATCTTGTATATTCAGAAAAGCCAAAAGCATCATGAAAACCCTTGGCAACCACTGAGCTATCTGTCCTGGCCAGGTGTT